>NC_064926.1:92479769-93104769 GCF_023897955.1 Schistocerca gregaria | reverse complement strand
ATGACTTTCAAACATCAGAGGTAAGTTTGCGCAGTGAGGGAGGAAACACTGTTGAGAATGGAGCAGTGGTACCTGATCTTCGTATCAATGAAGATGATGTTAATCCATTGAAGATAAAAGTGTTTAATGATACAGACAGTGTCTGTAGTGCAGTGCCACAAACCATATTGTGAGTGGATAGCAACATCAGTCATGATGTTACAATACTATTTGAAGGACAGAGTTAAAATGTTTCCTTTGTTAACACAGACAATTTTTGTGTCAAAAACTTACTTTACAAATAACTGTGTTCATTGTTATGTTAAGTATCTGCCATGGGCTACATCTGTAAATAACAAGAGTTGAAATTAAAAGTATAAAATTTTCAAAAGAACAATATTAATTTGTATACTATTCCTGCATTTTGTTTTATTAAACAAAAAAGTGTACATTCTGAAATGGGAATTGCCATTTAACAGTCGTGGATGATCACAGATTTTACTGGAAATTAAGAAAACAATCACTACCTCCAGTCTAGGACAAATGAAGACCAATTTCATTGTCAAATCTGTCTACATCTATGTCTATACTATGCAAATCATTGTGTAATGAATGGCAGAATGTGAGTTCCATAGCAAACACATCTTAGGGTTTCTGCCTGAATCATTCACATATGGAGCATTGGATCAGTGTGGAATCGGTGGGTGTTGAAACCTATCTCAGCTTCAGTACTTCTAGTCAGTAGAACACATGGAAGGAAATGAAAGAAATTCAAAAACCAAAAGATATATTGTAAATAAAATTATTTTAAAATATGTGGTACAGTCAATATATAGGAAAAATCAGTATCAATGTAGGGATTGCTTGAAAGTATTCAAAGAGCCCAGCAGAGGTCACTCAAGTAATGAGAAGACTTTCCCTCAGCATGGACACAGTGGGTTTTAAGGGAGAGGGTAAGGAGTCATTCCAATCCTGGGAGCGGAAAGACTTACCTTAGGAGGAAAAAAGTACAGGTATACACTCGTGCACACACACACACATATCCATCCGCACATTCACAGACACAAGTAGACAGAAGCAAGCAGACATTTTACAAAAGCAAAGATAAAGAGAATGTCCAAAGAGTTTAGTGGAAACCGATTTGGGGCTTGCAACGTGATCGAGTGGGAAAAGGAAGTGTTTAAGTACAAGAGTAAGTATGTGAGAGCAACATTGAGATGTATAAGCTGCTCTAATTCAAATAAACAGTGCACAAATTTACATTCTCACATGATGGTAACTGTAGGTGGGAATATGCATAATTGCGGCTCCATGTTTCCTGCCACAATATATCAAGTAAAATATGCACAAATGTTGCAAGGGAGATTTAGCCTGATTTAATTGTAGAGTGGAAGTTCTGAACGCAATAAGTGTCAACTGCATTAAAAATGAGTTATTGCCATATAAATGAGCTCTGTGCTAATGCAAGCTGCTAAAAACACTATGACATCTTCCTACTGCATACAGTTTATATGTCTATTCACAGATGGCTCTGTCTGTAGTGTCTGCCAACTATATTGTGAAGTTCTGCACTCTCTCTGATTTCCACTCAACATATCTACAACGGGTGTTGTTTGTGCTTACAATATTGATACAATGTCTAAATCTAAACAGGAGATTGTGAGTTGGATGAAACAGCACAATACAAGAATTAATGGTAGAAGAGAATATACCTATAGAAATGTTGAGAAGCCACAAAAGAAATTACCATCACCTGAAGTAAGCAGACATATACCACTCTGTCTTCAGGCCACGAGTGGCCTACCAGGACCATCCAACCGCCATGTCATCCTCAGTGGAGGACGCGGATAGGAGGGGCGTGGGGTCAGCACACTGCACTCCCGGTCGTTATGATGGTATTCTTGACCAAAGCCACTACTATTCGGTTGAGTAGCTACTCAATTGGCATCACGAGGCTGAGTGCACCCCGAAAAATGGCAACAGCGCATGGCAGCTAGATGGTCACACAACATAGTGTCGGCCACGCCCCAACAGCGTTTAACTTTTGCTCTCACAGGAACCGGTGTATCAACTGTGGCAATGCTATTGCCAAGCACACATATAGGGTAATATTATTTCACACATCTTGAACCCATGAAACATTGCTTGTATGATAACCATTTACTTATTTAATTATATTCCAGATAAATCAATACAAAATACATCAAGACACTGTTTTGTCATTCCTTCAAAATTTAACTGAACAAAATATTTGTCAAATTATGTATAGTCACTGCCTTTTCAACTTTAGGGCTATATGCAGCTTCTAGTATGAATATAAGGGATCACTTATGATATAAAGAAGATGCTCTTCAAAGCATTTAGCAAGCAAGATATTAACAGTCAAGGTAGCTATGTAATTGTCTCATTTCAAGTATTGACAGTTGAGAGATAATGTCATGGCTCATACACTGATCCTACTGAAAGTCAACAATAATGCTCAATAAGCTTCGCTGTTCCAGATGGGAATGGGAACATCACAAGGTATGCAAGAGGACCTCTGGTAATTTTTGGAATTACTTCAAAACTAATTAAAACCCTGATGGATCAGAAAAAAGAAGGAATAATTGTATATAAAGATATGCGGCGGCTGGGGGGGGATGCATTGCAAATTCTCACCTTTTGATAGGAAACAAATTAAACAACATTAATTGCATGCCTATGGACCTAAATCATAATTACTGAAATCACATGATGAGTATAATAGCTGTGATTTAAATATACATAACCTGTGGAAGGCATTTCTGATGAAATACCCTAGTAGT
This sequence comes from Schistocerca gregaria, assembly GCF_023897955.1. Lineage (NCBI taxonomy): Eukaryota > Metazoa > Arthropoda > Insecta > Orthoptera > Acrididae > Schistocerca > Schistocerca gregaria. Next base: position 93,101,986 of record NC_064926.1, on the reverse strand, counting down.
AAGATGGCGTATGTTTTATTGCCAGGTTCTCTGTAATGGCATTCATCAGCTTCCCCTCCAGAAACACTGGGCAGGCACTTGCAAAGACTGTGCCCTGACAGGTAGCTACAAAATGTAGAGATAAAGCTGAAGCTGCTTCAGCAAAATTAAAATTTGAACACACCCTAGAAAAGTTGAACTAGTTTTCAACTCCATGAAATGAGACAGTATTGCCTCAATATTATCAGACAGTGACATGTGCAGTACATCTATGAACTTACAGTAAGTATTCCAGCTGCCTAAACTCTCACATTCAAATATGCACTACTGTTGGCAACTCTGTGTGCAATTTCAGCATTCACGTTTGTGGTACTGAAGATGGGATTATGTGTTTGGCATGAGTGAGAATCCTTTTTACATGGAAACCATGTGGTATCATTTTCGTAAAGTTGTCAGTGACCCTGATTACCCTCTAACACACAAAAAAGAACATGTTTGGCATGATAAATTCGGGGACAAATAGAAAACCACACGATGTTATTCCTCTATATGAATCTGGGCAGTACAGAAGTTTTAAAAGAATCACTCAAGATCTTAGTGGTCAGGTGCAGTTTCTCTCCTTCCAACCAGAATTTTACTCTGATTGAGAAGCAATGGAAAAAATCAAAGTGCAAAGTTCCAACTGGTATTGTGTTAATTATTGGAAATGCAATGCCCATGTGCCTACTTAAAATTTTAGAAATGACAGGAAAGTTTTTGACTTCGATAAAGCATCTCCAAATGCTGATGACACTAAAAACTATTGACAATACTGGTGTTATGAAAAACAAGTAGGCATTCAATGAACTGGAGATACAGTCACAATGAAAAGTTTTGAAGCAAGTCTGTAGTGTATATGACATACTGTTCACTGAGTTAAAGTTGAAGTTGCTGAATGATGAGGAAGAAATAACAGCTTTAAAAAATTTGCTTTACATCATAGCTATTACACTCATCATGTGATTTCAGTGTGACATAATGATTTAGGTCCATAGGCATGCAATTAACGTTGTTTAATTTGTTTGCCATCAGAAGATGAGAATTTGCAATGGCTCATTGACTTTGTTGCCTCCATATAAGCCATAATTTCTGTTCTCTTCCTGATCCATATACAAAACGTATCTTTGTTGCAGTAGAATCACTCTGCAGTCAGCTTCAAATTCAGGGTCCTTAAATTTCTCCCAAAGGTGTTCCTCAAAGAACATCACCTTCCCTCCAAAGATTCTCATTCGAGTTACCAAAGCGTCTCTAATACTTGTGCATTGTTCAAACCTATTGGTAACAAGTCTAGCAGTCTGAATTTCTTCTGTATCTTCTTTTAATCATATCTCATGTGGATCCAAAACACTTGAGCAGTTCAGAAGAACAGATCACACTAGCATCCTATGTGTAGTCTCCTTTACAGATGAATCACTTCCCCAATTTCACCCAATAAATGAAAGTCGACCATTTACCTTCTGTACTGCAATCCTAACAGTCTTGTTTCATTTCATATCACTTTGCAATGTTAAACCCAGATACTTAAAGGACATGACTGCATCAAGCAGGACACTACTAAGGTTGTATCCAAATATTGTGTGTTTTTCCTACTCATCTGAACTAAGTTAAATTTTCCTACAGCCAGCATTTCATCATACAACTAAAAATTTTGTCCAAGCCAGCTTGTATCGTCAATAGCCACTCATCAACACCTTCCTGTACACCACAGCATCATCAGCTAACAACCATATATTTCTGTCCATCCTGTCTGCAAGATCACTTACATATACAGAAAATAATAGCAGTCCTACCACACTTCCCAGGGGCATTCCTGATGATACCTTTGTCTCTAATGATCAATTGCCAATGAGGACAACACACTGGGTTTTATTACTTGTGATGTCTTCAAGCCACTCTCATATGTTGGAACATATTCCATACAATGTGTCTTCAGAGACTGCAATGGGGTACCATGTCAAATGCTTTTTGGAAATCAAAAATATGGAATCTGTTTGTTAGCCTTCATCCATAGTGCACTTGCCCTTTTCTCACATGATATACTGTGGAATTTCACACGAGCAATGCTTTCTGATTTGTGGACATAAGCTTTTCAGTCTCAATAAGATATTTTAATTGAGTATATGTTCATGAATTCTGCAGCAAACAGTTAAGGATATTGGTCTGAAATTTTGTGGATATGTTCGTTCACCCTTCATCTACATACGAGTCACCTGTTCTTTTTATTAGTCACTTGGGACTTTGTGCTAGGCAATAAATTTATGATAAATCAAAGCTGAGCAAGGGTCAAATGCCATAGTATACCCTTTGTAAAACCAAATTGGGATTCAATCTGGAGGCGGGAATGCTTGGGAACTCAGATGTCATGGGTTGTTGTTGTTGTTGTTGTGGTCTTCAGTACTCAGACTGGTTTGATGCAGCTCTCCATGCTACTCTATCCTGTGCAAACTTCTTCATCTCCCACTACTTACTGCAACCTACATCCTTCTGAATCAGTGTATTCATCACTTGGTCTCCCTGTACGATTTTTACCCCACGCTGCCCTCCAATGCTAAATTTGTCATCCCTTGATGCCTCAGAACGTGTCCTACCAACCGATCCCTTCTTCTGGTCAAGTTGTGCCACAAACTTCTCCCCAATCCTATTCAATTTTTCCTCATTAGTTATGTGAACTACCCATCTAATCCTCAGCACTCTTCTGTAGCACCACATTCCAAAAGCTTCTATTCTCTTCTTGTCCAAACTATTTATCATCCATGTTTCACTTCCATACATGGCTGCACTCCATACAAATACTTTCAGAAAAGACTTCCTGACATTTAAATCTATACTCTGTCTCAACAAAATTCTGTTCTTCAAAAACGCTTTCCTTGCCATTGCCAGTCTACATTTTATATCCTCTCTACTTCGACCATCATCAGTTATTTTGCTCCCCAAATAGCAAACCTCCTTTACTACTTTAAGTGTCTCATTTCCTAATCTAATTCCCTCAGCATCACCCAACTTATTTCGACTACATTCCATTAGCCTCTTTTGGTTTTGTTGATTTTCATCTTATATCCTCATTTCAAGACACTGTCCATTCCATTCAACTGCTCTTCCAAGTCCTTTGCTGTCTCTGACAGAATTACAATGTCATTGCCGAACCTCAAAGTTTTTATTTCTTCTCCATGGATTTTAATACCTACTCCGAGTTTTTCTTTTGTTTCCTTTACTGCTTGCTCAATATACAGATTGAATAACATTGGGGAGAGGCTACAACCCCGTCTTACTCCCTTCCCAACTACTGCTTCCCTTTCATGTCCCTCAACTCATGTAACTGCCATCTGGTTTCTGTACAAATTGTAAATAGCCTTCACTCCCTGTATTTTACCCCTGCCACCTTCAGAATTTGAAAGAGAGTATTCCAGCCAACATTGTCAAAAGTTTTCTCTACGTCTACAAATGCTAGAAATGTAGGTTTGCCTTTCCTTAATCTTTCTTCTAAGATAAGTCGTAAGGTCAGTATTGCCTCACGTGTTCGTGTATTTCTACGGAATCCAAACTGATCTTCCCCGAGGTCGGCTTCTACTAGTTTTTCCACTCATCTGTAAAGAATTCATGTTAGTATTTTGCAGCTGTGGCTCATTAAACTGACAGTTTGGTAATTTTCACATCTGTCAACACCTGCTTTCTTTGGGATTTGAATTATTATATTCTTCTTGAAGTCTGAGGGTACTTCGCCTGTCTCATACATCTTGCCCACCAGATGCTAGAGTTTTGTCAGGACTGGCTCTCCCAAGGCCGTCAGTAGTTCCAATGGAATGTTGTCTACTCTGGGGGCCTTGTTTCGACTCAGGCCTTTCAGTGCTCTGTCAAACTCTTCATGCAGTATCGTTATGAAGCAAGATAATAGCTGAGCGACTCTTTCTTGGCAGCACATTCTGCCACTGGGTAGTCAATTTTGCTCTTCGCTGCAATTTGAGATGGTCACTGAACCGCTGTTTGGAGATCAAGTTCAGGAGGAACACGATATGAAAATTACAGCAGGGCTGGTATACAATATGACTGATTTTATGGATGTCCCTGCCTCTGAGAGCATAGAATATGAGTCTGAAGATGGGTAAATTTCTCAAAAGGGCTGCAATATGATCAGTTCTATAACTACGCGCAGCAGGTCTTGCATTTGGTCCTTCCACAGGGCCACGACTGATGTTGCAAGGGGTTGGGAGGAAATATGAGATAAGGATGGACCAAGTTATTTGATATGCCAGTTAGGTGGCAAATTTCCACTTTGAGAGAGAATTGAGCCAGATCCAAGGCTAGGACTGCAGTTAAGGTGTTCAGACTGTGGTAATACTGGGAGCATTGCTTAACAGCTGGCTCAAGGATTAGTGTCACAAATGACACATGAGATGTTCGGAAGTTGTATGCTCAACAGTCATGTCCTTACTATGATCTTAAGCATACTGAGAGAGGAACTGTGTGTTACTCCATGTCTGATGTCAGAGTGGCCATTCTGTGTAAGAGGGAATGCCATCTACCTAACTGACGGTACAGTCAATACAAGTAATATATAATTCACCAACACACAAAACCATTGCTGCAATTAAAAATTAACCACACTCTTAATGGTGTACAAACTTTCAGTAGTATAAACTATGCAAAACATGCTGTGTAAGAACTCAGCATAGAGGAGCATCATATGATTACACAGAAAGGCTCTTACAGTTATCACAGAAAAAAAAAAACAGGATACAATCGCAAAAGCAGAGGCAATAATTACAACACAGTAACAAATCTGAGAATTTGTCAGACATGAAACCCACATGGATGTGTGTTCAGGTGGTGGGGGGAGGGGAGTATTCAAGGAAGAGAATAATTTTGTTTAACAAGTTAATGACTCCTCTGATGCCTCCCATATGAATCAAAGCTGCTGCTCCTGAGCTGAGCCTCTGGGGTAAATACAAGTGAAGAAAGTGATTTGAGTCACTAGTGTAATGAGTTGTTGTTGGAATAGTTACATGTATTACAGTGTCAAGAGTACGATCAAAACAAAAATTTGATCAGGAAAGAATCACTGTCTGCTTACCATTGACAAGATGAGTGAAATAAGTATTAGTGTCAATGGTGTTCATAAACAGCTGAAGTTATAAAATCTTAAACAATCTCCTGATGCAATGGAATCCATTGCCAATCTTATACTCAATTTACAGCTGAGTTAGTCCCTCTTTAACTATAATCTCTCATAGATACCAGGAAGAGAAAACAGCACTGAGTAGTTGAGTGTTGGTCACACCTGTCTACGAGAAGGGTAGAAAAATTGATCCACAGAACTACCATGCAACATCCATGACACTGATTTGTTGTAGAACATTAAAACATATTCTTAGCTTGAACATAATGAGGTAACCCTAGCAGAATATTCTCCATGCCAACCACATGTATTCTGATAACAACACTCCTCTGAACATCAACTCACATTTTTCACATGACAAGCTGAAAGCTTTGGATGAAGGCAACAAAATAACAGCAGTATTTTTCGATTTCCAAAAATCATTGTAGTAAATAGCACATTTATGCTTGTTATCAAAAGTACAATGGTTAGGGAGTATCAAGCAAAAACTTTGACTGGACTGGCTACTTTCTTTAAGTCAAGACATGGCAAGTCATCAAGAGATGTTGAGGTAACTGTATGTGCCACACAGAAGTTAATTGGAGCCATTGCTGTTCACATTTTATATTAATTATCTAGCACACCTTATTAGCAGTGACTTCACACTTTTTGCAAGTGATGCATTTAGCTATACAATGTGGTGACAAAAGTCATGGGATACCTCCTGATGTTGTGTCAGACCACCTTTTGTCTGGCATAGTGCAGCAACTCAACATGGCACAGATTCGAGTCACTGGAAATCCCCTGCAGAAATACTGCACCATGTTGCTAAAAGAACTGAACTAGAAGACTCCTGAAGATGGACATGAATTACCCCAAGAAAGCCTACTTACAAAGTGTAAGGAATTGGATTCAAATGATGCCACTCAGAATATACTACAACCCCATATATTAAAATGCTATTTTATTCCAGTCTCTGATCACAAATGAATTCTTTAGATGACGACCGGTTTAAGTCTGTAATGACCACCCTCAGATCTTTTTTTACACCATGTCCTAAAGTGATATGGCCATAATGGCATCGTCAAAACATATAAATATAATCAGCATAGCATCGTCACATAGATTTAAAATATGGTGTAGAATAAGCCACATCGTCCACATAGTGATCACTGCCAACTAGCTACTCAATAATGACTATGTGGACTATTCTACACCATATTTTAAATCTATGTGATGATGCTATGCTGATTGTATTTTTATATTTTGACGATGCCATTATGGCCGTATCACTTTAGGAAATTGTGTAAAAGAAGATCTGAGGATGGTCATTACAGACTGAAACCGGTCATCGTCTAAAGAATTCATTTGTGATCAGAGACTGGAATAGAAAAGCATTTTACAGTATTGGATCACTGTTTGTACATGCGATTATGTTGCAGTTGGTGAACCCCATATATACCACTTCCAGAGGGACTGTGAGGAGGAGGTTAGATTAATTACAGCATACACAGAAACATTAAAACAATTATTCTTGTTGCACCCCATACATGAATGGAACAGGGTAAAGACCCTAATAACTGGCAGTGGGATGTATGCCCCGTCATGAAATTGATAGTGGCTTGCAGAGTGCAGACATAGCTGTAGATGTATAGAGTGTAGATGGTGTTGTATCCGCGGACCCAACCAAATAGTGAGCATTACCGCCGGCAGTGCATAGCATTGCCGCCGACTGAAGACGTCGCGCTATTGCTGAGCTGGGGCCTACAGCACCCTCTGGCTACACGATATAACAGGAGTGCTGGCCCTGAGTCATTGAGTCTTGCAGACAGCTCATTGCAGTCGTCAGTGCCGTCATTCCTTGTCTGGTTAGCTAGCTCGCTGTGTGATTCAGTATTGTATAACATCTTAGGCCACGAATCAGGAATATTCCTTGGACACTAATTGGAACTGTATCTACGGTACACTCTTCACTGTCAATAAAGCTAAGTAACTGTTTTATACTAGCTCGCGCTTATTTGTCACTAATCGTTTACCTGACACCAGATGTTAGACAGAACCTGGTCATGTCCTACTCCATATCCAAATTATGGTTGCCACGCCCGGGCAGCCATAAAAGATAGTGTTATTAGATGGGAAGATCCACACACAACATAGTGTCAAGTAACCACCAGCAAATATATAGTCTAATGCAGGTGGGTTGATGTGAATGAAGTAATAAATAAATGCTAAAAATGAAAGTGAATTCTTACATTCTAGAAAATTCAGCAATTCATTTTCACTTATAGTAACCTCTAATTCCAAGAAGACAGACAGCTCTACAAGAAATTCCCAATATGGACTCTGTACAACATTTTTGTTTGCTTTCTCCTGAGAGAGTAATATGAATTATCAAGGGGTGACAAGTGCCACATATGTAATGGAGAATAACTTCCCATTTGCTGAGTATGGAAGACCACAGTCCACAGAATTCTCACAACAGAGACATTGCAGTGGCATACAAACAGCGTACCTGCATCATCACATTGTCTCTGCTTTCTTGGTGGCTGGTGAATCAGTAACACATTTTCTTTCCTGAAAGAAAAGGAAGTTCAGCACTTAAATAAATGTAAATCAACAAAATTTGAGTATAAATCACCATCACAAAGACTGCAATACATCTACATCTATACTCCTCCAATGACTGTGATGTGAATAGAAGTGGGTACATCTCATTATACCATTTGTTAGGGTTATGGGAAAAGATCAAGTTTTACCATACAAATGACGTGCCAAACAACATACAAATGTTTAAAAGCTACATCCATTACTAATGCTGGAGCACGCAAAGACAATGTTTGGCCAGTATACAAAGTCTCTTCATTCATTTTCCCCTACCCACCCACCCCATTACAATTTTGTCAACGCCACTGACACTAGTTGGGAGAGATAGTTTAGACCATTTGACACATGTAGAAATAGAAAATGTCTGTAACCATGTTCCACAGGTCAGCACTGTTGGTTCAAGCAAACCTGAGGTACTAAAAAGTAAACCAAGAAATTTATTTTGTGCCCACTCAAAGGTAGGCACTGTCACAATAAGTTCTTCTGTGCTCAGGAAGATGAATTTAATAAAAAGAAAAAAACTGTATGAGCAATCAATCGTTTGATAAAGTGATGCACTAGATAAATGAAGTACGGAATTTTGGATGGAGTCTCATCAACCCAAGTAAGAGTAACTTATGACTTTCACCAGAAGAGTGTGTTGGAACTTTCATCATTCTTATTTTATGTTAACAAGCTGACCAACAGTACTAATAGCAACCTCACACTTTTCACAAATGATACTTACCAATAATGAATCATTGTCAGGAAACATTTGCAGAAATAATAAATCAGATATGGAAAAAAATTCTGAAGTGGTGCAAAGACTGGTAACTTGATTTAATGTACGGCAAGGTAAGAATCTGAATTTCATAAAATGAAAAAATATCATATCCTATTACTACATTATCAATGATTCAAAATTATTATCAGTAAACTAAGACAACAACAATTTGTAGGGATACAAAATGGAACAATTTTACAGAGTGCGTAACAGTTGGGTGATTCCAATTAATCTGTGTGGCCAGTCTTAGATAGTTGCTGTAGTCTGAGGGATCAGCCAATTTGTTCAGCTGACTGAATGTATACAGAGAAGGATGGCACAGATGGTCACAGATTTGCTTGATTGGTGGGAGCAATAGTCCTGAGAAGACAGATACAAATTATGCCAGCTGCAACTTAGTTGCGAATATGAACAGTGATCCAATACTGTCAAATGTTTTTTATTCCAGTCTTTGATCACAATATCAGTTCCTTTGACGATGACTGGTTGCAGTCAGTAATGACCATCTTCAGATCTGTTTTACACCACGTCCTAATGTGATAAAACCCTAATGGCATCGTCAAAACACAGAAATATACTCAGCTAAGCATTGTCACATAGATCTAAAATAAGGTGTAGAATAGGCCACATCATCCATACATTCATTTTTGCAAAAATATTTATATGTTTTGACAATGCCATTATGGCTTTAACACATCAAGACATGGTGTAGAACAGATCTGAAGATTGTCATTACTGACCAAAACTGGTCATCAACAAAGAAGTGATATTGTGATCAAAGACTGGAATATAAATTAGATACAAATTATCCCACAGAAGTCAACTTATGAACATACAAGAACAAGTATTTGTGTGGAATCTAGGAACATTCTTCAGCCTCATACATGTAGCTCTCTTAGAAACTCTAGGACAAAGTTAGACTACTTACTGTACACGTGGAGGAAGTTAATCATCCATTCATCCTTCAGTCCATACGCAATTGCAATGAGGTTAAATCCTAGCACATAGTACCTTGCAAAAGACCCTCTGCCATGGCCTTCACATTAGTTTGAGCAGTATTTATGCAAATATAGATGCACACATCTTCAATTCTCAATACTTTACTGCGTTTCATTCACAAGGATAATGACACAGTCCCACAGTACTCAATGTGAGGTAAGTACCAACTTTAACCACTAGGGGTACGATAGATACTGCCTACAGGAAAATTAAAGAGACGTTTGGAGAAAAGAGAACCACTTGTATGAATATCAAGAGCTCAGATGGAAACCCAGTTCTAAGCAAAGAAGGGAAAGCAGAAAGGTGGAAGTAGTATACAAGGTGTTACAAAAAGGTACGGCCAAACTTTTAGGAAACATTCCTCACACACAAAGAAAGAAAATATGTTATGTGGACATGTGACCGGAAATGCTTACTTTCCATGTTAGAGCTTATTTTATTACTTCTCTTCAAATCACATTAATCGTGGAATGGAAACAGACAACAACAGAACGTACCAGCGTAATTTCAAACACTTTGTTACAGGAAATGTTCAAAATGTCCTCCGTTAGCGAGGATACATGCATCCACACTCCATCACATGGAATCCCTGACGCGCTGATGCAGCCCTGGAGAATGGCGTATTGTATCACAGCCGTCCACAATGCGAGCACGAAGTCTCCACAGTTGGTACCGGGGTTGCGTAGAAAAGAGCTTTCAAATGCATCATAAATGAAAGTCAAGAGGCTTGAGGTCAGGAGAGCGTGGAGGCCATGGAATTGGTCCGCCTCTACCAATCCATCGGTCACCGAATCTGTTGTTGAGATGCATACAAACACTTCGACTGGAATGTGCAGGAGTTCCATCGTGCATGAACCACATGTTGTGTCGTACTTTTAAAGGCACATGTTCTAGCAGCACAGGTAGAGTATCCCGTATGAAATCATGATAACGCGCTCTACTGAGCGAAGGTGGAAGAACATGGGGCCCAATCAAGACACCACCAACAATGCCTGCCCAAACGTTCACAGAAAATCTGTGTTGATGACGTGATTGCGCAATTGCGTGCGGATTCTCGTCAGCCCACACATGTTGATTGCGAAAATTTACAATTTGATCACGTCAGAATGAAGCCTCATCCATAAAGAGAACATTTTCACTGAAATGAGGATTGACACATTGTTGGATGAATCATTCGCAGAAGTGTACCCGTGGAGGCCAGTCAGCGGCTGATAGTGCCTGCACGCTGTGTACATGGTACGGAAACAACTGGTTCTCCCGTAGCACTCTCCATACAGTGACGTGGTCAACGTGACCTTGTACAGCAGCAACTTCTCCGACTCTTACATTAGGGTTATCGTCAACTGCACGAAGAATTGCCTCGTCCACTGCTGGTGTCCTTGTCGTTCTAGGACTTCCCCAGTCGCGACTCATAGGCTGGAATGTTCCGTGCTCCCTAAGACGCTGATTAATTGCTTCGAACGTCTTCCTGTCGGGAGACCTTCGTTCTGGAATTCTGTCTCGATACAAACGTACCGCGCCACGGCTATTGCCCCGTGCTAATCCATACATCAAATGTACATCTGCCAACCCCGCATTTGTAAACATTGCACTGACTGCAAAACCACGTTCGTGATGAACACTTAGCTGTTGATGCTTGATACTAGTAGTGTAGAGCAATGAGTCGCATATCAACACAAGCACCGAGGTCGACATTACTTTTCTTCAATTGGGCCAACTGGCGGTGAATCGAGGAAGTACAGTACATACTGACGAAACTAAAAGGAGCTCTAACATGGAAATCAAGCGTTTCCGGTCACATGTCCACATAACATATTTTCTTTATTTGTGTGTGAGGAATGTTTCCTGAAAGTTTGGCCGTACGTTTTTGTAACACCCAGTATAGAGGGTCTATACAAGGGCGATGTACTTGAAGACAATATGGATATGGAAGAGAATGTAGATGAAGATGAAATGGGAGTTCCGATACTGTGTGAAGAGCTTGACAGAGCACTGAAAGGCCTGAGTCGAAACAAGGCCCCGAGAGTAGACAACATTCCATTAGAACTATTGACGGCCTTGGGAGAGCCAGTCCTGACAAAACTCTACCATCTAGTGAACAAGATGTATGAAACAGGCGAAATACCCTCAGACTTCAAGAAGAATATAATAATTCCAATACCAAAGAAAGCAGGTGTTGACAGATGCGAAAATTACCGAACTATCAGTTTAATAAGTCACAGCAGCAAAATACAGACGAATGGAAAAACTAGTAGAAGCCGACCTCAGCGAAGATCAGTTTGGATTCCGTAGAAATGTTGGAACACGTGAGGCAATACTGACCCTACGACTTATCTTAGAAAATAGATTAAGACAAACCTACATTTCTAGCATTTGTAGACGTAGAGAAAACTTTTGACAATGTTGACTGGAATAATCTCTTTCAAATTCTAAAGGTGGCAGGTGTTAAATACAGGGAGCGAAAGGCTATTTACAATTTGTACAGAAACCAGATGGCAGTTATAAGAGTCGAGGGACATGAAAGGGAAGCAGTGGTTGAGAAGGGAGTAAGACAGGGTTGTAGCCTCTCCCCGATGTTATTCAATCTGTATATTGAGCAAACAGTAATGGAAACAAAAGAAAAATTCGGAGTAGGTATTAAAGTCCATGGAGGAGAAATAAAAACGTTGAGGTTCGCCGATGACATTGTAATTCTGTCAGAGACAGCAAAGGACTTGGAAGAGCAGTTGAATGGAATGGACAGTGTCTTGAAACGAGGATATAAGATGAAAATCAACAAAACCAAAACGAGGCTAATGGAATGTAGTCGAAATAAGTTGGGTGATGCTGAGGGAATTAGATTAGGAAATGAGACACTTAAAGTAGTAAAGGAGGTTTGCTATTTGGGGAGCAAAATAACTGATGATGGTCGAAGTAGAGAGGATATAAAATGTAGACTGGCAATGGCAAGGAAAGCGTTTTTGAAGAACAGAATTTTGTTGAGACAGAGTATAGATTTAAATGTCAGGAAGTCTTTTCTGAAAGTATTTGTATGGAGTGCAGCCATGTATGGAAGTGAAACATGGATGATAAATAGTTTGGACAAGAAGAGAATAGAAGCTTTTGGAATGTGGTGCTACAGAAGAGTGCTGAGGATTAGATGGGTAGTTCACATAACTAATGAGGAAAAATTGAATAGGATTGGGGAGAAGTTTGTGGCACAACTTGACCAGAAGAAGGGATCGGTTGGTAGGACACGTTCTGAGGCATCAAGGGATGACAAATTTAGCATTGGAGGGCAGCGTGGGGTAAAAATCGTACAGGGAGACCAAGCGATGAATACACTGATTCAGAAGGATGTAGGTTGCAGTAAGTAGTGGGAGATGAAGAAACTTGCACAGGATAGAGTAGCACGGAGAGCTGCATCAAACCAGTCTGAGGACTGAAGACAACAACCACAACAACCAACTTTAAGGACAAGTGGTTTCTGTATTTTAACCCTCAAATGCGTGATGCATACTATTCGCAGGCGGGATAAGTTTCTAGTTACTCTGTGATCTACAACACCCTCCATCTCGCTAAAATTTCCAATCTATATCATCGGAATTATGATGCGCGAGCGATCAGTAGGATACTGCTATGCAAGCGATATAGTTATGTTGCTTGATATTGAGAAGTACCGCAAAAATGGCATAATATTGTTGCAAACTCTGTGGAAGTACATTTGTCCTTTTAATCCCAGAATCTGGAAATATGTGTAGAAAAGCAAGCCAGCAAGCAGGTCTAGACCAGAAACAGTAACGCGTTTGTGCCGAGAGGAAATGAGCACATCTTTGAACAACAGTTCTGAGAGTGACTTCGATTCACTGAGGGTGCTCCCATCACGCGTTGGGAGTGCATGACCACCCAACCTTGCAGGGAAATATCTAGTGCCACGAATATACCTACAGTGCTGTCTGTCTTAGCGGTATATGTATGAATGGTGTAAAAGAGATGTGTAATTGAGTAAGAGTCTTTCTGTATTTGACGATATGTAGGGCACTTTGCAAGGTTTGTCAGTGCATTATGGCGATCTGTCGAAAATAGATCCGGAGATCTTGCTGGCCAGGGTAGTTGACTTACACCTTCTAGAGCACGTTGGGTGGCCATTCGACGTATATACACTCCTGGAAATGGAAAAAAGAACACATTGACACCGGTGTGTCAGACCCACCATACTTGCTCCGGACACTGCGAGAGGGCTGTACAAGCAATGATCACACGCACAGCACAGCGGACACACCAGGAACCGCGGTGTTGGCCGTCGAATGGCGCTAGCTGCACAGCATTTGGGCACCGCCGCCGTCAGTGTCAGCCAGTTTGCCGTGGCATACGGAGCTCCATCGCAGTCTTTAACACTGGTAGCATGCCACGACAGCGTGGACGTGAACCGTATGTGCAGTTGACGGACTTTGAGCGACGGCGTATAGTGGGCATGCGGGAGGCCGGGTGGACGTACCGCCGAATTGCTCAACACGTGGGGCGTGAGGTGTCCACAGTACATCGATGTTGTCGCCAGTGGTCGGCGGAAGGTGCATGTGCCCGTCGACCTGGGACCGGACCGCAGCGACGCACGGATGCACGCCAAGACCGTAGGATCCTACGCAGTGCCGTAGGGGACCGCACCGCCACTTCCCAGCAAATTAGGGACACTGTTGCTCCTGGGGTATCTGCGAGGACCATTCGCAACTGTCTCCATGAAGCTGGGCTACGGTCCCGCACACCGTTAGGCCGTCTTCCGCTCACGCCCCAACATCGTGCAGCCCGCCTCCAGTGGCGTCGCGACAGGCGTGAATGGAGGGACGAATGGAGACGTGTCGTCTTCAGCGATGAGAGTCGCTTCTGCCTTGGTGCCAATGATGGTCGTATGCGTGTTTGGCACCGTGCAGGTGAGCGCCACAATCAGGACTGCATACGACCGAGGCACACAGGGCCAACACCCGGCATCATGGTGTGGGGAGCGATCTCCTACACTGGCCGTACACCTCTGGTGATCGTCGAGGGAACACTGAATAGTGCACGGTACATCCAAACCGTCATCGAACCCATCGTTCTACCATTCCTAGACTGGCAAGGGAACTTGCTGTTCCAACAGGACAATGCACGTCCGCAAGTATCCCGTGCCACCCAACGTGCTCTAGAAGGTATAAGTCAACTACCCTGGCCAGCAAGATCTCCGGATCTGTCCCCCATTGAGCATGTTTGGGACTGGATGAAGTGTCGTCTCACGCGGTCTGCACGTCCAGCACGAACGCTGGTCCAACTGAGGCGCCAGGTGGAAATGGCATGGCAAGCCGTTCCACAGGACTACATCCAGCATCTCTATGATCTTCTGCATGGGAGAATAGCAGCCTGCATTGCTGCGAAAGGTGGATATACACTGTACTAGTGCCGACATTGTGCATGCTCTGTTGCCTGTGTCTATGTGCCTGTGGTTCTGTCAGTGTGATCATGTGATGTATCTGACCCCAGGAATGTGTCAATAGAGTTTCCCCTTCCTGGGACAATGAATTCACGGTGTTCTTATTTCAGTTTCCAGGAGTGTAGTTTTCTGCCACTGAAAGTCTAGTCTGCAGAAAGAAAAAAAGGATGGATGGTGCTTCCACACCGGCGGCAACAGTAATTCGGCTTGTAAATTCCATAAGAGCCAATCATAATACCCCATTCATCCACAAGACACCTTTGGTGCTGACATATAGGAGTCTCTACATAGCGGTGAGGTTTTCGAATGTTGAATGCAGGAAAGGTAACACATGATTGACGGGGGTACCATGTTAGCACTGCGAGGAAGAATGCATTCGATGGTATTCTGCGCTATTTTCGCGAACAGGTTCTGTTTGGGCAAGAATTTCCATGCATACAAGCTGAGACATCACGAAAGCCCCTACAAAAACGAGTGTTAACTATTTCTGGGACATTATACAATTTCCGAAAGGTCGACTTGGTTGTTATTTTACATAGCCATGTGAAGTCAGTATAACTTTGAGAACCTTTTCCAAATGCTCTTACAATGGTGTGTAGCTACATGTGCGCATTTTGCAGCGATGCATCAGTCGCGCTGGACAGGAAGAAGCATGGCTAGGCACAGCTTGAATGTAACGCAATACGGTAGGCATCCGCGCACAGGAGGAACGGTGTACGAAAGAGGCATTACGGAATTCTCACTGACGTTTAGCACTGATTGTGTTTGAGAGGTTAACAAAAACCGAATTATTTAGTCACTGTTTAAGCCATAATATTTTCCATCACAGACTACAATGCTACAACTAAGTTGTAGTAAAGACGTTCCTATCCTGACTGTAATTACCCGCTCAGGCATAAAACGAAATTTTTGGTTGGGTAGAAAACAACAATTTTCTAACGTATCATTATTATTAATATTATAACACATACAGCAAGATTCTAATATTGAATAGTTGCAACACATTTTTCTCAAATACTAGCGATGGGTGACATGATGCTGGTAGTTATTAGTTTTATTAACCATTTACAAAAATGAAATACAATTTAGCTTTCGTGATTTTAAACATAAAATTGTTGAAAGAATATTTGGATAGAGAGGCTCTAATGTGGCTGCTCATGTACGTGGTGGAAGAGAGGGGAATTACTAAGTAATATCAGTTTGCATTCATGGATAACATAATTTTAAGATGAATTCTGTGCTGAATAATAAGTCGGGACCCCAGATTCAATTAGCTACTCAAGATGGTGACGTTTTCCTATCATTGGATAATTCGGGTTAAGAGGGCTATGATTAACAGCATCTGCATCTACATGGATACTCTGCCAATCACATTAAAGTGCCTGGCAGAGTGTAATGTTACGGCTCACCTTAGGATTTCCATGTCCAAACACGTTGCGTTATGCAAGCAAAGTTCACACAGTTGTCCAAACAAGTTATGTTAGGTAATTAAAGTTCACGAAAGCACTCTAACGAGCTAAATGGCGCAGTGGTTACCACACTGGATTCATTCAGGTTTTCCGTGGTTTCTCTAAATTGCTCCAGGCAAATGCCGTGATGATTCCTTTGAAAGAGCACGGCAGATTTCCTTCCCCATCCTTGATACAATCCGACCTTGTGTCGGCACGATATTAAACCCAATCTTCTTTGCTTCCAGAAGAACTATTGCAACTCTGTCGCACAATTTAGCTGGAAGTACAATGAATGAATGAAGCATGTTAGGGCGCTAGGGCAGAACATGGGGATTCATTACCTCATAAACACCTGTCGCTAACTTATAATCACCATAGTTATGAAACTGAAGACTATTTTATGCCCAAGATGCAGTAAGTAGATGGAGTACGTCGCATATATTTTCGTTCGTCTTGAGGAAAGTGCTGAAAGCGTCTCCATCATGCTCACAGCGATGGTCGGAAAGGGGGGGGGGGGGGTTATGGGAATGATAGCCGGCTTGAAGAGCAATGGCGGCTATTGTGTAAGAGTACAAGAGCACGTGAACACCCTGACTTTTGAAAACTTGTGGTTTTATTGGTTATTTTTCTTTAAACGATTTAATCGTAATATAGATGCGGTATTCTGAAATATACGGCACCTACTGCGCTGTGCTACATTGTTCCCTAAGACTAGGTGAAACTTGGCAACAGGACCACGAGCATACCTTCACTTGTGCATGTTTTAAGGAGCTTCTGCGCACGCACAAATGTGATGTAGTTGCCTTATGGGCCAAATACACACGGACGATAAGCAATGTGCAAGGTTCATAACGTGCCCTTACCACTTAACTACAAGTTTACGTCAATGCCACAAGGTGGTTGCACAATGCAGCAGATGTTCGCTTGGCATAAATCCTACTAGGCAGTAGCACACTGAACAGATATGCCGATTCACTCACTATATAGTAACATTAGATCGCACATCAGTGTACTATATGGGAAATATAACTTGACCTGCGTGTCCCCTTGCTCCGGATTGGAAACTATCGGCAGCAGTCGGGAGATTTCGTGGCGTGGCAATTTGTACATGTTGCCAACTGTGCAGCGTAGACTGCATTTGTCGTCTGCTATGTCGGTCGCTTAGCTGTGCTGTTGCTGTCAGTGTGTAGTAGCTGTGTTTTCACTGTTTCGAAAATGAGTGATGATGCGGATGCTGCCCCATCGCGGGGTTTATCATCGACTCCAGTTTGGAAAAGCAATCCGGTTGTACGGTGCTCTTGTAAAACGATGATGGATGTAGTGAAGCGCTGCATTGATGGAAAAAAAAATCAATGTTGCAACCGATTTGGCCGTCTTTCCTCAGAGCGGCGGCGTACACTGGGAAGAGCCTGCGTAGTATTGTGAGAGTTAATATTTGGTTGTAATTAATTAAAAATGTGTACTCTTTTACTAATAGAGCTAGCAGAAAGACAGATGCTTATAGTTACGACTAATCGTACATTTTAACCCATTTATGAAAATATTCTAATGCAGTTTCAGTTCGTAAAAAAGTGTTTTATTCTCTTCCACTTAGGAGAAAAAGTGGGGAAACAAACAGTTGCTGACGACGTCAACAAACGAGTCATTAGGGGCACAATAGAAGTTTTACACTGTTCAGAAGGTTGTGCCCACTGTGCGAAAACTTCTACTAACTCTTGAACATAAGATTGGATGGAGATGGATTACCACCTCTCTCAGAAAAGTTTCAAAGTCTATTGGTTTCGTGTGGATAAAGGTTGAAAACAAGAGGACTCTTATTATTGGAACCTGGCGACATTGTGCATTGGCGGTCCCGGTTCCTTGTGGAGTTGAAAAATATCAGGGAGGTTGGCAGAGAAATTTTTTATTTGGACGAATCCTGGATGGACAGTAAGCTAACGCGCGACAAATGCTGGCAAAAAAGATGTGGGTGTTACTGCGTGGGGAAGCGCCTCTATATGACTAATAGTTGGAAGTGTAGATTCTAAAAACGGATTCGTTAGGCAGGCAGAGTTACAGTTCTGGACCAAATCAACCCAGGGAGATTACCATCGGCAGATGTATTCTCCTAATTTCGAAAAATGGTTCGAAGAACTTCTACTCCCAAATCTTCCTCCACACTCTGTAATAGCCTTATCACGGCAGACAAACCGTCCACAAAATACGATAGGAAAGTATCTATGATACAGTGGCTGCAGAACAGAAAAATCCAATGTGATTACTAGGGCCTGGATTTTAATCACATAAAAAACAGTGAAATATGCAAGCATTTATGACCTACAACTTACATAAATGTGACCTTAAAAATTAAATATGACTTAAAAGAAGTTTATTTAAAGCATTCTTGTTTGTTTATTTAATTTTTTATTCAGCATAAAGTAATACAAAATTCACTTCTCAAAATATTGTAAGTATAGTTCTTTCTTTCTGTAGGGCTTGTGCCTAATTTGCACCTGTTTTTTGAATGTCTGAATGTTTTATTTTCTAAACGCAAAGTACAGTGAAAAGATCATCTAACGAAACAGTAAAACAATGTTTTTATTTCTACATAGTATTTAAAGGGTTTCACATTATTTGATACCATATGTCAGCGTTTCACATTATTTAATACCATATGTCAACCTTCAGTATCTGCAAAGTTGCATTGGATCACAAGGCGCATATTCAGGTTTTCCATTGTCAAAGATCTACGGTTGTCGCTGAGGATAGTTTTGTACCTGGAAAAGCTCCTCTCTACTTCACAAGACGTCACTGGAGCGTATTTGAAGGCAGCCAGGTCACTGGAGTTTAGCTTTGTTTCAGTATCTTCATATGTTGCGGCATTCCCTGAAAGGCTGTCACTAATTTTGCACAGTGCAGAATATCCAGGATTCCGTTGGAGAACATTTTGCAATTTGGTTTTCACTTTGTCAGCCACATGACCACGAGCTCGACCCAACCCACTCTGCACATGTTGCGCAATACTCAGGGCCTCACATAGCTGAGTGCAAACAGCTTCCAGTCGTTTGATGGCTTTTGATATCACTGAAAAATTGGCGTTGAGGTATGCCACGTTTCGAGACAATATACCTGTAAAAACTTCTTTCACAATTTTGATAGCACTTGATTCATCGAAATCCTCACAGAAGATTGTCTTTATTTGTGTGTAGTTGGTGCAGTAATACTCAGCTGCATTAAGCCAAGAACCCCATCGAGTAAGAACGGGTTTAGGTGGTAGGGACGTTGCAGGTGCTCGTTCCTTGAATTTCTGTACCCGTAGCGGAGCCTTCACATAGATTGTTTTGTCACAGGAAATTAATTTGTCCACGTCAGGGTAATTTGATCGCACCTCTTCGGCAACTCTGTGCAACGCATGTGCAAGGCAAGTGGCGTACACCATACTGGGGTAGAGAATCTGAAGCCCTTTGGCTGCTTTAGAAATATATGAAGCACCAACTGTTACAAACAGCAAAACGTTGTCTCTTTTCACACCATCCGGCCACAGTAGCTTCCGACAGCCTGGTCTTTTGCTCAACAATAGCAATTCGTATTTTGTTGAGCAGATCATTGTAGCATACAGATAAAAAGTTGTTTCTCAGTATAGGTTCATCTGGAACTGGATGTGTTACGTTCTACTCCAAGAACCGTCTGAAGCGTAGATTCTTCAGCTTTTCCAATGGGATATTGCGAGACACCATCATCTCACACAAATCCTTGTAGAATGATTGCTCGGTTGACGATTGACTTGTCTGTTCAAATAACAGCGTTTGCCTGCTCTTATTTTCAGCACTTCGTTTCACACAGCTGCTTTGTTTAGCGGTATTACAGTGTTGTTGCACATTAAAGCGCTTTTCTGCACTAACTTTAACTTCACACAGTATACAAATAATATTTTTCCATCAGTACTAAAGAACTTCTCTCCAAATTCTCGAACATATCCTCGCAACTTCACGCTGTCGGAGCAGTTTGCTTTAGGCATGTTGAACAAGGCACAGGTTGTATTCAAACTGGTTACCGGGAACACCTGTGCGACTGCGATGATTATTAAGGCAGAAGCCGCCTTTGTTGGCTATGAGAGCTTATTGTCGACTCTGCGCAACAATGTTCATGTTCGCGAAATGACTGTTGTGGTACACCGATTTTCTGCTACAGTCCTGAGAAATAAAGCTGTGTACTAATTTATCTATCTTTCACAATAGCACGTTAAATGTTGTCTCGTGAGCAACATATTCATTTTCTTATTCATGTGTCCCGTAAGATACGAGAAAAACGGTACATGCATTTTTGGCAAAAGTTGACGGAAATATGACGTATTATATAAAACGTTTGCTGCAATATGACCTATTACTAAAATTTGTTGAAATATGACTTTATGTCCACAATCAAAATACATTTTTCGACACTAAAATGCCTAGATTTGTGTATAAATTCACCCTATATTTCAGAAAAAAATATGACTTCTCACTAAAACCCGGGCCCTAGTGATGAGAGTATGACAAAGGAGGCTCTGTGTTCCCGTATTCGGGAGAATAGGGCGGCAGCGAAGTCGTATGCAGTTGACATACTGACAAAAAGAAATGGCCACAAAGTAATTTGCTTGTCGACATACAACTGAGATTTGAATGCCATTGATCTAGCGTGGGCGAATGTAAAAAACTCTTTCGGGAGAGCAACAGTACATGTGACATGTCATCTGAAAATTTGTTGAATCTTGCAAGTATTTGTTTTCAGGCTGTTACTGAGGAAGACTGGAAAGTTTACTGCAAAAGGTACAATAGCTTGAGCTGGAGTACTGGAGGCATGTCAGCGTGATGGAAGTAGCCATTGACAACTTCATGGTTAACTTCGGCACTTCAGATACCAGTGACGAGTCAGAGAAAGCGATTACGTGTGAAAGTGCATCAGAATTGTCAGAAGTTTCAGCAAAATTGGCCTGTTTCATTCTTGTTTTATTATACATTAGTGCTGAATTTTGCTGAAATGTGTGGCATCCACTAAATTAAAAAAAAAATAAATAAACAGAAAGCTATCTTCCATTCCTAGTGTCGTAAATTGTTCTTTTACCTACTTCCAATATCACATTTATTTTGATACGGTAACTGATAACGAAGGACGTTAATGTCCTTATTTAATATGTCAGCAGGAAGTATTTTCCGCCCCTCCCCTCACCAGCCATAGTGCTCGCTGTCCGCTCTCCACAACCCCCGCTAGGAGGTGCCAGTGTAGTATGTTGTAGATATACTGTCAGAAAAACATATTTTGTGGGATTCTGAATGAGATATAGTACATTAAGTTTTGGATTTTATCATACAGTAATCTATTTGAGGCACTGAGAACAATAAAGCACATCATCGTCAATTGGAGACTGCAGCATTTATTCACGCTTCTGAAATGTGTTGACCTTATGGTGGGTCAGGTTTATGTGTGCTGTAGGCCTACATTACACGTATATCTGAAATTCCACGAAAATCTGTCTCACTGGTTTCTCTGATATTCACTTATAGGGGTATCTCACAGTGCCTCATTTGTATTCTAGTCAAGCGATCTTGTTGGTAGACAGTACTATTTGAATTTAATAATTTCCCCAAAAGACAGTTGTGTTTAGAGGTGGTTGTTTATTACACAGGAATCAGCTTTCCTGTGCAGTATAAACATGAACTATGTTGAACCTGTATTGAGCTGTAACAGAACCCAGAATTACTAGGAAAATTTAGCCGCAAAGGAAGTAAGTACTGTCAGAGCAGATCCGTTGTCTGAGAAAGTGATGAGATCAAATAAGCGTGACTAGAAGCGAATATTTAACAAAGAAGTGTATATAATGAGCGTAAGTTGTAGTGTGGGTGCAACGTAAGAACGCCTGATTTTCGGTGTGGTACTTAATGAATTAAGGATCTTGTACATTTTTCCTAAAAAATAAAAAAGCACGAAAACTCCCACTTACGCAAAAATGTGAAACGGAGAACAGTGAAAGCCTAAACATTATTTCATTCTTGCCATAAAGTGTACTAAATTACGTACGAAACAACGAAATTCAACAAAAATAATTAACTTTTTTTTTTTAGAAAAGTAAAGCATATTATTATTATTATTGTCCGCGGCTGAAGTTATATAAACATATTGATAAGCATAACTGTTATATAAAGCAGATGCTATTAATTTCCCACTCTCATATTTATCAGAATTCAAAAATTTGTGAACAACCAGAATATTTACCTACGAGCCGAAACTGATGAAAAGATTCATATTCTACGACATAAATAGGATAAAGATATTCGAGAAGAACTTTGCGAGGATTGTAAATCGTGCATGCAACTCAGAAGAAGAACTAGTTCAGGTAGCAGTGAATGTTGAAGTCTAAAGATAACCCACAACAGTTGTGTTAGACAGAGATGCGGCATTAACGTCTTTGGCGTGAATTTTTTTTTTTTTTTTTTTTTTTTTTTTTTTAAGTGTCAACCAGTAAACTCGTGTACCGATAATACCATTCGAAAACTATACAGTCTCCGGTTCTATTGGCGCCAAGGGACAATTAGGTAACAGTGGAATGTGAGGTCGGGGCAGTAGCAGCCCGCTCTGAATACGGTGGCCGATTCGCAGTGACCAGTTTTCGTCCAAAGCGGTGGGCGTGTTCATTCGTTGGTTCAGAAGGGGATGCCAGAGTGTAATATCTACGACATTCTTTATATTCCCTCAATGGTTTGAGTTATCGAAAAGAGACTTTGGCAATTGATAAAACGCAAAGAGGAGACTTTTTCCATTTAGTTATTATGCATAACTTCATCATTTATCGTCTTATTCCACCAGCTACAGACTTTTTCGAAGAAAGCACGTAAATTTTAAGTGCTATAGGTTTTGAACAACATAACGGAAGACATTACATGTTTATTTTTGCACAGTGGATGTGCTTTCATAAGCTACTGACCTTATTTTTCCTCAGTTCCTTACTTAACAAACATCATAAACCACTGTTCCAGAATTGTCTCGCAAGTTAGTGAGGTGAGACTGCACACTCCACTGTGTGTGGCAACAGAAGCATATTTTGACATGGTAACACGTTAAATGTGCAGGTTTTACTCAAATTCGCCACTCACGGCGCTTCTCTGAAAATTACAAATTGTTAACAAGACAGGCGAAAACCAGTTCAGCGGAATTCTTTTTAGATACCACCGAAAGCAGAGGTGACATCTTTTCGAATGATCACCATACATACTTAACACTTTACAAAAATTACGAGCATACGCTTCAGTTTAGAACGGCTACACCTCCTGCACTCGAGAGTATCCCTACGGTGCGTGCCCGTACCTCCCTCCATGACCACTCTTCCCACACATGCCCTGCCGACTGCGCATCTACCAGCCACGTTATTCTGCAGTCTGCATGTCTGTTTCTCGTCCGTTAGGCTCGAAATTTCTGCGAGGGGGGACGCAAAGATCCACCTTCCAAATGGAACTTGTCATTTAAAAATAGGTTTTAGGAAAATAGTTTTAAGTTTATTAAGGACAAAGGCACCTCACGGCACATAGTGCCAGAAAGTGAAGCTCAAAGTCTCAAAGTGATAAAAACTAGGGCGCTGTACTCTAGTGTTGGGCAGTACTGCGCTCATAATGCACTGGAATGTCAAAATATAGTAGGTGCTATGGGTATTTTATCCTGCATTCAAACGAAAATGGGAGAACCCGACTATTTAACAGAACAACAAAAGCCTGAACTACTTGATTTGCTAAATAAACATTCAAATGTGTTCTCAAATTGGCCTGGAATTATTTAAGTGCACCAATAACACATGTGGGTTGTTCCATATCAGACGTATTATACGTGCCAACTAAGTTGACACCCGGCGCAGTGGCGACTGTAAATGGGAAATGCCTATAGGTCACTCACCCCAGTCTCTGCGTCGAGTGCCAAAGTGTAGATAATATTGTCATGTGACCTATTCCATTCCATGGGCTTCAAGGGAGGCGGTGAAAAAAAAAAAGCATGAGGAATATCTAGCATTTGTATATAATTACACTTCATATGTAGCATTATTAGTTATGATGGCATTTTATAGTAAGTGAATAGCGAATTCTTCTTTTAAAAATGACAGGGCACTTGTAATTTTACAGTACTCTTCTTCGATGATGAGTGAACCTTTCGTAATGAAGTATAGATTGTAAATATTTTTGTTTAATTCTTGACAGTCACAGACAGATGATCAGCTGTGCTTATCTCATGAGCTAACGCACATATGAAAATATATTTGTATAAGAACTACTTACGATTTGGACACAGCTTTGAAGCAGTAGAAGTAAGTTTTGGTTCATGGGCAAACTACGCAGTGTCATGTAAAGCTATGAGCTGCAAATATGTCCTGAACAGTGCAATAGTTAATCCAAAATAATTAGAAAGTACTAATTTATGACGGAGGTACGTGATATGTGAATGAATATTGAAATGTGCACCATAAAATGACAATTTTGCTGTAAGCACAGCCAGCATGGGTAGGACATACCAGCATGCACAGAGAAATAAGAAAGCATTAGCTATGCAAGCAAGGCACAAAGCTCTAAATATTTATGGTTTATGTTTACATTATTATTGCAAATGTAATTATTAAGTTTTGTGCAGGAACCAGTAATAAAGTATTTTTCTAGTGAATTCTTCTATTTTAATGAGGCAAACTGATGGTACTAGTTGAAAAATCTAACAATGAGTTGTTTCTCGCAATGTCTTGTCAAGCTCTTCGTTAGGCAAACTTTCTCACTGTGTATCACTGGATGTGCATGTTTAATTCGCGTACGCGGCGAACCGTTTATTTACCCATTTTTTGCTCTGGTAATCTTAGCTTCTTTCGTAGACACCATAATTTATATGCAAATAAAGGCGAAATGGTGGTGCCTTGTATGACGAAAAACGTGATTTTATTTTATGAAAGATATTTGGTATGTAAACATTAGGCCACTGAACCAAGTAACAAACTACATTACCGAACATTATGAGAAAATAAAAATCTCGTCATATAAATCTACTGCTAAAATCATTGAGGTGACATATTAAATATGTAAATAATTTTAATGTTGTTTTAAGTTTAACGTTCTATGAGAACAAAGTATTTGCACAGTAACTATTTGACTGTCAACGTACATAGCAAACCTTGAGAAAAGACACGCAATGAATCTATATATACTACGGTCTGAAACTCACTATGAAACTCAGCACACTTATTTAAGTGATGGTGAAAGACTACGCAAACATAAGCAGATAAAACATTTGAAAGCCCCCAGTAGTATGTGAATTTGTACTTACCTCTGCTGCGTCGCATTATGGAGATAATCCGGGGAAGTATCCACGAACGCTTCTTATCCAGTGTGCCTTCATAACTGTTGTTGCACGAAACCACATATAAAAGCATCTGATGAACGTAGTTCTGCGAAAGCGAACTGGTCTGCTGTTGTGGTATTCATAATCAGTGCTTAATATGTCCACTATTGTTGTCACGTGTGATTGCGCTTGTTTAACGTGCAAAACAAAATAAATAACCTATGTCTTACAAGAACAAACAACTAGTGTTTGTGGTGGGCACTTCTGCATTACGCTTTGCTGAGTTCTGAACTATACGTAACACGCTAACAGTGATTTGTTTATTGGAAGCCACGCGTAGATCTGATCTGTGACAGTGCTGCCAACGTAAAACTAACAAGAAAACGTAGTTCTCGCTTTGAAATGAATGAGCAGCGTATAAAATACATTAAACTTCTGACAAGACAAATATGCCAAACAAAACTCCTTTCAGGGCCGCATAGTGCATAACAAATGTGTTTTGTCTCTCTGGTACTGCCCGTGAATTCTTTAATATTAACGACGCTGAGATGAGAAGCAGAAGTGCAGCCACCGAGACATCGTGCCAACCCTGGTGCGAGAAGCATTCCTATCAAGCTGCTGGTGTGGTGGCGGTGCAGCAATAGAAAAGATGAATGGAGGTCGCCGACTGAGTGGCTTGAGCTCCGTATCAATTAGATTAAAGTCGTATCAAATGAAATTTACAAGTAAAAGATTTTAATGCTGACGTGCGTCACATTAATCCGAAGTTTAAGAACTTTATTACAATTTGTAAACTGTTGAGCCAAAAATAGAAGGACTTGAAAAAAAAAAAAAAAAACAGTACAATAAGTTTGACAGCACAAAGCAAAACAGTTAAGTATGAAATTCTGTTTTATGTAACTGTACCTTTTGATAAAATGATAAATATTATACAAAATTGTTATCAGAAAATCAAAACTAATTCATTCGAAAAAGAATAAAATTCATTTGCGAAATATCTAAACAAAAACTTCTGTACTAGTTGGCAACTGGTTGAATGGATAAAGTATGTTCTGCTCATCACGTTATAACTTCATGCATTCATGGGGTCTATGAAACGTTATATATCATCGTTATTTGTGAAAGATATTTATGCCTTGCTCTCAAAGTTATTTCAAAACCATATTTATAGAAATCTGTTAATACCGTAATTTATAGTAATATAATGTTTTCTGTTTTTTAAATAAAGAAATATGTTAAGTAATTAAAATCGTTTGGCTAGAAGCATTTGCTAAGTGAGCGAAGCGGCAAATGCAAAATTTATAGCGACGGTGAAGAAATAAGTGATCATTATGTACTTCATTTATTCTCACCCGACGGTGGCGCTTTTCTCTGTTGGTTACTACAAAGTGTAATCATCTGCTCCTATGTTCCTCTGCATTTAGTGATACATATGATATTTCACGGAAATGTGTGAGTCTTGTTTATTTAGAAAAACACACCTCATTGATTCCTGTGACGGGGTCAGAGATTTTCTCTGCCTCGTGATGACTGTGTGTTGTGTGATGTTCTAAGGTTAGTTAGGTTTAAGTAGTTATAAGTTCTAGGGGACGGATGACCATCGATGTTAAGTCCCATAGTGCTCAGAGCCATTTGAACCATTTGATTCCTGTAATAACGACTATTACTAGGTAGGAATATTGTGTCTTTCTTTTCACAGACAGTAAAAAATTACTGAAGAATTGTTATAGGGTAGAACGACCGGATATAATACGTGTTCTTTCGTTATTTATTTGAGTATCTCTAAGTCGAACCATTCCGAGATCAAATTGCTGATAATTTCTTTTCATTTGTGCGTGTTTCTTTACAGAAGAACAATGTTAAGCTAATCGGTCCATTACCGTCGAACAATGACCATGGCAGTCGTTTAAGTGGCCTGATGGTCTTCTGCTTCACTATATTATTGGACGGTGACGTAAACGGATGCTTAATTCGCATCTGTTATCGGAAATAATTAATTTCATTTTCTCATATATTTTGCTTACGTTTGTCGTCTATGGTCGCTTCTCCTGCCCGTCGCGGAAGTGTACAACAGACAGTAATTTTCTTTACTGTCACATATTGTGAAAGCTTTGCTTAATAGTCATCTCCCAGAATCTTTTCATGCACAATAAATTCACAGACCCATTGATGAATTTCTCAGTAGAACCAACTGATTTGTGTTTGTGTGTGTGTAGTAAATATAATCTAACTTCTGCACAATTTCAGTGCAGTAACGTGTTCATTTTAAATAACTATTATAGTAGTTATATTACATGTTTATTGCCTTATAAATAAATAAAAACTTTTTTATTTTAAATTCGGTGTATTAGTGTTTGTAAAATGATTCCTTCATACCATGTTCATTAAAGAAAATGACGATCATTCCACTTGGGACCTGTGGAAGGTACATTAGCTTATTTGTTTCAGTTGTAAATATTTGTCATGTATTATTGTTTTTCTGACATGTTCTACATCCTGGAGAACCTCCTCACTACGGATCAATTGGAATGAAAGTAAATCTAATCTAATCTAAGAGAAAGACAGAGAAACGTTTAATTTCTAAAGTCTTTTCATTATCTGTGTAGCTAGTTGGCATATAAACTTGTACTACTATGGTAGGTGTGAGATTCGTATCTACACTGAGGTGACAAAAGTCATGGAATATCTCCTAATATAATGTCGGATCTCCTTTCGCCTGACGTAATGCGGTATGGATTCAACAAGACGTTGGAAGTTCCCTGCAGAAATAATTAGCCATGTTGCCTCTATAGCCGTCCGTAATTGCGGAAGTATTGCTGGTGTAGGATTTTGTGCACGAACTGACCTCTCGGAATGTCCCACAAATGTTTGATGGGATTCATTTCGGGCGATCTTCATCCTACTGTCCAGTATGTTCTTCAAACCAATCACAAATAGTTGTGGCCCACTGACATGGCGCATTGTTATTCGATAAAATTCCACCGTTATTAGTGAACATGAAATCCATTACTGCCTGCTATTTGTCTGCAGGTAGCCGAACATATCCATTTCCAGTCATTAATCGGTTCAGTTGGTCAAGAGGACCCAGCTTATTGCATGTAAACACAGCCTACACCATTATTGAGCTACCACTAGTTTTCACTATGCATTATTGACAACTTGGCTCGATGGCTTCGTGGGGTCAGTGCCATACTCGAATCCTACCATCAGCTCTTATCAACTGTAATCTGGACACATCTGACCACGCTACAATTTTCCACCCATCTAGAGTCCAACCCAAATGGTCACTAGTCCAGGAGAAGCGTTACAGGCGATGTTGTACTCTCAGCAAAGGCACTCGCATGTGTCGTCTGTTGCCATAGCCCATTAAATCCAAATTTCGTCGCACTGTGTCTAACGGATACGTTCGTCGTACGTCTCACACTGATTTCTGCGCTGATTTCACATCGTGTTGCTTGTCTTTTAGCACTGACAACCCTACGTAAATGGTGCTGCTCTCGGTCGTTTAGTGAAGGCCGTCTGCTACTGCATTGTGCGTGGTGATAGGTGATGCCTCAAATGTGGTACTCTCGGCACACTCTTGACACTGTGGATCGCGAAATACTGAATTTCCTAACGCTTTCCAGAATCGATTTCCTATTTTTTAGCTCAAAGTACAAGAGCAGAAGCTCTGTTCCTCCTTCCACCGAACCTCACTAATTCCCAATGTATCTTCAACCTATCCATTTACTTTTTTAAATTTTCCAACCTATCTGCCAAATTAAGGGATCTAATTTTCCACAGCCCGATGATCCATAGAGAGCCAGTTATGTTTCTATTGATGACATGAAATAATAGCTTTGCGAATCTGATGGTCGAGCAACAATAGCTGGCTGCTAAGCGGTAGCTCATCAAGGTCTGAAGCCAATAGTGAATTGTACACCCACAGTCAGACTAGGGCAGCTGATAAAATATAGATTTATCGATATTTTTCCAAAAGTGAGATATTTATGGGCGATAATATTATTCCCAACATATCGATATTGAAATGACAATAACGATTGGCCATATTTTTATTTTGTATTATATATTTTTCGAAGCTTTCGCTAAATATTTGAAATTGTAGTACAACATCATTTTTTTTAACTATGTGAAGGAGTCTTACAGAAGTTTTTGAGCTTCCATCACGCCCAGTCTTTCATTCTTTCTCTTTCACTGTGAGAAGCAGTGTAGGAGGGGGGGGGGGGGGGGATGGCAGGGTAACGGTGTGAATGGAATAACGACACTTCCGATGTGAAAAACAAAACACATCAATCAGCCTTGCCAGAAAACGATTTTTAACGCAGCTCTTCACATCGCCTATCTTCAAAAATGGGAGCTGAAAATTACAAACCAAAATCTAAATGGCAAGACTGATCTTCGCGGTGGACGGAGTGTGTGAGGGGAAACGCTGACGTAATCGACGCTCCGTGCTACCAAAGGAAACTGCAACATTTAACTTCACTAGACAGTTTTGACACTACAACTGCTACGTCGCTGACGTTTGCAGAAGTGTAAGAAACAGGGAAGTCGACATGAAGATTAGTGTTCATGACATTGTGACGAGAACCGAACGACGGACCCATCGAACACATTTCATCGTGTCGCTTGCAAGCAGCTGCCATCGTTAGCAAAGTGGTTATTGGTAATTTTCAACGTACATTGTTTTCCTTCCAATTCTTGCTCTAAGGTGATAAGCAGGCTGAAATCTTCTTGTTGTACAGAATATCTAATAATAAATCAATACTTTATAAAACTCTAGAGCGGCAGACAATGAGCAGCCGATACATTTGTAGCCTGACACGTCGGTATTCTTTCCGTCGATATATCGCTTCAGTTGGAATCTGTTTCAGGGGGTGGACTGCCCGCCTGTAATGGGATGCCAAGGTCGCCGCTGACGCCACGGCGCTTGCCCCAGCGCCCTGCACGAGAGCAACGCCGTCCCCAAGCACAACTCGCCGCCTCGCCGACCCTAAGTGAAAGTGGCGGAGAAAGGGCACGAAATGGGACAAGTGCCCGGTAGGACCAGTGTCAGAGTAGTGCATCGCTATCAGTGACGGTGAAAAAGGGCTTCAGGTTAGCAAAGTGAAAGGATAAAAGTCTCCATGTCAAGTGCAAACTATAGCAAAGCAAGTTAACTGAATTAGATAAAAGTTTATAAAGAGTTCATCGAGATGGGACAGTCGTCTCGGGGTTCGAAGTTGTGATAAAATATCTACTCGAGAGGAACTCAGTTTCAATTTCGTAAATAGTTTGCTTTGATTGAAACTGATTTTTTTTGTCGTATTGAGGTAAATAATAATAATGTCGTGTGACGAGGGCCTCCCGTCGGGTAGACCGCTCGCCTGGTGCAAGTCTTTCGATTTGACGCCACTTCGGCGACTTGCGCGTCGACACCTAGTCCTTGAGCGGAGAAAATCTCCGACCCAGCCGGGAATAGAACCTGGGTCCTTAGAATTGACAGTCTGTAGCGCTGACCACTTTTTTTAACTTTTTTTTTGTAATCTCATTTTTGTTCGTTATTGTTCGTTTCAATTGTTCGTGGCGGACGCCACCTGACGCCCGTTGAAGTTCGTTATTGATCCATTCACTCAGTTTTTTTTATTACAGAGGACAGCTAACCCTCTGACCGAACACGCTGAGCTACGGTGCCGGATACCGCTCAGCTATCGGGGGCGGACAAAGGTATTGAGGTAAAATGATACTATCGTACGGCATGGTTGGCCGGAAGGTTCCATCCTGGTAAGTTCGGCCGCCAAGTGCAGGTCTTATTTCAGTCGACGTTACATTGGACGGCTTGTGAGCCCTTGAGGAGGATGAAATAATTATGAGGACACCACAACACCCAACGTGGCCGGGAATCGAACCTGTACCGCTGGCATCGGAGGCGAGCACGTTACCACCCAGTGAAGCAGGCGGACGTCGTTTCGATGTAGTTCCAGAGCGTAAAATTTCTGTAAGGTATTGTTTGTTTTATTGTAAATTATTTCAGTGTTGACGTATTTTAGCAAAAGCGTTTGCAATTTCTTTAATGTTTGAATATTATTACTGCTAGTAGCGTGTGTAACTCGGAGGATACTGTACCCTTAATGACGTGTTTCTGACCTGTGAGATCGCTTAGTGGGGCGTCGTAGAGCAGAAAATGTGTTTACACTTCGCGGCGTGCAGTCGCAGCTGAAGCCTTTCTAACTGACAAACTTGCCTGTGCACTGTATTCTGTTACTAAATTTGGTAGTTTTCAACGGTGTCTCGAGCTGATTCTGGAGAAATGACGGATGAATAAACTTCCGCTCCCTGTGTTTCATATACACTCATGGAAATGGAAAAAAGAACACATTGACACCGGTGTGTCAGACCCACCATACTTACTCCGGACACTGTGAGAGGGCTGTACAAGCAATGAACACACGCACGGCACAGCGGACACACCAGGAACCGCGGTGTTGGCCGTCGAATGGCGCTAGCTGCACAGCATTTGGGCACCGCCGCCGTCAGTGTCAGCCAGTTTGCCGTGGCATACGGAGCTCCATCGCAGTCTTTAACACTGGTAGCATGCCGCGACAGCGTGGACGTGAACCGTATGTGCAGTTGACGAACTTTGAGCGAGGGCGTATAGTGGGCATGCGGGAGGCCGGGTGGACGTACCGCCGAATTACTCAACACGTGGGGCGTGAGGTGTCCACAGTACATCGATGTTGTCGCCAGTGGTCGGCGGAAGGTGCACGTGCCCGTCGACCTGGGACCAGACCGCAGCGACGCACGGATGCACGCCAAGACCGTAGGATCCTACGCAGTGCCGTAGGGGACCGCACCGCCACTTCCCAGCAAATTAGGGACACTGTTGCTCCTGGGGTATCGGCGAGGACCATTCGCAACCGTCTCCATGAAGCTGGGCTACGGTCCCGCACACCGTTAGGCCGTCTTCCGCTCACGCCCCAACATCGTGCAGCCCGCCTCCAGTGGTGTCTCGACAGGCGTGAATGGAGGGACGAATGGAGACGTGTCGTCTTCAGCGATGAGAGTCGCTTCTGCCTTGGTGCCAATGATGGTCGTATGCGTGTTTGGCGCCGTGCAGGTGAGCGCCACAATCAGGACTGCATACGACCGAGGCACATAGGGACAACACCCGGCATCATGGTGTGGGGAGCGATCTCCTACACTGGCCGTACACCTCTGGTGATCGTCGAGGGGACACTGAATAGTGCACGGTACATCCAAACCGTCATCGAACCCATCGTTCTACCATTCCTAGACCGGCAAGGGAACTTGCTGTTCCAACAGGACAATGCACGTCCGCATGTATCCCGTGCCACCCAACGTGTTCTAGAAGGTGTAAGTCAACTACCCTGGCCAGCAAGATCTCCGGATCTGTCCCCCATTGAGCATGTTTGGGACTGGATGAAGCGTCGTCTCACGCGGTCTGCACGTCCAGCACGAACGCTGGTCCAACTGAGGCGCCAGGTGGAAATGGCATGGCAAGCCGTTCCACAGGACTACATCCAACATCTCTACGATCGTCTCCATGGGAGAATAGCAGCCTGCATTGCTGTGAAAGGTGGATATACACTGTACTAGTGCCGACATTGTGCATGCTCTGTTGCCCGTGTTTATGTGCCTGTGGTTCTGTCAGTGTGATCATGTGATGTATCTGACCCCAGGAATGTGTCAATAAAGTTTCCCCTTCCTGGGACAATGAATTCACGGTGTTCTTATTTCAATTTCCAGGAGTGTAGTTGTTTGTGCGTTGTAGTCATTTATTAAATTTAGTACGCTAGTTTTCAGGCGGTGTTTCTTGCTGTTTTTAGTGAAATATTTCGGTAAAAACTTTCACTTACTGTGTTTAGTTTCGTTGAGTGTTTCAGTGTACGCTTGAAGTTTTGGTTTTAGGCAATAAATTGTGTGAAGTTTTCTTGATTGTCGATTAGTTGTGGTTTAGTATTATTAACATAAGTACTTTCTTTCTTAGCAGACAGTGAAATTCTACAACACTATTGTTAGTTCTTTAAATCGTTCGGCTGTAGTAGCTGAACTTAGGTAATGTAGACGTTTAGTCTTTTCAGTTTTTGTAAACATTTTACCATGGCTGAAAAGTGTACGTTTTGTCGTAGGTTTGTGAGTACTGGGAGTGGGTTACGATCTGAGATTTGATGAAGTATTTTCATTGGGGTAATGGAGCGGGGAAGCCAGAGGACATTCTAGCGAGGTCCTGTCCTCGAAACACAGAATTTGTAGTAGAAATAAGTTAACAAAGGAGCAGTAGCTTAAGGTCAGGTTCAGTTACAAAACGCAAAGGGGGAGCTAGGTAGGATTAGGAGGGAGAAGGTAACTGACAGTTGGTAAGAAGGCTGCTAATAGGAGGAGATATTCAGGCAGTTGTACTCCACGTGTCACCAATAGATATGACCAACTGTCAGAGTTTAATGGGGAAGAGCCCCTTGTAGCTGTAGGTACAGGAAACATGCAGCGGACCTCAGTAGTTAAGGACCGTAAGACAGCTGCTGTTTCAAATAGAAAGAAGAGGGTTCTGCTATTAGGAAGTTCACATATCAGAGGCCAGCAGTCGCAGGAAGTATTGGGAAGTAAGTACCAGATGACCAACAATCTGAAGTCTAGTGCAGGTTTGGCTGAAGTGACTTAACTTAGGAGAGTTATGTAGAACTTATACGAGAGTGGATCAGGTAGTGACTGTGGGTGGAGCTGTGTATAGTCTTGATAAGGAGAGGGAGTATGTTTAGGAGGTGACATGGAAAAGATAGCTACTCAAACTGGTGGCACAAATGTGGACTTCCTGCAACTGTTTCAGCGTCATGATCGGCCTAATTTTAAAATTGCTTTTAGGCGTGTTAACGTGTGCCTTGAGACGGCACTGCTGGTGGAAGGCATGGTTCGGATTTCAGAGGTGCCAGTTGAGTCTGTGAATGGAACCGGTTTCACAAGGAATGTCCTGCACCTCAATGGGTATGATAAGAGGAGATTGGCAAAGCTTATAGGTGACAGTGTAGTGGGTGGTGGTGGGATCACTCATGAGAAAATGCCCGTAGCGGTAGACCTGCACCTTTTTCAGACTGAAGTGAGCTGATAGATGCCGCTGCTTAAAGAAAGTCTCTCTAACAAATAAATCACCTTCAAAGGTATCCAAGTAGTGAAGGAATTAGTACATTTTATGAAAATATAAGAGGTAGTAGAGATAAAGTTAATGAACTGCTTATAGATGTCGATTCAGAAATTATTGGTATATCAGAGCAGCACTTTACCGGGATACAGATTATCTGGCTGTTTTTCTAGGATTTCTTTGTGGAGAGGGAGAGCGGCCATGAACATAAGAAAAACGATATTCCATTCGAGTCCATAGACGTGTCGAAGCACTACACTGAACAGGTATTTGAATGTTGTGCAGGAGTAGTGAAACTAAATTTTTAATTGTAGTTATTTATAGGTCTCCTAACCCTGACTTCAGAGCATTTCAGCTCAAGTTGGAGTGGGTTCGTGGTTCACTTTATAGGAAGCACCAAAAATTAGTTGTAGGTGGTGACTTCAATACTAATGTTGTATGTGACTGTGCAAGAAAAACGATGTCGCAAGATATCCTAAATTCATATGATCTGATGCAGACTGTATTTTTCCAAACAGGGTGCGCCGCGCGGGCTAGCCGCGAGGTCATGGGCGCCTTGTCACGGTTCGTGCGACACCCCACGTAGGAGGTTCGGGTCCTCCCTCGAGCATGGTCGTGTGTGTTGTCCATTGCGTAACTTAGTTTAAGTTAGATTACGTAGTGTGTGGGCTTAGGGAGCGATGACCTCTGCAGTTTGGTCCCGTAATACCTTCCCACAAATTTCCAAATTTTCCAACCAGGGTGCAGACCAACAGTAGCACAATCATAGACAATACTTTTATTCATTATTCATTACCGGATGGGGATTCTACCTGTAAAAGGGTGAATGGCCTTTACACCATTATGCACAAATTTTTGTGCTCAACCAAATGTTATATATAATTACAAACTACGTAGGATAAGTAATCCAATGGCAATAGAGAGTTTTTTAAATCTCGTTAAGGAACAAGAGTGGCATGACGGATATAATGCTTTCCTTGAAACATTTCTCATCCTCTTTGAAATTTGCTTTCCGTTAGAATGTTCTAAATGGGGTACTAGTAGTAAATGGCAGCCTGGGTGCTCATATCATGCAGAACAAAATGGGAATTATATCAAAATGTTAGGAGTAATCACATTGGAGCTACAGCATTACAAGCAGTACTATAAGGTGTTAAAATTTTTTTGAGGAAAGCAAAGAGTATGTGGTACGCAAATAGAATAGCTAATTCACAGGTAAAAATTTAGATCATGTGGTCAGTCATGAAGTAAGCGTGTGGTCAGCAGCAAAAGGTCGAGGACATAAAGTCAGTATGTAGCAAAAATCTTTTTGTTACTGATAAGTCAGACATACGTACACTTTCGGAACATAGCAGGAGAATTAAATAAAAACTTAATTTCCACAGGGAATCATATAACTCAGTTGGAAAATGGCTTTCCGAAGCAAACATCAGAAATACTCTTTCGTGGTATTGAGAAGGGGGAGACTGAGTCAGTAATTTAATCACTGAAGGCTAAGGACTTTCATGGATATAACGAAGTATTTATCAGAATACTAAAGTACTGGGCTGCAGATATTAGCCCTGTACTTAGCAATGTTTGTAATTTTTCCTTTAGGAATGGCAAGTTTCCTGAACGATTAAAGTACTCAGTAGCAAAGCCGTCTTGTAAAAAGGGGAAAATGATAATGTAGACCTATTTCTATGCCATCAGTGCTTGCTAAAGTTATTGAAAACGCTGTGTATGTAAAGGTAACTGGTCATTTCATTTCACAAAATCTGCTGTCAAATGTTCAGTTTGGTTTCACAAGAGGTTCAACATGTGTAAATGCTATGTTCTCTTTCGTCTGTGAGGTGCTGGATGGATTAAAGAAAAGGTTTTGAACGCTAGGTATCTTTTTTGATTTAGCTAAGGCGTTCAATTATGTTGATTGCAAAATATTGATCCAAAAGTTGGACCTTTATTGAATATAAGGAGTATCTCACAACTGATTCATCTCTTCCTTTAACAACAGACATTAAAAGTTCACTCTCCACAGTACTAAGAATGACTGCGACGTGGGGTCTGAGTGGGGCACGGTTAAATTGGGAGCAAGGGGGGGGGGGGGGGGGAGGGTGTCCCAGGTATCAGTGCTGGGGCCACTCCTGTCCCTTATTTGTTTAAATTATATGCCTTCTAAAATATTTTTGTTTCCTAATGACATTACTTTGTAGTAAAGGATGTTGTGTGCAACATTGGCACTGTTTCAAATAGTACAGTTCAAGACATAAGTCCTGGCTTGTAGAAAATAAGCTAACAGCAAATCACGGTAAGGCTCGAGTTTTACAGTTTCTAACACAGAATTTAACAAAACGTTACGTTCTAATTACGCAGAATGGGCAGTGAGACTGAACAGTTCAAATCTCTAAGTGTTTATGTAGATAGTAAACTATCGTGGATCTTGTTCAAAGAATTAATGCTCTCATTTTTAGTATCAGAACAGTTTGTGAAGTAAGTCATACTTCGACACTACAGGTTGTTGACTTTGGTTACCTCCATTCACTTATGAAGTATGGTATTATATTTTGATGTAACTCTTCCCATTTCAAAGGGTATTATTGGCTCAGAAACGGGCGGTTCGGTCAATAAGCGGTGTAAGATCTCAAACTTCTTGGCGACCGCGTTTGATTTTTCTGGATAGTCTGACATTGGCCTCTCAATATAAGGAGCCAAAACATTATGATCAGTGTCCACCGCCTGAGGGTATTGCGGGCCTTTGATACGGTAACGAAAGTACGGTAGCGGAGCGGACACGGACAGGGAATCACTCTAGCGAAGATATGGGAAGCAAACGGCCTAAACCATTGAAATAAGAGGCGTTGAGAAAGAGAAGATTATTATTACGCAAAGCCCGTGAACGAGTATCTCGAAGAAGGCGAAGTTGGTCGAATAGTCACGTGCTACTGTCGGGAGCATCCACTGAAAGAGGTAGAACGACTGTGAAACTACCACTAGGCACTTCACAGAAGGTGAGTGCCAGAGGCTTGTATGCTCTGTAAACTAGGATGGTTGGTGATCTGTAGCATCTCTGCCGAAAGAACACAGTGCTAATGCACACGCAACTGTTTCGGGCTACACCGTTTATCGTACATTGTTGAGCATGGAGCTCCGCAGCAGACCACATCTATGTGTCCACGTGTTGTCCCTACGACATCGTCAATTACGATTGCAGTGAGCACGGGATCATCGGGGTTTA
The DNA here is from genome assembly GCF_023897955.1 of Schistocerca gregaria. Classification (NCBI taxonomy): domain Eukaryota; kingdom Metazoa; phylum Arthropoda; class Insecta; order Orthoptera; family Acrididae; genus Schistocerca; species Schistocerca gregaria. The sequence continues at coordinate 93,063,957 of NC_064926.1, read as the reverse complement.
ACCGTTGATCAATGGAAAAGCATTGATAGGTGTCGTTGCATCCAACAGACACTAAGAGACATTAAAAATACATTCTCAGAATGCCAGAAGAAACGAATGATATAAAAAAAACCAAATGCACTCAATCCAAAATCCTTACCAGATGTGCTCAAAGAACATACCGCTTTAAGGCCAGTCACAGACTTCAGAAATGCTCCATCATGCCATCTAGCTCAACATTCATACATAATACTAAAGGAAACATATGCATTTGAAAATACCAGGAACCTAGAAATGTCAATGGAACTAGTAGAGAGAAACAAGAACGCAGACACAGCAAACCTCATATCATTTCAAAAATGTTCAAATGTGTGTGAAATGTTATGGGACTTAACTGCTAAGCTACACACTACTTAACCTAAATTATCCTAAGGCCAAACACACACCCATGCCCGAGGGAGGACTCGAACCTCCGCCGGGATCAGCCACACCTCCATGATGTCACATTCGGGGGGAGGGGGGGGGGGGGGGGCTGATATTGACGCTATATGTTTCATCTACCATCCAGATTAGCTCATTTGTTCACTGTGTGGAGAATCATTGTGTACGACATCACTTTACACTACAATTTAATATTTACATTGGAACATGGCTGTACATGAATATTAATTTTATCAAATTTTGCAATACTTTGAAAATTCACTATGTGAATTGTGTTTGGCCGTTATTTTATGTCTCAAGCGGCCATGTTTTACATGTATGTGTTTCGTTCTTATATGATCCTCCGTTTATTTCTTTATTCCACGGAAAAACCAGCTGGAGGACCATTCCCAATCTTGTACCATCTCGATGAAAAAGCAGGCATAAAAGTAAATCTAAAATGCAAAACAAATGTCTGAGTACATCAGTAAGTGGCAAAAAAAGTACATACTTTAATTGCACGATAGATGACCTGAGCCCCTTGCCTGCTGGCTAAAGCACTGACACAGGATATAAACCTTTAGAAAATAAGTTTTTTTAGTATTTATGTACATGAGTACATATACCATTATTCAAAACTTTAATCTTGAGATTTTGGGACATGTACTTTTGACATGAATGGTGCTCAGTTATTTACAGCTAATCACATATTTTGAAGCCAAAGTATAAACGAATAATATTAAAACTAACACACTATCTATAATTTATTACGTGAGATTAGGTTTTGGCTTTACAAGTAAAATGAAGTTTTGGAAGTCATTCTTTTAGTGTCCTTTAAATGCATTTCAGTTTCTCTTCACAATATCCATGTAATTGCTTTGAAACTTCTTCTCATAATTATCTCTACTATATACGTGAAAATAGAAATGAAATATTTACACAGATATGTGAAATACAAATGTCATATTTATGAAATAAATTTCTTGAGATGTTTATGTAGCAAAAACCCCGAATTATATTTGATAGGTTGTCTCTGCTCTTCCCCATTCTCGAATTTTCTTGATTTCCTTGTTTACAGTCTCTCTCTTGGTTCATGGAAGCCAGTAGGTTGTGTGATGTTTTGTGAGGCTTAACCTCCATGTGATATACGTATCCCTTTATTATACCTGGTATTTCTGCAACGTCTTGTAGGTACCTGTACAAGAGATTGCATAGCCCATTTCTCTGCTGCTCACTTAAGTAATATAATTGTAAAATCTTGCATGGTAATATAATATAGCCTTGAGATCTTGCTTGTTGTGGTCAACATTAGCACACTTGGTTATATTAGTTAGAGCAATTGAACTTGATTTTCACTCACTGGCAGACTTTTCTATGGCGAGCTTTTGTCTTGACCAAATCCAGAATTATTTTTTTCTGTCAACTGTAATATGGAATTTACCCGCCGAGGTGACCATTTTTGCCTCCTGCTCTTGCAGAAGCCAACGGCCTTGCCGCAGTGGTAACACCAGTTCCCGTGAGATCACCGACGTTAAGCGCTGTCGGACTGGGCTAGCACTTGGATGGGTGACCCTCCTGCCTGCAGAGCTCTGTTGGCAAGCGGGGTGCACTCAGCACTTATAAGGCAACCTGAGGAGCTGCTTGATTGAGAAGTAGCGGCTCCGTTCTCGGAAACTTACATTCGGCCGGGAGAGCGGTGTGCTGACCACATGCCCCTCCATAACTGCATCCGATGATGATGCCTAGGGCCTATGAGCTGGTCAGTACTCATGGGCGTTTTCAGAGTGGAGTTTAGTTTAGTTTCAGCTCTTGCAGAAATCCTGCACCAATAATACAGTTGGCTGATAAATTCTGAACCACCAGGAACATGCAATAAAATCCTCCATTTCCTGAGTCTGCCTATCGCACCAATAATTCTATAATTCTGGACAGGTAATGTGGGAGGTGTAGATTTCCCACATATTTGTTTCAACAAGTTATTACAAATAACGTTCGCCAATGCACTGGTGCCAGTTATTACTTCTGTGGGTGCTTTATCTACTTCAACTTCAAATGCAGCCTGTGCCACTCTATTGTTCTCCTCTGTGCAGGAATTTTCCTCAGAGAACAATTCATCACATGTGTCAACTCTGTTATTATAACGGGTCAGACTCATCTGTTTTTTTCATATTGACCCATACACCATTCCCGACCACTATCTGAGGGGTTGATGTGATCGAAATTAGTTTGTTGGCAGGCTGTTTGAAGGGTGATTACTTTCAGTCACTTCATTTAGCCTCACGGGTTGGTTTTGAAATTGTCAGTTCACAGTATATATACTGTTATTCTGATTACTTTGGTTTGGATTGATACTCTGTATCAAATGCCCACTGTTTCGTTGTGCAGTATTCGACTGCTGCTTCACTTGTTCGTTGTTTGTTCATGTTAGTGGCAGTATGTAGTTACCCGTTTTATTTCCGTGGTTGTCATTCTGGTAACCAGGATTACACTGATTATCATAGCTTCTTTCCTCATGAAGTGCCGTCAGTTGTTAATTTCCTGTGCATGGTTATTTCTATAAGTTTGCTGGGGTGCGTTTCAGTCACTTCCACTCCCATTAGCATTACTGTTACCATTATTGTTTTTGTTTCAGTTCCGGTTCCCATTACCACTGTTACTGCGGTACACATTGGCCTTACTATTAGCCCGTTGAGTCCACGGCTTTTTGTCCTCATTTCAAGAAAAGACATGAACTGCTCAATGTCATTTTCAGCAGCAGCAACAGATTTTCTGTTAAATTTAAAGGTAATATAGTCTTTTAAATTTGAATAACATCATTTACTGATATGGGATCATCCCAGTATCTTGTCTTATTGATATGTTTCTCAAAGTACTTGTACTGAGTACCTTACTTGCTGTTGTAAACCTCAGGTGAGTAGACTTATTGCCTTAATCTCTCTTACTGGCCTGTAGACCAGTATTTTGATGAAAATGCTGCCTCCAGTTGTTCATATGTTTCACATTTCTCTATAATTTCTGCGCCTTTTTGCCTTGTTCATCTGATACAACAAATTGTATTCTTTAGGTGTTTGTCCAGGATCAGGCCGGTATCCCTCGGAAACTCATTATGAAGACAGTGGGGTGTTGCCACCTTTTCTTGTCTGGGATGTTTGTCTGAAATTGACGGTGATTGAGCAAAGTCTCTTGCAACAAGATGTTCATCAAAGCGTTTGCCGCCCTCGTCTCACATGTTGAATACCCCTCATTTGTGTGTTGTACGGTGTTTCTCTGTACAACACATCCTACTGTGGAGACAATAAATGAATATGCGGATTGTTTGTTGCCGCTGCTGTTGGGCTTCTGCCTGCACTATTGCATGCAGTTCACAGCTAATGGTGCAATTTGCCTACGTGTTCTTCCAGGCCATGCATCCACTTAGGAATATCACATTTTAGCAACATCTTAATTTGTTCTAATTCTGTTCTTATTTCATTACTCTCATTGTTGTGCTGAGATAACACTTCAGCATGATAATTCAGGGTGTATACTACCCGGGACAACCGGAAAAACCAGGGATTTTTTTCATCTGGGAGAAAATCAGGAAAAACCGGGGAATTTTTTACAATTCCCAGAATATTTTATTGTTTTAGTTTTCAGTTAAATATTTATAATTTTGAATGACAAGAACCAATACTCTAGCAAAGGACATTACTGTATCTCGCTACTGCAGAATAATACTGCAGCAGTAAAACATGAACGAAAAACAAAAAAAATGAAAATAAAACGTGAGTTGCAAAGGAAATGCGCCATATTCAACAATACAACACAATGCTCATACAAACGTCTACCAACAGCAAAATTTGTCAAAGACCTTAGGAAAACCATGCAATGATTCATAACAACAAATTGTCTCCGATGATTTAGGTGTTCCTTTTTCCCACGCGCCATTCGAGAGTGGAATTGTTGAGAAGTAGTATGAAAATGGTTCGATGAACTCTCTGCCAGGCACTTAAGTGTGAAACGCAGAGTAACCATGTAGATGTAAATGTAGATAAGCGTGACGTAACAACTGTTTGCATTAGATTCGTTTGAGCAGTTGCGATATAGTTCATGCGCATGTGGAGAGGAGTGGCATATGAGTAGTACTTTTTCCCGCTTCTGGCAATAAAAGTGTCGCTGTTAGCTATATAACCAGTAGGAGCAAGCAGCCAGATGCTACCTGGAAAAATTTTACTGGCACGTCCAAGCTACCAGATTCACGCATGTGCAACAGGCCCAGATCTAGGGGGCGGGGGGCAAACCGGGGTATCAGCCATGGGTGGCAGTTTTTTGCGAGAGGATGGCTAAATTCATATTCCTGAGCAAAAAACCATTTTTCACAACGCACCCAGTATCCAGCGCATGTTGGTCTGTCGATTATTCATATGATTTTGAAACGCATCCGTGTTGGTTTCTGAAAATTTAGAAGACATTCTAAGTGGATTTCTGAATGAATCATAAGCTGATTTTTGAATGTGTACGTAGTATACATGATGTCTCTGGCAGGGAAATTCCCGTTGCATCTGGAAATAAACTTTCATGCAGACAAAAGGGGACATCGCTATACGAGCTGAGCAGAATAAAGCCGAACGGGTGAATGCCAATCACTGTTTATGTGGTTGACTGGGTTTTCGAACGATCAGCGTTGTTATAATTACAAGCGAAATCCAGAGCGGAAATATACGATTAACAGGAGTAACAGGTAAGAAGGATTACGTATTATCTTCTCGGTGTATCTAAGAAAAAGAAATTTTGACAGAAAATTTTTGACCAGACGGCTATAATAGTAAGGACCAGTTGTACAGTCCCCGACTACCAGCTGTGTAAGTTCTTTCCTGGGAGTAGAACGGAAAACGCGCTCTACGAACATTTAATAACGCCTAACCGGAGAATAAACACGGGAGTACTAAACCGGTGATTGTGTCAGGGTTCGTGAATTTAAACGGAGAATAAGTTTTGACACTGGCAGAATAGTTACAGAATTAGTGATGACAAGCTTGTCTGTTAGAACAACGAAAGAAAAGAAACGGGGACATCACACAAATTATGGAAGAATATGACTATTTTAAATTTGTATAAAAATTTGGTGCTACTACTTTTCGATCTCATATTTGTGAAGCTGGAGCATATGAATGAAATGTGAAACTATTTCCTAACATAAAACATTTCCTTGTAGTTGGCCTAATTGGCATTTGATATTGGTACTTCGTGAATTATATTCTGTCCTGTTATAAAAATGACCATTTGTGCCAAAACAGTCTCGTTTATTTGGTGTGTGTTACAAGTGCTGCAATATTAGACAGGCCTATTTCGTTTTGTCTAGGACACACTGAGAAAATACATGTAATCAGATCGAGAAACCACACCAGTCGGGGGTACTATTTGTATGTACAGATTTTTCAGTATTAGACTACGACACTTCGCTTTTTCATGTAGCAAAACGTTTAACAATCTTTGATGAGGTAATAGATTCTTTCCCAGAAAGGAAAGCACGCCATCTAAAGCTGTAGCAAAATTAGAGAGAAAATATGCTGAAACTTAAAGACTGAAGAAATGAGTACTGTCTTGCTTGACTCTTGTCTTTACTGGGTTTTATGTATCCTACATTTAATGTTATGTCACACAAAACAGCAAGTTACTAGCAAACAGGCAAGAAAGAATGCTATTTTTCTGAAGAGTTCTTCTCCTCCCAGTCACAAATAATCCTATTCAGTATCAATTGCAAGTTTATTCTGCTTCTTATAATTATTACTTTATAAGAGTAGCTGTATGTCAAACTGCCCGATTGCAAGCAGGAGAGGCACCACATGACATTTAAATTTCCATTGTCTTGAATCGAAATGCTGTGTGAATAGGTGTGGCGCTCCACTTTGGCACACTTAGGACCAAATAACATGTCTTACATTTCCTCAAACACATATTATGTTTTATGTATCAAACATCTTCAGAAAGATGTGCGCTACAAAATGAAAGCTCGATTTTTATAATTTTTGGCAACCTAGCTCAAACTCTCGATGGAGAGGGAGGGGGAGGGGGGGCAGAGTGGGAGGGAGGGCGCCACTATCTAGTACTGCCCCAGTTTGGAAATATCGTAGATCCGGGGCTGATGGACGGACCAGTCTGAGTTGTAGTGGAGAGGTGGTTAGTCTCCACGTGATCCATGTTTATGTTCCTCTTCGTTTATTGCTCTTACGTCAAATAAAAACAAAACGGACTTCTGTGGCTGGGAACTAACAAGCGAATTAAAATACTGTAGTGGCACCACCGTTTCGGATACGGAAAGTTAGTTTTGTGCAACATTTCGAGCACAAGATACAGCCAGGTGCGGGCTGGACTGCAGTGAGTTACACATACCAACAGTTGCGAAGTAGAATAGAGGCCACAGGGCTGTCAAATTGCTGAAGGAGTAGCGGTTCTGCATGTCGTCAGTCACAGGCAGACGGGGCCCACTGGCCAACCTAGGGTGTTATGAGTACGTGACACGAAGCAGCGCGTATGGCAAAACAGAGGCGCACAGCAGTGTCTAAATAGGTGCTGGTTTCTAAAGAGATTCATTCAAGTGTGGCAGCTCTCCTGGACGACGGGGCGTGTCACACCACTAGCTACATGCAGCAGCACATGGGGCGTCAGCGTTCCAGTCCACGGCGGGTCGCTGGTTCGACCCTCTGAGGCTGGCGCAAAGTTCGCTGCCAGCCAGCGGCGGGCCACTCCACGGCTCACTACCGCGGGCAATCGTCCAGGCTTCCAACACACGTGGGAGGCATCCTGAGGCGAGTGCCGCAGATTCAGATGCCGGATCGTGGCAGTGGAATGCAGAGGTGGAATGTTCACTGGTAGAATCCACAAACTAAAAACTTTAAGATTTTTTGTACACAGGGGTGTAATGTGTCAGTGGCTACCAGGAATATAATGGGACGAAGGAAGCAAGATGCACAACATTGTAGGTTGCAGGGACTGGATGATAAGGAGGTCATTCCTTGCGGTCGGTGACAGTTGACTTTCGAATAGAGAAAGTCCGATTTGATGCATACATGGAGGTAGTACCATGGGTAAGTGAGGGCTACAACATGATCCTAGGAGTAGATTTCTTGCATTAACATTGACCTTGGGCAACGAACTGTGGAATGTGGTGGAATGTTATTTCAGCTAGGGGGAACTGTTGTCAATTAAGAACTATCACGAGGGGCATTCAATGTAATAAACAAACCAACTGAACCACGTACATTAGCATTAATGCTTAATTACCATTAGTGTGTGCCTAGTGGCACCGAGAAGTCGCTTTGGGTAAGTGTGGAGTCAAATCTACCTGTGGGTACAGTATGTGTTATTGAACCGTTGGAGGATAATGAAGTTTTGGGCCCTTTGGTTTGTTTAGCGAAACGTAGTGTTGTACGCGTACAGGAGGTGAACGACGGGCGAGTAGTTCCCGTGAACGTGGATAATTTTAACACTGTAGTTTAGGAAAGGAGTTTTAGTAGCAAATTTGGATGTGCCAGATGATGAAGACTGGTGTTCGACAGGTAGGCGAAGCGATCACCCACTACCTGCCAATAGAACTGCATTGTGTGACAACAATAAGCAACACAGAAATTTGGTTGCAATTGAATACAACTGGGTCCATGCTGACTTCTCTTGCACAGAGTAACGTGTATACCGTCATCGTACAGAACTTCCCCTGTTGGTCGAGTACCTGGTTTCCGATGGCCCACAACTCGGTTCCTCGTAGAGTGGGAGGCATAGATTGACGATCCGATTGTACACTACAGGCTCCTCGACGACTTCTCTCGCAGAGAGTAACGTGGCTACGGTCACCGTACAGAAGCTCCCTTGGCGCTCGAGTACCTGGTTTCTAATGGCCCACATCTCGGTTCCTCGTACAATCGCACCGATACATTGACGATGTGAAACGTCCCCTTAGAAAAATTATACACGACTGTGCTTAAACTGACACACAATAGTTTTTTTAGCGCAACGCAATCTTTCAATAATCCCTACAAAAGAATGGCCCTGACTAACATTAACCTATACCTTTCACAAATCACTTACCTCACAAAAAATCTTCGTTACTCGAACTACTGCAATACAGCGAGCGCCACTACTGCCAGCTAACTAAAAGATTCAAACTACAGAAGTCACTAACTACTGGTAGGCATAGTTAGCGAATGAAAGATTTTAATAGAGTACAAACAATGTATTCACCTTAATAGTCATTATATATATATATATATATATATATATATATATATATATATATATATATATATATATATATATCAGTTCATGACACCAATTCTTACAAATTTCAAAAATCCGCCATCTCTCTCCCCACGTCCACCACTGCTGGCGGCTCACCTCCAACTGCGCAACGCTACGCGCTGTTAGCATCCAGCTGCCGCTGCCCAACACTACAATGGCAGACAACAGTGCAAAACAGCCACAGACTGCACACGGTACAGCCAGTGATTTTCATACAGAGCGCTACGTGGCGGCGGCGTTACCAATAAAAAAAGCCTAAACAGCCTACCTACATAGCCCCCATACTCACGACAAAAAATTTTTACAAATTGTTTTGGGCAGTGGCCAATAATGGTTTGATAAAATTTTTCATAATTACTATAACAAAGATATCAAATGCACACACTTATTGATACAATGTTGGTCAGAAGCTAAAATTTTCTCACAGTCCATATAGACAGTCCTGATCATTCATCACAGTGAAATAGTAGTGTTTTTCTCAAAGACTGAGCAATAAAAGAAAATGCACACGGAAGTAGTGGATTTCCATGCAGTCTTGAAGTAGTGTTGTCCTTCCAACGGAAAGACAGTGCTGACTCTTGACATGCAGATAGGTAATGGGCCACAACAGAGCAAACCCACAGCAGAGTCAGTCGAAGTTGAAGAATATTGGTAGGTAGGTCATCACAGAGTAGACCCCTTGTAGTCCTGGTAGAGATTACTATTCGTGGGCCACCAGAGGTGAAGACCCATTGCTGTCCTTGTAGAAATAATGGTATTGGTGGGTCATCAAAGATGTAGACCCACTGTAGTCCTTGATGCCGACTACTCTTGCACAGAGTAACACGTATACCGTCACCGTACAGAAATTCCCCTGGTGGTCGAGTACCTGATTTACGATATCCCACAACTCGGTTCCTCGTACAATCGCACCCAAATATTGACGATGCTACAGAGAAATTTCGTTGCGGTTGAATGCCACAGGCTCCATGCTGACTTCTCTCGCAGAGAGTAACTTGGCTACCGCCATCGAACAGAACATCCAATGGGAGTCCAGTACCTGGTTTCCGATGGCCTAGAACTCGGTTCCTCGTATAATCGCACCCATAGTAACGTGGCTACCGTCGTCGGAAAGAACCTCAACTGGGAGTACAGTACCTGGTTTCCGATGGCCTAAAACTCGGTTCCTCGTACAAATGCACCCATACATTGACGATTCAACACAGAAACGTCGTCGCGCTTAAATACTACATGTTCCATGACGACTTTTCTCGAGAAGAGGAACATGGCTATCGTCACCGTACAGAACCTCCCCTGTTAGTTAAGTACTTGGTTTCCGATGGGCCACATCTCGGTTCCTCGTACGATCGCATTCATACATTGACGATGCAACACAGAAATTTCTTCTCGATTGTACACTACAGGCTTCATGAAGACTTCTCTCGCAGAGCGAAACGTGTTTACGTCACTGTACAGATCCTCACTTGGGAGTCCAGTACATGTTATGCGATGTCCCACAGCTCGGTTCCTCGTACAGTCGCAGCAATACATTTACATTGCAACACAGAAAATTCGTCGGCATTGTGTACTACAGGCCCCATGTTGACTAATCTCGCAGAGAGTAACATGCCTTTCGTCACCGTACAAAACTTCCCCTGAGTGTCGGGTACCTGGTTTCTGATGGCTCACTACTCGGTTACTCTTACAATAGTACCCATAAATTTAGGATGCAACACAAAAATTTCATCACGATTGAATACTACAGGCTCCATGGTGACATTTCTCGCAAAAAGTAATGTGCCTACCGTCACCGTACTCAACCTACCCTGGGGGTCGAGTACCTTGTTTCAGATAGACCACAACCTTGCTATCATACGGTCGCACCCATACATTGACGATCCAACAGTGAAATTTCGTCGCAATTTAATACTACAGGCTCCATGACGACTTCTCTCACAGAGAGTAACGTGGCTTCCCTCACCATATATCGCTTCACTAGGAGTCCGAAACCTGGTTTCCGATGGCCCACAGCTCGGTTCCTCGTACAATAGCACCCATACATTGACGATGCAACACAGAAATTTGGTTGCAATTGAATACAACTGGCTCCATGCCGACTATTCTTACACAGAGTAACACGTATACCATCACCGTGCAGAACTTCCCCTTGATGTCGAGTACCTAATTACCGATGGCCCACAGCTCGGTTCCTCGTACAATCGCACCCATACATTGACGATACAACACAGAAATTTGGTTGCAATTGAATACAACTGGCTCCTTGCGGACCTCTCTTGCACAGAGTATCACGTATACCGTCACCGTACACAACTTCCCCTGGGCGTCGAGTACCTGATTTCCGATGGCCCACAACTCGGTTTCTCGTACATTCGCATCATAATATTGACGATGCAACCCAGAAATTTGGTTGCAATTCAATACAACTGGCTCCATGCCGACTTCTCTTGCACAGAGTAACACTTATACCGTCACCGTACAGAATTTCTCGTGGGTGTCGAGTACTTGATGTCCGATATCACACAACTCGGTTCCTTGTACAATCGCACCCATACATTGATAATGCAACACAGAAATTTGGTTGTAGTAGAATACAACTGGCTCCATGCCGACTTCTCTTACACAGAGTAACATGTATTCCGTCATCGTACAGAACTTGCCCTGGGTGTCGAGTACCTGATTTCCGATATCCCACAACTCTGTTCCTCGTACAATCGCACCCAAACATTGGCGATGCAACACAGAAATTTAGTCGCAATTGAATAGTACAGGCTCCATGACTACTTCTCGCGCACAGAGTTACATGCCTACAGTCACTGTACAAAACTTCGCCTGGGTGTCGAGTACCTGCTTTCCGATGGCCAACAAGTCGGTTCCTCGTACCGTCGCGCGCAGTCATTGACGAAGCTACACAGAAATTTGGTTGTAGATGAATACCACATGCTCCATGGTGACTTGTCTTGCAGAGAGTTAAATGGCCTAACGTCACCGCACAAAACATCTCCTGGGGGTCCAGTACCTGTTTTCCGATGCCCCACAACTCGGACCCTCATACAGTCGCACCCATGCATTGACGACGCAACACAGAAATTGCGTCGCGATTGAATACTACAAGCTCCATGACAACTTCTCTTGCAAAGAGTAACGTGGCTACTGTCACCGTACAGAACATCCCCTGGGGGTCGAGTACCCTGTTTCCGATAGGCCACAACTCGGTTCCTCGTACAGTCGCTCCCATACACTGACGATGCAACACTGGAGTTTCGTCGCTATTGAATAATACATTCTCCATTACGACTTATCTCGCAGAGACTGACATGGCTACCGTCACCGTACAAAAATTCGCCTGGCTGTCTTGTTCCGGGTTTCCGATGACCCACAACTCTGTTCCTCGTACAATCGTACCCATACATTGACGATGCAACACAGAATTTTTGTCGCTATTGAATAATAGAGGATCCATTACCACTTTTCTCAGAGATTAAGGTGGCTACCATCACTGTAAAAAACCTCCACTGGGTGTCGAGTCTACATCTGCATCTACATGACTACTCTGCAATTCACATTTAAGTGCTTGGCAGCGGGTTCATCGAACCACAATCATACTATCTCTCTACTATTCCACTCCCGAACAGCGAGCGGGAAAAACGAACACCTAAACCTTTCTGTTCGAGATCTGATTTCTCTTATTTTATTTTGATGATCATTCCTACCTATGTAGGTTGGGCTCAACAAAATATTTTCGCATTCGGAAGAGAAAGTTGGTGACTGAAATTTCGTAAAAAGGTCTCGCCGCGACGAAAAACGTCTATGCTGTAATGACTTCCATCCCAACTCATGTATCATATCTGCCACATTCTCTCCCCTATAACGTGATAATACAAAAAGAGCTGCCCTTTTTTGCACCCTTTCGATGTCCTCCGTCAATCCCACTTGGTAAGGGTCCCACACCGCGCAGCAATATTCTAACAGAGGACGAACGAGTGTAGTGTAAGCTGTCTCTTTAGTGGACTTGTTGCATCTTCTAAGTGTCCTGCGAATGAAACGCAACCTTTGGCTCGCCTTCCCGACAATATTATCTATGTGGTCTTTCCAACTGAAGTTGTTCGTAATTTTAACACCCAGGTACTTAGTTGAATTGACAGCCTTGAGAATTGTACTGTTTATCGAGTAATCGAATTCCAACGGATTTCTTTTGGAACTCATGTGGATCATCTCACACGTTTCGTTATTTAGCGTCAACTGCCACCTGACACACCATACAGCAATCTTTTCTAAATCGCTTTGCAACTGATACTGGTCTTCGGATGACCTTACTAGACGGTAAATTACAGCATCATCTGCGAACAGTCTAAGAGAACTGCTAAGATTGTCACCCAGGTCATTTATATAGATCAGGAACAGTAGAGGTTCCAGGACGCTTCCCTGGGGAACACCTGATATCACTTCAGTTTTACTTGATGATTTGCCGTCTATTACTACGAACTGCGACCTTCCTGACAGGAAATCACGAATCCAGTCGCACAACTGAGACGATACCCCATAGCTCCGCAGCTTGATTAGAAGTCGCTTATGAGGAACGGTGTCAAAAGCTTTCCGGAAATCTAGAAATACGGAATCAACTTGAGATCCCCTGTCGATAGCGGCCATTACTTCGTGCGGATAAAGAGCTAGCTGCGTTGCACAAGAGCGATGTTTTCTGAAGCCATGCTGATTACGTGTCAATAGATCGTTCCCTTCGAGGTGATTCATAATGTTTGAATACAGTATATGCTCCAAAACCCTACTGCAAACCGACGTCAATGATATAGGTCTATAGTTAAATGGATTACTCTTACTACCCTTCTTGAACACTGGTGCGACCTGCGCAATTTTCCAATCTGTAGGTACAGATCTATCGGTGAGCGAGCGGTTGTATATGAGTGCTAAGTAGGGAGCTATAGTATCAGCGTAATCTGAAAGGAACCTAATCGGTATACAATCTGGACCTGAAGACTTGCCCGTATCAAGCGATTTGAGTTGCTTCGCAACCCCTAAGGTATCTACTTCTAAGAAACTTATGCTAGCAGATGTTCGTGTTTCAAATTCTGGAATATTCGATTCGTCTTCCCTGGTGAAGGAATTTCGGAAAACTGCGTTCAATAACTCCGCTTTAGCGGCAGAGTCGTCGATAACAGTACCATCGGCACTGCGCAGCGAAGGTATTGACTGCGTCTTGCCGCTTGTGTACTTTACATACGACCAGAATTTCTTCGGACTTTCTACCAAATTTCGAGACAATGTTTCGCTGTGGAACCTATTAAAGGCATCTCGCATCGAAGTGCGTGCCAAATTTCGCGCGTCTGTAAATATTAGCCCATCTTCGGGATTTCGAGTTCTTCTGAACTTCGCATGCTTTTTTCGTTGCCTCTGCAACAGCGTTCGGACCTTTTTTGTGTACCACGGGGGATCCGTTCCATCTCTTACCAATTTATGAGGTATGAATATCTCAACTGCTGTTGCTACTATATCTTTGAATTTGAGCCACATCTCGTCTACATTCGCATAGTCAGTTCGGAAGGAATGGAAATTGTCTTTTAGGAAGGCTTCTAGTGGCACTTTACCCGCTATTTTAAATAAAATTATTTTGCGTTTGTTTCTGATGGATTTGGAAGAAATGGTACTGAGCCTAGCTACAATGACCTTGTGATCACTAATCCCTGTATCAGTCATGATGCTCTCTATCAGCTCTGGATTGTTTGTGGCTAAGAGGTCAAGTGTGTTTTCGCAACCATTTACAATTCGCGTGAGTTCGTGGACTAACTGTTCGAAATAATTTTCGGAGAAAGCATTTAGGACAATCTCGGAAGACGTTTTCTGCCTACCACCGGTTTTGAACAAGTATTTTTGCCAACATACCGAGGGTAGGTTGAAGTCCCCACCAACTATAACAGTATGAGTGGGGTATTTATTTGTTACGAGACTCAAACTTTCTCTGAACTGTTCCGCAACTGTATCATCGGAGTCTGGGGGTCGGTAGAAGGAGCCAATTATTAACTTAATTCGGCTGTTAAGTATAACCTCCACCCATACCAATTCGCACGGAGTATCTACTTCGACTTCACTACGAGATAAACCACTACTGACAGACACAAACACTCCACCACCAATTCTGCCTAATCTATCTTTCCTGAACACCGTCTGAGACTTCGTAAAAATTTCTGCAGAACTTATTTCAGGCTTTAGCCAGCTTTCTGTACCTATAACGATATCAGCTTCTGTGCTTTCTATTAGCGCTTGAAGCTCAGGGACTTTTCCAGCGCAACTACAACAATTTACAACTATAATTCCGACTGTTCCTTGATCCAAGCACGTCCTGTAATTGCCAAGCACCCTTTGACATTGCAGCCCATCCCGCACTTTCCCGAGGCCTTCTAACCTAAAAAACCGCCCAGTCTACGCCACACAGCCTCCGCTACCCGTGTAGCCGCCTGCCGAGTGTAATGAATTCCTGACCTATTCCGCGGAACCCGAAACCCCACCACCCTATGGCGCAAGTCAAGGAATCTGCAGCCAACACGGTCGCAAAACCGCCTGAGCCTCTGATTCACACCCTCCACCCAGCTCTGCACCAAAGGTCCGCAGTCCGTTCTGTCAACGATGCTGCATATGGTGAGCTCTGCCTTCATCTCGTAAGCAAGACCGGCAGCCTTCACCAAATCAGATAGCCGCTGGAATCCAGAGAGAATTTCCTCAGATCCAAAGCGACACACGTCATTAGTGCCGACATGTGCCACCACCTGCAGCTGGCTGCACCCTGTGCTCTTCATGGCATCCAGAAGGACCCTTTCCACATCAGGAATGACTCCTCCCGGAATGCACACGGAGTGCACACTGGATTTCTTCCCCTCCTTAGCCGCCGTATCCCTAAGGGGCCCCATTACGCGCCTATCATTGGAGCTCCCAACTACCAGTAAGCCCACCCTCTGCGATTGCCCGGACCTTGAAGGCCGAGAATGATCCTCTGAAACAGGGCAGGCAGCTGCATCTGGCTCAGCCAGAGACAGTGCCTGAAACCGGTTTGTCAGACGCACCGGGGAGGCTTTCTGATCAGCCTCCGGGGACGCCTATCGCTGCCTGCCACGCCTTGGAACGACCTCCCAATCAACCACAGGCGAGGGCTCAGCCCCACTGCGGGCAGCAAACGGGGCAACCACAGCGGCAGACCGATCTGGGGACAGACGGGACGAGGTTGACATCCCCGTGATACCCAAGTCCGGCTCCCCACAGTGGTGCCCATTGGCAACAGCCTCAAGCTGCGCGACCGAAGTCAGCGCCGATTGCAGCTGTGAGCGAAGGTATGCCAAGTCAGCCCTCATCCGAACACAGCAATCGCAGTCCCTGTTCATTCTAATCGATGTTGAACAACAGTTACTGAAACACGAGTCCATGCCTAGATAAGGCAAGCGAAACACGCAAAGAGTGTAACAACTAACCTGTACAAATGCCTAACGACTGCGCTACAATCTGCTGAATTTTCGATTACAGTAACTAAAACTCGAAATTGCACCTCCTGTACGAAACTAACACGCAATTTAAATAAGAATCTACGAAGTAAACACTAAAGCGCGATGCTACAACTGTCAAATACTATAATACGCCCGAAATATATGAATTAAACAATGCAAGTACCCAAAAACACGCAAAGAAATTAATTAAACTATCTAACAAATAAGTAAGCTAGGGTTATACGACTTGCTGCTGCAGCTGCTTATCCAACGGCGGCAGAGAGCACACTGACTGACCAACCGACACTGGCCGTTCACAACAAAAACAGAAGACAGACGACTACGCGAATTTACACTATTCAGGTACTAAGGCGCGATGCTACAACCCTCAAATACTATAATACGCCCGAAATATATGAATTAAACAATGCAAGTACCCAAAAACACGCAAAGAAATTAATTAAACTATCTAACAAATAAGTAAGCTAGGGTTATACGACTTGCTGCTGCTGCTGCTTATCCAACGGCGGCAGGGAGCACACACACCTGGTTTTCGATGGCCCACAACTCAGTTCCTCGTACAATCACACTCAAGCATTGACGATGCAACACAGAAATTGCGTCGCGATTGAATACTGCAGGCTCCATAGCGACTTTACCGCAGAGAGTAACGTGGCTACCGTCACCGTACAAAACTTCTCCTGGGAGTCCAGTTGCTTGTATCCGATGCAATGTAAGCCGTTTCCTGGTACAATCGCACCGCCACATTGATGATGAAGTATAGGAACGAAAAGTTCAATGCCCACCTCTCTTGAGGAGAGTAACGTAAGCACAGTAACTGTACATAATTTCCTCTGGGATTCGTGTACCTTGTTTCCGATATCCCACAACCCATTTCGGTTTAGAATGTCAAGCTCATATTGACGATGGAACACAGAAATTTCGTCGCGACTGAATACTACAAGCACCATGCCAACATCTCTCGCAGAGAGTAACGTTGTTACCGTCATGGTACAGAACCTCCCAAGTTTGTCGAGTACCTGCATTCCGATGTCCCACAACTCGGATCCTTGTGCAGTCGCACCCATACTTTTACGATGCCTACCGTCACCACACATAACTTCTCATGGGAGACGAGTAATTGCTTTCCGATGGCCCACAACCCGGATCCTCATAAAATCGCACCCATACATTGACGATGCAAGACAGAAATTTCGTCGCGATAGAATACTATAGGCTCCATTGCTCTTCTCTGCCGGCCGGAGTGGCCGTGCGGTTCTAGGCGCTACAGTCTGGAACCGAGCGACCGCTACGGTCGCAGGTTCGAATCCTGCCTCGGGCATGGATGTGTGTGATGTCCTTAGATTATTTAGGTTTAATTAGTTCTAAGTTCTAGGCAACTGATGATCTCAGAAGTTAAGTCGCATAGTGCTCAGAGCCATTTGAACCACAACTTCTCTCGCAAAGAGTAACGAGGCTACCGTCACCGTGCAGAACCTCCACTGGGAGTCCAGTACCTGGTTTCCGATGGCCCACAACTCTGTTTCTCGTAAAATCGCACCCATACATTGACGATGCAACGCAGAAAGTGAATCGGGATTGAATACTACAGGCTCCGTTACGACTTCTCTCGCTGAGAGTAACATGTCTACCGTAACCGTTCAAAACTTCCCCTGGGTGTCGAGTTAATTTTTCCGATAGCCCACAGCACGGTTTCTCATAAAAACTCACCCATACATTGACGATGCAACACAGAAAGTTCATCGCGATTGAATACTACAGGTTCCATGCCGTCTTCTTTCGCAGAGCGTAACATGCGTACCGTCACCGTACAAAACTACCCCTGGGTATCGAGTAATTGATTTCCGATGGCCCACAACACGGTTCATCGTACAATGGCAACCATACATTGACGATGCAATGCAGAAAGTTCATCGCGATTGAATACTACAGGCTCCATTACGACTTCTCTCGTCCGGAGTTACATGCCTACCGTAAACGTTCAGAACTTCCCCTGTTTGTCGAGTTCCTGGTTTCCAATGGCCCACAACACGGTTCCTCATACTGAGGCACCCATACATTGACGATGCAACACAGTAATTTGGTTGCAATTGAATACTACAGGCTCGATGCCGACATATCTTGCAGAGAGTAACATGCCAACCGTCACCGTACAAAACGTCCAGTGCGTCCCGATTACCTGGTTTCTGATGGTCCACAACTCGGTTCCTCATACAACCTCCAATGCTTCGACGATGCAACACAGAAATTTCGTCGCACTGAATACTACAGGCGCAATGACGACTTCTATCACAAAGAGTACTATGGCTAACGCCACCGTACAGAACCTCCCGTGGAGGTCGAGTACCTGGTTTCCGATGACCCACAACTTGGTTTCTCGATAAATCGCACCCATACAATGACGATGCAACACAGAAATTTCGTCGCAATTGAATACTATAGGCTCCATGACGCCTTCTCTCTCAGAGAGTAACGTGGCTACCGTCACCGTACAGAACCTCTTCTGTTTGTCGAGTACCTGCCTTCCAATGGACCACAACTCGGCTCCTTGTACAATCGTACCCATACATCGACGATGCATGATTGAATACTACAGGCTCGATGCCGACTTCTCTAGTAAAGAGTAAAATCCCTACCGTGACCGTACAAATAATAAATAAATGCCGTGTGACCGCTCGCCTGGTGCAAGTGTTTCGATTTGATGCCTCTCCGGCGAATTGCGCGTCGATGGGGATAAAATGATGATGATTAGGACAACATCACACCCAGTCCCTGGGCGGATAAAATCCTCGACCCAGCCGGGAATCGAACCCGGGCCCTTAGGATTAACATTCTGTCGTGCTGACCACGCAGGTACCGGGGGTGGATGATTTCTCTCGCAGAGAGTAACATGCCTACCATCACCGCATAAAACTTCCCCTGGGAGTCTAGTTGCTTGTTTCCGACGCTACACAAGCCGTTTCCTGGTACAATCGCGTCATCACATTGATGATGAAATACAAAAATGGCGTCCCGATTGAATGCTGCAGGATTAATGACCACCTCTCTTGAAGAGAGTAACCAGTTTCTGGGTAGAATGGCACGCTCACATTGACGATGAAACCCAGAAATGTAGTCGAGATTGAATACTACAGGCTCCATGATGACTTCTCTCGCAGAGAGTAACGTGGCTACCTTCACCGTACAGAACCTCCCCTGCGTGTCGAGTACCTGGCTTCCGATGTCCCACAATTCCGTTGCTCGGACAATCGCACCCATACATTCACGATGTAACACAGTAATTTCGTCGCGATTGTATACTACAGGCTCAATGCCGAGTTCTCTCACAGAGAGTAACTTGTCTACCGTCACCGTAAAAAACTTATCTGGGATTGCATTAGCTGGTTTCCGTTGGCGCAGCACCCGTTTCCTGGTGCAATGGCACCCAACGTTGACGATGCAACATCAGAAATTTCGTCGCTATTGAATACTACAGGCTCAATGCCGAATTTTCTCAGATAGAGTAACGTGGCAACCGTCACCGTACAAACATAGCAGCTGCACATCATGATTATTTGCTTACTGTGACATGTGTTACATAATGACGCTATTGGTTGGAATCTCTTTTCCCTTCTTCCTTGTTGTTGTGTATAATTGTGTTTCCTGCCTTTATTCATGTCTGTTTGTAATTTTTTGATTAATTGGGTATTTAATATCAGTTTTATACTTATGGTTCTGTCATTGCATATAACGATAACGACCACACAATAAAATGTTGCACTCGCCAGAGACCATGTACTTCATTCCTACTCTAACTCTTCTGTGGAGTGGCACTGTAGGTTCAGTTCAGTGCTCCCGTTGCTTTGGGCAGTTGATTGGCAGAATGATTGTGATCATTCTCTGGATTGTTGCTTAACATTATGTACGACAAGAAGGGTAATTTTGTCAGTGCCAAATGTTAGGAGAATACCAAAGTGAACATGAGGAAAGAGCATTGTGGTGGAAGGTGTGAATGTCCAGACGTTTTATGAGCCAGTCAGCAGACGTGGTATAGCTGTCAATTTGACTCGAACTATATATCACATGAAAGTGGATTTAGTTTCACTTTAGATATACTTTACGTGGTATTTCAATGTGTTCCGCTTCTGCACCTCTGCTATTTCTTGTTTTATTGCCCATGAATTTTAATGTGTTTAAGCAAAGAACGCTGTGTATGTAAGTACTGCAATGTATTTTGAATCAATATGTAGACAATGTAGTTACTGTCTCAAGTAAAGTAACCTTATCACTTAACCCAGTTCCTTATTTCAATATGCACACTGCGTACAAACAGTTTACTTTTTCTATAACAGCTGCTAGTTAACTATGAATATTTTACCAATAACGATTAGGCAATACACCGCAATTTTAGAATGAAATGTATATGAAAAATGCACAACATCAGTTTTTTCACCATTTATTTATATAGTGAAAAGTGTCATACGATTCTTGTTGTAGGCTTACTTTCAGTACTGCAACGTATGTTTATGATAAATGCAATCTGTTGTGCCACATTGTCCTGTTACAAGTTTGTTTTATTGCTGTACGTTTAGCTTGGTGTGGTAATTTTACAACAAAAATCTCTATACAAGGTGAGCTGCACAATTTTAAGATTATTTTAACATAGGCACACTCTGATAGTACTTATGCTGTTTTACAATATCGTGTTTTTGGTATTAGTCACTGCCTTAATGTAAGAGGTAGTGGAATTATCTTTGTCCTATACTATAGTAATTTGTAAAAGATGATTGTGTGAATGTAGAGCTTCTATGATTGTTCATAATCTATGGTTCTGCTGTGACTAGTTGTAGCACTAGAATCAAATTATTCCCTATAAGGTTAAGGATAAGCCACACACGAATGTAAGAAGGGTGGTAGTTTTATGTTCGTACATCGTTTCAGTGTTACATTGAAGTATTTTCAGAACATATCTGATTTTTATAAGAAAAGTGCATTTGGCAGTTGTATCCACTCATTAAGAATGTCTTACTGTCCCTCACTGTTTGAAATTTCATTCACAACCTCAAGTGGGTTCAGTTTCCTCATCACCATGAGCAAAATGTGATATCTTCAGATTGCTGTTACTGCTGTCCCCTGTGTGCAGGGCTTATCATTAATCCTATTACAGACATCTAGGGATTGTAGAGAGGACTTTGTACATTTGCAGACATGTGTTCATTACCAAAACATAGTAGATAAAGTTTCCTCTGGAAACCCATCAAGGACTGTTATGGGTACTGTGAGTCACAGTGACGCTTCCAGAGACTAGATTAATGGCCAATGTTTAGTGCAGATGAAAATCTGAGGCTCAATAATTCAGTGTCCTCTATATAAAGTTTGCATATCATTCCACTTGCTATAAAATGTGACAGACATTTCCAATATAATTTCTTAGTTTCTTGTTATGATGCTAATGTAGTGTACTAAATTTGGAAACTTGCAGAAGTTTGATACTTCATTTGGGAGTAATTTTTTACCTAGTAGTGCTTCCTTCAATGTTACTTACTTAATGGATATCAATGTGCAGTAATAGACATACATGTAGGAAGTGTTTCCACAAAAAAATCTGAATTGACAGTCACATGGAAACCTTAGAGTAAAAACCTGTAAAACTGTCAACAATCAAGTTTCCATAACAAATTCAGGTGACATCACCAGTGATTAAAATGTGAACAGATCCCATGCTTTCTTGATGGTAGATATATGCACTCTGAAAATGTTATGAACAAACTAATGTATTATTTCCTTTATTCTCTTGTAAACAACAAAGAAGTTTGTTATAGGTTACTATTATTAACGTGCATATATGATTACAATGATGATGATGATGATATTTTGAATACAGACCTGGTATTGCCGTGACATGTCCATGTTCCTGTTATTTATGCGCATAAATTCTGTATCTTATCCTCTAGCTCTCATAAATGTTCCAACAAACCCCTGATTCTTTAAAGAATGGAACTTCCATATATAAAACAGCTCCAATCTTCTGATTGCTTTGCAGATGAGCTATTTCTGTGTTACTGGTAAGCCGGCCGCGGTGGTCTCGCGGTTCTAGGCGCGCAGTCCGGAGCCGTGCGACTGCTACGGTCGCAGGTTCGAATCCTGCCTCGGGCATGGATGTGTGTGATGTCCTTAGGTTAGTTAGGTTTAAGTAGTTCTAAGTTCTAGGGGACTAATGACCACAGCAGTTGAGTCCCATAGTGCTCAGAGCCATTTTTTTGTTACTGGTAAATATTTGACTTGCATAGTTTCAAACCCTTTTCAACTTTTTCTTGCTTATGTGCTGGAAGTTTGTCAGAAGTCTGTAAATGCAGTTGTTTTGAAGTACTTGGTGACTGATGTCTGCGTTTTTACACACCATCAGTTGCCTTGTCTCCATAAGCACACGGATTCTAACTGTAATACTTGCCATTATCTAGTTGTTAATAGGTATAAAGGTATGTTAAAAGTTAAAAAAATTGTATTTAACAGATGAAGTCATCATTTTAGTCAATAATTGCATTAAATATTGGAAATCAAAATTTTGTAGCTCTTGGAAGCCATTAGTTGTGCAACCTGCATCTTGTACTGGATTTCAGGATAGTGCCAGGATACTCAGCTGTATTTTCAGTAACCCAGTGTCTGAGTTATCTTGAAGATCTGTTACTGAAACAGTGCCATTTTGGTGAATGATGACGTCATTCATGATTATGTAAGTAAATGATTTGGCAACAAAGTTAGTTTTATAATAATGTTTGACTGGTTGTATGGTGACTTTATTCAACATACCTCAGTTACTAATACAAGCAGATTTTCATCTCCATTTCTTCCCTGTTTTGATTACACTAGATATTAGCTGCGGATATTGCTCCCTGAGATCGTTGTATTCATGCATATCCCCTATCTGCATATATTTCTTCCTTAAATATCATTGCATGTAATTAGCGATTCTGAGTCGTACCTTGTCAGTGGTGTCTAGGTATCATTTGTTATCACCATTGATGGGTGCGTGAATACTACAGTGTAGACCCTGTTTGTCCACTGAAAGATTAGCAGGATAATCAGGTTATTGGGTGATTGGAAGTCAATAACTCAATTCATTATTTTATGGCTAATGATAAAAGTCATCCCCAGTTGTGGAAGGTTTTTCATTCTCCTACACTACACTTTACTTTACAAATGTGTTAGCCCTGTAAATGAATGGCCTGTTCATAACTGATACTGCTCATTACAATATGGGAGAATAAGTATATAGTGCCTGTTAACTGTTTCAGTTTGCCCATCTTGAGTAGTGGGTTGATAAACAGTAACAAATCTTCTTAGTCACACTGAAAATGTCTGATTTCATTAGTGATTCCAAGATGTCCAGTCACAGTCTCTTGAACATGGGTGTCGACTACCCACAATCTGAATGACCAACAAATCCCGCCAAAGGCAGTGGTGGGTTAGATACAACCTGGAGTAGTTATAGCCATCAGCTATACATCCATGCTTCAATTGTAATTATTATGGGGGATCTAAGTTTTAACACCCAGATCTGCTCACTACCAAGATTGTCAGCTGTGGTAGTTTTGGTTTAGGGGTTTGCACTCATAGACTAGTTGCCGTTCAAGGTAGTGGAAGTTTGTTAACTACTGTGAAGTCCACAGCTCGTGCTCTAGTGGCTAGCTATCTGCCTGTGGATCACAGGGTCCTGGGTTCGATTCATGGCCGGGTTGGGAATGTTTCCTGCTGGGGACTAGGTGTTTGTGTTGTCCTCATCATTTCATCATCATCATCATCATCATCATCATCATCATCATCATCATTCATGACAGTGGCTACATTGAATTGCGAAAAAAATTGACTGTGTCAAAACTGGGATTTGGTACGGGCACTGATGACCATGCAGTTGAGTGCCCCACAAACAAAACTTCATCATAATTCTTATCAACTAATGTGAAGACAGGTTAGTAGGTTTCTCTTGTTTAATTATTCCTCTTCATTTTAGTAAACGCCTTCTTTCCAACTGCAAATGTACAGAGTGTGCTGTTGCTCATTATTTTACATGGGACTATTTGGTGTGATTACTATGTTTACATTCAGTTTCTGTAGTGATGCATGGCTCGTAGGACATAAAATCTTCTACTTGGATTAAACATGCGTACTGATAATAGATCGGGTGATGCTGAGGGAATTAGATTAGGAAATGAGACACTTAAAGTAGTAAAGGATGAAACCTTCCCGTCTAATATTGGATGGACGTTTGCTTGCTGACTGAACGCTGCGTCTCTTAAAATCTTTTAACTGCTGCTCTGTCAAGACTACCTGCTGATTATTACGACGAAACATAAAATGTGTTGTCGCCGTGACCCTCAGTCGTTACCTGAAATTATTAAGACTGATTCTTACCTTTAATTATTTATACTGGATCGCCATCTGACTGCTACAGCAAACTGTGGAATGAATATACTTACTTCTCTTTAACATAATTATAAGCTGCTGGTGGAGTTTCATAATACTTTGTGACTGGAATTCTTTAAGTTGAAGTTAATTTAGATTTGATAAAAGCTGAAGCTCAGTTTAGACTTTTCTTTTAAGATAACAATAAATTCCGTAAAGCATTTACGTGAATGATTTTGGGATAGAAAATTCTTAATGCATTTAATCTGGTAGAAGTTAACTATATTCTGAGAACGATCTTGACAAACAATTACAAGGGGTATAGTTCTTTACAAAAATTCTTAAAAAGTAGCGTTGCGCTACATACCTAATTTTCCATCAAAATTACATAACTATATTCTGAGAACGATCTTGACAAACAATTACAAGGGGCATAGTTCTTTACAAAAATTCTTAAAAACTAGCATTGCGCTACATGTAGCGAGTGGCTGGCGAGCACACCGCTTCTTTCAAAGTGTTAATTCATACCTCGCTTACAGCGACCTCCTCTCATGTCTCGCTAGCTACGACTGCCTCGTCTCACATCTTACTCGCAACTGCTCGCTTCCAACGCTCAATGCTACAAAAGTGCGGTCTCGCCGCCAACAATGGTTTTTGGTGCAGACAATCCCTGCTACCATTACAGATGTATTACTGCGCGCTGTTTCCCGCTCTTTCTCAAAATGTATCTATGCGCGGTTTCCCGCTCTTTCTCAATAATATACAATGCAATTTAATTAACAAAACAATTTAAATAAGAAACAGTTCAGATAATTACATGCTAAAACAGTTTAAATACGCCTATTACATAATTACATATGCCGCTACTCGGCTTTCTTAAAATTTTACTACGTTGTTGAGTCATATGGACTCAACATAAGTATAAAATTTGATTATAGAAAATAGTTTGAACAAAGTGTATACACAAATGCTGTCATACGAAATGATTTGTCTATCTCTAATAAAGAGAATATAAAAAACAAAAGAAAAAAAATAGTTTTTAAGAATTTTTGTAAAGAACTATGCCCCTTGTAATTGTTTGTCAAGATCGTTCTCAGAATATAGTTATGTAACTTTGATGGAAAATTAGGTATGTAGCGCAACGCTACTTTTTAAGAATTTTTGTAAAGAACTATACCCCTTGTAATTGTTTGTCAAGATCGTTCTCAGAATATAGTTAACTTCTACCAGATTAAATGCATTAAGAATTTTCTATCCCAAAATCATTCACGTAAATGCTTTACGGAATTTATTGTTATCTTAAAAGAAAAGTCTAAACTGAGCTTCAGCTTTTATCAAATCTAAATTAACTTCAACTTAAAGAATTCCAGTCACAAAGTATTATGAAACTCCACCAGCAGCTTATAATTATGTTAAAGAGAAGTAAGTATATTTATTCCACAGTTTGCTGTAGCAGTCAGATGGCGATCCAGTATAAATAATTAAAGGTAAGAATCAGTCTTAATAATTTCAGGTAACGACTGAGGGTCACGGCGACAACACATTTTATGTTTCGTCGTAATAATCAGCAGGTAGTCTTGACAGAGCAGCAGTTAAAAGATTTTAAGAGACGCAGCGTTCAGTCAGCAAGCAAACGTTCATCCAATATTAGACGGGAAGGTTTCAAGGAGTTTTGCTATTTAGGAAGTAAAATAACTGATGATGGTCGAAGTAGAGAGGATATAAAATGTAGACTGGCAATGGCAAGGAAAGCGTTTCTGAAGAAGAGAAATTTGTTAACATCGAATATAGATTTAAGTGTCAGGAAGTCATTTCTGAAAATATTTGTTTGGAGTGTAGCCATGTATGGAAGTGAAACATGGACGATAACTAGTTTGGACAAGAAGAGAATAGAAGCTTTCGAAATGTGGTGCTACAGAAGAATACTGAAGATAAGCTGGATAGATCACGTAACTAATGAGGAGGTATTGAATAGGATTGGGGAGAAGAGAAGTTTGTGGCACAACTTGACTAGAAGAAGGGATCGGTTGGTAGGACATGTTTTGAGGCATCGAGGGATCACAAATTTAGCATTGGAGGGCAGTGTGGAAGGTAAAAATCGTAGAGGGAGACCAAGAGATGAATACACTAAGCAGATTCAGAAGGATGTAGGTTGTAGTAGGTACTGAGAGATGAAGCAGCTTGCACAGGATAGAGTAGCATGGAGAGCTGCATCAAACCAGTCTCAGGACTGAAGACAACAACAACAACAACTGATAATAGGATCCTTCTGTCGCCCACCAGACTCACCTCCTGATGTATCCAAAATCTTAAGAGAGACATGCTGTCACTTGAACGTAACTCTAATAATTGCTGGAGACTTTACTCATCCAACAATTAATTAGAAGAATTAAAGTTTTGTTACTGGTAGGTGTGATAAGACTTCCCATGAAAGGCTACTAAATGCCTTTACTTAAAAAAGCCTTGAACAGATAGTCGAGAATCCCACTCATGATGTAAATATATTCGATCTAATGGCAACAAACAGACCTAGCATCTTTGGGGATGTCCATATTGAAACTGGTATCAGTGACCCTGGTACAAAGGACAAATAAAACAAGAAGAAAGAGATACATGTTCAGTAAACTGAACAAAAAGCAAAAGTATCATATATCAATGAGGAACTTGAGAGTTTCCGCTCAAGGCAGGAGCATGAGAGGAACTATTGCTCAAGTTTAAAGTAATTGTTGACCATGCACGAGATAGATACATACGCAGTAGAACAATTCAGAATGAGATGGAACCTATATGGTATACAGTCACTGTAAAGAAATTTCCAAAGAAACAGAGATTACTGGATAATAAGTTTTTTTTTTTTTTAAAAAAAGCATAATGCTATAGATAAAGAGATGTTGAATGAAACACATTTGGCATGAGCCTTCAACGACTATCGTAGAAGAATATTGTCAAATGATACTTTACAAAACCGGAAGTAATTCCGTTCGTATTTAAAAGCTGTTAGTGGCACCAAACTGAGTGTCCAGTCTCTAGCGAATGAGGCAGGGACAGAAGTTGAAGGTAGCAAAGCAAAAACTGAAACGTTAAATTCCATTTCCAAATGTTCTCTTACAAAGAAAAACACAGGAGAACTGCCCAAATTTAATCCTCATACCACTGAAAAGATGAATGAAGTA
This sequence comes from Schistocerca gregaria, assembly GCF_023897955.1. Classification (NCBI taxonomy): domain Eukaryota; kingdom Metazoa; phylum Arthropoda; class Insecta; order Orthoptera; family Acrididae; genus Schistocerca; species Schistocerca gregaria. The sequence continues at coordinate 93,036,224 of NC_064926.1, read as the reverse complement.
AGTATGAATGTCAGTGGTATTGAGAACCAACTGAAATCGTTAAACCTGAAAAAAGCCCCAGGGGCTGATGGAATCCCTGTCAAATTCTACATTGCATTTGCGATTGATTTAGCCCCTCTTATAACTGTAAGCCATCGTAGATTCATCAAACAAAAAACCGTGCCCAGTCCTGGAAACAAGCACAGGTCACACTCATCTACAAGATGGCTAGTAGAAGTAGTCCACGAAACTACCTTGCAGTATTCTTGATATCGGTTTGTTGTAGAATCTTAGAACATTCTGAGCTCAAACATAATGACAAATCTTGGACAGAATGATCTCCTCAATGCCAACCAGCATGGATTTCGAAACATCGATCATATGAAACCCAACTCGCACTCCTTTCTCATGTGACATACTGAAAGCTTTGGATCAAGGCAGCCTGGTTGGTAACTAATTATTGATTTCCAAGAAGCGTTTGTCTCAGCACCACATCTACACTTATTTTCAAAAGTAACATCATAAGGGGTATGAAGAGAAAATTGCGACTGGATTAAGGACTTTTTGATAGGGAAGGTACACCATGTATTTTGGATGGAGAGTCATCACCAGATTTGGAAGTAATTTCCGGTGTGTCTCAGAGAAGTGTGTTGGGACCCTTGCTGTTCTGTTGTATATTAATGGCCTTTGGTCAATATTCACAGTAACCTGTGACATTTTGCATATGATGCAGTTATCTGTAATCAAGGGGAAGACTGTATAAATATTCAGTTAGATGTTAAGATTTCAAAGTGGTGCGAAGGTTGGCAACATGCTTTAAATGTTCAGAAATGTAAAATGGTGCACTTCGAAAAACGAAAAAACATGGTATCTACATCTACATCTGCGTCTAAGTGATTACTCTGCTATTCATAATAAAGTGCCTGGCAGAGGGTTAAATGAACTACCTTCATGCTGTCTCTCTACTGTTCCACTCTCGAAAGGCACGCAGGAAAAACGAGCACTTAAATTTTTTCGTGCGAACCCTGATTTCTGTTATTTTATCGTGATGATCATTTCTCCCTATGTAGATGGGTGCCAACAGAATGTTTTCTCAATTGGAGGAGAAAACTGGTGATTGAAATTTCATGAGAAGATCCGGTCGCAACGAATAACGCGTTTGTTTTAATGATTGCCACTCCAATTCACGTATCATGTCTGTGACACTACCTCCCCTATTTCGCGATAATACAAAACGAGCTGCCCTTCTTTGTACTTTTTCGATGTCATCCGTCAGTCCCACCTGATGCGGATCCCACACCGCACAGCAGTACTCCAGAATAGGGCGGACAAGCGTAGTGTAAGCAGTCTCTTTGGTAGACGTGTTGCACCTTCTATGTTCTGCCAGTGAATCGCAGTCATTGGTTTGCTCTACCCACAATATTATCTATGTGATCGTTCCAATGACTATGGCATCAGTAAGTCTCAGCCGGAATTAGCTAAGTAATAGAAATATCTAGGTGTAACACTTTGGCAGGTTGCCAGCAATAGTCCGAACATGTTGATCTTTGGTTTACTGGTAGAATAATGGGGAAGTGCAATCAGTCTACAAAAGACAGTGGCTACAAAGCACTCCTGAGACAAGTTCTAAAATATTGATCAAGTGTGTGGAACCTGTACCATATTCGACTAACAGGGAATATTGAACACATACAGGTTTGTTTGATACGTGAGAGTGCTACAGAAATATCAAATGAACAGAAGTGGAAGACTCCTGAAGATAGATGTATAGATGTAAACTATCCTGAGAAAGTCTGTTAAAAAAGTTTTAAGAACTGGCTTTAAATTATGACTCTAGGAATGTACTACAATACCCCCACATATCGCCAACATAGGGGTTGTGAGGATAACATTAGAATAATTATTGCACTCACACAAATATTGAAAGAGTTATTATTCAAGCTTTTCATACGTGAATGCCTGCCTCCATTGGGACCTTACGGTGCTGGAAATCCCGCACTGCTGGCGAGACGTCAGGTATGAGCAAAACCATTGCACTGAATCTGACGAGAAATTTTGGCTGCTAAGTTAGACAAGTAAAACGTTGAAGCGGATGGTGTCAAAGGCTTTGCTAAAGTCTAAGAAGCGCGGGACAGTCGCGTCTTGTGCATCCAACCACTAAAATATCTCCACCTGGCATGTTTGCCCATGACATAATTTTCGTGAAATACTCCCTAGAATGTCCCAGAAAGAAACCACAACTTACTACATACCGGGACCTCAAAGACATTAATTTATTTGAACTTGCAACCGATATTCTACAAATAGTTTAGGCGGCCGCCTTCCATTACCTTCTTGCGCATACTCGAAAAACTTTAAGAATTTACCAACAAACACTCAATTATATGCTCCCCTACAGACATGAAATGTAAGAAGAAAATTTGCACCTCGGCTAACTGAAGAACAATAGCCGCTCGTGAATCACAGAGACGCTGCACGCCAGGCATACAAACTGCACCCCACTCCTGAAAATCATATTTCTTACAGAGAGAGGTGGTACAGAGTCAGTCGAGCTGTGAGAAATCCTAAACTAGGGAGTGCCCATACATTAACTGACAACAGAAACATAACAGCTGTCCTATGGAAAAATCGGCGTGGTCACAGGAAAAGTAAAAGATACAGCTGATCCCATTGTCCCAGCTGAAGAATTGAAACGATAGTTCAGATAACCTACAACCACAATTGAACCACAGACGAAACAAAGGCACATTGATTGTCTGTCTGGGTAAACGACTGTAGCCACAAAAAATTCTATCTAAAGCATGTTAGTCACAATAACGTCAAAAAAGCTATCATCCGTATCAAATCATCATGTACTCGACGCGATGGCATCACAGTCAAAGTGATGAAGCCCATTATTACTACTGCCCACTACAACATTTAACTTCCTCTACTTAACCACAGGTGGAAATAGTGACTAGTTAAGCCACTACTTAAGAAGCACGTTGCTGCAGCACCCTCTTCTTACTCATCTGTTTGCATTATTCCTGTACTGTCCAAGGCCAGCTAACAAACTACCGAACGACAAACAACCTACAAGACGAATAGCAATCCCGTTTCCGTAAACAACACAGCACATCTGCCTTGATACGGGTAACAGGTGACTTGAAGCTTGCCACGCCGTGGGTCTCCATTTGGCAGGTTGTCTAATCATGCAATATCAAAATTTGTGGTGGATTTGGGCGTGACAATGGCCCGACGCTGAACTGCATGGGAGCACGAAGGCAGGCTTATTCACAGTGAACATTCCGGTCGAACACCTCCGACAACCAAGAGGGAAGATCGCCGTATAGTGTACCGAGTAGATTGTAAACCCTTCACATCAACTTGCCATACGAGAACAGGAAAAGTTACGTGGCATCCCTCAACATTGGTCAGAGACGAGCAGGAGCTGGACTAGAGAATTTTCATCCAGCACATAAGCTACCGTTAAGAGCACAAACCAAATGGCTGCGTTTGAGATGATGCCATGGCCACTGCTTTCGAATGACGCACTGTGTTTAGCGATGAATCGCTGTCTGCTCTACCACGTTGGCGAGTATCGTGCCCACCTGCGCATGGATCCCAAATGGTTGAAATGGCTCTAAGAATTATGGGACTTAACAGCTGAGGCCAACAGTCCCGTAGACTTAGGACTACTTAAACCTAACTAACCTAAGGACATCACACACATACATGACTGAGGCAGGATTCGAACCGGCGACCGTAGCAGCCGAGCGATTCTTGACTGAAGAGCCTAGAACCGCTCGGCCACACCGGCCAGCTGGTGGATCCCAATGTACCAGTGTTTTGGAAAGGCACGACGACGTTTCCCTCCTGGCGTCACGGTGTGGAGAGCCTTCGGGTATGACTTCAGGTCACGGCTGGTACTCCCTGAAAGAATTGTGACAGGACAGCGACATAGCTACGTCGTCTTGCGTCCTTGTGTGTTACCTCTCACTGGACGGTATTGTTGCGCGTTTTTTTTTTCAAAAAGAGTCTGCTCGTCCACACGTGATACGTGTCTCTATGAACTGTCTGCGTGATTCTCAAGTACTCCCGTGACCTCCACGATACCTGTACCTGCCCCTCGTAGAACGCGTGCGGGACCAGCTCGGAAGTTCAGCCCGGTCCGTCCCAGTGCCTGTGCCCAGTTACAATGGCAGTGGACCAGCCCGCCTCAGGAGAGAATGAGACGGCCTTTGGCGCACTTGCCGCCCATGGTGGCCGAGCAGGTCTAGGCTCTTCAGTCTGAAACGCCGCGACCGCTACGGTCGCAGGTTCGAATCCTGCCTTGGGCATGGATGTGTGTGATGTCCTTAGGTTAGTTAGGTTTAAGTAGTTCTAAGTTCTAGGGGACTGATGACCTGAGATGTCAAGTCCCACAGTGCTCAGAGCCATTTGAACCATATGGCTCCTTTCGCAACCGAGTTAGTGCAAGCATCTAGGCCAGAGTTCGTGTTCTCATACTGCTAAGTTATTTATAAATTTGACTCTATACAGTAATCACTGAAACAACATCACACGCCCACTCATCTCCTGAAGTTTCATTTCGTTTCCTCCTATTCTCCCGGGTGATTTACTGATATAGTCAGGCAGAGGATATTTTAATCAGTGAAGGTCCTATAACACTCGTCTGAAGTACTCTAAAATTTACCTTTCCGTCTGTCGATTTCATCCCGTTGACTATAAAGTATTGAGTTCTATCTGGTGCGGTAGGGGTTGAGGAAAAAATAAAACTATTTGTAGCACACTATATATTTTATTCACTGCTTCTCTAAAAACTCGAAAGGCGGCTTGTCTAGACCACTAGTTTTGTCAGAAGAAGCAGAGTGTTGCGCCCGCGGCCCGCCTCAGAGCAGCGGGGGCGCCGTGTCCGCGTCCTCGAAGTCTTGCAGCGGCACCTCCTTGCTCTGGTAGATCTGCCCCAGCACCGACACCGAGGCCTTCGCCGTCCTCGGCCGCTCTGGGTCGTCAAAGTCCACAGCGTACAGGCCGAACTTCTTCCTGTAGGACGCAAAACAAATCGCACCAGATATAGTGGGTATTAATGAAGTGAGGTGGCAGAAAGAACGAGACTTCTGTCAGGGCAATACGAAAAATGAAATCGGATTAATGCGAGAGTTAGTCTAATAATGATTAAGAAAATAGGTATGTGGGAAAGCAACTATGGGCAGCATAGTGATCACATTACTGTAACCAAGACAGAGACAAAGCCAATTCCCATCACGATACTACAACTTTATAAGCACATTACATCCATATATGATGAGGACACTGAAAGAATCTATGACATAACTGGAGGAGACGAAAATTTAATTCAACTGTGATTAAACAGGAGAAAAAATAAGAAAAACTGAAAAAAGTTCAAGAACATGGACCAAGAGAAAGAAGTGGAAGGGGAAGCCAGGTGGCAGAATTTGGCACATAGCCACAATTTTAAACATTTCTAACACTTGGTTTAAGAATCATGCAAGAAGATTGTGTATGTGGAGATGAGCTGGAGACACCAGAAGGTTACAGAGTGACTTTATAAATAAAAGACAGAGATCCTGAGACCAGATTCTAAACTGTAAGACATTTTCAGCAGCAGACGTGGATTCTGACCGTAATTTATTTGTTACTAACTGCAGATTAAAACTGAAAAACTGCAGAAGCATAGGAAATTAAGGAGAAGGGGCTCGAATAAAAAGAAAGGAGTTGAGAGTGAGTCTTAGGGTCAGCATCAGGCAATATTCGACTGAATCAGTGGAAAAGAATCCAGTGAAACACGAATGGGTAGGCTTCAGATAACGTTATTGAGTAGTCTCAGCAGAGGGTAAAAAAGGCAAAAAGACAATGCGTCGATGAAATCCTTGGATTACTGAATCTAAAGCAAGAAGAAGGAAAATACAAAAATGAAGCAAATAAAAGAGGAGTATGGGAATAAAGTCTTCTAAAAATGAGATGAGCAATAAATGCAAAATCGCTAACCAGGAATGGTTCTAGGACAAATGGAAGGCTGTATAAGCAGTGATGATTTAGGGAAAGATAAATGCCGCTTTTAGGAAAATTAAAGAAACCTTTGGAGAAAAGAAAAGCCGGGTTATCAATATAAGGAGCTCAGATGGCAAGACACTACTAACAGAAAAGTGAAAATTGAAGTGTGAAAGGAATAAACAGCTGCATAAGGGAAATAAGTTGGAAGCTACATTAAAGAAACGGAAAAGAAAATAACTGAAGATGAGGTGGGATATATGATATTTTGCTAGAGAATTTGGTAGAGCAGTAAAACAACAATGTCGAAAGGAGACCAACTGAAGTAGGTGACATTCCGTCAGAATTATTGAAATCTTTGAGAGACCGTGTTGTTATAAAATTGTTCATTCTGGTGTGAAAGACATGAGTCTCGGCGAAATACCCTCATACTTCAAGAAGAACGTAAGAATTCTAATTCCAAAGTTGACAAGTACTGACAGGTGTGAATATTAACGAACTATAAGTTAAGTAAATAATGGTTGAAAAAATAATAATACGAATAATTTACAGAAGATTGGAAAAAGTGATAGAAGCCGACCTCTAGCAAATTCACTTTGTGTTACTGAGAAATGTAGGAACACGGGAGGCAATACTGTACCTGTGACATATCTTAACAGACACATTGAAAAAAAATGTAAACTCACGTTCAGTAGCATTTATAGATTTAGAAAAAGCATTACACACTGCTGACTGGAATATACTCTTTGAAATTATATGGCTATAAGAGATAAAATACAGTGAGTGAAAGGATATCTACTATGTGCAGAGAAACCAACAGCAGTTATAGGAGTCGTAAGACATGAAAAAGAAGCAACAGTTGAGAAGGATGTGAAATAAGGTTGTAGCATACAATGTTATTCTGACTGTACAAGGAGCCAGCAGTAAACGAAACCAAGGAAAAATCTGAAAGGGATTATTAAAGATCATGACGAAGCAATAAAAACACTGTCGTCTGCCGACTACATTGCGATTCTGACAGAGACGACAAAGGACTTGAAAGAGTACTAAAAGCTAATGGGTGGCGTCTTAAAAAGGGGTTATAAGGTGAACATCAACTAAAGTAAAATAAGCATAGTGGAATGGCCCTCTTTGTGCATGATATTACAATAGGCTCTAGATACCAGCTCTCAGATTGATGCCATATTCCTCGACTTTCGAAAGGCGTTCGACTCAGTTCCGCACTGTCGCTTGCTCCAAATGTGCACGTTTACGGTCTATCCGATGACATATGACGTTGGATAGAAAGTTCTCTAACAGACAGAGAGCAGTACGTCGTCCTGAATGGAGAGACTTCAACAGAAACAAGCGTAACATCAGGTGTGCCCAAGGGCAGCGTAATAGGACTGCTGCTTTTTACGATTTATATAAACGATCTGGTTAATGGTACTGACAGCGGCATTAGACTGTTTGCCGATGATGTTGTAGTCTACAGGAAAGTAGTATCACACGAAAATTGTGAAAAAATCAATCAGGATTTGCAGAAAATAAATGCGTGGTGTAATGACTGGCAGTTGTCTCTCAATATTAGTAACCTACTGTGTATAACAAGGCGAAAATCGCCATTAATGTACGAGTACAAAATAAATTCCCACTCTTTGGAAGCGGCAAAATCCGTCAAGTATCTGGGTGTGACTATTCGAAATGATCTCAAATGGAACGATCAGATTACACAGGTAATGGTTAATTCGAACTCTAGATTGTGGTTTATTGGTAGAATCCTGAAGCGATGCAGTTCTTCAACAAAGGAAATTGCTTTCAATAGTTCATCCAGTCTTAGAGTGTTGTTCGTTTGTCTGACAGAAGAGATTAAGAGGGTCCAAAAAAGAGTGGCAAGCTTCGTGACTGGTATATTTAGCCATCGCGAGAGCGTTACAAATCTCATAGAAAGTTTGAAGTGGGATACACTTACAGGTAGACGGAAGGCGCTGCTCACTAAATTGTAAAAGCCGATGCTCGCCGGGGATGTAGAGCATATATTATTGCTACCAACTTACAGCGCCCGATCCGTGAGTGGAAGAAGACATGAGGGGGGGTGGGGGGGAATATGACTGGCACGCGTGGTGGCTAGCTCAGTATGTATGTAGATGACCGAATTGAAGTAGGAATTCTGACTCTAAAGTAATAGACGAGTATAGTTGATTGAGCCGCAAGATAACTTATAATGGCCGAATTAGGGAGTATACGAACTGCAGACTGGCATAGTAAGAGAAGAGCTCCTGGAAGAGAGAAAATTACAAATTCCGAATATAAATTTAAATGTTAAGAAATGTTTCCTGAGGGTATTTGTCTGGAGTGTTGCGTTGTGTGGAAGTGAAACAAGGACGATAAACAGTTTAGAAAAGAAGATATTTGGTGCTGAAGAAGAATTCTGAAGATTAGATGAACAGATTGAGTAGCTAGTGACGAGGTACCGAACTGAAATGGCGAAAAATGAAATGTAGAACACAGTTTGATTAACAGAAAGGATCGATTGTTTGGACACAACCAGAGGTATCAAGGAATAGTTAACCTGGTAGTGGAGGGAAGTGAGAGGGCCAGAAATTGTACAGTGGGCTCTTGAATGGAATGGAATGAGCAAGTTCAAATAGTTACGCAGAATAGAAGAGACCAGCACAGGACCGATAAGCCTAGAGTACTGCATCAAACCAATCTGTCGACAGATGCCCACGAAACAACAACACATCAACTCTCGTATCCTGCATAATGGCCCATTATCTGGAGGAAACTTATCAGTTTGGTGATTTTTTAGTCTGAAGGAAGAAAGGAAGGAAAATTAGGTTTCAACATTTCGTAGACAACGAGATCATTACAGATGGAGAACAAGCTCTAATTGTTTCGAGGATGGGGAAGGAAATCGGCCGTGCCCATCCTGATATTTGCCTGGAGCAATTTGGGGAAACCACGGAAAACCTAAATCTAGATTACCGGATGTAGATTGGAACCGTCGTCCTCCCGAAAACGAGTTCAGTGTACTGCTCACTGTGCAATCTCGTTCGGTGTTTTTTCCGTCTGACAGCGGAGTGAAATACGACCAATGTGTGTTTAGTATTCAAACACGGCGCAGACTGCACCTATTGTAAACATAGTAGGGTCAGTGTCAAAAGTTTCTCCAAAATAATATAATCTGCTCAAAAAAAGACCTGCGTGGTCTTTCTTAAAATAATAACCTCTTGCCCAGTACTTCATTCATAAAAGGAAACAGCTACGAGCATTCATCTGTGTGACAGAGGCGAAGGTCTCAGTTCCGACGTCAGCGCAGTTGGGTACGGCGCTCAGTGTCTCCAGCCGTGGACGGGACTGTGACGCCTCGGAAGGTCGTTTCAAGCTCAGACTGTGCGCTCACAGTGACTTCACGGCATGAAGGATTGTCAGCATGGGAAAGCTGGCTATCAAACTGGCATTGACCACAAGGACGTCATTCGAATGTTTAACCGCTATCGCGGGGCACAAAATTTTAACTATGTTTCTCGTAGTTGGCTCTCTACTAAATTTGGCTTTTAGGTCCCTTGACGAGAGCACAACAGAACTATGTGCTTCCGCTTCAGACGGAACTGGGTGGAGTGTGTGGTTTAAGACGGCCAGCAGTCATTTCCATATTCAATTTGCCTTCTAAAGTCCGTTAGAACAAGGGTATAAACATCACGGCAGTGTTGTGCGTGAAGACAGTAGGCAATATGACAGAAAGGTGCCTTGGTAAAAACAGCTTCAGATGCTCGGTAATGATATGTGTCGGATTTATTTGACGCATGGTGAACGTCATACAGGAACATGGGGGTGACCAGGTACCATTCCACATCTAACAGATGCAGCCCCACAGGTTTACAATTTTGGTAAGGTGTTGGATCAATACTGCGAAAGTGTGCGAACGGCTCTCATGTTGGCTGAGGGTAATCCATAGGCTGTGCAGTGCTGGGATAAGTACTCAACCCTCTGCGATGTGTTCGGCTTTGGGGAGAATTATGCACTAGCACGTTGGATCTACGTAGTGAGCACCTTTTTTCAAAAATAGAATGATCTACGATATCTGCGGCCACGAACCTGACTAAGCGCACTTAGGAATAACTGACTCTCGCATTGTGTCATCAGCAGAAGATTCCTCACACACTGGATGACATAGTGGGAAACATGAAAAGATGGAACCAGGTATGTCACAGTCCGTATGGTGATATAATAAGGTACTGAATAATTGGAAATTTATTCACTGTCAGTGAATTATTTGACATCAGTTGTGTTAGGTGTAGATGTACTATCTGTAGATGTACTATCTTTTAGTGACTCATGAAAATTTGAGTCAGACTGGGATTCGAATCTGAATTTTCCGCTTATCTTGAGCGGTCGGCTTAACTACACTCCTGGAAATGGAAAAAAGAACACATTGACACCGGTGTGTCAGACCCACCATACTTGCTCCGGACACTGCGAGAGGGCTGTACAAGCAATGATCTCACGCACGGCACAGCGGACACACCAGGAACCGCAGTGTTGGCCGTCGAATGGCGATAGCTGCGCAGCATTTGTGCACCGCCGCCGTCAGTGTCAGCCAGTTTGCCGTGGCATACGGAGCTCCATCGTAGTCTTTAACACTGGTAGCATGCCGCGACAGCGTGGACGTGAACTGTATGTGCAGTTGACGGACTTTGAGCGAGGGCGTATAGAGGGCATGCGGGAGGCCGGGTGGACGTACCGCCGAATTGCTCAACACGTTTGGCTTGAGGTCTCCACAGTACATCGATGTTGTCGCCAGTGGTCGACGGAAGGTGCACGTGCCCGTCGACCTGGGACCGGACCGCAGCGACGCACGGATGCACGCCAAGACCGTAGGATCCTACGCAGTGCCGTAGGGGACCGCACCGCCACTTCCCAGCAAATTAGGGACACTGTTGCTCCTGGGGTATCGGCGAGGATCATTCGCAACCGTCTCCATGAAGCTGGGCTACGGTCCCGCACACCGTTAGGCCGTCTTCCGCTCACGCCCTAACATCGTGCAGCCCGCCTCCAGTGGTGTCGCGACAGGCGTGAATGGAGGGACGAATGGAGACGTGTCGTCTTCAGCGATGAGAGTCGCTTCTGCCTTGGTGCCAATGATGGTCGTATGCGTGTTTGGCGCCGTGCAGGTGAGCTCCACAATCAGGACTGCATACGACCGAGGCACACAGGGCCAACACCCGGCATCATGGTGTGGTTCGAATCCTGCCTCGGGCATGGATGTGTGTGATGTCCTTAGATTAGTTAGGTTTAAGAAGTTCTACGTTCTAGGGAAGTGATGACCACAGACGTTAAGTCCCATAGTGCTCAGAGTCAGCCAAGTGTGGGGGATTGCTTTTATTTGGAATTTTAGCGAGTAGCTAGTGGTGCGTTCAGATTTTTGTTATAATTTATGTGTAAGATGTTGTATCAGGTTAGTTGCAACATGAAGACATTAGTGATGTCGATCGAAGGTGTTTCGTTGGAGGGCGGGACCGATTTCTTCAGAGGGCACTCTTTGAGTTAAAGACGGAATACGTGTGCTGGTCTGAGCGGTGATACAGCCGCTCGTCTTCGGTCAGGGAAAATTTTCCGCGTCGGTGGTCGTGACACTGAAATATATCGCGTGACTTCACTGGAGTCTTAGGGTTATCCTGCAATCGTCAGGCCTCTGTTATTTTCGCCGGATGTTCAACGCAACTTCTGATTTTGCGTGTGATTTTGATTTGGAATTTTTGTTAGTTGATTTGGAAACTGAGTTAGTTAACTTACTTTGCGACTGCAGGACTGGGAGGGAGGAGTGCAGATAGTCTCTCAGGAAGATGTCAAGCGAATTTTTAATTGCTTCTTTGAATCGAAATATTGTTCGTTTATTTTCAGAGGATTTGGGAGTTACGCTATGACAGCTCTGTCTTCACTAATCCCAATAACCGTTTTGATGCTCGTTATTAGCTCAGGATTCCTAATTGCTGAGAGGTCCAGTGTGATTCAACAACCGTTTACTGTTCATGGACTAATTGTACAAAATAATTTCCGGAGAATGCGTTTAGCATAATTTGGGATAAGGTATGTAATTTCGTCAAATTATCGAGGATAAATTGAAGTTACCGCCAACTATAATGGCATGAGTTGGGTACATGTTTGACATTGGATACAAGTTTTCTTTTAACCTTTCAGCGATGGTCAGCCCATACTTAATCAAAGGAACTAACTCCTTTAGTTTCGCTGAAGATAAACTACTCGTATTTCTAACAGCAATAAACACGTCACTGTCAACTGTATTTAGCCTATCCTTCCTGAACACCATCAGGTGCATCGCAAAAATTTCGGATTTAGCCACCTTTCGGCTCCTATAACGATTTGAGCATTAGTGCTTTCTATTATCCGTTGGAACTCTGGTACTTTCCCAACAAACTATGACAATTTACAAATATGGTTCAAATAGCTCTGAGCGCTATGTGACCTTACATCTGAGGTCATCAGCCCCCTAGAACTCAGAATGGCTGGTTCAAATGGCTCTGAGCACTATGGGACTTACCTTCTGAGGTCCCCTAGAACTTAGAACTACTTAAACCTAACCTAAGGACATCACACACATTCATGCCCGAGGCAGGATATGAAACTGCGACCGTAGCGGTCGCGCGGTTCCAGACTGAAGCGCCTAGAACTGCTCGGCCAACACGGCCGGCGACAATTCACAACTGTTATACCGATGGTTCCTATATCAATGTTTTTCCTGTCTTCAATCTGCACCCGTTGAGAGTGCAGACCTCTCTGTGTTTCCCTGTGACCCTCTAACCTGAATCCCAGCCAGTCCACGCCACACAGCGCCCGCTAACCCTGCAGCTGACGCTTGTGTGTAACGGACTCCTCATCTATTTGACGCAAACCAAAATCGAACCATATTATGGCGCAAGTCGAGGGATCTGCAATCTGTATGGTCGTAGAAGCATCTGAGCCTCCTATTCAGAACCTCCACTTGGATCTGTAGAAGAGGTCTGCAATCGGTGCTGTCGACTAAGCTGCAAATGGGTGGACTCTGCTTTCATCTCGCAAGGACGTCTTTCAGCCTTTACCATTTCAGATAGCTGCTCGAAACCAGAAAGACTCTCTTCGTTCCAAAGCAAAACACATTATTGGTACTGACGTGAGCCACCACCTGCTGTTGTCAGCACCCTGTGCTCATTGTGGCATCTGGAAGGACGTGTTTCACATCTGAAATGACTCCACTCAGTATGATCACTTAGTGAAAACTGGATTTTTCCCCTAAGGGGCTCCAAAATGTCCCTAAGGGGCTCCAAAATGCACCTAACATTGAAGGCCCCAACTACCAATAATCCTACCCTTCGTGACTGGCTGGACCTTGCAGGCTGAGAGGTTTCCTCTGGAAGAGGACAAGCGATTGCATCTGGCTAAAGGGCAGTGTCAACCACAGGCAGCACCTAGAAATTGTTTGCTAGGTTAATAAGGGCCGCTTTACGTTCAGCTCCCTGGGAAGTCTTTCACCGCCCGCCACGTCCTGAGGCGATCTCCCACTCAACCACAGGTGAGGGGTGAACCTCAATGTGAGTAGTAACTGGGCTGGCCACGACTGCAGACCTTGAACGTCCGTTGGATTCGCAAAGCTGGCCCACAACAGTGATGCCTACCCACTGCAGCCTCGAGCTGTGTAACCGTAGCCAACACAGCCTGGAACTGAGAGTGAAGTATCACCAACTCGGCTCGCATCAGCTCACGGCAAACACAGTTCCTATCCTTACTAAAGATTGTGAAAAACTGCTCTACACAGACGAACTAAGACTACTAACATCCCTGCAATATTCTACTGTAGAGAGTAACGAAAACTCAAGAGCAGATAGCGCCCAAATCCTGTCTGTTGGACGATCTAAGGTGGCCTCCCGATCGGCTTCCTCCTCTGAACAATCTCCTACTCGACCACAGGTGACAAGTCAAATTCAGTCTGGGAGTACACCGGAAGGCCAGAGTACTGGACTAACGGGGGATATTTGAAACGTGCTTTGTGTCACATGGATTCCCACGTCTGGTCTCTGACAGTAACGCCCATTGGCGACAGTCTCAAGCTGTGTAACCGAAGCCAACACTGTCGGGAGCTGTGTGGGAAGGGTCAGCGACTAGTTCGCATACGAACACAGTGGTCATACTCTATCTCCATTTCAAAGCCCAGATGTTGTCTCAACTTGCCGAAAAGATGGAATTCAAATGATGCAAGACCGCGAAATTCCGATGGGCATCATCCCACTACAACTGGACTGTAGTCCGTGGTCCGTAGACCGCCAGAACTTCATGGTGAATTTCTGTGCAGTTTATACGTTCTGCCTACAGGAATCGTACTGTTGCACGTACTTCAGTTCTGAAGTAATTTTCCAACTGCCGCGCCATTTTTACTGCCACACTATGGTGCCACTGTTACCCGTACCGAAGCAGAACTGTGTGTGCAAGACACCTGGCACACGTAGTCTCTTCTGACAGCGCACTGCCCTTTCTGCGTAATTGTCTTGTCGTGGGACTATGTGTGTAACTTCCTCTTCGAAGTCCCTACGTATATGCGGCATGTACCTGGTCTTCAGGTGTAGTCTGTTGGCACTTTTTCTCTGAGAAGATGCGTTCCCGCCTCTTTCGGGAAAAATGTGTTTTCGGCAAACTAATAAAAGCGAACAGAATGCTAAACTGTATATTGCTTGGAATTGGCTGGAAAGTGGAAGAAAAAAGGGAGATAAGGGTTTAACGTCCATTGACGACGAGGTGATCAGAGGCAGAGGGAAGGATGGCGAGGGAAGGAACCGTGCCAGTATTTGCCTCAGTCAGTTGAGGGAAACCACACGGAAAACATGAACCCGGATGGCAGGACCGGTATTGGAACCTCCGTCCTCCTGGCTGCAACTGCAGAGTGCTAAAAACCGAGCCATCTCGCTGGCTGGTAAAAATGGTCACAACGAACTCAAACGGGAACACAGGTAAGGAAGAATGCGGTCGAAAAGAGTTCTTAAAACTGAAGATTTTTTTGTTGAAATATTCGGCGATATCATAAGAAAACTCTTCGTGGAAACGTGCCACGTCTCGCCAGGCAAGCAAAGCCAAGTGCTAAGAGCTGGCGGTAGTCGGTGCAGCTTGCGTTCCTCTTCGGCTCTTGCCAGTACTCACGTCTAACAGGATACGTCGTGTTCTGTGCGTTGTCAAAGACTGGTGGTCCTCAGCTATTCGTTCAGTAATGACGTACTCTAAGGAAGAGTTATCCGAGGAAGAACGCCAGAATTACCAACAAGCAAAGGATTTTGCGCAGGGATACATTCAGATCGGCGCGGATACGACACGATTTTAAGCGACTTGAGGCACGAACTCGCAACTGTGATCAGGTGCAGTCTGCACACAATCGCAATTAGCCAGTCAGTTGACGTGTTGGAGTCTATGTCAGTGCAGATAATCTTGCTACACTAAATCTCGACTCACGTATTTCTACAGGAAGAGAAGTACTAGTTTCCACGTGAGTGGAGGTACTGCCTGCCGTATTTTACACGATAGCTGATTAGGTACGCATAACATCCACGTTTATCAGGCATTAAGTGAAGATCATTTCCAGACAAGATTCGCCTTCCGCACTTGTTTTATCACTCGAAATATGGAAGTAACGCCATTCGTATTGTCGACACGTGAAACTACTTTCAAATCTAATGGCTAGGTAAATATTAAGATTCCTTACTGTTAGTCAGAAGGAAACCATAACTGGTCATGTCAGCAGGACATCTGGAGCACAGAAACCTGGTTTGGCTTCATCCATGACAAGGTTCTCGAACCTTATTTTTACTGATGAACAGTTAAATAGTAAACGTTGCTTTGAAGTTCTTCACCATGCGCAGGCAGAAAAATTAAAATATTTTCCACCTGCACCACTGTTGTTAATGTGGTTGTATCTAGGTTTGAGTGTGCACAACTTCTTTTCTTGATTGCCAGGCGTACCGTTAATCAAACTTTCCATGGTCAATAGGTCGGTAGAGCAGTGTCAGTGTCTTGGACGCCATACTCTCTATGTTTAACACCCTTGATTATTTATTTCGGGGGAGAGGGATATGAAAGACATTATTTACCAGCAATGCCCTACGAAGCGAGATGTGATGAAAGAATTCGCTGATGCAGAGGTACTCCACGGAGGTCAAAGTCCAAAGGGAGGCTGAGGCATGATTTTGCTTAGAACAAAACGGAAACAATTTTGAACACCAGTTATAGTAAACCAAAACAGAAAAATGTGTTATTCTCTAATAATTTGTAATAAATGTTGGAACTGAAAGTGATTTTTCATGTTAGTTGAAAGTGGAAGGAATAGCCTTTCCTGTATTGCAACATCAAAAAGCACGTCCATTATCCTACAATTCTTTATCTTTTTCCAGACTGTGTTTTTAACTATATTACCTAAATGGTGCAAAATAAGAAAGAAGTTTCTTTCACAAAAATGTTCAGTTGTGTAACCTCTTTTCAACATATCAACTTTTGCTCCAGTATTCCTCTATACTCAGAAGTGGGGTCTGTCTTCTCTATTTCTCAACAGTTTCCAAGCAACGTAAGAGACACCATTATATCCATCTTTACCGTTGTGGTTAAAACACATTTTACCTGAAAAGGAGCGAAAGCAACGTTTGCAAGGAAAAGTGTCTATTTGTTGAATCTGAAACACACTGTATATTTTTAAATGCTGTTGTGTCCATCATGGAGGCATGTGGGTAACGTACAATCTCTACAAAAATTTCGGAATAACATATCGACGGGGAGTAATAAAAAAGCTTGAGATTAGGGGAGAGTAATAGTATATGCGGGCGATGCTTTATAAATCTGATTAAGAAACAAGACACTGTAGCTATTAGATGACTTTTGCTAATTGGGCCACAAAATAACTGAGAATGGCCAAAGTAAGGAGGCTGCCAATAGATAGATAAAGCGTGGCTAATATAAATTTAAATGTTACGGCTTCTTCTCTGAAGGTATTTGTCTGAGGTGTAGTCTTATTTAGAAGTGAAAAGTGGACAATAAGAAGTTCAAGCAAGAAGACAATAGGAAATTTGGACATATGATACTACAGAAGAATGCTGAAGACTAGGTGGGTGCAGCAAATAACTAACGAAGATATATTAAACCGAGCTGGAGAAGGAAGTAATTCGTGGTACAACTTGATTACGGGAAGGGATGGGGCACATTGTAAGGAGTCAAGTTTGATGGTAGTGGTGGTGTTGGTAGGATGGGGGGCGGGGGGTGGTGGAGTAAGAGGCGGTAAAACCTGCAGCAGGAGACCAGCAGCGAGCAGGCTCAAATGGATGTAGGTTGCAGAAATGACGAGACACCAGCACAGCGAACTGCACAAAACCTGAGACGAACAGGCCGAAAATGGTAAGGATTTGGAAGAACTGTTAATGGAAATGGACAGATCACTTACAGCAAAATCTGTACAAGGATAAACAATACAAAGAGAAATTATAGAAGCTCCAGAAATGAATTAAAATTTTGTACCATGACCAGGACTTGAACCTGGGTCTTCTTACATTCTAGACAGGTGCGTTAGCCATTATACCATCTTGATCTTATTTTCCCCTCCTTAGACCATCACTATCGCCGATGCTCTCCGGCGTTGGAGAAACACGCCAGTGTTGGACATAATGGCTAAAATCCTGCCTGTAGCTCAGACGTAGATGATCTATAGATTTGGTATGATTAAATTTTCCTTGAGACATTTGTGTCTCATCTCTATTGTAGATAAAGAAGAGACTCAAATGTCTCAAAGAAAATTTGATTATACCAAAACAAAGAGAAATCAAAGAGAGAGTACCCCAAACGACAACAGCTAATTGAAGATTAAAAAGTGAAAGAATTCCGCCAAGTTTAACATCAGGATGCAACCAATAAAGTTCTATCTTTGGTGAAGGAAGCCTCTGCCAAGAGAAATAGACTTGTCTCCAGATGCGCGCCAGCAATCAGTCTCAAGTCTTGGAACTGTTCTTCTAAGGCCCATAACTGGACGAAACAGACGGGTGGACAGCGAGAGAAAATGGGAAGCAGATAGTGGGAGAATTCGAGAAGTGAGCCGGTAAAAGTAGATTCGTAACATAAACTACACGTTAAAGAGATATTACGCAGGATATGTACAAGAGAAAGAGACAAGTTGGTGAGAACGCTTTAAAATATTCCAGGCTTGCTAAGTTGAGATGTGGAAGGATAAGTTTAGGGGAAACTGACAGGGAAGAATATTTGTAGCGTGTACAGTAGCAGAGTTTTTGAACATGTCAGTAGTGGAAATTTAAAGATATGTGGAAAGAAGAAATGTAGTTTGGGGTAAGAGCCCGAATCGTGAAGAAAAAGGAAACGGAGAAAGCTGTAAACGGTTCTACTCACGTATATCCATCCATCCACTCTAGAGTATCGATCAGAGCCCAGGCGCTGTAGCCGATCACCGGTATTTCGTCCTCGTTGATGGCTCGTAGAACAGCGGAGAGGTAACCCTGAAAATATCCCCAGAAGTTGGAATTAAGACTCATTTAATAGTTGGTTTATTTTCCATGTACAGATTACGTGATATCCATTGCTCATCCAGTATTTAGCAGGCATTACGACTAGTCATCTGCGGTCGGCTCACTATCTTCTGTTTTTTGTGGACGTCAGCAGGTGTTATTCGACTGATGTGTCTCCACTGCGGCATCTGGTGTTTCCACCTTCGGTTACATCAGTAAGTGAAATTGTTGATATGGAGTTAGAGGGACTCCTTAGTCAAATTGAGGACAAAGGATGAATGACAAAGAATGCGTGTCATCGGTTTATTGAAGTACATACATAGAACGGGAAAACTTTGGTTAAAATGGCTCTGAGCACTCTTAACATCTGAGGTTAGCAGTCCCCTAGAACTTGGAACTACTTAAACCTGTCTAGCCTAAGGACAATCCTGCCCGATGCAGGATTCGAACCTGTGACCGTAGCGAAGCGTCTTGAACCGCTCGGCCACACCGGCCGGCGGAAAAGTTTGGTTATGACAGCTTTGTACAGGAGGTAAATGATGGATACTTGGGGGAACGCCTGCATCTAGGTGAAAATTTGGTAATCAAATTATTATTGTTGGATAAGATAGACAGTTAGTCAGGAGGTAAGCAGTTGGAAGATATAACTGATTGGAAGTGAATGCCAGTGATGTTTGAACAGGACGGCGGAATAGCGTATGGGGACAGAAAGAGGGAGTATCGACACTTGTTGCATTGTTGCTACAGAAAGTAGACTGGGTAGAGGAAATAGTCATCTCTTGGAAGTTAGCCTTCCCAAAGATGACTATTTCCTCTATGGAAGCCACACCGGATAGTGGATAGAGGCGGGTGTAATTCAACATGTTTGTGGATGCCTTTACAGTGCCAGATAAGACTGCCAAGTAAGTAACCACAGGGCATTGGTGTTTAGGAAGTGGATGTAGGAATAAAATAATTTGTACAACTGTCACAACATTTGGGTTGAGAAAGGGAGGGAAAGAGTAGGTTTCACTGAGTTTGATAAGACTTCGAAAGAAAATGAGCCTGTTTGCGGAGCTAGATAGTTATTACAGTGAGGTGGAAGATGGAATGCGGCGATAGCGGTATTTGTTGGTGTGTGTGAGAGCGTACAAAAGTGTGAATGTTTTGCAGGGCTATTGTGATAAATCGGTATATATCTTCAGCTGCTGGAAAGGTATTAAAGGAGCATTAAGGATGATAAGGAATACGTTGGGATGTATGGGTACAGTGAACTCTGGTTTCGTAGTAAGTGGCCTCAGTTTATCCTCTAGGGAACGTGTGGAGTGGAGTGCGGTTAATAGTAGCTAGAGAGTCTACGTTGAGGCATTGCTTACGTAGGTGATGCGACGTGTAACGAGGTCAGATGGGTGGAGTTTTACATTCGTGGGTTTAGTGGTCGTTGTAATGCATTCTGTCACTGGAGTCTGGGTTTCAATGCCATTTTAAATAAATGAAGGCTCGATTTTGGATAAGGAGGTCGAGAGTGGTTTAGTAATTTCATCAACAATAATCAGAAAACTAAATAAGCAACTTCATTTATACTGGGAATATTTACTCCCCGCTTGTGTGAGAATGCAGTTGGCATTAAAGAATAGAAACATGGAAAGATATCTGCCATTATTTGCCGCTCCTATCCCCGTGAAAATATACTGTGGTGATTGAGCTGGTACCCATAAAGAAGGACGGAAAGAAAAGGTCGGTACCCAGGTTTTTAGTGACTGAGCCGAAGTTGGGATTTTAGAAGAACGAGGAAAGATGTCGGCTGTGACAATTTAAAATGGTATAAATAAGCGAAAGTATGGAAAAACAAAATCTGGACGCCCTGAAGGGATTTGAACATTCAAATGGAAAGCTCCCTCTGCCATGCACCATACAGTGGGTGGCAATAGGTGAAAGAAACTTGCCGCCTGTCGCAGAGTGTAGCAGCGATACTCACCGTGTGGTAATGGATGCGGCCCGTGTCGTTGAGAACGCCAGGGGGGTCAGCGAAGCCGTTCTCGGTGATGAAGATCTGGTAGTCTGGGTACTGGCTGTGCACCCAGCGGAGAAGCTTTCGCAGGCCCCACGGTACATCCTGCAACCGAAGTGGGAGGCGTCGAGGAGCGGTTCCAAGAGTAAAGCAAATGGAGTCTGTTGCAAGACTCATTGAGAACCCCTGAGACCCTAAGAATTCTACGTGTGACTGAAATGAACCTTGTACTACAGATCAGCTGCACAGTAGTAACACATTCCTAGGGTTGCAAAACTGTATTTTTCCTCCTGTGTTTGAGGATTCAAAAAAGCGTAAAGTCCACACGTGCCAAAGTCAGAGGCACTGTAGACTAATCAATCCAAAGTATCCGGGCACACGTCAGTAGCGCGGAACTGACAACTAAGTCTTACAAAAGACCGATCTGACAATAAAAGTGGAGGCGGGAAGTAATTTGCTGTCATCACATAAATAGTGACAGCAGAGTGGCTCAGTCAGGGTATCTCAGTGACATTAAATGTGTGTCATTAAATAGGTGTCAGCTGAGTAACAGATCAATTAGGGACTTTTCGACAATTTTGAAGCTGCCATCGTCGATTGTTGGTGATGTGACTGCCAAGTGGAAAATGCGAAAGAACAAGCACAGCTAAACCGAGATCAGACAGACCCAATATTGTAAATTTTTTTTGTTTATTTATAGACGCAATCACATGCTTATAACACAGTCATAACCGGTTTCGGCCATACAAGGCGGCATACACTGAACACAGGCTCATGCGTTGTCAAAGAAGGAACCCACAGGTTCATGTGCTGTCAACGTATGAACCTGTGTTCAGTGTATGTAGCCTTTGGAATCTAAGATGGTCATTGTATGGCCGAAATCGGTTATGACTGTGTCATAAACATGTGATTGCGTCTATAAATAAACAAAAAAAATTACAAAATTATCAGTCACGCACTCCATAGGCAAAATGTAGTTTTTTCAAGACCCCATATATTGTCGGATAGGTACTGTCGACCTTTCCTGAAGATTGTTGTAAACAATCGCAAGAAATCAGCGGACGGACTCGCTAATTAGTTCCAGAGAACTACCTGTAGTGCAGCCAGCACACTGACTCTGCGTAGGGAGTTGAAAACGGGTACGGTGGTCGAGCAGGCCCTCATAAGCCACGCGTTTCCTGCAAAGAGCGACGACTCTGGACGGTGGATGACTGGGAATGAGTGATACTGAGTGATGAATCACGCTGTCCCGAAACAGTCTGACAGAAAGATTCCGGTTTTGCGAATGCCACGTGTGGGGGAACGTTTTCGTGGTTAGGGAGTGCTCCACTTACTCTGCTTAATAAAACTTTAAATAGGGAGAATAAGAACGCTTTTTACAACATTGTGTATTGAGTACAGCAGAGAAACAGATCAGAGATGACGACTGACTGTAACAGCGCGCCAATGCATCGTACCATAGAACAGCATCTGTCAAATGGCTTACTCCCAATAAATTTCCTGAAACGGTGTGGTCTCCCCAGAGTCCCAACCTGAGCCCACTGGAACGCTTTGGGAACAAGCAGAACATCGACTTCGCTCGTCCAAAATCTCTGCATTTTATGGTGTCGCCTCTTTAGGAAGAATGGACCATCATTCCTACACAGACGATCGGACAACTCACTGAGAGAGTCTCCAGTAGAGTTCAGGCCGCCATAATGGCAAAGGACGGACACAGCCCATATCAATATTCACTAACAGGAGTCCGGATACTTTTGATTAGATAGTGTACGTCACTGCATGTAATCTAAGAATGTCTGAGCATGCTCCATGGGACGAGGAAGACAGAGAATACACACAACAATTAACTGACTGAAAGGTGACTGCTGAAAGATGAGAAGTTGTGGTAAGAGAGGAAACATCGGGGAGCTGTATCCAGCTAGTCAGAAACTATGATTAGCTAAATCGGGAAAAAAGATCACTCCAGTGCATGACATTTCAGTATTTACAGAGCGCATGCGATGTAACACAATATGAAGAGGAGCCTGTGACCGCGGCAATGAGTCTCGCAAGTTAACAGGAAGACATAAACACAACACATAGATATCGCATTAATTGACGTAAATCCGGCTGATGATCGGTGTTTGTACGTCTGGACAGCGTAGTAGAAGTAAAATAATTGTGACTGGTAACCGTAAGCTCCACGTTTCAATCGCTGCCTGTAATGTTCACGGTAAAGAGTAATCAAAAACGTTCGTATGTAAATTCATCTCCTGTCCCCTGAGTCCACAAGACAGTTACGGCGTGGTACATCCATTTCCTGAAAGCCCCTCATATCATCCCGTTCAGGGTCAACTTACACTGATACCGCACACGTCTACTTCTGTATCTGGACTCCCAACGGATGGTGTGCTGTTACGTTCGCGAATGATGTGTGCGAAGAACGATTGCCAAAATGTGTTGCTGAGCGTCCATATGACCTACAACTCTCCTGATTTTGTGGTCTGTTCATTTCGTGATACATATCTGGAGGGAATAATGTGTTGCCCGTTTTTTGTCGGAACATATGGTCTCGGAATTTCGGATCTGTGAACCTTTCCGCAATAAAGAACACCTCTGTTTTAGCGTCTGCTAATAGAAGTATGTCTAACATACCCGTAAGGCTGTCGCTCTTATTTAACAATCCCGTGACGAAACGCGCCGCCCTTCGTTGGATCTAGTCCACCGCTATTAGTACAATCTGGTAAGGGTCAAGCACCGATGAGCAAGACACAGAAAACGGTCGAACAAGAGTTTTATAAACGACTTCTTTAGTGGACGAATTGCATTTCCTTGATATTCTTCCAATGAATCTCAGCCTGAATTTTCCTATAATTAGTTTAGTCGTACATTCCACTTTAAGTCGCTCCGGAGGATCACTTCTAGCTATTTTGCGGAGGTTATTGTTTCCAAGTACTTGTATCCAGTGCCGTAATCGGACAGTAACAGATGTCTTCGCCTATTTAGAAGCAATACGCTATATTTATTTACGTTAAGGGTTTGCTACAAGTCCTGGGATCTACAGGTCTTCTTGCGTTTCCCTACAATCTTCAAGGATTGCAATCATGTTGCAGACGACGCCATCGTTCGTGGAAAGCCTCGCGCAAAGTACGACGTTGCCCAATGCGTCATCTACAATATAATATGTTTAAATTAAAGTCTATCGCGGGGTTTTTCTGTGTAGCCCATATCTCACGTATAATCTCAGGAACTTGTGTAGGATTTTTCTTTTCACTAATACACGGACTGATTTATGAGGAAAGTTTGTACACCTGATTCGTTACCGTCACAGAACTTGTCCGGTCGCATATATATAATGTCTTCCATACGACTAAGGGCGGGTTGCTAGTTTGTATATGTACACGATACAATGCAAACAACAACGATTCAATATCAATTCAACTGGGTATCCCCTGAAATTAGCTTCACGTCTATCGATTTCGTCACGTTGAAACGAGTGTTGAGTTCAATCTCCCAGGAAATCCTGAGTTCAATTAGGAATCTCGCCAAGTAATCGATAAGCTTGTATTATGTTTATTAAAACGAGAGCGCAGAGCTGTGTCGAGTGTTTTCCGAAACTGAGTTAATGCAGCGTGAACCTGGGAGCATTTGTCCGTTTGTCCACGGCATTTCGCGCATCACTGGCCGACAGAGCGAGGTGAGTGTCGAAAGACCTCTGTTTGCAGAATCCATATTGATTTTTGCAGAGAAGATTTTCGCTTACCAAAATGATCGTAATCCATGAGCGTAAAACAGGTCCTGTTATTCTGATAGAGATTGCCGTCAACGATATGGACCTAGGATTATATGCTCTTTGACGTCGATGAGGCAATCAGTGATTTACACTCACATTCCATTTCAGATGTCGTCCGCCGTAGCCCGGCGTACAACTGTCCTGTTTTCTGCATATCTGTACACCGCGTCTCTCTGCCGCACATCTACATCTACATCTAAACTCCACAAGTCACCATTGGCAGAGGGTACTTCGTGTACAAATGGCATTCGCTCTTTTACCGCTGTGGTCGCAAAAGATCCACATGTAGATCGAATGTTATTAAGCCCCTCTATGAGTTCGAATCTGTCTTTGTTCTTTTTGCGAGGTAAACGTAGGAGGAAGCAGTAAATATATTAGTTGGCTCTTCTAGGGACGTATGCTGTCCAAATTTTAACAACAGATCACACAGTGATGCAAAACGACTTCCTTGTTGCGTCTGCCACAGGAATTGGATCAGTGTATCTGAGAACGCTTTGGCAATTAGTTAACAAACTCCTGACGAAGCGTGCTGCTCCTCTGTGGATGTTCACTATCAGTCTTAGCTGGTAAGCGTTCCGTACAAAGAGGAAACACTCCAGTGTCGTAACGAGGGTTCTGTAAGTGTTAATAACTTATTGCTGGAACGTACACTGGTGTCGAAAATTAAAGCAACAAACGGAAATTATTCGCGGTTGCTCTTATTTTGTAACAAAACAGTATAAACAGGCGACAGTAAAATAGGAACAATGTAAGGAATACATAATGTAAGCAGACTACAACATGCATAACGGTAGACAAAATTTTCTTCCTTTCTTCCAACTTAACGGATTGGCACACACATTCCGACAACTGGTCAATGTGCTCAGTATGGGGCGTGACCATCTATGGCAGCAATACAGGTCTGGCAATCTCATGTTGAGGCAGTAACGCCCAGTCCTCCTGCAGGGCTGCCCACAAATCTTAGAGATTGGCTGGTGGCTGCAACCCGTGTCCCTAGTGCATCCCAGACGTCCTCTATGGGATTCAAATCGGGAGAGAGTGCAGGCCACGCCATCTGCGCAGTATCTTCTGTTTCCAAGAAAACATCAATGACCTGAGCTCTATGTGGTCGGGCATTATCGTCCACCAGTAGAAGTCTGGGCCAACAGCGCCAACAACCGCAGATGAGGTCCCAAGATGTCGTCGCGATACCCGACACCAGTTAAACCTGGCCGATTTACTCGTAAGACTTCAACAAGTATTCGAGTGGTCAACATAATTTCGGTCCACACCGTTAGGGATCCTCCTCGATATTGGTTTCTTTCCACAATGTTTGGATTGAGAAATCGTGTTCCACGTTCTCTCCGGACGAGAATCCGGCGAGAATCACTGTCCAGACCAAATGAGGACTCATCTGTGAAAAGACAATCGGACCACTGTTCGAGTGTACAGATGGCATGTTGACGGCTCCACTCTAAACGTTTCCTTCTGTGAAGACGCGTCAGAGGTACACATACAGCAAGTCACCGACAGTAAAGGCGACTCTGCCGAATCCTTCTGTACACCGTTTGTCACGATACAACGCGTCAACGCTGCGAGGTCAGATGCCAGTAGCGGTGCAGTACTAAGGGGGTATCGTCTTGCCTTTACAGCTAAATAACGGTTCGCTATTTCTGATGTCACACGTGGTCGGCACTGCGCTGGTCTTCGGGATACTGTCTCAGTCTCTGTAAACTGTCGCCACTCCTGAGAGACAACAGAAGGATTCACATTAAGCCAGCGAGCCATATCAGATTGTGACTGCCATGCTTCCATTCTTCCTTCGCGCTCCACCGCAGAGAGTCTGGTATGAGTCTGCTCTGTGTCATGCTGCACCGTCTGTGCCTGTGGATATGGGACTACCCGGTAAGCACTACACAGTCTGATAGGTGTCCTGCTGTCACTGTGGTCGTGGATGTCCGTCACCCGGAATGCCATATTCCCTGAGGAACATGATCTTACGGACTTCTGTTGGCAGTTTGTATGATTATATCGTGAATCACACAGAGGTCGAGGAAATAATAGTTTGTTACTTTAATTTTGGACATCAGTGTAGTTCTGCTCATCCACAACGTCTCAGTTCATTTGGGTTATTGTTTTTGGTTGTGGCAGTTTTCACAAGCGTTTGATTAGAAGTTCAAATTTCTACTTCATACGTCATAAAGATGTGTGGCGCTGCCTTCAACTTACCGTCATTCCTTCGCCTGTCGGGTACCCTTCGATGGGCGATGTGACGACGGCCGTATCGTATTCCTTGGATGGGATCGAGCCTTGTAGTCCTGATGTTATCAGCGAAGTTGAATAGTGGTTAAGCCCCAAGAAATCAGCGGTACCTGCGAGCAATAATACAAGGCGATGTGAGTTGCAACATCCTTGTGGTTATCTGGAACCTAATTCCAAATAGTCCCATTGATTCTGGAACAGTACAATACACTGTGATATTTCAGAAGTATCGGAAGGTCGATGGTCGGAACGCATCGTTGACAACGTTTCGCTGTTTCTCATGCAACACATACTGCGTTCATAAGTTGCTCTGTGTGTAAAGTAACCTTCTTCTCAAACTAGAAAGTGTAACGATATGATTCCCAAATGCCTGTCTTCACCGAAGGCATTCAATGCTGTAAGATGTAGCGACTCATGCAGAATTACTGTCGTCTAATTACAATCAATTACCAGACACATGGCCGGAGAGACGATTTCCTGACAATTCGCCTCACTGCTTCACGTCGTTTCGAGGATGTAGCAAACCGGCGCCTCGATTCTCCATAATAGCTGAATTTGTGTGTTTGTGAGGAAGGTACGGGACTCCACCGACTACGGTCGCCACCCCCTCGCCACCCCCTCCCCCTGGTCTACTCCTCTCCCCGCCGCCACTTGTTGCTACGCATCCCCTGCGATAACCTCTGCTACTACTATTCGGAAGTTAGAAAATTATACATAGAGACGTCTGTAACCAAGTTTCAGAGACGGTGCGCTCAGATAGTCAGTTAAGGCGACTGTTCGTGATGATAAGGAAATACGGGTTAGAGTCGCTCTCTGGGACGTGTCTGACGCAATGGACAGTTGCCACAGCTGCAGTTTTTGTTCTACTCTACGATCGGTTTAGGTTTTAAAATTGAAATCATTTTCTAGTGGAATCTCAAACTACCGTAATTACAGCCAAACATTGTACATAATGATGTAATGAATTATTAAATACCTCAAATAACTGGAATGTAGGAGTTTCTGATTCTGTTTGTTTTTTAAGATAAGAAAACGACAACAATGAGTTTACATATGCAAGGTATAGGTGCAGGATAGCAAACTCACAAGATTTCGAATGGAAATTTAAAATTATTAGGAAGGTAAAGGTAGAGAGAATTGAAAAGTGCTGTGACCAACAGAATCGTAGGCAAAAGTGGGAAAAATGGGCGTGTCATGATAATAAGAACTTTAAATTAAGGGTACTGGCACGTGTCCAGGGAATGCTGGTAGCCTTAACAACTGTGTTCTAACTCTTACACCACTCACCCAACAGGACGTGACGTGAGTTTACGCTTGACCTGGACGCGACAACGTCTTCAGTACTTCATCCTATACAGACGACTAGCTTTAACTTTTCATTGGTAAGGCATGCGATTTCAAATTTCAAATATGTCAAAATACTATTCCTTTTAATATTACTTTTAATGTGTCAAAGTCTGCAATTTTCACAGTAATCAAACACATACACACATCTTTTCTACTATATTATTGGCCACAGTAGTTTTAAATCTACCGAATTTTACTTCATTAATAATTTCGACTTCACCACAGCAAAATATGTCACAAATTTTACAGTGCTTACACTCACATCACGTCAAATTGTACATATGTTACTTATTTTGTGCTCAAACTTCTACATTCCTGTTGCGCAAAGAATTTAAATATTCATTGCATAGTTATATACAGGTTTCAGTTGTATTCAGAATGTCAGTTTGATTTTCTACTAAAATGTTAATTTCAATCTAAAGGCCAAAATTTGTCTCAGAGTACAACAAGTAACAGTTTTCTCTCTTCTTCAGCTCAGCACACAGTTGCGGAATAAGAGCGCTCTCCAAACTAATCAAGATCTTCCAGTTGGCATTATATATTCATTTAAATGAGTATTAAGCATATTAGAACTGTTTGCATCCTTTCGTATCATGGTCTCTTCACTGATTTCGTAACCTCATCGACTGATTCATCTAATTTCAGTACATTTAATCCATTTCTCAACGAATACAGTTGAAAGCCTGAAGGGAAATCGTAATGTATGATCTTTAAGGGAAAAAAATCGCAAAACAAATAATTTTAGAAGTTCAGTATCTAATGACACACCTTTTCTCTTCGCTTTGAGCAACTTATGAGTGCTACTCACGGGATTATCTGACGGAGAACGAGGTTCAAAGAAATGAACGTTCGTCACAGATGGTAACAGAGCACATCAGAGCTGTGGCCAGCAGCAAAGCGGAGAATTTACGATGTACGAAACCTATCGCGTGGGTTTTATAAGAAACATATGATTACAAGATGACAGATCTGTGTCGTGACATACTTAGTATATGGGCAAGTTGATGTCTATAAACAGTTTTCGTATATCTACATGACCATGTGATGTATTTATAACCATAGTTGTCGAAGACAGCAGTCAAATATTTCATGATACACACTGATAAGCCAAAATATTGTGACCCCTTCTTATTAACGAGGCGGGCCAACTTTGCAATCTAATACAACAGCGCTTCATGGATCCATCCGTTGAGTTTTTGGTATGTTTCCGGTGGTACGCGGCACCAGATGTCTTCCGTAAATTATGAGACGGCGGCTAGTCGCCGCGGACCTAGCACCGGATAGCATCCGAGATGTGTTCCACAGGGTTCATATCAGGATAACTTTTTGGTCAAGACATCAACGCGAGTTTATTATCAAGCACATAAAACTACTATAGCACGCTCTGGCATTGTTGAATGGACAGTTAGTTATTATGCCGTCATTATCGGGGAGGAAATCAACTGCGTAAGGATTTGGGTGCTCCGCAACAGCGGTCATAAAGCTCGCAGTTATAAACCTGCCTAGTGTCACCACCATAGGAGAATGTCCCCCACAGTACAATAAAGCATCCTAGATGTGTTCCACAGGGTTCATATCAGGATAACTTTTTGGTCAAGACATCAACGAGAGTTAATTATCAAGCACATAAAAACACTATAGCTCGCTCTGGCATTGTTGAATGGACAGTTAGTTATTATGCCGTCATTATCGGGGAGGAAATCAACTGCGTAAGGATTTGGGTGCTCCGCAACAGCGGTCATAAAGCTCGCAGTTATAAACCTGCCTAGTGTCACCACCATAGGAGAATGTCCCCCACAGTACAATAAAGCATCCTAGATGTGTTCCACAGGGTTCATATCAGGATAACTTTTTGGTCAAGACATCAACGAGAGTTAATTATCAAGCACATAAAAACACTATAGCTCGCTCTGGCATTGTTGAATGGACAGTTAGTTATTATGCCGTCATTATCGGGGAGGAAATCAACTGCGTAAGGATTTGGGTGCTCCGCAACAGCGGTCATAAAGCTCGCAGTTATAAACCTGCCTAGTGTCACCACCATAGGAGAATGTCCCCCACAGTACAATAAAGCATCCTAGATGTGTTCCACAGGGTTCATATCAGGATAACTTTTTGGTCAAGACATCAACGAGAGTTAATTATCAAGCACATAAAAACACTATAGCTCGCTCTGGCATTGTTGAATGGACAGTTAGTTATTATGCCGTCATTATCGGGGAGGAAATCAACTGCGTAAGGATTTGGGTGCTCCGCAACAGCGGTCATAAAGCTCGCAGTTATAAACCTGCCTAGTGTCACCACCATAGGAGAATGTCCCCCACAGTACAATAAAGCATCCTAGATGTGTTCCACAGGGTTCATATCAGGATAACTTTTTGGTCAAGACATCAACGAGAGTTAATTATCAAGCACATAAAAACACTATAGCTCGCTCTGGCATTGTTGAATGGACAGTTAGTTATTATGCCGTCATTATCGGGGAGGAAATCAACTGCGTAAGGATTTGGGTGCTCCGCAACAGCGGTCATAAAGCTCGCAGTTATAAACCTGCCTAGTGTCACCACCATAGGAGAATGTCCCCCACAGTACAATAAAGCATCCTAGATGTGTTCCACAGGGTTCATATCAGGATAACTTTTTGGTCAAGACATCAACGCGAGTTTATTATCAAGCACATAAAACTACTATAGCACGCTCTGGCATTGTTGAATGGACAGTTAGTTATTATGCCGTCATTATCGGGGAGGAAATCAACTGCGTAAGGATTTGGGTGCTCCGCAACAGCGGTCATAAAGCTCGCAGTTATAAACCTGCCTAGTGTCACCACCATAGGAGAATGTCCCCCACAGTACAATAAAGCATCCTAGATGTGTTCCACAGGGTTCATATCAGGATAACTTTTTGGTCAAGACATCAACGCGAGTTTATTATCAAGCACATAAAACTACTATAGCACGCTCTGGCATTGTTGAATGGACAGTTAGTTATTATGCCGTCATTATCGGGGAGGAAATCAACTGCGTAAGGATTTGGGTGCTCCGCAACAGCGGTCATAAAGCTCGCAGTTATAAACCTGCCTAGTGTCACCACCATAGGAGAATGTCCCCCACAGTACAATAAAGCATCCTAGATGTGTTCCACAGGGTTCATATCAGGATAACTTTTTGGTCAAGACATCAACGAGAGTTAATTATCAAGCACATAAAAACACTATAGCTCGCTCTGGCATTGTTGAATGGACAGTTAGTTATTATGCCGTCATTATCGGGGAGGAAATCAACTGCGTAAGGATTTGGGTGCTCCGCAACAGCGGTCATAAAGCTCGCAGTTATAAACCTGCCTAGTGTCACCACCATAGGAGAATGTCCCCCACAGTACAATAAAGCATCCTAGATGTGTTCCACAGGGTTCATATCAGGATAACTTTTTGGTCAAGACATCAACGCGAGTTTATTATCAAGCACATAAAACTACTATAGCACGCTCTGGCATTGTTGAATGGACAGTTAGTTATTATGCCGTCATTATCGGGGAGGAAATCAACTGCGTAAGGATTTGGGTGCTCCGCAACAGCGGTCATAAAGCTCGCAGTTATAAACCTGCCTAGTGTCACCACCATAGGAGAATGTCCCCCACAGTACAATAAAGCATCCTAGATGTGTTCCACAGGGTTCATATCAGGATAACTTTTTGGTCAAGACATCAACGAGAGTTTATTATCAAGCACACACAAACACTATAGCACCCTCTGGCATTGTTGAATGGACATTTAGCTATTATGCCGTCATTATCGGGGAGCAAATCAACTGTGTAAGGATTTGTGTGGTCCGCAACAGCGCTCACAAAGTTCACAATTATAAACCTGTCTAGTGTCACTACCGTAAGTGAACGCCCCCTACAGTATTATAAAGCATCCTAGATGTGTTCCACAGGGTTCATATCAGGATAATTTTTTGGTCAATACATGTACGCGAGTTTATTATCAAACACATAAAACCACTAAAGCACACTTTGGCATTGTTGAATGGACAGTTAGTTATTATGCCGTCATTATCGGGGAGGAAATCAACTGTGTAAGGATTTGTGTGGTCCGCAACAGCGCTCACATAGTTCACAATTATAAACCTGTCTAGTGTCACTACTGTAGGTGAACGAGCCCCCTACAGTATAATAAAGCATCAGAGATGTGTTCCACAGGGTTCATATCAGAATAATTTTTTGCTCAAGACATCAACGCGAGTTTATTATCATGCACATAAAACTACAATAGCACGTTTTGACATTGTTGAATGGACAGTTACTTATTATGCCATCATTATCGGGGAGGAAATCAACCGTGTAAGGATTTGTGTGGTCCGCAACAGCGGTCACAATGCTCAAAATTATAAACCTGTCTAGTGTCACTACCTTAAGTGAACGCCCCCTACAGTATAATAAAGCATCCTAGATGTGTTCCACTGGGTTCATATCAGGATAATTTTTTGGTCAAGACATGTACGCGAGTTTATTATCAAACACATAAAACCACTAAAGCACACTTTGGCATTGTTGAATGGACAGTTAGTTATTATGCCGTCATTATCGGGGAGGAAATCAACCGTGTAAGGATTTGTGTGGTCCGCAACAGCGGTCACAATGCTCAAAATTATAAACCTGTCTAGTGTCACTACCGCAGGTGAACGCCCCCTACAGTATAATAAAGCATCCTAGATGTGTTCCACAGGGTTCAGATCAGGATAACTTTTTGGTCAATACATATACGCGAGTTTATTATCAAACACATAAAACCACTAAAGCACGCTCTGGCATTGTTGAATGGACAGTTAGTTATTATGCCGTCATTATCGGGGAGGAAATCAACCGTGTAAGTATTTGGGTGGTCCGCAACAGCGCTCACAAAGCTCACAGTTATAAACCTGTCTAGTGTCACTACCATAGGTGAATGTCCCCCACAGTATAATAAAGCCCCCCCCCCCTTCCCTCCCAGCCCACCAGCTTATGTAGAAGTCACGGACCATGTTTCGAGAAGCCGTTTGCTCGATGGTGGTGTATCCACACACCATCATCGACCTGATGTATCAAGAAATTCTATCAACTGGCGGACGATAGTTTCTTTTTACCTCGTGTGAGAAAGAACTTGAAGTTTATACTTGTAAACCTTTGACCAGTTATTTGACGACGTGTCTTTCCGGCAGATTAGCAGCGGTGGTTTGGAATTCGCATGCCGTGGATTGCCGTTCACTGAACGTCGCCTACTTTCCGTTTTACATTTTTGAATTCCTTGCTTTACAAACATTTACTAGTTATTTATTTATGTGTTTTAGTGGAAAGTTAGCACCCAGTGGTCGACAATTTCTTTGTTGAGGATTGCCCGCATCTCGTGGTCGTGCGGTAGCGTTCTCGCTTCCCACGCCCGGGTTCCCGGGTTCGATTCCCGGCGGGGTCAGGGATTTTCTCTACCTCGTGATGGCTGGGTGTTGTGTGATGTCCTTAGGTTAGTTAGGTTTAAGTACTTCTAAGTTCTAGGGCACTGATGACCATAGATGTTAAGTCCAGAGCCATTTGAACCATTTGAGGATTGCTGTTCACCAGACTTCATTTGTGCTCTTACTTTGTTATATGAGTGTGTATAGTGTTTGTATTACTGCATTTATTATTTTGGACAGTGGAAATCGTCTCTGGTAGTTTCGTCCGGAAATTTTATTTTTAATGACACATTTATTTAGAGGATGTGGTTTGTCTGTACTGAGTTTTCTCTACCACGTACATAGATCGCTTTGCATAGCATATCTGTATCATAGCTAACACTTGGTTTAAGAAACATGAAAGAAGGTTGTAGCCGTGGAAGAACCCTGAAGATACTAAAAGTTATCAGATAGATTATATAATGATAAGACAGAGATTTAAGAACCAGGTTTTAAGTTGTAAGACATTTCCAGGGGCAGATGTGGACTCAAACCACAATCTATTGGTTATGACATGTAGATTAAAACTGAAGAAACTGCAAAAATGTGGGAAATTAAGGAGATGGGACCTGGATAAACTGAAAGAACCAGAGGTTGTACGGAGTTTCAGGGAGAGCATAAGGGAACAATTGACAGGAATACGGGAAAGAAATACAGTAGAAGAAGAATGGGTAGCTCTGAGGGATGAAGTAGTGAAGGCAGCAGAGGATAAAGTAGGTAAAAAGACGAGGGCTGCTAGAAATCCTTGGGTAACAGAAGAAATATTGAATTTAATTGATGAAAAGAGAAAATATAAAAATGCAGTAAATGAAGCAGGCAAAAAGGAATACAAACGTCTCAAAAATGAGACTGCCAGGAAGTGCAAAATGGCTAAACAGGGATGGCTAGAGGACAAATGTAAGGATGTAGAAGCTTATCTCACTAGGGGTAAGATAGATACTGCCTACAGGAAAATTAAAGAGACCTTTGGACAGAAGAGAACCACGTGTATGAATATCAAGAGCTCAGATGGTAACCCAGTTCTAAGCAAAGAAGGGAAGGCAGAAAGGTGGAAGGAGTATATTGAAGGTTTATACAAGGGCGATGTGTTTGAGGACAATGTTATGGAAATGGAAGAGGATGTAGATGAAGACGAAATGGGAGATACCATACTGCGTGAAGAGGTTGACAGAGCACTGAAAGACCTGAGACGAAACAAGGCCCCCGGAGTAGACAACATTCCATTAGAACTACTGACGGCCTTGGGAGAGCCAGTCATGACAAAACTCTACCAGCTGGTGAGCAAGATGTATGAGACAGGCGAAATACCATCAGACTTCAAGAAGAATATAATAATTCCTATCCCAAAGAAAGCAGGTGCTGACAGATGTGAAAATTACCGAACTATCAGTTTAATAAGTCACAGCTGCAAAATACTAACGCGAATTCTTTACAGACGAATGGAAAAACTGGTAGATGCGGACCTCGGGGAGGATCAGTTTGGATTCGTCGAAATGTTGGAACACGTGAGGCAATACTGACCTTACGACTTATCTTAGAAGAAAGATTAAGAAAAGGCAAACCTACGTTTCTAGCATTTGTAGACTTAGAGAAAGTTTTTGACAATGTTGCCTGGAATACTCTTTTTCAAATTCTAAAGGTGGCAGGGGTAAAATACAGGGAGCGAAAGGCTATTTACAATTTGTACAGAAACCAGATGGCAGTCATAAGAGTCGAGGGGCATGAAAGGGAAGCAGTGGTTGGGAAAGGAGTGAGACAGGGTTGTAGCCTCTCCCCGATGTTATTCAATATTGAGCAAGCAGTAAAGGAAACAAAAGAAAAATTTGGAGTAAGTATTAAAATTCATGGAGACGAAGTAAAAACTTTGAGGTTCGCCGATGACATTGTAATTCTGTCAGAGACGGCAAAGGACTTGGTAGAGCAGTTGAGCGGAATGGACAGTGTCTTGAAAGGAGGATATAAGATGAACATCAACAAAAGCAAAACAAGGATAATGGAATGTAGTCAAATAAAATCGGGTGATGCTGAGGGAATTAGATTAGGAAATGAGACACTTAAAGTAGTAAAGGAGTTTTGCTATTTAGGAAGTAAAATAACTGATGATGGTCGAAGTAGAGAGGATATAAAATGTAGACTGACAATGGCAAGGAAAGCATTTCTGAAGAAGAGAAATTTGTTAACATCGAATATACACTCCTGGAAATTGAAATAAAAACACCGTGAATTCATTGTCCCAGGAAGGGGAAACTTTATTGACACATTCCTGGGGTCACATGCATCACATGATCACACTAACAGAACCACAGGCACATAGACACAGGCAACAGAGCATGCACAATGTCGGTACTAGTACAGTGTATATCCACCTTTCGCAGCAATGCAGGCTGCTATTCTCCCATGGAGACGATCGTAGAGATGCTGGATGTAGTCCTGTGGAACGGCTTGTGATGCCATTTCCACCTGGCGCCTCAGTTGGACCAGCGTTCGTGCTGGACGTGCAGACCGCGTGAGACAACGCTTCATCCAGTTCCAAACATGCTCAATGGAGGACAGATCCGGAGATCTTGCTGGCTAGGGTAGTTGACTTACACCTTCTAGAGCACGTTGGGTGGCACGGGATACATGCGGACGTGCATTGTCCTGTTGGAACAGCAAGTTCCCTTGCCGGTCTAGGATTGGTAGAACGATGGGTTCGATGACGGTTTGGATGTACCGTGCACTATTCAGTGTCCCCTCGACGATCACCAGAGGTGTACGGCCAGTGTAGGAGATCGCTGCCCACACCATGATGCCGGGTGTTGGCCCTGTGTGCCTCGGTCGTATGGAGTCCTGATTGTGGCGCTCACCTGCACGGCGACAAACACGCATACGACCATCATTGGCACCAAGGCAGAAGCGACTCTCATCGCTGAAGACGACACGTCTCCAT
Source organism: Schistocerca gregaria (assembly GCF_023897955.1). Classification (NCBI taxonomy): domain Eukaryota; kingdom Metazoa; phylum Arthropoda; class Insecta; order Orthoptera; family Acrididae; genus Schistocerca; species Schistocerca gregaria. Next base: position 92,999,989 of record NC_064926.1, on the reverse strand, counting down.
TCGTCCCTCCATTCACGCCTATCGCGACACCACTGGAGGCGGGCTGCACGATGTTGGGGCGTGAGCGGAAGACGGCCTAACGGTGTGCGGGACCGTAGCCCAGCTTCATGGAGACGGTTGCGAGTGGTCCTCGCCGATACCCCAGGAGCAACAGTGTCCCTAATTTGCTGGGAAGTGGCGGTGCGGTCCCCTACGGCACTGCGTAGGATCCAACGGTCTGGGCGTGCATCCGTGCGTCGCTGCGGTCTGGTCCGAGGTCGACGGGCACGTGCACCTTCCGCCGACCACTGGCGACAACATCGATGTACTGTGGAGACCTCACGCTCCACGTGTTGAGTAATTCGGCGGTACGTCCACCCGGCCTCCCACATGCCCACTATACGCCCTCGCTCAAAGTCCGTCAACTGCACATACGGTTCACGTCCACGCTGTCGCGGCATGCTACCAGTGTTAAAGACTGCGGTGGAGCTCCGTATGCCACGGCAAACTGGCTGACATTGACGGCGGCGGTGCACAAATGCTGCGCAGCTAGCGCCATTCGGCGGCCAACACCGCGTTTCCTGGTGTGTCCACTGTGCCGTGCGTGTGATCATTGCTTGTACAGCCCTCTCGCAGTGTCCGGAGCAAGTATGGTGGGTCTGACACACCAGAGTCAATGTTTTCTTTTTTCCATTTCCAGGAGTGTAGATTTATGTATCAGGAAGTCGTTTCTGAAAGTATTTGTTTGGAGTGTAGCCATGTATGGAAGTGAAACATGGACGATAACTAGTTTGGACAAGAAGAGAATAGAAGCTTTCGAAATGTGGTGCTACAGAAGAATAATGAAGATAAGGTGAATAGATCACGTAACTAATGAGGAGGTATTGAATAGGATTGGGGAGAAGAGAAGTTTGTGGCACAACTTGACTAGAAGAAGGGATCGGTTGGTAGGACATGTTTTGAGGCATCAAGGGATCACAAATTTAGCATTGGAGGGCAGCGTGGAGGATAAAAATCGTAGAGGGAGACCGAGAGATGAGTACACTAAGCAGATTCAGAAGGATGTAGGTTGCAGTAGGTACTGGGAGATGAAGCAGCTTGCACAGGATAGAGTAGCATGGAGAGCTGCGTCAAACCAGTCTCAGGACTGAAGACAACAACAACAGCATATCTGTAATTTGATTAGAAAACGTTGGCCATCTGAATAGAGGTTAAGGCCCGTCTGTGGTTCTTTCGCTATACCACACAGATAGCTCGTTTTGCATACCACATCTGCAGTTCGATAGGCGTACCACGATCATCTTGATAGAGGGTAAGGTGAATCTGTGGTTCGTGTGCTGTACGACGATAATTAAGTAGCGCAAGTTAGCTGAATTAAAAGAGTTATTGATATGGAAAGTGCACGATGTCAACTACGAACGATCAGGAGGATGACAGTGATCGAAATAGCGTGACAATGAACACTGATGAAGGGAAATGTTCTATTGAACCAAACTGACCGGAAGACTACTACAGTGGTGTAATGCATTATATGACGAAGGAATGTATACAGTCAAAGAAACTGCCATGGAACGTCGTAGAAAACCTGAAAAGCTAACTAACCAAGCGGCCTCTCGACCAGGCGAAACTCACGTGACAAATGGAACAACTCCGGGCTGAAAAAGCTGGTTTGCACAAGGAACTGAGCAAGTCAAGTGCCCCAGCCCTTCTATGGCGTACGGAGTAGTCACAGTCTGAGAATCGTACGCTGCTCGAGAATCTGAAGAACCTTCTTCCCAAATACGTGGCAAATGCACCAAGTAACGGGAAAAACAGCTGAAAAACAGGCTATGTACCAAATATCACCCAGAACACCGCAAAGCAGATAAATACGGTCTTTATCCGTTAAAATGACAATTTAACAAGGCACCATGGCAATCAAGGGACAAGTCACCTTGACAGCCAACCCAAAACATGACAGGCGTAGAGTCAGGGCAGTTAGAATGACCAACATAATCATATTGGAGACAAAGCATGGGGACAAGAACATCAAAAGAAGTTGATGTAGAAAGTAAATTAAATTCGCAACATGGAATCTGGAACTCTTCGGAAGAGGAGACCGCTGGTTATAGTTCATGTTGTGACCAAGATCACCCTGATGAGGCTCTGTTGGATTCAATTTTTGAACCCTGTCCAGCAGAGATTATGTCTAAACACGATCTGATGACGGAAGTAAAGTTACGGTTTAGAAAAGGGCAGAAAACTAAGCAGGTTGTGAACCTAGTCCTTGAGGTGAACCCACGACTTAGAAATATCATGTTGAAGAAGGAGAGAAACTATTTAAGATTCCATACTATAAATTTAAATAAATTTGTAGCTGTTTCAAGCGCAGCAATCTGGACCATTCGGCGAAATCTTGGGCAAGAAATGAAACGTCCTGTCATTGCGAAGAGAACGTACAATTTTAGAGTGCCAACTAACGTCAAGAATTGAGCTGTCTGAAACCGAGTCTACGATAACAGGCTTGTGCACAGCACTCTGGAACTATGTTATCAATAGCTAAATGTTAGCAACCATCACTGCAGTCCAAGACACAATACAGAACCTACTTCTTGCTGGCCATCTGCAAAACTGGTACGAAGAGATGTGGCGAAGTCGGTAGGGGACGTCTGTGAAGTCTGGGAAGTTAGGAGGAGTAATCGTGAAGATGAATGCATGCAAAAGCAACTACAAATACAGATAGCGGTGCTAGAGGTAACACACCAGTCAGAGCAAAGGTAGGCAGGGATTGTGAGTCTTTACTTAGTCCAAATGGAGTCTACTTAATTATACAGAGGAATGTTATATTACACAGACCTTGGGACACAAACGATCTGCAAACTGGTCTGCTCTCAATCACTCGTGTGGCACATCCCACGGGAAATTCTATAACTTTTAATGTTGCAGAAGAGGTTGATGGAATTTTTCTTAAGTGCAATAATGGATGCACAGCAGTAGAGGAACTTGACGTTTGACTGCGGCAGATTTATTCTCGGAGATAAGAAATTTTAGATGTGGAACTGGTTTATACAGATTTTGCAAAGGCCTCCATCCTAAGTTGCAGTTAAAAGCTATGAGAAGTGCAGTACACATGGCTAAAGATCGTAAGGCATGGTTAGGGCTCGGGATTGATAACGTGTGCGTGCAGACGCCGTACATAGGTAGAAGGTGGCAAAGTGCCGTGCACCCTATTAACAGCTGCACTAATAACAGGATGTGGATACGCTAAATCAAACACTATAGTGTCAGACAGTCTTACGCCAATTACGAAAATTATCCAGTTGAGTGATGAACACTGCATCGTTACTGAAGCTAAGGTTAAGTAGAGAAACTGATGACATTGGACAAAAACTGTCAGACATTATTGCCGGACTCGATCTTTTAGTGTTGAAGAAACCTGGACAGCCGTGCACTTATGAGAATCGTGCTGGAGATACTTGACACTCTGACTAATCAGCGGGCCACAGAATTTCTGGCTGATCAGTTCAGCGTCACTGTACCGTTAGCGTTCATAACGCGATTATGGCGGAAATTACGAACAATGGAAGAACTGAAGCGCATCTGGAAGAGGAGTATTCACCACCGCTTGACATTAAATGCAGGAAAGAGGAGGTTAGTGATAACATAGATCGGAGCGTGTACGTATGAACAACTGTATTGAAAAAAAACTTTGCGGGAATCTACTCCAGTTAGATTCAACGAGTGTGTGTCACCAACGCTTGGAAAGCTGAGATGGCAAACCCTCAGAGGGCAAACATATGGGACCGATGAACTCAGCAGTTTGGTCGCTTAGGAATTTACACACATTTGAACATTTGAACTGCGTACTTAGAAATGCCAAGGGTGTGTACAAAGCCAGATGTTTTGAAATCAATCCACAACAGTGAGAATAGCACATGTAGACTTATGTTGAATTGAATGTATCGGGGCAGCCCTATAGGCTGCTTATGAGATTGCTAAGTCACTGCTAGTCCTATCAACGGTGGGCAAGGAGAATGGGACTACGACCCGTGGCTGGAGAAACCTGGCGGGCTGACTGCTGATGAAGCTTCTACAAGATGGTACACCAACTGCTGATACTGCTGAACAAAAACGTTGTAGGGGCTTTCTGTCGGAAGAGTATCCAATAAGAGTCCTGTAATGCTCTTCACACAAAAACAGCTGATTATTTCGATATATAAGCTGAGGAGCAACAAAACACTACGTCCCGACGGGCTTCATCCGGAAGTAATACACAACATGGTAACCTCTATCACAACGTTTCTAGGTTCAGTATCGAACGAAGCACTTCTTCAGGGAAGAGTTTAGAAACTTAGAAAAATGCCTAAAGCTGTGATAATAAAGAAAGAATAAGGCAAGAGCTCTGTCGAACCAAAGAGTTACAGACCTACGTGTCTGCTTAAAACAGACTAAAGTGCAGAAGCGTCTTTTGCGTGGCATATTACAGGCGCACAAGGAACTCCTTGACCTCCGCTTGTGTCAATTTGGCTTCCGAAAAGGAAGAGCAATTGTAGATGCCATCAGCCGATCTCATAAAATTGTGGACTCGACCATCCACAAGCAAATAACTGCAATATTAACATATATATCTGGGTCTTGTGAGAACGTACGGTGGCCGGTGTGCAGTGTGCTGACCATATGCCCCTCCATATCGCATGCGATGATGAATGAGGATGACACGGCGGTCGGTCGACTATCGCGTGGTCTTCAGGGCCTGATCGCGAGGTTCAGGCTTCTTTTTCCTTTATGGTGGCTGACAATCTTCCAAAGACTGATAGACATCCAGTCCCCTAAATGCCTTGCTGTAGCCTTTTGGAATACTGTAGGATTTGCGCAGTGGAGTGGACTGCACAGAAGACCAAAATGCTGAAGAATATTGTTTGCGAGCTAAAATTTTGGAATTAAATTGCTGAGCCACTTTTTCAAATACTCGAGAACGATGAGGAAGTAGACGGTGTGATGCCATATGCTGATGATGTTTCAGTAATACTATCAGAAACTTCTAGGCCAAAGCCGGCCGGAGTATCCGTGCGGTTCTAGACGCTACAGTCTGGAACCGAGCGACCGCTACGGTCGCAGGTTCGAATCCTGCCTCGGGTATGGTTGTGTGTGATGTCCTTAGGTTAGTTAGGTTTAATTAGTTCTAAGTACTAGGCGACTGATAACGCCAGAAGTTAAGTCGCATAGTGTTCAGAGCCATTTCTAGGCCAAAACTGGAGAAGAAAGTAAACCGTACGTTCTTTGAGATTCAAGGATAGTACGCTAGCAATACTATGACTATCATTGCCAATAAGACAATATATGAGCTAGTAAAGGAAAACGTGTCATCTAATACAAATAGCACAGTAAGATCGGAGGGCATTCCAATTCGCCATGGGAACAACAACTCGATATCTCGGTGTCAGCCAGGTGTTGTTTGGAATTTGGAGACCTGGAAAGGATCTTTTGTATAATAAGAAGGAGAGTGGACACCGAGCTAGGCCTGTGGGACTGTAAGAGGCAGGAGTAACCGCGTGAACGGGACTAATTGCATACTGGGCGCAAGGTTCGTGCAACATTTCCAAACATTGGGGACAGACTAAAGTTGAAGCATATCGACGACAGTAATGGAATGCCACAGTTTTTAAAAGAGCAAGACTCCTGTCCCCTTTAATTAGAAGAGAATTCCCATGTGCACAAGAAACCTTTGTGGTTGTGGTTATGAGGGAACTCCAAATCAAGCTGTGCCGCGGTGTACGAAGTACATTGTAAATAGAACGGCAGTAGCATCTAGTACCACCGTGGAAAAATGGTAATGAATAAACAGCTACGGAGTGCGGTTGACAGAATATTACATAAGATATCTGCATCTGCAATGAATAGGTACCATCAAAATCGTGGAAGGGTAACAGTACATTTAGGACATGAGCGTTTGGGAGAAGTTGTGTCTGAGGAGTCATGACAAGATGAAGAGGGTAACGGTATTCACAGCCTCCTGTAGTTCGGAGATCATATGCGCGCATGGATGCGAAACACACACTCCCTCTGGATCGCAATGACTGGAAGATCACGTTCAACAGACGCTGCTATCTTTTAGGAGTCTGATACATTCTGGAACTTGAAGATATAGCCACTGATTTAGACACTGAAAAAGACCAGCACATTGAAAATTTCCATTACTTATTGTTTCATGTACGAGAGTTATTCGGAAAGTATGGAACGATCGGTCGCCAAATGAAAGCCACAGTGAAAATCCGATGAAGTTTTGCACAGGTGTGATGGGCAGTGTCTCTAGTATGCCCGTCGATTGCATTACGACTTTGTTTTTAGTTCTGAGCACACAGGAAGCACATAAACATGCGTGGAACAATCGTGTCTCCCGCCAAGTACGAGCTCCTGGTAAGAAATTTCGCCTGAAACTATGCAGACAACATTACATAACTGTAGAGCGCTTTATTCTTCAAGACAATTCTCAGCTGCATTCTGCGGGGGCAATGAAGATGCTCCTGCATCGTTTTTAATTGGAAATGTTTGATTACCCACAATACAGCCCGTAATTGCCTCCCTCTGAGTTTGATCTCTGCTCACATGAAGCACTGGCTATGAAGACAACGTTTTGGCATAGACAATGAGCTGTAGGCCAGCGTAGACAATTGGCGGAAAGCACTGGCGGCTGCCTTCTATAACGAGGGTATTGGAAAATTGATACAACGCTACGACAACCGTAGCCACTATTGAGATGTTGTAGCTAATTGTTTCAAATAAAACAGTTTTGAACTTCACTGTGGTTTCCATTTCGTGACATGTCGTTCCTTACTTTCGGAATAGCCTTCGTAGTATTTGAGGAAAATAAATGTAGACAAATGGATGGACTTGGAAAACCTAGTGGTGGCTTGAGTCCTGTGGGGACACAGGGTCAAGAAGGGCCCGTATTCGTACAGGTAGCGTAGCGAGTGTGTACGGAAGTGGCAAGACACACATTCCGGGGTAGCCACTGGAGTCATAGGGTTCATACTAGACGTGGAATGGTTGTAACTTTTACTTTTCTGTTGTGTTATATTTTCACTGGTTTCTTTATTTTCTAAATTCGTTCTAGTACATGCTGTGTTATACATTAACCTACAAACATGTAACTGATTTATTTTTTTAAATGGCAAAAACCTATTGTTAAGTAATGTTACTACTAGCTATTGTTTCCTAGGGAGCATGTCAATTTTGAGCAGCAGAAAGTAAATACAGGGTGTTTCAAAAATGACCGGTATATTTGAAACGGCAATAAAAACTAAACAAGCAGTGACAGAAATACACCGTTTGTTGCAATATGCTTGGGACAACAGTAAATTTTCAGTTGGACAAACTTTCGAAATTACAGTAGTTACAATTTTCAACAACAGATGACGCTGCAAGTGATATGAGAGATATAGAAGACAACGCAGTCTGTGGGTGCGCCATTCTGTACGTCGTCTTTCTGCTGTAAGCGTGTGCTGTTCACGACGTGCAAGTATGCTGTGGACAACATGGTTTATTCCTTAGAACAGAGGATTTTTCTGGTGTTGGAATTCCGCCGCCTAGAACACAGTTGTTGCAACAAGACGAAGTTTTCAACGGAGGTTTAATGTAACCAAAGGACCGAAAAGCGATACAATAAAGGATCTGTTTGAAAAATTTCAACGGACTGGGAACGTGACGGATGAATGTGCTGGAAAGGTAGGGCGACCGCGTACAGCAACCACAGAGGGCAACGCGCAGCTAGTGCAGCAGGTAATCCAACAGAGGCCTCGGGTTTCCATTCGCCGTGTTGCAGCTGCGGTCCAAATGACGCCAACGTCCACGTATCGTCTCATGCGCCAAAGTTAACACCTCTATCCATACAGAACTCAAACGCAGCAACTCCTCAGCGCCGCTACCATTGCTGCACGAGAGACATTCGCTAACGATATAGTGCACAGGATTGATGACGGCGATATGCATGTGGGCAGCATTTGGTTTACTGACGAAGCTTATTTTTACCTTGACGGCTTCGTCAATAAACAGAACTGTCGCATATGGGGAACCGAAAAGGCCCATGTTGCAGTCACATCGCACCTGCATCCTCAAAAAGTACTGGTCTGGGCCGCCATTTCTTCCAAAGGAATCATTGGCCCATTTTTCAGATCCGAAACGATTACTGCATCACGCTATTTGAACATTCTTCATGAATTTGTGGCGGTATAAACTGCCTTAGACGACACTGCGAACATCTCGTGGTTTATGCAAGATGGTGCCCGGCCACATCGCACGGCCGACGTCTTTAATTTCCTGAATGAATATTTCGATGATCGTGTGATTGCTTTGGGCTATCCGAAACATACAGGAGGCGGCGTGGATTGGCCTCCCTATTCGCCAGACATGAACCCCTGTGACTTCTTTCTGTGGCGACACTTGAAAGACCAGGTGTACCGCCAGAATCCAGAAACAATTGAACAGCTGAAGCAGTACATCTCATCTGCATGTGAAGCCATTCCGCCAGACACGTTGTCAAAGGTTTCGGGTAATTTCATTCAGAGACTACGCCATATTATTGCTACGCATGGTGGATATGTGGAAAATATCGTACTATACAGTTTCCCAGACCGCATCGCCATCTGTTGTTGACAATTGTAACTACCGTAATTTCGAAAGTTTGTGTGCCTGAAAATGTACTGTTGTCCCAAGCATATAGCAACAAACGGTGTATTTCTATCGCTGCTCGTTTAGTTTTTATTGCTGTTTCAAATATACCAGTCATTTTTGAAACACCCTGTATATGTATATGAGATGTGTATCCATATATTGCTCTTTGTACCCAAAACTATAAAACTATTCACTGCAGACCATGGCGTTTATGGTGGGAGTAGCCTTAAGTCTCACATTGTGCGCCACGGTGTTTTGGTGGCGGTGGGTGGAAGTGGGTGTTGCGGGTGGCAAAAGTTGCGATGATAACGTAATCAAGACTCTGCGCTGCCAACGCAAATTCCGTCGTGTGATCTCTTTGAAGTGCGTCTCAATATTATTATTCTATTCGAGGAAAAAAAATAACAAAGGAAAACTGTTCATGAAAAGTTGAGAATAGTGTCGACACAGTTACCTCACATACACAACAATATGCGGAACTGTCGCGCCCACTTATTTCACTCTGTATCCAAAACTGTTCACTGCAGACCAATGACGTTTATACATGGGAGTAACCTTAATGAGATAGTGCTGACGTAATTAAGACTCGGCGCTGCCAACACAAATTTCATGGTGTAATTCCTGCGTAGAATTTCTAGTCAGAGATATAATGAGATCTTTGGCGCAATGGGTATCGTTTAACTCGATGCGAAATGATAATATGTGACGAATGTACAACGTCCCATAAAAAAGGTCTTGAATACAACAATACAAAATGTTTGAAAAAAACAACAGGTTGATTAGAGGAGTTTTATTGCTACTATCAGGAAACTTTTGGCAAACATTACCGGTAAATCGAAACTCAACACCGGCAGACGAAATAAACGTACGTTTAAACAGATTAATATTTTGGACTAATGTTGAAAAGTTATCTTTGAAATAAAATATGCGTGCAAATAATGACAAAAGATCAAAAAGCTCATATATTTACCAAAAATTTGTTCAAAATTGGAAATGGTACTTACACTCTCCATCCGTACTCTGGTAAGCTTATTTTAACACAAGAATTAGGAAGTGTGGTGAAAATCGAGGAACAGCTTATTGATAAAGCGTATCTATCGATAGAAATTGCCTATCTAAGTAAAGACTGGTTGTGCTAACGAACAGTTTTAACACCTAGAAATGACATAGTGTAACAAACAAATCTGCAAATACAGAAAATGATTCCGGGAGCAGAAACAATATATAACTCGATAAATCCAGAGATTGATCAAGATGAAAGTGTCAACTTTCCAATGTAATTTTTGAACTCATTAAATACGTCGGGTATGCATCTCATACATTGAAAGTGAAAATTGCATCGCCAATAATACTATCAGGAAATATTAACTCACCCAAATTATATAGTGGCACTAGATATTGCGTAGAAGTACTACTTAATAATATTATTGAAGCATTAATTTTAACTGGTAAACAAAAAGGAAAATAGGTATTCATACTAAGAATACCGTTGATCTCACTCAACTCATACGTCATTTTTTTTTTTTAAAGGTTACAATTTTCTGTGAAGTTAGCTTATAGTATGCCAGTGAATGAGGCTCAGGGCCAAACATTTCGCTACTGTAGAGTTAATTTGAAGGAACCTTTTTTCTCACATGGTCTAGTCTATGTTGGTGACAATCAGAAAACGCACATGTGTCTATTCGCCACACAACGAAACATCAAGTATGTAAGAACGTAATTTAATGTGAACAGTTTATGTGTAAGACATCTGTCAGAAAAAAACGAAGAAGTCTTTGACTGCAGTTTTTTTGTCCATTATTATTCTTATACAACTACTCGCAGAAAACGAAAATCCTAGCGAAGCGGGATTTTATCAGCTAGAAAATAATGATAAAGAAAGTCGATTCATCCGAACAGGCGACACGTTCTCATTGATGCACGCTCAAATCTCGATGAACACCTGCCCATTGCAAAGCTAACTGGCGATAACGTTGGGCGAACACGGCAACAGACAGTGGAACGTCTTCTGCGGTACCTCGCGTTTCAGCAGTGTGCCCCACAGCACTTGGGCTCTCAGCAGTACCGCGCTCTGTCGCCAGATGGGCCGCGCCGCAGGTCGCCACCCAACCCACGTTAGTGAGCGGCTCCGCTGCCGACCTCTGCGTTCCGTGACGAGGAGGCGCCTGACAGGGATTTCACCGTCCTTCAACCACTTTCCACGCATGCTCTCGACGGTAGCACGCCAACAGACGATTAACTTCGCCGTTTCCGAAATGCCCGTTCCCTCAAAAATCTGCCCGTTATCGAAGTCGCTTACGTAAGTAGATTTCCCCGTCTGCGGCTCGCATTATTGCTAGAATCGTCCGCAATCGCCTCTGGTCCACTTACACACTTTCCTGACCACGTCATGTGGCCACGTCACGTCCCCCATGCTGTGACTAATCCGCAGTGCTACTTCTGCAAGGTTCGCAGGGGAGCTTCTGCGAAGTTTGGAAGGTGGGAGAGGAGGTACTGGCGGAGTTAAAGCTGTGAGGACGGTGCGTGAGTCGTGATTGGGTATGTCAGTTGCTAGAGTACTTGCTCGCGAAAGGCAAACGTTCCGCATTGGATTCTCGGTCCGCCACACAATTTTAATCTGCCAGGAAGTTTCACATCAGCGCACACTCCGTTGCAAAGTGAAAATTTCATTCCAGTATGGGTATTATTCGAATAGATTTCTGTCCCAACAGTTATTCGAATAAGTAGGACATTCAAACAAATTTATTCACCAATAAATTATTTGTGAATTAAGTGGCGAATAACACTATATTTTCTTTGTTTACTTCTTGTACAGAATTAGTATTTGTTCCCTTGACTCACTGCAGTTTCTGTTTTACAAATAACTTATTAATGGTTCACCCAAGAATATGCCTTTATTGCTCAATGGCTTAAGTTCCAGAGTACACAAATTGGGCTCAGGATTCAATCCCCGGTTGGTCCTACTACTGCAGCTGTTTTATCATTTTTCCCCTATAACAGTGCCAATAATTCCAAGACCAGATGTACCGTATTTCAGAGTACGTATTGAAATGCAGATCGCTCTCTAAGTGGCTGCAACTGTCCAGAGGTGGCAAGAAGTCAAGAGCACACCACTGCAGTGCTGAATCCATCTTTTATGTTGAGCACGGCTTTACTTGATTTGCAGCACCACAAATGAAACATAAAAATGCTAACAGCAGACGGCCTCAGCACTTTGGACTATAACGCAGTAAGCAGCCGCAATGTTAAGTATCCGTTGTAGTCAGTCGTGGCCGATTAGCCCAGAGAGATGGACGTGGAATATATGATGCTTTTTTCTCATAACAAACGTACATTACGGTAATTATAAAAATTATTTTCCACTGTTTTATTTGCGTTATGTGCTACGGATTGTAGGTTCACTTACATAGATGTTGGAACACACGGAAAATATAGTGACTCACCTATTTTTATGCAATGAATTTTGCACCAAAATCTTGTTAGCAAAAATCTGCGAATATTGGAGAAAAGCCCCATATCAGACAAAGGAGTACCGATGCCGTGCCGGCCGCTGTGGCCGAGCGGTTCTAGGCGCTTCAGTCTGGAACCGCGCTGCTGCTACGGTCGTAGTTTCATATCCTGCCTCGGGCATGGAATTGTGTGGTGTCCTTAGGTTAAGTTTAAGTAGTTCTAAGTCTAGGGGACTGATGACCTCAGATGTTAAGTCCCAGAGTGTCTGGAGACTTTTGAACCGATGCAGTGCGTTACTGTCGAAGATGTCCGTCCGATGGCTGAGTGGTCAGCGTGACGGATTGCCGTCCTAGGGCCCAGGTTCGATTACCGGCTGGGTCGGGAATTTTCTCCGCTCAGGGACTGGGTGTTGTGCTGTCTTCATTAACATTCGATCCCCATACTGCGCGCAGGTCACCCAATGTGGTGTCGACTTAGATCTGCACCAAGGCAGCCGGACCTGTCTCGCAAGGAGCCTGTCGGTCAATGACGCCAAACTCTCATTTCCATTTCTATTGTGAAGATTTAAAGTATCCTTATGGGGAAGGTTGAAAGCAAGGGGAAACTGCAGCTGTAATTTTTCCCGAGGACATGCAGCTTTATGTATGGTTAAATGATGATGGCGTTCTCTTGGGTAAAATATTCCGCAGGTAAAATAGTCCCCCATTCGGATCTCCGACGGGGACTACTCAGGATGACGTCGTTATCAGGAGAAAGAAAACTGGCGTTCTACGGATCGGAGCGTGGAATGTCAGATCCATTAATCGAGTAGGTAGGTTAGAAAATTTAAAAAGGGAAATGGATAGGTTAAAGTTAGATATAGTACGAATTAGTGAAGTTCGCTGGCAGGAGGAACAAGACTTCTGGTCAGGTGAATACAGGGTTATAAATACAAAATCCAATAGGGGTAATGCAGGAGTCGGTTTAATAATGAACAAAAAATAGGAGAGCGGGTAAGCAACTACAAACAGCACAGTGAACGCATTATTGTGGCCAAGATAGACAGGAAGGCCACGCCTACTACAGTACTACAAGTTTATATGCCAACTAGCTCAGCAGATGACGAAGAAGTAGGAGAAATGTTTGAAGACATAAAAGAAATTATTCAGATAGTGAAGGGAAACGAAAATTTAATAGTCATGGGTGACTGGAATTCGGTAGTAGGAAAAGGGAGAGAAGAAAACGTAGTAGGTGAATATGGATTGGGGCTAAGAAATGAAAGAGGACGCCGCCTGTTAGAATTTTGCACAGAGGACAATTTAATCATAGCTAACACTTGGTTCAAGAATCATAAAAGAAGGTTGTATACATGGAAGAAGCCTGGTGATACTGACAGGTTTCAGATAGATTATATATTGGTAAGACAGAGATTCAGGAGCCAAGTTTTAAACTGTAAGACATTTCCAGGGGCAGATGTGGACTCTGACCATATCTATTGGTTATGAACCGTAGATTAAAACTGAAGAAACTGCAAAAAGGTGAGAATTTAAGGAGATGGGACCTGGATAAACTGACTAAACCAGAGGTTGTACAGAGTTTCAGGGAGAGCATAAGGGAACAATTGACAGGAATGGGGGAAGGAAATACAGTAGAAGAAGAATGGGTAGCTTTGAGCGATCAAGTAGTGAAGGCAGCAGAGGATCAAGTAGGTAAAATGCCGAGGGCTAGTAGAAATCCTTGGGTAACAGAAGAAATATTGAATTTAATAGATGAAAGGAGAAAATATAAAAATCCAGTAAATTAAGCAGGCAAAAAGGAATACAAACGTCTCAAAAATGAGATCGACTGGAAGTGCAAAATGGCTAAGCAGGAATGCCTAGAGGACAAATGTAAGGATGTAGAGGCTTATGTCACTAGGGGTAAGATAGATACTGCCTACAGGAAAATTAGAAAGACATTTGGAGAAAAGAGAACCGCTTGTATGAAAATCAAGAGCTCAGATGGAAACCCAGTTCTAAGCAAAGAAGGGAAAGCAGAAAGGTGGAAGGAGTATATAGAGGGTCTATAGAAAGGCGATATTCTTGAGGACAATATTGTGGAAATGGAAGAGGATGTAGATGAAGATGAAATGGGAGATATGATATTGCGTGAAGAGTTTGACAGAGCACTGAAAGACCTGAGTCGAAAGAAGGCGCCGGGAGTAGACAACATTCCATTAGAACTACTGCCACCCTTGGGAGAGCCAGTCTTGACAAAACTCTACCATCTGGTAGGCAAGATGTATGAGACAGGCGAAATACCCTCACACTTCAAGGAGAATATAATAATTCCAATCCCAAAGAAAGCAGGTGTTGACAGTTGCGAAAATTACCGAACTATCAGTTTAATAAGTGACGGATGCAATATTCTAACGCGAATTCTTTACAGGCGAATGGAAAAACTGGTAGAAGCTGACCTCGGGGAATATCAGTTTGGATTCCGTAGAAATGTTGGAACACGTGAGGTAATACTGACTCTATGGCTTATCTTAGAAGCTAGATTAAGGAAAGGCAAACCTACTTTTCTAGCATTTGTAGACTTAGAGAAAGGTTTTGATAATGTTGACTGGAATACTCTCTTTCAAATTCTGAAGGCGGCAGTGGTAAAATACAGGGAGCGAAAGGCTACTTACAATTTGTACAGAGACTAGATGGTAGTTATAAGAGTCGAGGGACATGAAAGGGAGGCAGTGGTTGGGAAGGGAGTGAGACAGGGTTGTAACCTCTCCCCGATGGTATTCAATCTGTATATTGAGCAAGCAGTAAAGGAAACAAAAGAAAATTTCGGAGTAGGTATCAAAGTCCATGGAGAAGAAATAAAAACTTTGAGGTTCGCTGATGACATTGTAATTCTGTCAGAGACAGCAAAGGACTTGGAAGAGCAGTTGAATGGAATGGATATAAGATGAAGATCAACAAAAGCAAAACGAGGATAATGGAATGTAGTCGAATTAAGTCGGGTGATGCTGAGGGAAATAGATTAGGAAATGAGAGACTTAAAGTAGTAAAGGAGTTTTGCTATTTGGGGAGCAAAATAACTGATGATGTTCGAAGTAGAGAGGATATAAAATGTAGACGTAATGGCAAGGAAAGCATTTCTGAAGAACAGAAATTTGTTAACATCGAGTATAGATTTAATTATTATTAAGTCATTTATGAAAGTATTTGTATGGAGTGTAGCCATGTATAGAGGTGAAACATAGACGATAAATAGTTTGGACAAGAAGCGAATACAAGCTTTCGAAATGTGGTGTTACAGAAGAATGTTGAAGATTAGATGGGTAGATCATATAACTAATGAGGAGGTATTGAATAGGACTGGGGAGAAGACTAGAAGAAGGGATCAGTTGGTAGCACATGTTCTGAGGCATCAAGGGATCATCAATTTAGTATTGGATGGCAGCGTGGAGGGTAAAATTCGTAGAGAGAGTCCAATATATGAATACACTGAACAGTTTCAGAAGGATGTAGTTTGCAGTAGGTACTGGAAGAAGCTTGCACAGGATAGAGTAACATGGAGAGCTGCATCAAACCAGTCTCAGGACCGAAGGCCACAACAACAACAACAATGGGGAAAGGTGTGTAACAAACCATAAGAGAACCCTTCAGCACCAACTGTCGGACTAGGCAATTTATAGAATACTCTCTGGGAAAGAAGTTGGAGAACAGAGACGTTTTTTCGCCCAATTGATGTTCGAGATGAATTTGCAATTGCTGCAATTAATGTGTTGTGTGTTTTACAAAATAATGTTCCAGAAAGACGTGCCTACAAATCTGAAGACATATTGTACGTAACTTCAGAAGTGGAAATTCTGCCAAGTCCTACCAGCTGTCGGGAGTCATCATGAAATTTGTTTCAGAACGTGTGGAATGTCTGGGTGCTTCGACAAGTGGAGGGACACTGAAGGCAGCCACTAGAGTTCTCATAACCGGCTGCTGTCGCAGCGGGTCAGTGCGAGTACCACAACTAACGCCATATTTTTACCGGCTGCAGCACATCTTCTGCCTAGAGCTTTACAGCCCCACTACTCTACAGACTCGGTCCCCTTCATCTGTCTCTGCTATGTCAATACATCTTCCCCTCCCACTGCTAACATGATGCAAGAACTCTTAAGTAAGCTGGCAACCATGATATTGCAGCCGACAAAAACTTTCAACCTCACAAACCTTTCTTAGATTGCTAACACATTCGGATAACGGTGCCTTCTAAGTATAATTAGGCAATTCGTGTTTGCTATGGTTCAAAATGACTGAGCCAAGGAAGGCGTCAGAGGTTCATAACGATTAACATCCCAATACTTTTAATCTAAAGTCTCCTAAAACGTTTCTGGAATGGTGCTGGACTTCTGTAGTCATCCAAAGTGTTTCAGGATTAATTCTGGGTGACCTTGCCGTTAGCATATAGAACAGTTTTTTGATCCGACATCTGTCTATGCAATTAAGTGGAGTTTGAGATTCAAAAGTTTCCGAAGAGACACTGCTTTCGAGTATATAAAAGTGTAAGAGGTTTTTCGCCTTTCTACACCAACTGCAGTTATGGCAGAAAAGTCTTATGCACGATTTAAAAACAAGGAATCGACTTCTATTGCTGTACACGACCAAAAGCAGGGTTACAACGAACTTTAGACATATAGCAGTCAAAGAAGTGGGGTCACGAGTTTCGAATAGCATTATGACGTTAAAAGATTTTGTTAGGAACGTGGTTTGACAGCTGAAGTTAAAAGTCTAAGCACAACGAATTATTTTCAAACACTAAAGTGGAACAGAAAACATTTCAATTGATATTGAAGAAGATATGGAGCTGGAAGCCAAACGTACAAGTCATGATTAATGACGAATTAGGAGTGTATTGCATGTGTAGAACGTATTTTCCTTCGTTTCACAATGATAAATATCTGTAAATCAAATAAACTTTGTGATGACACTTTCAAAACAAGAGTTGAACTGAAAACTAATTTAAAAGAAACGAAAAGAATGACAAAGAATGCTATAAATGCAACTGAATTTCAGGTGTATCTATTATGCTTAACTCTCTCTGTTCCCAGACGACAAATAAATGTTTTTATTCCTGTAAGTGCATAATGTTTCGAATAATACTTGTGATCCACGAATAACGAATAGTAATTTATATCTGAATTCGTTATTCATCATTCGGACAAACTTCGCTCAAGTCTGATGCTAAGCGAATCGCATCGCGCATGTGCACTCTGTAAATTATCCGCCTGCGTGCCAGGGAGTGCAGAAGTATGAAAGCCTAGTGGCTCACGGGCCGTGCCAGCCGCTTGTACAGTCGTGGACAAAACGAGCGAGACCCCTCGCCTTTTCGTTATGCTGATCGACACAGCTTTAAAGTCTGCTACACAGCATAGCAGGCAAGGCGACGAAGTGCTACCAACACACTAAGCACAGGGGTGAAATTGAAAAACTATCCGAATTTTCTCAGACTGTTTTCAATCATCTGTGTGAGTATATTAATGCTCATTAGTGTGTTAAGCACAACACGTAAATATAAGATATAAATGAAAGAAGAAGCGCTAATTAGTATATATTATAATAATAAAAAGGAATTTCAGCTTATCGAGGTAACATAACTGTTTTAGTAAGACAAAGTACCCCAGATCGTTACGAATTAGCAAAATATTATGCCCATTCGGCTGCGAAACGGTCTGTGTCAACGTTCAGACCAGTCATACTGCAATGCCTGAAGACTCATAACGAAATTGAGTTAAAAATCATTCAGTGCCACACGCGCAAGTCAAATCAATTATTGACAGAAGCAGAAAAGGTAATCAGTAACAACTATGAAATTCTACAAGATCTTCATATTTACATTCACCGGGCGCCAGTACAGGATAAAGGTAGCAATAAAATGTATTGGGGGCTCGAGAATTTCTTAAAATTGCTTTACTGATACTCTATCTGCCTCCATCGAGATTAGAACCGAAAACAAACCAGACCTTCCTTGCAGTAGCAAACACCTTTCACTACACTAGCAGACAACCCAAGCAAAGAGCCCTCTGTTATTACCCCAGACTTCAATAAGCCGGCAATTTCGCAATCAAAATGGCAAAATGATCTGCAGTTTCTGTTGCATAGACCTTCCTGGATTCAAAAACAAGAATTTTCTACCTCTGTGTCACCGCTTAAGAGACAATCATTCGGGATGTTTATCGAAATAACAAAATACCGTTATTAAGCGATTAAATTTAGTAGGATAATTCTACACCACCCCAGGAAATAGACGGCTACATAGCTATCAAACGTATTCTACAATGTTTCGAATTCTCCATTAGACTCGCCACAGCCCGAAAACGTTCATTAGCCGAAGTGTTTCTGAAACTACCATCAATCAGAATGCTCACACTTCTAAAACGCGGTGACATTAATACTGGGATCTGAATGGCCACGTGTATAGGCAAATGGATTTTTTTTGCGTCCCTGTAAACGTGATTTGGGTCGAAAGCATATCTACGAGTAATGTGCTGATGTATCGACTGCAACTTGAATATTTCCAATAAAGAGTAAGGGGAATTATTTATGCAGCCCTCATGTTCAGTAACTGTTCAAATGGTTCAAATGGCTCTGAGCACTACGGGACAACATCTGTGGTCATCAGACTCCTAGAACTTAGAACTACTTAAACCTAACTAACCTAAGGACATGACACACATCCATGCCCGAGGCAGGATTCGAACCTGCGACCGTAGCGGTCATGCGGTTCCAGACTGCAGCGCCTAGAACCGCACGGCCACACTGGCCGGCTCAGTAACTGTCGTAGCTATTTTCGTTGTTAGGATTTCGTCACCTAAATCGGTAAACATGGAACGCTACTAGTTTCACTTTCTTCACTGTCTATCTGTCTACCCAGCCCTTAAAACCCGTACCTCGATAAGCTGAAATTAATTTTTATTAGTACAGTTCATACTAATTAGCGTTTCTTCTTTCATTTACATCTTATATTTACGTGTTGTGTTTAAAACACTAATCAGCATTAATATAGTCTTACACATGTTTGAAAACAGTCTGACGAAGTTCGGCTAGTTTGTCAATTTCACGCCTGCGCATGGTATGTTGGTAGCACTTCGTCATCTTGCCTGTTATGCTGTGTAGCAGACTTTAAAGCTGTGCGGATCAGCATAACGAAAAGGGGAGGGGTCTTGCTCGTTTTGTCCACCACTGTACTTGCGCTCATGCAGCTGTCATTAGCATCGGCAATCTTCGGCAACTTCCGCCAACATTCGCTAACCGATTTGGCGCTCTCACTCGCACACCACAGGCGCGTGCTGGCTATGTGTGTAGGCTAAAGTGCGTGTCATTTACGATGGAAGCCTAATTTAGGTTCGTTCTGCGCATCTGACGCCACAAAACACAGTCAGCCAATGAACAGAGAACGATGATGCTAGAGTTCGACTTCAGTGCAGAGCACGGACGAGTGTCTTCAATTGTAGAAACGCTCAGTCATAAATAAAGTAATTTAACAAAAGCAATGTCTTGATAGCAGACTTTGTTTTATAGAAAGTTTGGAAAAAGCATTCTTTATACCAATTGCTTAATATTCTATTAATTAATTGAAACAAACAAGCAATAAGCCTCCTAATTCAGGTGATAGCAAGGAAATTCAATGTCACTAACCGCTTTTTCGCAATGAAGAACAGCGGTAATTTTTTATTTCCTATTGTACTTCGACGAAACGTGAGTAATTCATAGTCATACTAACAGTGTTTGTCGGTATTTTGCGTAACATTTTGAAGTCCTCTGGGAATTCTCTGAAGTAATGAGCTGTGTTAGCATAGTGGTTAAAGTGTGTGGCTGTGGAGTGAAAGGTTCTGAGTTCAAACCTTGTTCGGTGCTTAATTTAAAAACAATATCAAAGTGTTTTACTTCATGAATTTTATTTGTTGGAATGTATTTTTTTGAAATTTCTAGTAGCAACTAAACTCGACCATACGGAAAGTATACGCTATGGACTTTTACTTCTGCAAACTCTTCAAAATTTCGTGCAATGGTATACGCTATGGACTTTTATTTCTGCAAACCTTCAAAATTTCGTGCAATGGTTTACCTCATCTAATGCTGCACAATAACTGCGTTGAACAGCGAAACAAAATTAAGTCATTTATGGGGGGAAAGTATCAGTCAAGAAGATGTGTAAAAATAAAATTTTTGGTCCAAATAGTTTTTGTGAAATCGAATGATAAGGTGTGACAAAGCAGTCGAAACAAAATGTGTCTGCACAGGCGAGCAGTGCAGTGATGACAAAATCGTGCACAGCGCAGTATGCGGGGAGCACATCTCTGTAGCTGCAAAAGGGTTAATGCGGCTGTGGTGGCTTCATTTCATGAACTGCGCCCCCCCCCCCCCCCCCCCCCTAAACGTAAGTTTGCGAACTATACTGTGGCGCTGCTTTTCTTGGCGCGTACAACTGGCAACGCAGCAATCTCCCGCGTCTGGGAGGGCATGCGCGAACCGCCAAGATGAAAGAATTGAACTATAGGTGGATAGGCCAGGCGGTTGGAGGGCTGTGCTGTGGCGCGGGACAGGGGCAGGGGGCACGGGGGAGGCGGCGCCTCTCTCTGCAGCTGACGCCGGCGACTCACCCTTGATGTAGTCCATCTCCTCCTGGGAGAGAGCCGGCAGGCGGGACCGCGTGCGGCCCTCTGCCTGGCTGTTGGCCGCCACCCGCTGCTTGACCACCTCCGGAAAGTCGCCGCTGGCCGAAAATATGGGCTGCGCGTACATCCCCAGCTGTCAACAGTACAGCCGGGTACGTCATCCACTGTGGGCTTGACGCCAACAGAAAGGAAGTCATCAGCACGTTGCTAAAACTGTCCGAGCAGAAAGTTGTTTAAACGTATACAACAATGAACTGTAGACCACAAACGCTCTTCCTAGCGTCCGTCTCACAGTCATATGTGTAGTCTCCCTGACTGACAGAAATCGTTAAATTATTAATCTAATCTGTTTTCAGATCTAAATTCACTAGAATAAGGCCAATATTGTGGTTCTTCAGTATGACCTGACGTGTTAGTTCATCAAACAGCTCATAGGTGTACTGCTAGTTCATAGAGCCCAGAGGGTACAATACCAGGTGCGTCACAGACACCTGCCGTCACCCTGTGCGGAAGAATCTGCTGCTCAACATGATTACGCAAAATCTGATATGCAGAGAGTCTCTCCCAGGAACTGATACACCTCAGAACACTATCATTCCATTTAAATGTTACTGATACTTTGTCTACCCACGTTCTTCATGGTGGAATGAGCAAGAAACCAACGTCCAACAAGGTTTCTCCACGTTCTACCTCTCTGCTGCCAACCCAGTCTTGGATTTAGTACAGATTAGAAATACATCTTTGATTAGTAGTACTAAAAAATGAACACGAACTTTTAATGTTTTGTGAAGTCAGAAATCGACCATGAGAGTCATGCAACTACATGAATATATATTTACATGTTTGTAATGTATTTTTGAATGCAGTGCTATTTTTATTAAGGCAGCTGCATCTGTGCCTGATACGAGTTTTTAATCCGTTAATGAAACCAAGTTTGTCATGTGCGGGACACGGGAGAAATGCAAATAATCATATCGAGAAAGTCAAAGTCCACAGCAAGGTTGGCGTACATAAAGCAGATGGGCGTGATAGATAGTTACTGACATGAAGTACTACATACGAACCAGCCGCGGCTTGTCACTTATCTGTTTGCTGTTAGCGGCTGAGCCCAAATAAAACATCTCCCCCATCTCTGATGGTGCTCTTCGTTCGTGAGCTGTAACGAGTCTGAGCCACTGTCCATACCACAAGCTGGCATAGAAGTTAAAATTTTGGACATATTCTTACATGGGTGTAGAAGAAGAGTTCCTATTTGGAATCCAATACATATCTGGAAACCAATACTCATTGAGATACAGGATGTTTTAATTGTGATAATTGTAATAGTATTCAGTTGAACAGCCCATCTTATTGCTGGAGATCATTGTGCATGTAAATAGCACAATTGCCACTCGTGGGCAGATGCAAATCCTCAAGCAATTGGGGAGGTGAGGCTCTAAACATTCATGGTGGTGTCTGTTTGTTCTATATCGTGTCTCCCAACCACGTTCGCGCAGCGATGCTCTGAGCGTGTTTTTTAGGGAATTGACTAGTTTGAACCTGGAACCTGTTGCTGGTAAGGAGACGCCAGACCACACATGACATGTAGAATTCAGAAGAGTTCAGTGAGACTAGCGATGATATAACCAAATACTAAATGATCTCAGCGTCAGCTCCACTGCACTCCCTGTAAAAGAATCTTAATACTAACTAAATTTAGTGGAAGGGGTGCAAAGCTTTCGAGTTAAGTTTACCATTGGAAATTTTATTCTACTCACAAAACATTGTTTATAAATTGCACTATTGATGAAAGGAAGTGTTTTAATACAGGATGGTAAAAACCAACTACGTCAAACAAAAATGTGAACGAATATTCCCTGAATGGGTTTCCAAGTTCTACAGTGGATCGAAGGATGACCTATGCCATATCACACCTATAATCTAGGTTTAAATTAAGTTTCACAAAAGAGAAAAACTATCAAAATGGTCTACAGTGACCCTCAATTATCTTTAATAACTTATATAACTTGTCGTAAATTACAGTGGCTGATGTGTCTTCTCAATAACTATATAACAGAAAAATCATCGCGTTTCAGATTTTTACTTCAAGTGGGAAATGTGAACACCATGAGCTTTAATTTACGATCGACACTAGTATTACGCAAAAAGGGGGTGTAACAGATGAGACTTCTGCAGTTCTGAGTGAAGCCTTATGCGCTCAAAAATGCGGCATCGCATGCGTTCATTACCTTGTCGGTGTTTAGGCAGCTTCAGGTGGGCAGCGGCCGGCGCACAGCTCCGCTCACCTCGCCATCTCGGAAGCAACTGTCTTCTAACTTCTCCTTACTACAATTTCCCAAAGTTGGTTAAAAAAACTATCTGGCTGTGTTTTCATCTTACCAATCAGGGTCTCAATGTTAACCTTCAGCTCCACCTACAAAAATTCTGTCCATCCAACGAGAAACGTTATACTTTTTGTGGTGGGGCAATGTTTTTAAAGTTGGCAACGTAACAGAGACGCGAAAATGTCTCACGCTAAAACCTGCAGCTGGTGTGGCCCTTTTAGCGTTATCGTGAGATCTATACTGTTCTTCTGGAGGGCTCTATCTTTTAACATGGGCTGGCTGGTGGTCCTAATGTAACAGACACACGAAAAAGTCTCACGCTAAAACTTGCGGGTGGTAGTGGCTCTTTTTGTGTTATCGTAAGATCTATACTGTTTTTCTGGATGGCTCTAGCTTTTAACATGGACTGGGAGGTGGTCCTTGACGTAACAGAGACGCGAAAAGTCTCACGTTAAAACGTGCGGGTGGTAGTCTTAGAGGTAGGCTGGCGACGTGGGTGTCCAGTCCGTCCCTTATCGTAGGGCCTTCTAGCTTAACACGGTTCTGTTCTCGGCTTCTGTTCTCGTTTCTCCCCTCGGAACTGCATCGGTCTCATGGTGGGAAGGTACGACATGCATTTAGGCATTCTTATGTTAGTCTGTGGTATTCCATTTGCTCATTCGTTACTCGTATTACTGTGGTTAATTAATGTCACGATTTATTCGGAGCTATGTGACATACTACTGGATTTGCTTATCATGTCATGGTTTTCATGGAAGGTATTGGATTTGCCTGACACCTTACAAGGCACCAGGATAGCTTCGGTATCTATGTATGGAGAGGCATTGTCGGTGGTAGACTCACAGGCCATACACATTATCAAGCAGATTAATTACCACCGCTAAATGGGAATGGTACCCCTGCAGAAGGAGATAAAGTTTGGTATGGGAACGATTGGGCACCATACATTTTATTTCGATCGAACAATAGTATCTCACTGTACTTTTCGTGGGTATGGATTGGTCAAAGAGGTCTGGTAGCATAACCTCCCAGTCAACTGAACCTGAATCCCTTAGATTACTGTCTGTCAGTACATTTAGGCCTTTCTTTTTATGCTCAATCCATCGGCTATGTGCAGAGTTTACAAGAACGTGAGATCATTGCATGTGACGCAACACGAATGGATACAGGTATATGAGGAATGGTGCACGATTTCCTGCGAAGAAGGGCTGAATGGTTTGTGAAGATGCATGGTAACCACATACGGCTCTGTCTATAGCGTCTACTTATACGTAACAGAGAGATGGCAGTCAGACCCATTTCACAAAAGCTTTTCGTTTCGAGACGAATTACTACAGGAACAACTTTTCTTCTCGTTTTGGCCAATATTACCTCCTACAGGAAAATGTGAAGCTGATTGTGCCCAGTACTGCGAAAGCTATGGGGTAAGTGGGGGGGGGGGGGGGGTAAGTGCCTTTCAGTGATACGGTGATTACCTTTCCTAGACTTAGCCTGTGGGGCAGAACTGAAGCCACCAGATGTGATGATTTGTAAAGCGTCGCTGGGACTCTGAATAAACTTTGGAAGGTACAGTGCCCATGCTAGCTTTTGATTCCGTTTTTAGCGGGGATCGATAGCTTGGTACCTTAACTCGACATACTGACTTTTGAGTTCAGTGATATCCGTTTATGACAGTACTACTTTATGTGTTACTCCGTTACAAACGTAGGAATCGTCTAGCTTTATTTCAGGGACATTACGGTAGCGAAACGTTCGAGTGATGGTCACATCTACAGTCTTACAATAGTCCCTGGATACTTCAACACCGAGTACAATGGAGTTGCTTGAATTCTGTCAATTGCCGAGACTGTTTGGTGTGGGGTGTGAGGGGTGGGGGGTGCACTCCATCTTCAGGCCACGAGTGGCCTACCGGGACCATCCCACCGCCACGTCATCCTCAGGGGAGGATGCGGATAGGAGGGGCGTGGGGTCAGCACACCGCTCTCCCGGTCGTTATGATGGTATTATTGACCGAAACCTTTACTATTCGGTCGAGTAATTCCTCAATTGGCATCATGAGGCTGAGTGCACACCGAAAAATGGTAACAGCGCATGGCGGCTGGATGGTCACCCATCCAAGTGCCGGCCACGCCCAACAGCGCTTAACTTCGGTGATCTCACGGGAACCGGTGTATCCACTGCGACAAGGCTATTGCCGTGGTGGAGGGTAAACATGCAATATTTGGAGACAGTCTTCTACGCTATTTCCGTCGGTTGTCGCAACTGGAAAAGGCGTGGGCTGCGGGTAAGGCATACCATACGAAACGGTCTCGACGTGCTCAGGTGCTAAACCGCGCTGCGGTGCCCACGCTGTCGGCGATGCCTGCGGTGCAGGCGTGCGCCTGCACGACACTGTAGTGTGCCGCCAAGATGGCGAGCGTCTGCTCCTCTCTTAACACCGGGACCGGCGAAGTGCTCGTCTGAAACCTACCGCCCAACGTGTTGGACAGTCTTTCCTGCGGGCCTTCCGGTCTCCCACTCGTCAAAAACACAACATCGCTGAAATGCAGCTACCTCTTCGAATTATGACTGCCGTGGCCACCTTACAAATTTTACCAAGCCAACACGATACTCGAAGTAACAGACCCTCGTCCAGCAAGAAAAACTCAGTTGCTACGTGCTCAGCATTTGCACAGTCAGTAGTTGCTTCTACTGCCTTCATTGGACGACGCTTTAAACCGCTGACTCTAATGTTGTCTTTCTCTGCCTGTACAAATGCAGCATTTGTATCGAATATATTCGATGGTTTACACTTACACTCTCTACTATGATTTGAATGTACAGTTCATTGTATTCTACTAAGGAAGCTGAAACATCGTGGGATCGGAGATCTTCTGGGAATTAGTTTTCATCCTGACTGAAAGGATACATAGCGTTGAATTAAGAAACCCAAGGAGAGTACACAACGAAAGATCGTCTTCAGGATCGAGAATAACCACTACAGGTGCACCACTGGGTCGAGTTTGGTTTAGCTCTTCTTTTTATTCATCTGCCATCATATATCCAACAAGCGGAGGATACTCAGGGAACCCTCCGCCACACACCGTCAGGTGGCTTGCGGAGTATGGATGTAGATGTAGATGTAGAAGCAGAAATAATTCTCTTTGCTGACTATGCAGGAATTCTATAATCAAGGATATGGGAGTAAATTTAATAGTCGAGAATGTAAATAATATTTCATTGAAAATTAGTGAATGACTCTCCGCAAATGGACTATCACTGGACTTCGGCAAGGCACAAGACAGGCAGTTCAGCGCTGTACAGGGCCTGGCCACACCACTCGCAGTAACGCCTGAAAGTTAATCAATAAATGAAGCAGAATATTCTAAATTTTCAGGAGTAATGTTACAGATCTTCTTCTCAAATGTCTAAGCCCAGCAACTTTTGCGTTGGCGATAATACCAGATTTTGGAGAGGATGAGTGACTCACTTTTTCATATTTCGTTCTCTAATGTGTTATCCAGATAACTTGTCATTGAAGAAAAAATGTTTTTTGCACAGAAATTTGTGGTCGGGTTAGTATGTTGCACGCACTCTGGAACGTCTTGTTGACAGGTCTTTTAAACAGTTGGATGTAGTGACAACAGCCTCACAGTACATTTTCTACCTTACAAAATTTGTTGCCAACAATTAATCACAAATTCAAAACAACAGTCAGATCTTTAAATATGCTACTAGAAGGAAAAATGATTTACTCTATCCATAACTCAGCCTTAGTGTGGCACAGAAATTAGTGGTATATCCAGCCCTAATAATCTTTAATGTAAGGAATGTAGTATATGACCAAATTAACAGGAAACACATCTGCCTGACAAATTGGTACTGTGAATGGTCAGCATCTTCACTGATAGCCTGTAGCCTAAATTGTAAAACTGTTTCGGTCCACATCATAGCGACATGCTGTAATTGTGATGCAAAGAACACGCAATAAAAAGTATTTAAGAAAAACATGAAAACAACTGTGCTCCCTGATAAAACGCGGTTATTGAGTCATCAATGACATCATGTGGACGCGACTTACCTGGAACTGGAGCTGACGTTCAGAAGCGTCGGCGTCCTCCGTGCTGTTGGTCAGAGGCTCGTACCAGTTGCATTCCAGAGTGATACCCACCCTACCTGAAACACACCAGGGTCACACACTGAGTCTCTCTCGTGCGCCTGTACACACTTTGCATCGTGGAGCAAACTTTGAATCATCCTCTGTAGCACGTGCTGCAAACTTGGCAACTGCATCTAACAAACATATTTTTGTTCCTCAGTTTTCCCAAGCGTATTTCATGAGAACGTAAACTACAGGTTTTTGGTCAGCTGCTGGTGCGGAGAGGGCAGAAAATGGCGTTGACAGAACCCGTCGGCATCATAGACTGTGCTGATGAAGAGACCGCGTGAAGTCTTGCACGCCTTGGCCGACTCTGATGCAAAGCGCCCCCCAAGAACTAACCGAATCGAGTCTGGGCCTCGGGCTGTCATTGCTCCCTCAGAAATCGAGTTTGCCAGAAAATTAATCATCAATAACGCTAGACTCGCCACTCTGACGTCAGAGTCTGCTGACATCGCGATTTGCCACTGATCTTTCTGCAAATCCGTAAGGGATGCTGATTATGTGCCACCGCTTCCCTCATCTTTGGATAACCAAAAAAAATCGTACCACGACTGCGATGAACTCAGTTGTATAGGACATTTCTCATCGGATGTGACGTCGGTTTCTTATTATTGAACGTAGAAAGAAGCACATGGAACGTTTATATACTTGTTGGCAGTGCAGTCAAATGTTACATTTCCCACTCATCTTGTGTAGTTAATGAAGTACTAAAGTGTGAAACGAAGTTCATCACTATGAGCTACGTTAGATGTGGTGCCCTAAAACAAAGGTGCAGGAACAGACTTCCGAAATATCTCTCACGTGTGGCAGAACAGCGACCCACATGCTGTTATGTCGTCTGTGTAGATGCTGCTCCTCAGTAATGCAGCTTGCATAATTTCTTCATACGTACAGTCCGTACCTGGGTACGATTGCTTTTCGTGCTGAAAAGCTGAAACACAGACTCGTCCGACACAGAAATGTATACTAGAGAGAACTGTACAGGGAAAGACAAGAAGTACTTTTTGGAGGCATACGTAACCAATTAAACGTTATAAAAATTGTGTGTCTATTGAAGATGGATATAATGAAACAAAGTAGTTTTCATTTTTATTTTTCAATCGTTGCAGGTTTGGCTCATTTGGCGTTTTAACGTTAGTCTATATGGCGTTGCTACTGCTTGCTTGAAGCCAAGGGAAACTACAACCGTCATATTTCTCGACGCCCTGCAGTGTAATATAACAATGCCATCTCCTTGGGTAAATTATTCTGGAGGTAAAATATTCCCCATCTGGATCACCTTGCAATGACTACTCAGGAGGATGCTGTCATCAGAAAAGAAAACTGACATTTCCGGTCAGTGCATGGGACATTAAGTTTTAATAGAGTAGCTCGGTTAGACACGTTAAACATGGTTTGAAAGTAGATATAGCGAGAATTAGTGAAGTGTTATTACAGGAAGCACAGGATTTTTGGCCAGAGGTTATACGCCTTTCTACACAAAATCAAGTAGAGGCTGGAGTTTGGCGACTAATGAACGATAAAATATGAATATTGGTAAACGTCTATGAACAGCTGGGTGAACAGATCATCATAGATAAGACAGATTCGGAGCCGCGTACCGCTCACTGGTGCAAGTTCCTATGCCTGCTAGTTCCTCAGATCATAAAGCTATTGAAAAAACGAATGAATAGGAATTACTGAGTATTTTACAGGAAATGAAAAGTGTGTTGCGCTGGGGGACTGGAAGTGAGGATAGGACATTCGTGGAAGCCACAAGAAACCTTGAAACTGGTCTCAGCTGATGGAGAAGGAGCGTCGGGTTCCTCCAAGAAATTCATTTGACCACTACATACGAGGGTCACTCCAAAAGAAAAGCGCACTATTTTTGTAAAAATACAGTTTTCCTTCTGTATGAGTGAAAGTTTTACAGTGTGTAGATACATCCTTCCCGCTTGTTTTCAAACTTAGTTCAAACTGTTCCTGTGAGTGGCACTGTCACAGCATGTGTTCAACATGGCTGTTACACTTGACGTTCGTCAGAAGCAACGTGCTGTCATAGAATTCCTGTGCTGTGAAAACGAGACAGTGGGAAACATACACAAGAGGTTGAAAAAGGTGTATGGAGATGCTGCTGTCGATCGCAGTACAGTTAGTCGGTGGGCAAGCAGGTTACGTGATGAAAGCGGGCAGGGAAATATTGAGGATTGTCCTCGCAGCGGCAGGTCTCGTACTGCACACACTGCAGACAATGTGCAGAGACTTAACGAATTGGTGACTGCTGACAGACGCGTCACAGTGAACGAATTGTCACGCTACGTTGGGATAGGGGAAGGAAATTTTTTGCAGAATACTGAAAGTGTTTGTGCCAGGTGATTTCCCAGGATGTCGACAGTGGCTCACAAAGAAACAAGAACAACGGTATGCAGCGAACTTTTGGAACAGTAAGAGAACGGTGGAGATGAATTTCTTGGAAGAATTGTGATAGGTGATGAAACATGGCTCCATCATTTTTGATTAGAGACGAAGAGGCAATCATGCAAATTCACGCAAGAAAAAAAATTCAAAACCACACCTCCTGCTGGAAACGTTATGGCTACGGTGTTTTTCAATTCCGAAGGACTCTTGCTTGTGAACATTATGCCAAGTGGAACCACCATAAATTCTGATGCATATGTGACGACAATGAATAAACTTCCAGCTCGACTGAGTCGTGTTCGACCACATCGGCAAAAGCAGAATGTTTTGCTGTTGCACGACACTGCACGGCCACATGTCAGTCAAAAAACCATGGAACGATCACAGAACTCAGGTGGACAACACTGAAACACCCGCCTTACAGTCCTGACCTGACTTCATGTGACTACTATCTCTTTGGGAAACTGAATGACTATCTTCGTGGAAAAAGGTTTGAAGATGATCACTCCCTTGTGCACGCTGTAGAACAGTGGCTCGAATAGGTTGGTCCAGAATTTTAACGTGCGGGTATACAGGCGCTGGTTCCGAAATGGCGTAAGGCAGTTGAGAGGGATGGAAATTATGTGGAGAAATGAAAATATTGTTCTTAAAGGATGTATCTACATTCTGCAAAACTTTAAAACATGTAGAATAAAAGATGAATTTAAAAAAAATAGTGTGCATTTCTTTTGGAATGGCCCGGCATAGATTCAAGAAGTGTTAAGGATAGATTGTTGCAGAGAACCGCGTTCCTCTCCCCTTCATCTGCTGTCGGTTACAAGATAGGTGCGCGATGGCCGCCTACCTTGCTGAGCCTCACGGAACTGCTTGTCGTAAAGTCTGTAGACGCGCGCGTGCGCCAGCAGGATGGTCCTGGCCATGAGGTAGTCGGCGATGCCGGACGAGTTGGCGCCGGGCGCGAACGCCGCGGCGGTGGAGTAGCCGAGGGAGAAGATGTCCGGCTCGTTGAGCGTCAGCCACAGCTTCACCTGCGGACACGGACCGCTCACAGAAAGCCACTGCTCACTCGCGCTGCGACAAGGGCCAAGAAGAACTGAGGTGCCATTTTACACAAAAAAAATACTTGATGAAATTTTTTATATGGACATTAGACCACGGTCCAATTCATGTTCCTGTGGCTAATGTTTCTCCTCCTAATGTTGGGCACATCATCAGAGGCTGTAAAGACTCAGAAAGTACACTCCTGGAAATGGAAAAAAGAACACATTGACACCGGTGTGTCAGACCCACCATACTTGCTCCGGACACTGCGAGAGGGCTGTACAAGCAATGATCACACGCACGGCACAGCGGACACACCAGGAACCGCGGTGTTGGCCGTCGAATGGCGCTAACTGCGCAGCATTTGTGCACCGCCGCCGTCAGTGTCAGCCAGTTTGCCGTGGCATACGGAGCTCCATCGCAGTCTTTAACACTGGTAGCATGCCGCGACAGCGTGGACGTGAACCGTATGTGCAGTTGACGGACTTTGAGCGAGGGCGTATAGTGCGCATGCGGGAGGCCGGGTGGACGTACCGCCGAATTGCTCAACACGTGGGGCGTGAGGTCTCCACAGTACATCGATGTTGTCGCCAGTGGTCGGCGGAAGGTGCACGTGCCCGTCGACCTGGGACCGGACCGCATCGACGCACGGATGCACGCCAAGACCGTAGGATCCTACGCAGTGCCGTAGGGGACCGCACCGCCACTTCCCAGCAAATTAGGGACACTGTTGCTCCTGGGGTATCGGCGAGGACCATTCGCAACCGTCTCCATGAAGCTGGGCTACGGTCCCGCAAACCGTTAGGCCGTCTTCCGCTCACGCCCCAACATCGTGCAGCCCGCCTCCAGTGGTGTCGCGACAGGCGTGAATGGAGGGACGAATGGAGACATGTCGTCTTCAGCGATGAGAGTCGCTTCTGCCTTGGTGCCAATGATGATCGTATGTGTGTTTGGCGCCGTGCAGGTGAGCGCCACAATCAGGACTGCATACGACCGAGGCACACAGGGCCAACACCCGGCATCCTGGTGTGGGGAGCGATCTCCTACACTGGCCGTACACCTCTGGTGATCGTCGAGGGGACACTGAATAGTGCACGGTACATCCAAACCGTCATCGAACCCATCGTTCTACCATTCCTAGACCGGCAAGGGAACTTGCTGTTCCAACAGGACAATGCACGTCCGCATGTATCCCGTGCCACCCAACGTGCTCTAGAAGGTGTAAGTCAACTACCCTGGCCAGCAAGATCTCCGGATCTGTCCCCCATTGAACATGTTTGGGACTGGATGAAGCGTCGTCTCACGCGGTCTGCACGTCCAGCACGAACGCTGGTCCAACTGAGGCGCCAGGTGGAAATGGCATGGCAAGCCGTTCCACAGGACTACATCCAGCATCTCTACGATCGTCTCCATGGGAGAATAGCAGCCTGCATTGCTGCGACAGGTGGATATACACTGTACTAGTGCCGACATTGTGCATGCTCTGTTGCCTGTGTCTATGTGCCTGTGGTTCTGTCAGTGTGATCATGTGATGTATCTGACCCCAGGAATGTGTCAATAAAGTTTCCCCTTCCTGGGACAATGAATTCACGGTGTTCTTATTTCAATTTCCAGGTGTGTAGTTTCAAATAAAACAAGCGCAGCAGTCCGATCCGTTTATACGTATTTATGCAACACTCAGTTCGTGACGTCAGAAAGCAGCCTAAGATCGCCGGATTACAACGACGTATATTATCGAGCCAGTAGCGGAGATGAGAAGGTGATATTCGCTTTATGTACCACTAAGACCCACAGCATGACTAAGTTAAGTCTTTTTTCTTTTCAGTAAAAGTTGGTTTTGTGCTTCTGGATTTCTATGGCTTCTCTGTACATCTTAGTACAGTTATGAGTGGAGATTGGTAAAACTATCGTGGAACTAGCGCATAGGAACTACAGAAACAAGCGCCAGCACTTGACTTAAAGAACGCAAGACCAATTGTCATCTGGGCAACGCTGATAAATCACCAGTGGCAGATCACGAACTGGGACCAGGGAACACCCAATTCCTTTCTCCAGAGTTATGGCTTTATAGGTCTGTACTCTAACATGATATTTAAACTGATAGATCGGAAATAAACCCGTAAGCAACTTCCGTCATTGGGATTGAAATTACTTCATTTCTCTTCAAGTCAAAGAGTATTTCGCTTTATGTCTTCCATGCCAAGTGGAATAGTTTCGTCAGGACTGGTCTAGCAAAAATCTCAGTAATTGTAACGTAATTTCGTCTTCTACAGGGACCTTGTTCCGATTTAGGGCTTTCAGCGGACTGTCAAAACATTCTGGCAATATCATGTCCCCCAGACTCATCTTCATCTGATCTCTCTTTCCTTCCTATACTACTGCCTTCAGTTTCAATTCTTTTTTGTAGACCTATACCTTCGATATATCAGCTTTCCTTCTTTTCGATTCATACTGATATGATATTTGAGTTCTTGATATTCGTACAGTGTTCTCTGCTCTTCAGAGGTTCTCTTGTTTTTTCATGTGGGCAGCACCAACCTTTCCCCTAGTCATGGAAGCTTCTACAGTCTTGTCCTCTATTTCCGTTTAGCCGTTTTACATGTCCTGTCAATCTTATCTTTTATACATATGTACAGATTTTACCTGATTCATTTGCAAAATTTTTATACTATGTCCTTTCTTCATTTAAATTCAGTACCTACGTGTTGTACAAGGGTTTCTAGAAGACCTTGTCTTTTTACAAACGAGAGTTAGAACTTTAATAGTGGCAACTATTTATTTACAACTCGTACAAAATAGATACGTGTTTCAAAGTTTTACTGACCTTAAAAGTAGTCACCAGCATTTTGTACAACCCGTTGCCAATTTTATGGAAGTCGTGGGATACTCTTAGCAGTGCCAGTTGTGTTGACAGTTCGAATGGCGCGGTCTATTGCCCGACGAATTTGTAGCAGTTCTGAAGCGAATGCCGTGAAGTTTTTCCTTCAGATTAGAAATCGAGTTGAACTTACGAGGGCTTAAGTCAGAGGAGTGCAGTAGGTGGTGTAACACTTAGAAGTCCCATTAGTCAAACAAATTAGTGAGAGATTCATAAAATTTGAGGCGTGCACCCGCATAAATTTTACTTCTTCTTCTAATATTCCGGCTGAATACCGTCCAGCGATCTTCAGAGTGAGCCGAGATGATTGACGCTCTAGCACTTGCTTCGTCCTTTTAAAGCCGTGGACCGCACCACTGCGCAGGTGGCCACAGAAACACATGGCGCCAGAGACGTTAATCAGCGGCATAGACGTATGGCATATGCATGGAAATAGATCTATGACTGCGCATTAGATCCACACGGTGATATCGATGTATCACTGCGAGTTGCACCGCCGCGACGTCTTTGTGATTTTACTACAGACATTGCCGTATTTCAAGATTTGTCCAAGCTGAAGCCGCTGTCTCTATTAATTAAATTCGTCGCCAGGCGAATTTCAATTGCTGCCTTCACTACTGAGTCCCGGAAGGATGAAGTTGAGGATAAAATTTCGATGTTATCGTACACCATAGAGGGCCCAGTATCAATACAGTGCTCGGCCACTGCAGATTTATTAGGTTGTAAGAGCCGGATGTACCTGCGGCGTTTTGTGCATCTCTCCTGGATAGTACGTGTCGTCTGTCCGATGTATGAACGGCCGTACTCACAGGGGATACAAGAACTTGTAAAGCCCAGGCTTACTAAACAACAAATCATCTTTAACGGAACCCAGGGGTGCAGCTGTCTTTGGTGGAGGGCGAAAAATCACTTTCACTTCGCTCTTACTGAGGATCCGTCCTATTTTTGACGATAGGCTTCCCATGAATGGCAGAAAAGCCATCGATTTAAAACTTTCCTTGTATTCTTCTGATTTTCTTGTATCCACAGTTGGTTTCATTTGTAGCGCCTTATGTATCTGCTGTTGTGAGGACCCGTTGTCTTTAAAAACTCTTCTCAGTTCTAAAAGTTCGTCCTCCAGAGTGCTCTTGTCAACAGTGACATGTGCTATGTGTGCTAGAGTTCTGAGTACACATCATCTGTGAAGGATGGTGGCAGCTATTTGCGCCTAAATATAAATCCGTATGGGTCGGTTTTCGATAAACCGGGTGTCCCAAGGTGATATCATCTTTACGCCATACTGGCACATCCAAAAATGGAAGGCATCCACCTTTTTCGATTTCCTTCGTGAACTGAATTTGTCTGTGGATGGAGTTCAGATGACCTAAAAATTCTTTTAACTTGTCTTCACCATGGGGCCACACTACAAACGTGTCGTCAACATACCTCCAAAACACTGTGCGCTTCAATCTTGTAGATTCCAGCGCCTTCTCGTGGAAGACCCCCATAAAAAAAGTTGGCCACCATAGGCGACAAAGGACTACCCATGGCGGCACCGTCAGTCTGTTCATAAAATTCGTTATTGAATAAAAAATATGTCTAGATCAAAACTTTATCGAAACTTTTTCCAATGAGAAACAATGATTCCGAAAGAGAAATCTTTGTGAACAACGACACTGCTTCGAAACTGACTAACATATCAGAATTGATCAGTTTCAACGATTTCAGTTTGCCAATGAAGTCCACAGAGCCATGTATATGATGAGAGCATTTTTCCACTAGAGGCCTTAATAACTATGCTAAGTGTTTGGCACAATCATAGGTTGGAGAGCCGATGTTACTCGCTATCTGACGCAGAGGAACACCATTCTAGTGCATCTTTGGAAGTCCATAAAGCATTAGAGTCACCGCACCATTTGGTTTCAATCTTCGCACAACCTCTTTTGGAAAGGGGGGGGGGGGAGGCGTTCAGAAGCGAAGCAGTCTTCCTAACCACCCGGTTTGTGGGGTCTTTACTGATCTTCCGGTATATGCTGTCAGTAAACTGATCATTTTATGATGATAATCGTCACGAGATATTAAAACAGTGGCATTAACCTTATCAGCTGGCAGAACCACCGTCTCGGTATCCTGGCAAAGTTTACGTAGTGCAGCCGTCTCGGTCACAGATACATTACTCCTTTGTGGGCGAGCCTTCATAACTGATCGGCAAGTTTAGCGTCTTATTTCTTGTGCTGATTCTGTAGAAAGAGGACGAACAGTTTCTTCAACGGCACTGATGAGAGCTGGTGTTGGTAAAACCTTCGGCGTGGGTGTAAAGTACAATCCTTTAGCTAAAACCATCAACGTAGCGCCGTCCAAAACTTTATCCGTCCAATTTCGGCGGGTAAAACGGATCCTCTCCTTAACAATAGCAGCACCAGCTTTCCTTAAAATCTTATTCATGGCAGTCGACTTTATAAAATGTACTATACTGGCAAACTTTGGAACTATGCCATGGTCACGGCATCTTAATAAAAACTTAGAAGAGCTCAGTAACCTCGCTCTCAAGTGTCTTAAGTTATCCAATCGGCGAACACTTCAAACCATCTCCTCCCCGAAGAGGTACTTGATGTGCATCTTCATATTTTCGCGGCACAAATGCTAATCCATAAAATTTTGGGCGTGCAGCCGCATAAATTTTCGGGCCTGTAGCCACCGAAATATTAGAAGAAGAAGTAAAATTTATGCAGCTGCGCGGCCGAAATTTTATGGATCAGTATTAGCGCCGCGAAAATATGAAGATGCAAATCAGTAACAGCTTACACTGTACGTGATTGAGCAATGTCCTGCAAAATGATAGTCAGGTGCTGCAGAAAATGTCATCATTTCTGTCATTAAGCTAGTCGAAGGTTGTGTCCCAAAAAAATGAACAGCATAGAGACAGACGTTATGACACTTTATGCAGGACCTGACCATCATTTTGCAGGACAATGCTCAATCACGTATAGTGTAAGATATTACTGATTTGATTGACTAATGGGGCTGCTAAGTGCTATACCACCTACTGCACTTCCCTGACGTAAGCCCTCGTAAGTTCAACTCGATTTCTAAACTCCATGACGTTCGCTTCAGAACTACTACAAATTCGTCGGGCAGTAGACGGCGCCGCTCGAACTGTCAACTCAACTGGCACTGCTAAGAGTATTCTACGACTTCCACATCGCTGGCAACGGTTTATACACAATGCTGGTGACTACCTTGAAGGTCAGTAAAATTTGTAAACACGTATCTATTTTGTAAGAGCTGTAAATAAATAGTTGCCACTATTGAAGTTCGCCGGCCGCTGTGGCCGAGCGGTTCTAGTCGCTACAGTCTGGAACCGAGTGACCGATACGGTCGCAGGTTCGAATCCTGCCTCGGGCATGGATGTGTGTGACGTCCTTAGGTTAGTTCGGTTTAAGTAGTTCTAAGTTCTATTGGACTGAAGACAACAGAAGTTAAGTACCATAGTGCTCAGAGCCATTTGAACTATTAAAGTTCCAACCCTCGTATTTGACCGTCTACATTAAAAATTACCTGTTCGTCTTCTATTGTATTCCTTTTCCCTGTTTCAGTTAATAGTTGTCTAAAC
Source organism: Schistocerca gregaria (assembly GCF_023897955.1). Classification (NCBI taxonomy): domain Eukaryota; kingdom Metazoa; phylum Arthropoda; class Insecta; order Orthoptera; family Acrididae; genus Schistocerca; species Schistocerca gregaria. Next base: position 92,962,909 of record NC_064926.1, on the reverse strand, counting down.
CTCTATTTTAAACTCTCAAAAGCATCCGGCCCTTTCAATTTGTCCATGTCCCGTCTCCCTCATTTCATTCTTTTGCATTTTCTTCAGGTTTTTATTTGTAGTTCATAACCAATAAATGATGATCAATATCCGTATCTACTCCTGTAAATGATCTGAAGATTAAAATTGATTCTGAAATCCTTGTCTTATGAATATGTAATCTATCTGAAACCTTCCGGTGTCTCCAGATCTCTTCCACATATAGAACCTTCATGATTCTTCGGCGAAGTCTTAGCGTATTGTCTAAATTGATTTGCGTGCTACAACCTATTACTCATTAATAACGGCTTCACATGTGTCTTAGAGTCTTGCCAAATCCCTATCCGGCTTCATACACTCCTGGAAATGGAAAAAAGAACACATTGACACCGGTGTGTCAGACCCACCATACTTGCTCCAGACACTGCGAGAGGGCTGTACAAGCAATGATCACACGCACGGCACAGCGGACACACCAGGAACCGCAGTGTTGGCCGTCGAATGGCGCTAGCTGCGCAGCATTTGTGCACCGCCGCCGTCACTGTCAGCCAGTTTGCCGTGGCATACGGAGCTCCATCGCAGTCTTTAACACTGGTAGCATGCCGCGAAGCGTGGACGTGAACCGTATGTGCAGTTGACGGACTTTGAGCGAGGGCGTATAGTGGGCATGCGGGAGGGCGGGTGGACGTACCGCCGAATTGCTCAACACGTGGGGCGTGAGGTCTCCACAGTACATCGATGTTGTCACCAGTGGTCGGCGGAAGGTGCACGTGCCCGTCGACCTGGGACCGGACCGCAGCGACGCACGGATGCACGCCAAGACCGTAGGATCCTACGCAGTGCCGTAGGGGACCGCACCGCCACTTCCCAGCAAATTAGGGACACTGTTGGTCCTGGGGTATCGGCGAGGACCATTCGCAACCGTCTCCATGAAGCTGGGCTACGGTCCCGCAAACCGTTAGGCCGTCTTCCGCTCACGCCCCAACATCGTGCAGCCCGCCTCCAGTGGTGTCGCGACAGGCGTGAATGGAGGGACGAATGGAGACGTGTCGTCTTCAGCGATGAGAGTCGCTTCTGCCTTGGTGCCAATGATGGTCGTATGCGTGTTTGGCGCCGTGCAGGTGAGCGCCACAATCAGGACTGCATACGACCGAGGCACACAGGGCCAACACCTGGCATCATGGTGTGGGGAGCGATCTCCTACACTGGCCGTACACCTCTGGTGATCGTCGAGGGGACACTGAATAGTGCACGGTACATCCAAACCGTCATCGAACCCATCGTTCTACCATTCCTAGACCGGCAAGGGAACTTGCTGTTCCAACAGGACAATGCACGTCCGCATGTATCCCGTGCCACCCAAAGTGCTCTAGAAGGTGTAAGTCAACTACCCTGGCCAGCAAGATCTCCGGATCTGTCCCCCATTGAACATGTTTGGGACTGGATGAAGCGTCGTCTCACGCGGTCTGCACGTCCAGCACGAACGCTGGTCCGCCAGGTGGAAATGGCATGGCAAGCCGTTCCACAGGACTACATCCAGCATCTCTACGATCGTCTCCATGGGAGAATAGCAGCCTGCATTGCTGCGAAAGGTGGATATACACTGTACTAGTGCCGACATTGTGCATGGTCTGTTGCCTGTGTCTATGTACCTGTAGTTCTGTCAGTGTGATCATGTGATGTATCTGACCCCAGGAATGTGTCAATAAAGTTTCCCCTTCCTGGGACAATGAATTCACGGTGTTCTTATTTCAATTTCCAGGAGTGTAATATGTTCCAGTCCCACCACTTCTGTCGATACCTGACTTGTTGCGCAGTTGGCGTAGCTTGTTAGTTTATGCAGAAGTTTTTGGCAAATTCACATGTCAGTGGAATGACGCCTGTTTATTATAGGCAAAAACGGAAGGGGCGAGTAGAGGGCCCTGGAAGAAATAAATAATGCTGATGAACACACGTTCGGAACGCAACGCTTTGATCGATTAGACGTCTGGCAGTTGTTAAATGAGCTTCAGTCGTACCCTTATCACGTACAATGTGTGCAAGCCCTGGACGCCCCTGACTTTCCATGCCTTCTCCCGCTGGGTTCTTGCACAATTCGGAAATGATCCACAGATCCTCGTGCACATAGCAATTACAGACGAAGCATGCTTTACCCGAGACTATATTATGAACACCCGTAATACGTAGCACGATTGTTCGACAACAAGAGAATCGGTCGCTGCTGGCCAATGCTACGGGCTCCCATGTGACACTACTTGGACCGGTTGGATTTTGTGTTGTGTGAGGAGATATTTAAAAGCTTTTGGTTATCCCAGACCTGTTGATAAGTTCCGGCGAACTCCGGGAACCCATTGTGAATGACTGTAATGCGTTCGGAAGACGGCTGACATCTTTGAACGTGTACGAGCATCGATGGGGAGCCTGCTCTCACACTGACGGAGGTCATGTGGAACACTTGTCGTAATGCGCCCGTCATTAGGCGCGTGTGTACGATATGGATCCTCGAGGTCTGTGCTAAGCACACAGTCGTAAGACGTCTTATCGGGAAAACAATTTGTTGCTTGAGTTATTTTTATCACGATTATTTGTTTGTTTCATTGTCCTCTACACGGTCCATAATAGTCAAATACACTGAGTACAGGGTCATTAATTTTAAACACTGTGAATCTCCTGGTAGGTGTAAGTGGTAATGTATATGGTTTCACTAGCAATAGGACCGTTTTCTACTTCCTAGTGTGATCTGTTCGCTACAATAATGGAGTTTCGAGTTTTTGATTGGTGTTTCTCGTACTGGAAGTAGTGCAATAAGGTGGATTATCAATGCTAGGCAGTACTTGGACCGTTGACGAGTCCCTAACGTACATTCGGAACACAATTAGTTCTAGCGTCAAGCGTTTCAGCCGAGAGAGACTCACCCTATCTCCGAAGTTCTCGAAGGCGATTCGCGCGTATTCGACGAAGTAGTCGGCGATGACGATGTTGGGCCAGCCGCCCAGCTTCTGCAGCTCCTGGGGGAGGTCCCAGTGGTACAGCGTCACCTGCGACGAGGGAGCACACAGCTAAACAGAGAGGTAGGCTATAAAAATGGTAAGGCGATGCAGCTCCTAAGCCTTGTCTTGCAGAGGGTGAGCCACCTAAGACAGGCCAGCCCATTCGTATCCATAACTAGTAAATACACAAGTATAAGATTCACAGCGCTGTGGAGGGTGCATGCAACAGGTGTCATACTATCGTGACCTGTACAAATGCAAATGACCAGCATTTTAGTGCAAATCTAGAATGTAGATAGTAATAGGGCTTATGCTGTATACATTCTCCGTATAAAAAATTTTACACAACGGGTTTCTCATTCATAAATAGCATTTAGTTTTATTTTTAAGATGATCTCACTATATCTCGCGTAAAACCGACGATCAGACTTCCCACGCGCCACTCGAGAATGGAGCAGGCAAGTGGGGGTATCAGTTAGTGGAACAAGATGCACCCTCCGCCACACACCCTGAGGAGATTTGCGGAGTACTGGTATAGACAGAAGAAGCAGAAACGTTTTTCAGTACATGTCAGTATGTGTCTGTGACGTGCTCGCGACCTGGCGACACCGCAGTCCAGCTTTCTGGGATACAGCTGCTGGAGTTGGTCGGGGACTCACGGCCGTCACGCGAACATCGAATCGATGTGTCGATTAAACGTAAAACGGAACGCTAAGCAGGGATGGCTACAAATGTAAGGATGTAGAGGCTTATCTCACTAGGGGTAAGATAGATACTGCCTACAGGAAAATTAAAGAAAACCACTTGTATGAATATCAAGAGCTCAGATGGAAACCCAGTTCTAAGCAAAGGAGGGAAAGCAGAAAAGGTGGAAGGAGTATATAGAGGGTCTATACAAGGGCGATGTACTTGAGGACAATATTATGGAAATGGAAAAGGATGTAGATGAACATGAAATGGGAGATATGATACTGCGTGAAGAGTTCGACAGATCACTGAAAGACCTCAGTCGAAACAAGGCCACGGGAGTAGACAACATTCCATCAGAACTACTGACAGCCTTGGGGGAGCCAGTCCTGACAAACCTCTACCGTCTCGTGAGCAAGATGTATGAGACAGGCGGAATACCCTCACACTTCAAGAAGAATGTAATAATTCCAATCCCAAAGAAATCAGGTGTTGACAGATCTGAAAATTACCGAACTATCAGTTTAATAAGTCACGGCTGCAAAATACTAACAGAAGTAAAGTGGACACCGATGAACGGTTTCTGTGGATTCCCATGGATTGACGACATTTTGAACAATTCCAAGAATCAAACAGTGTGTTTCTAGAATGACAGCCGCTTCGCTCCACAACCATAATGGCAATTCTCTCGGAAGTCATTAAGTGAAATATGAATAGTAAGTGTTACAGTATACGTGCTTCACATGCTTTGGACATAAACGGCAGCTGAAGGACTAAGTGCTCCTTTCGTAAAACAGGACACAGCTACTTGTGCCAACAATATTCCCCACCATTTCAATTACTCATAAAGATGTTAGAAACTTGTTCAGTTCAGCGCTGTTAATTTATTACTGTATTTACTTTGCGCACTTCTGCAGGAGTGTTCGACGCGCTTTGGAAACAAAACAACACGATACACACCTTTTGAATCGTGTCGAGCGAGATTTACGGCTGTGTAACATTTTGACGTTAGTATCGTTGCTGAAATCAACGATAAATAGCTTTTACTACTTTTTAGAGAAACGGATTTTAGTGAAATGAAATGATCGTGAGGCACTGTTGGCCGGGCTGCCAGGTGCAAGCCTTATTGCACGTGACGCCACATGGGGTGACTTGCGCGTCGGTGATGATGGAAAGATGATGAGGACAACGCAACACTCAGTCCACGGGGCGGAGAAAATCTCCAACCCCGCCGGGAATAGAAGTCTGACCCGCTGCATGGGAGTCAAGCACTTATCACTCAGCTAACAATGCGCTCGTGGATTTTAATATCTGACAATGAAACATCACTAACTTGATGTAATATTGTAAGGTGAAGCAAGCATACTTGCAAGATTTCAACCCCAGCAATCGATCCTGTGCGAAAATATGAGCCATAATTGCGACAGCAGGCCGTTACGACATTCTGAATATGCAGATTTTAAGCGTGGCGCGCGCCGGTTATTTGTTGTGCCTCGCTACGCGCCACAGCAGCCGCCCCAGTGCCCGCGTACCAAAGTACGACGAAGAGTGACAACCAGAGCCCTCCTGTTCGCTGAATGTTGATGGCGAGGAAGGCGGAGGCGGGAAGTGGCAAGCCTGTTTTCAAATCTTGGTCTAGAGCACATGATATTCTACAAGAAAAATAGTAAGTCATGCGTGAGTACATAATATGGCAACCTGACGCACATATACATTCAATATTATTTTAGCAATATTCTCATATCTATATTCTGCTGCTATATATGCGCCTCAGAATCAAAATGAATAAACCCAAGTAACTCAGCAGTTATTACGAAAGGATATTAATTATTCCCCATTTACAATGTTAACATGCCAGTCATGTTAAAGGAGATAACTGCTTTTAAAATCATTGTTTTATCCAATGTATGAAGTTTGATGGAGGTGAATTATTGTGTCATTAAGCATCGGTAGAGGGCTACGATTCTTCTCGTTGCAAACTTGGTACACCTTGGGCATGAAAGGAATTCTTCTGATGCGTTCCTAGCTGGGAAGCCCGGCAACCAGGTGGACACAGGTAGCGTGCCCAAGGGCGAGCGGCGGTCGCACGCCCATGTCGGCACGCTTCACACCCAGAGGATTATCGACAGGCGAAGACGCTGCATACATCAACACGCTGCCAAGGGAAGCATTGGACATTCGCACTTGTGCCCGAGGTAGCGGAAACTACAAACTTAGAGCGAAAAACCGTTTTGTCACGGTTCTAGGTAACGCGGACAGAGAGGCGAGTTGAATAGCAACAGCACGACTCGGGTGTCCAAGAATCTCAAGTGGCCCGGGGAATTTTGGCCGTTTCCCGCGAGCAGAACACCTGGGAACGTAGTGGCAATACTCAAAGGGAGAAGTCTTGGTTTATTTGTCTGACACAGAGTATCGCTCTCTTTTCCTCGCGGAATGCGTCGGCAAGGAGGGAGGCAATTTTGAAAGGGACTTCATTGGCAAGAATCTAATTTTCACTTTGAAAAATAGTACTAGCTACGTAATTTTCTGGAAGGGCGGAGACAAGACGCTGGAGGGGAGCGGCTCTCTCTCTTCAGATGCGAGGAGCACACTAGTATTGGGCATTCCGAATATTGCTTCTGAGGAGGCAGGAGTTCACTCTTGATTGCTTCCAATAAGTAGCAAGGATTTTCTTATTGCTTGTCATGAGACAATGCAATTTGCATTCGTCGCAAACAGCGTAGGGAGCAAAGTTTGTTAGATCCAAGTAGGCGACCTTCACTCACTGTGCGCGTTATCAAAAGCTTAACTCAGGATCACATTTTGATTTACTACATGACCGATGACGGCAGTACCGTTTGAACAGTTTTGAGCTCTGATAATGCTGTGTCACGTAGGTTTGCTCTTGCACATGAACGCATACCGTCGTCCAGTAATGATAACTTCCAGCAGCAGATTCAGTCACTATTTTCAGCGTAGCGCATGTTAGACGCTATCAAGTACGTCGCCGGCAGAGTCTTGATGCAGCCGCTAGCCATCAGCCGACTCCACCACCACGCCGACCACCCTATGGACATGGTAATACAGAAAACGCCATCTTTCCTAACTGCGCACTCTTCTTTCGCTTTCTTCAGTTTCTTTGCAATGTGTTAGATGCTCATAAAGACGCAAGGCACAGTATTCACCGTTTGCCCGCTAAGACAGTCATATGTTCAGCTATTTTTTTTATTCCTTCCTCATTTATTACACCAGGTCAACCCGTCTCGTGCTCAGATTAAAAGGCAAATACCAGGGCAGGCACCTTGTATGATTCACTTGTTGTGAGCTCTTGGTGTCATTTCTATCCTGTTTGTTGTTTGTGTGTTGTTATTTGGTAATTTATTCAGTGTCTGGCGACCCATTTTTTTTAATTTTAGATTATCATTGTGAGGGAATGTTTAATGAATTTGATAAAATTTCAATAATTATTGCATATGCAGTTTAATGCAGTTTCTCTGAATAAACCTCTTATATGTTGAACAGCACTCCTTGCATTTCATTTACAGAATCTAAATAAAATTCACACATTTTCTCCCTCTCACACGAGGTACCTTGCAATGTTGAAGAGTAGCCCTGTACATGCAAATGTACATCACTTGAACAGTACCGGCTTTAAAATCGAAAGAAAATAAACCACAACTGCAATATTAATGGTTAAATAGAGCTACACTGCTTATTTAACGACATACTCATTCGTTTGATGTATTTGTGCCTCATTTGTGCATTGCAACGTAAGAATGTTAAAGGCATATCGATCTTTGAGACCAGCTACTGGGTCGAAATGGCACACTTTGACGCAATGAACAAAGCATGTAACGAATGTAAAAAACAGCATTTAACGTACCTCTTACTCACGCTCCCCCCCCCCCCCCCCCCTCCCGGTACGGATCTTGGCGCTCGGACATTAGATGAATGCAGTAAGCCAGAGCAAGTGACAAACGACCGGTGAATTGTTAATAGCTGTACTTTAATAGCTGCACTTGAGAAAGTTGTTACTTCATACAGCCAGAATTAGAACCCAAAGTTTCGGGCGGTATCGGTTGCTGGGGCTATCATGCAAGCGTGCTTTTTTCCTCCTTAAAATGTTATGTCGAGCTGGTGATGTATCCCTGTGAAATATGCAATTTCCCACACCTTACCCGGATACAACAATACGCAGTCAGTAGTTTCGTTACTGTGATGTAGCCTTTGATTTATTACTGTTTCGTTCACCCTTTTTTTGAATTTGATTAAGCGCTTATTTGAGCAAATATATCTCCGATGCCGAACAGAAGGAAAACAAAAGGATGATATTCGTACCTTTGTGTTCTGGTCGCAGCCGTGGCGCTTGCACATTATATCAGATTTTGCTCATTGTAGTGGCGAGCTGAAAAATAATTGATGTTGCTGAAACTGTTTCAACCATCACATAAATCTTGAAGCTATTATATGAAGGTTTGATTTGTGGGACGCTCAACGGCGCTGTCATCAGCGCCCGTACGAAGCACCAATTTTTGCACAGTCCAATCTAGCCACTCTCACAAATGATGATAATGAAATGATCAGGACAACACAAACACCCAGTCACTGGGTAAAGAAAATCCTCAACCCTGCCACGAATCGAACCCGGGACTCCATAATTCAGAGACAGCAACGTTAGCCCCTAGACCAGAAGCTATTATATGCTTAAACTGAGTTACACAATCCAGAATGCTGAAAATAAAGTAGAGACGAGCTAACTGATGTGGAAAGATTGCATGTTCAGATTTCGAGAGAGCGAGGAAGGAATTTTTATTATTATATTCACGAAACGGTAATATTTTCGTCGAAGGAGGAAGTGGAACAGCTCGCCTGGAGCAGGGCCCAGGACACACTCACCATGGGCTGGATGCCGTTGGCCAGCAGTTCGTCGATGACGTCATTGTAGTGGTCGATGCCAGCCTGGTCGATGTTGTCGGTGTCCCCGGTGGGCAGGATGCGCGGCCAGCTCAGCGAGAAGCGGTACACGTTCGCCTGCAAACGACAACAAACTCTGACCACGAGTCTCTGTAGGCGTTTATTGCGGCGCAGTTGCGTCAGCCGGTCCAGTGTCAAGTACAGCTGAAGCGGTGCGAGCACACAAAGGTACCTGCAAAGAGTGTCATGAGGATGTTATGTCCTTCGAGTCCCGTCATCATTGTGTAACAGCCAGCGTCATTTAGTTACGTATTGTTCATAACTGCACTCAATTCTTCGCCATGGAATTCTTTTCTGGGAAAAAATGCAGTAAATATGAACGTAGTTTTCGAACTACAGTAAAGGAACATGAGAATTATACTCAAAAATATTAGCTGATCTCTGTTCAAACACTGGGCATTTTAACCACACCTTGTCAGTATATTTACGGATCAATTTTGCGCACGAACAATAACGTTGCTAACTACGGCAGAAACAGCTCTGTACATGGACATGAAACCAAATTTCGACTGAACTTACTTTGAAGAAAGAACAAATATAAATCTAGAGAGTTACTAGATAAATTGTGCATACGTTATTGCCTTTTTTCTTTATAAAAAAGCGAAATAATTTTTGCAATATCCTACAAGGACATCCAGCGGTCAGGTTTCGATTAATCGAGCAAACTCTTTGAAATATATAATTGTTGCACCGTTGAAGAATCTATGCGTCTTTCGTGTTCTGGTCGGGTCTCCAGCCGATGAGAAACGCTGGCAGTTGTCGGGGCCACGTGGCACCTTAAATTTGAAAAGACACTGTATGGCAGTGTGTGCTCCACTGTCGGCGCGAGCCCGTTCGGAGCCTTGCAGTGTTTGAGATTTTGGGTGTGCTCTTTCAATTACTTTGCCATTAGTAAGAACCGATTTGTAATTTTAGTCATGTGATGTATAGATTTACACGTTTGTTTCGGACCATCCCACGTACAGAACTTGCAGTGCCAACTAGGGAATTAATAAAAGAAGAAATTAGAAACATAGCAACACAAATTAAAAAATTGAACAAGAAAATGGAAAAATAATTCTGACTGCAAGCAGGAAACATCACAATAATAAAATCCGAAAAAGGTAATAATGTTATCCTCATGAACTCATCAAAATATTAATTTTAAATTAACAACAGCCTCAGTTGCAATGTTTACCTAGATGGACAAACCGTAGTTCCTTTTATTCTGAAGAAGGTTGGGTTCTCCCAACTGAAACTTAGGTAAATCTAGGTAAACATTGCAACTGAGGTTGTTGTTAATTTAAAATTAGTGTTTATACAGTTACTGACAGTGCCGCGAAATGTTGAAAGTATGAAAGTAATCATCAGAAAAAAACAGCATAAAAATATAAAAACGGAACCCAGCTAATAGATTTCAAACACACGTTAAAAACACACTCAAAAGCATAGAGCATACATTTACGGACCTAAGGAAACAGAGGCTTGTATAAAAAATTACTCAAGCCCCCAAAATGCTATATCAACCAAAGGTACATAAAGAAAATTATCCTGTCCCTCCGATAGTGAATTTCAGAGCAGATTTCACATACTTACTATAAAAACACAAGCAGGCACAGCTCACCCAATAATATAAACTAGAAAATGATAGACCAATAAGAAATACTTCTCAGCTAGTGCAACATATAAGACACATTAAAATTCCTGGCGCAGCAACACTGTTCTCCGTTGATGTAGAAAGTATGTACAGTTGCACCCTGTAAACTCACAACCAGCTATCTCATGAACACACAGATGGAACAATAAAATTGATACAGTTAGTAACATGATAAAATTATTTTGAATCCAGTTTAGAATACTACATACAAGAAGAAGGTTGGCCCATGTGTTCACCTATTTCAGGAACATGAACCATATAGGAAAATTAATATTTGAAGACATAATAACAAAGAAAAGCTACATCATTTTTGTTACAGGTACATGAATGACATAATATCCATGGAAGATGAATGTAGAAATAGAATAAAAACATAAATACTGTATGCAAAAATAAAGTTCACCATAGAATAAGAACAAGAGAACTCACTAATTTTGCTACACGTCACCTTAAGAAAAGACAATAACAAACACACATTTGACATACATGTAAATCCAGAACAGGTGACACATTCTGAATGCAGCCTCATACCACCCACAGAATCAGAAACAGGCTGCAATCAGATACAAGTTAAACAGACTGAACAGGAACCCCCTAGCCATTTATAATTACGAATAAGAGCTGGCTGTTATAAAACAAATAGCATTAAAAATAGACACAAAGAAACAATAGTAGACAAACTAAAGACAAAAGTAAAGACACAAAAATGAAGAATACTAACCAAACCATAAAAACAAATACAACCTACACTGCCACAAAAAATGACATACTGTGGCATCTGTCAGCTCAGTTCCAGGGATAGTGAAAATATATACACTGTAATGACAGTAGGCCATTCAACACAGGATATAAAGAACACATCAGAGTATTGAAACACATCAGCAGATAATCTAAAACAAGATTATCACAATCCAAGCAATATTGAAAAAGATATGAACATCAAAAGTATCAGTAAAGACGGACACCACTCCTCCCTTTCAAAGAAAATAAAGAAAATTTACACGTACACAAAACATTAAAACAAAATAAACAGTTGCTCAATGATCAAATAAATATTGGGAACCACACGCTATTTAGTACAACAGAAAAAATCATACAAAAAAGGAAAAAGTGTCTTCCATCCATCGCTCTCTCCCACCTCAACCACACCTACCCCCCCCCCCCCCAATTTCATTTCACACATCTTGCTTCTCACTTCCCCTCCCACTCACTCTCCATCACACTATAATGCACGTATGTCCACTCTTCTCTACTTCTCCCTACCCCAATTATTAATTAACACTCCATCACTATTCCTTCATTACTCTTGTACAGTATATAAATATATACTGGGTGGCTGCGGCCAGACAAACTGCGTGACTACCACACTCTATGTCTACTTCACCGACTCCTCATCGCGCAAGCACCCCAGTACCTAGCTTCAGAGATTAAAAACCTGTCATGCCATCGTAATCGAAACACGAGGTCACTCTTATCTGGTATCCTAACTGTGCCCACTCACAAAACAAAAACTTTTGCAAACTCCTTCTCAGTTGCCGCTGTCCGCCTCTGGAACAAACTGCCCCTTACCTTGAGGAAAATTCAATCTCCTGTGGCTTTTAAGAAGAAGTTGAAGCATTTCCTACTATCATCCGCATAAAATTCTCCACAAAATTAATGTGCAAGGCCAATCCTCTCATCTGTCAAATAGCAAAGCTAGCGTCTCGTATCTTGCTGCTGAGATGCCTTCCTCTTCATCTATCTCTATTAGCCACGCAGTCTCCTTTTCCTTTATATTTTCCTTAATTATGTTTCATCATGTCTCTCTATTCCTCTCCTCCCTTCACCATGAGTCTCCCTCATACTCCCTGCTGCCAGCACTCCTATCTTAAATCTTTCTCTTCAATAATGCATTTTTCGAGGTGTACCTTTCTAATTGTTTATCTCACTTTTTGTATTAGATGTAGTTTAACATGCCTACTGAAACATATGACTGTAAAATAAGTAGAATGCCTGGTTAGATGTAAGAGAGGGCCTGATGGCCCTAATCTTGCCAGGTTAAATAAATAAATAAATAAATAAATAAATAAATAAATATATAGCAACTTAAATAAATAGAAAAAACACAAATAAAAGTATCTAAAAAAGTATAGGTCAAAGACAAACTAATGGTAGAGTTATGTTGGCAACACTAGTAAGTATACTGCACACATCGATGTATACAAATAATCAATAAACAGTGGTGTACGAAAAAGTGTGCTGTGTGAAACGTAATAAATGCATGTTGTTGTTGTTGTGGTCTTCAGTCCGGAGACTGGTTTGATGCAGCTCTCCATGCTTCCCTATCCTATGAAAGCTTCTTCATCTCCCAGAACTTACTGCATCCTGCGTCCTTCTGAATCTGCTTAGTGTATTCATCTCTTGGTCTCCGTCTACGATTTTTACCCTACACGCTGCTCTCCAATGCTAAATTAGAGATACCGTGATGCCTCAGAACATGTCCTACCAACCGATCCCTTATTCTAGTCAAGTTGTGGCACAAACTCCTCTTCTCTCCATTCCTATTCAGTACTACCTCATTAGTTATGTGATCTACCCATCTAATCTTCAGCATTCTTCTGTAGCACCACGTTTCAAAAGCTTCTATTATCTTCTTGTCCAAAATATTTATTGTCCCTGTTTCAATTCCATACATGGCTACACTCCATACAAATACTCTCAGAAACGACTTCCTGGTGCTTAAATCTATACTATTTGTTAACAAATTCCTCATCTTCTGAAACGCTTTCCTTGCCATTGCAGGTCTACATTTTATATCTTTTCTACTTCGACCATCATCAATTATTTTGCTCCCCAAATAGCAAAACTCATTTACTACTTTAAGAGTCTAATTTTCTAATCTAATTCCCTGAGCATCACCCGACTTAATTCGACTACATTCCATTAGCCTCGTTTTGATTTTGTTGATGTTCATCTTATATCCTCCTTTCAAGACACTGTCCATTACGTTCAAGTGCTCTTCCAAGTTCTTTGCTGTCTCTGACAGAATTACAATGTCATCAGCGAACCTCAAAGATTTTATTTCTTCTCAGTAGATTTTAATCCCTACTTCGAATTTTTCTTTTGTTTCCTTTACTGCTTGTTCAATATACAGATTGAATAACATTGCGGAGAGGCTACAACCCTGTCTCACTCCCTTCCCAACCACTGCTTCCCTTTCGTGCCCCTCGACTCTTATAACTGCCGTCTGGATTCTGTAAAAATTGTAAATAGCCTTTCGCTTCCTGTATTTTACTCCTGCCACCTTTAGAATTTGGAAGAGAGTATTCCAGTCAACATTGTCAAAAACTCTCTCTAAGTCCACAAATTCTAGAAACGTAGGTTTCCCTTTCCTTAAACTTCCTTCTAAGATAAGTCGTAAGGTCGGCACTGCCTCACTTGAAAACTTCCTGGCAGATAAAAACTCTGTGCCCGACCGAGACTCTAACTCGGGACTTTTGCCTTTCGCGGGCAAGTGCTCTACCAACTGAACTACCGATGCACGACCCACATCCGGTACTCACAGCTTTACTTCTGCCAGTATCCGTCTCCTACCTTCCAAACTTTACAGAAGCTCTTCTGCGAACCTTGCAGAACTAGCACTCCTGAAAGAAAGGGTACTGCGGAGACATGGCTTAGCCACAGCCTGGGGGATGTTTCCAGAATGAGATTTTCACTCTGCAGCTGAGTGTGCGCTGATATGAAACTTCCTGGCAGATTAAAACTGTGTGCCCGACCGAGACTCGAACTCGGGAACTTTGCCTTTCGCGGGCAAGTGCAAGTTCAAGGTTCGCAGAAGAGCTTCTGTAAAGTTTGGAAGGTAGGAGACGGATACTGGCAGAAGTAAAGCTGTGAGTACCGGACGTGAGTCGTGCTTCGGTAGCTCAGTTGGTAGAGCACTTGCCCGCGAAAGGCAAAGGTCCTGAGTTCGAGTCTCGGTCGGGCACACAGTTTTAATCTGCCAGGAAGTTTCATATCAGCGCACACTCCGCTGCAGAGTGAAAATCTCATTCTGGAAACTGCCTCACTTGTTACAACACTTCTATGGAATCCAAACGGATCGTCCCTGAGGTCGGCTTCTACCAGTTTTTCCATTTGTCTGTAAAGAATTCGTGTTAGTATTTTGCAGCTGTGACTTATTAAACTGATAGTTCGGTAATTTTCACATCTTCTACACCTGCTCTCTTAGGGATTGGAATTATTATATTATTCTTGAAGTCTGAGAGTATTTCGCCTGTTTCATACATGTTGTTCACCAGATGGTAGAGTTTTGTCAGGACTGGCTCTCCAAAGGCCGTCAGTAGTTCCAATGAAATGTTGTCTACTCCAGGGGCCTTGTTTCGAGTCAGGTCTTTCAGTGCTGTGTCAAACTCTTCACGCAGTACCGTATCTCCTATTTCATCTTCATCTACATCCTCTTACATGTCTATCACATTGTCCTCAAGTACATCGCCCTTGTATAGACCCTCTATATACTCCTTCCATCTTTCTGCTTTCCCTTCTTTGGTTAGAACTGGGTTTCCATCTGAGCTCTTGATATTCATACACGTCGTTCTCTTATCTCCAAAGGTCTCTTTAATTTTTCTGTAGGCAGTATCTATCTTACCCCTAGTGAAATAAGTCTCTACATCCTTATATTTGTCCTCTAGACATCCCTGCTTAAACCATTTTGCACTTCCTGGCGATCTCATTTTTAGACGTTTGTATTCCTTTTTGCCTGCCTTATTTTCTGCATTTTTATATTTGCTCCTTTAATAAATTAAATTCAATATTTCTTCTGTTACCCAAGGATTTATACTAGCGCTCGTCTTTTTACCTAATTGATCCTCTGCTGCCTTTACTACTTCATCCGTCAGAGCTACCCATTTTCCTTCTTCTGTGCTTCTTTCCCCAATGCAGTCAATTGTTACCTTATCCTCTCCCTGAAACTTTGTGCAACCTCTGATTTAGTTAGTTTATCCAGGTCCCATCTCCTTAAATTCCCACCTTTTTGCAGTTTCTTCAATTTTAATCTGCAGTTCATAACCAATAGATTGTGGTCAGAGTCCACATCTGCCCCTGGAAATGTGTTACAATTTAAAACCTGGTTTCTAAATCTCTGACTTACCATTATATAACCTATCTGGTACCTTGTAGTATCTGCAGGATCCTTCCATGTATACAGCCTTCTTTCACGATACTTGAACCAAGTGTTAGCTATGATTAAGTTATGCTCTGTGCAAAATTCAACCAGGCGGCTTCCTCTTTCATTTCTAACTCCAATCCATATTCACCTACTACGTTTCCTTCTCTCCCTTTTCCTACTCTCGAATTCAGTCACCCATGAGTATTAAATTTTCGTCTCCCTTAACTAACTGAATAATTTCCTTTATCTAGTCATACATTTCACCACCCCCCTTGAACAAGGGACCTTACAGTTGGTGGGGAGGCTTACGTGCCTAAGCCATACAGATGGCCGTACCGAAGGTGCAACCACAATGGAGGGGTATCTGCTGAGAGGCCAGACAAACGTGTGGTTCCTGAAGAGGGGCAGCAGCCTTTTCAGTAGTTGCGGGGGCAACAGTCTGGATGATTGACTGATCTGGCCTTGTAACGCTAACCAAACCGGCCTTGCTGTGCTGGTACTGCGAACGGTTGAAAGCAAGGGGAAACTACAGCCGTAATATTTCCCGAGGGCATGCAGCTCTACTGTATGGTTAATGATGATGGCGTCCTGTTAGGTAAAATATTGCGGTGGTAAAATAGTCCCCCATTCGGATCTCCAGGCGGGGACTACTCAAGAGGACGTTGTTATCAGGAGAAAGAAAACTGCCGTTCTACGGATCGGAACGTGAAATGACAGATCCCTTAATCGAGCAAGTAGGTTAGAAAATTTAAAAAGGGAAATGGATAGGTTAAAGTTAGATATAGCTGGAATTAGTGAAGTTCGGTGGCAGGAGGAACAAGACTTTTGGACAGGTGAATATAGGGTTATAAGTACAAAATCAAATAGGCGTAATGGAAGAGTAGGTTTAATAATGACTAAAAAAATAGGCGTGCGGGTAAGCTACAACAGACACCATAGTGAACGCATTATTCTTGCCAAGATAGACACGAATCTGCAGATGACGAAGAAATTGATGAAATGTGTGATGAGATAAAAGAAATTATTCAGATGGTGAAGGGAGACGAAAATTTAATAGTCATGTGTGGCTGGAATTCGAGTGTAGGAAAAGGGAGACAAGGGAACATAGTAGGTGAACATGGATTGCGGCTAATAAATGAAAGAGGAAGCCGCCTGTTAGAAATTTGCACAGAGCACAACTTAATCATAGCTAACACTTGGTTCAAGAATCATACAAGAAGGCTGTATACATGGAAGAAGCCAGGAGATAGATTATCTAATGGAAAGACAGAGATTTAGAAACCAGGTTTTAAATTGTAACACATTTCCAGGGGCGGATGTAGACTCTGACCACAATCTATTGGTTATGACTGCAGATTAAAATTGAAGAAACTGCAAAAAGGTGGGAATTTAAGGAGATGGGACCTGGATAAACTGACTAAACCAGAGGTTGGACAAAGTTTCAGGGAGAGCATAAGGGAACAATTGACAGCATTGGGGAAAGAAGCACAGTAGCTCTGAGGGATGAAGTAGTAAAGGCAGCAGAGGATCAAGTAGGTAAAAAGACGAGCGCTAGTATTAATCCTTGGATAACAGAAGAAATATTGAATTTAATCGATTAAAGGAGAAAATATAAAAATGCAGGAAATAAGGCAGGAAAAGGAATACAAACGTCTCAAAAATGATATCGCCAGGAAGTGCAAAATGGCTAAGCAGGGATGACTAGAGGACAAATATAAGGCTGTAGAGACTTATCTCACTAGGGGTAAGATAGATACTGCCTACAGAAAAATTAAAGAGACCTTTGGAGAAAAGAGAACCACTTGTATGAATATCGAGAGCTCAGATGGAAACCTAGTTCTAACCAAAGAAGGGAAAGCGGAAAGATGGAAGGAGTATATAGAGTGTCTATATAAGGACGATGTACTTGAGGACAATATCATAGATATGGAAGAGAATGTAGATGAAGATGAAATGGGAGATACGATACTGCGTAAAGAGTTTGACAGAGCACTGAAAGACCTGAGCCGAAAGAAGACCTCGGGAGTAGACAACATTCCATTAGAACTACTGACGGCCATGGGAGAGCCAGTCCTGACAAAACTCTACCATCTGTTGAGAAAGATGTACGAGACAGGCGAAGTATCCTCAGACTTCCAGAAGAATATAATAATTCCAATACCAAAGAAAGCAGGTGTCGTCAGATGTGAAAATTAGAGAACTATTAGTTTCATAAGTCACAGCCGCAAAATACTAACACGAATTGAAAAACTGTTAGAAGCCGACATCGGGGAAGATCAATTTGGATTCCGTAGAAATACTGGCAATACTGACCTTACGACTTATCTTAGAAGGAAGATTAAGGAAAGGCAAACCTACGTTTCTAGCATTTGTGCACTTAGAGAGAGCTTTTGAGAATGTTGACTGGAATACTCTCTTCCTGATTCTAAAGGTGGCAGGAGTAAAATACAGGGAGCGAAAGGCTATTTACAATTTGTACAGAAACCAGATGACAGTTATAAGAGTCGAGGGGCACGAAAGGGAAGCAATGGTTGGGAAGGGAGTGAGACAGGGTTGTAGCCTCTCCGCAATGTTATTCAATCTGTATATTGAGCAAGCAGTAAAGGAAACAAAAGAAAAATTCGGTGTAGATATTGAAATCCATCTAGAAGAGATAAAACTTTGATTTTTTTTTGGAAACCAATGCTGGATAAAGGATTCGCTTAGGCTTTTCAAGCACTACGGTCTTCCGCCTTATCATTAACTTTTTGCTCTTCTTTTGATTTATGTTGCTGTTTATCTAGTCAGTGCCTTCAACTACAGCAGATGTAAAGACTAACACTCCGTTCTGTGTTTTGACTGTTAATTTATACGATTTTCACTTTTACTTTGGTTATACATTTTTTATTTTACTGTAATTAATTTTCAAGCTTATTTTCAAACTTGTGGTATTAAGCGTGATTCTTGACGTTTCCCCGGCGTACTGAACTTTCGATGCGGTTTGGGGGTTGCAGCCGGATCATGTTGGCTTCTTACAACAATATTTCTGCCGGCAAACGTACAGCTATCTTCAGGAGAGTGTTCTATTAAGTTTTTTATTTTCTTGCGGAAGTTCATCTGCACTAGAGGTCTACAGTAAAATCCATCAGCAAAAGGAAAGTGGTTCAAATATGTTCCATCAACACGTATCCCTTCTTAGTTTCCTGAGTCTAAGGATCTGAAAACTTCCTCCGTGATTGCTGAGAACGGCTTTGATCATAAGAAATCTTCTTGCTTGACGGCACTTGAAATTTTATTTTCCAGTAGCTTGATGAAGGCCTGTAGGAAGATACAACATTCTTGTATATATTCATCAGTGTATCAGAAGAGGTTCGATCATCGCCTTCTTTATCAAGTGAGTGGGTACAGATTTTATTGAAACTGAGTCAAATATTTTCTAGAAATCTACCATTCGCAGGTAACTTGATCTTCTGTAGCCTCCGTTTCGCCCTGTAGTTTCATTCATCTCTTTGCAACTGGGCCACTTCTAGAGCATGCTTGATCATCTAAAATCGATTATTTCTCTTTGCAGTTGGCAGCAGGTGGTAAAGGACGCTGATGGATTTGCAGTTTGTTATCTATTACCCTTCTTCAGTTCAGGGAAAGAGATGAACTGCAGCATTGTTTAGTTCACTGACATACTGTGAATAATTTGGCATGTGCGTATGGTACTTCTTTTGCTTCAGCTTGACCCATTTCTATTGTAACATCATCTGTAGGTGTCCCTGGTTTCTCCATTAACATGCGAACAAGAATAATGCAGGTAACTTCAATGTCGTTACGATGATCACGTAGACGAGTCTGATGGTCAGAAGGAACAGGATTGTGAGGACTCATATGGGGAGCTGACTTTTTGGAAATTGATATTTGGAGCATGAAATGGAGAAAGGTACTTATGTCCATGTCAGTAATATTTGATTACTAGTTCAGAGGTAAGGCGGCAGTGTCCGTGGCGCTCAACCCTTGAATGGCTTCTGCCCCGACCGCCGGTGGAATGCAGTCTTTCACTATCCACGGCACAAGGAGGGGGAGGGAGAGGGTGTCAAGCCCAGCTGCCCCAGGGGCGCCTCTTGTCACCGGTAAAGTTGCCCGATATTCGGTTTGATAGCGGACTGGGTGGAGCTGCAGCCGTCTTGCAAGGACTGGAACGAGAAAAAAGTGTATCTTCTATCCGGGACTGAGGGGCCGCCAAGCCCGTAGTTTAGCGTCCTACCCCCGCCACACAGCGGGGCCACATTACCTAGGATGACTACGTACAAAGGTAACCAGAGCTTGCCTTAATTTTCCTTGCATGTGACTCGATAAAATTCCGAAATGGAAGCTTCACGTTTGCCACACAGTTTCTGCTTCTCATTCTCTCACGAAGAACTGATACACACTACCGCAGTCGTTTGTTTACGTAGAAATTGTTGTCTTTCATTTATGTTACTTGTAATGAACACTGCAGAAATCGCGAAAGTGCAGTAACACAAAAACCCTCACCAAGAATTTAATGTGAGACTCACGCGACGTATGAAAATGGAACTGCGACAAAACCTAACGGAGGAACTTCAACACGTCAAAATGGAAACAAAGGTTTCTTGAAAATTGTTGAAGGTTTGCAAACGACCACCTCTGAACTTACATAAAACACTATAAATGTACTGCGGAGGATCAGACTACATTATTAGAAACAATCCATGTTGATTAATCAATAAATGAAACAGTATATATTAAGTTATTAGCCGTAGGTAATAATAAGACCTTGAACTGGAAGCTACATGTTGCAGATTATGATAAATGTCTAAGGTTGGTGACTTTTTTGTTAGGAATAATATTAGATTTTTTATATCAAAATGTTGGCGATCGCTTTTCATCAACAAAGATACCATTAATAAAACAGATACTAGAAGGAGAAATGACTTACGTTATCCTTCACCCAGCTATAGCGTGGCACAGTAAGGAGTGAGGTATTCATCCGAAAACATCTGAGACCACTTTCTTAATGACGTGAATTTCTTGGAACACAAAATGGAAACATATTTTTGACTACTCCTTCTACTTCATAGGAGAGTGATGGAACGTGTATCGTTATAGTGTGTGTGTGTGTGTGTGTGTGTGTGTGTGTGTGCATATATATCACACACACACACACACACATATAATATATGTGTGTGTGTGTGTGTGTGTGTGAGTGTGATTGATAGAGAGAAAGAAGGGGAGTAAAACTGAGAGAGTGCGTGAGAGAGTGAGAGAGAAAGAGAGAGAGACAGAGAGGGACTGAAAATAGTAAAATTTCAATAAAGAAATGGCTGGTTCAAATGGCTCGGAGCACTATGGGACTTAACATCTATGGTCATCAGTCCCCCAGAACTTAGAACTAGTTAAACCTAAATAACCTAAGGACGACACACAACACACAGCCATCACGAGGCACAGAAAATCCCTGACCCCGCCGGGAATCGAACCCGGGAACCCGGGCGCGAATTGCTTAAGACACTCATGTATTTGATCAGGAAATTGCTAATGTATCACTGGGAAAGTGTTCTATAATTGGAAAATTGACTTAGTTGGTGCATCGCTGTCCGTGTTTTACATTAATGACGAGGTAGAAAAAATTTTACACATGATACACTTATCATCTATAACGAAATATCATCTCAAAAAAAAGTCGTATAGGTTGTCCAGTCAGTTTTTGACAAGAATTCAAAATGATGCAATGATTGGCTACGTGCTTTAAATGTTCTGTAATGTTAAATTGTGGACTTGACGAAACTCAGAAGAATAATATCCTATGACTGCAAGATCACAGACACAACTGGAAAGATTTCAATACATATATTCAATCTACTCAAGAGTATGGCACCTATACCCAGTGGAACTACCACAGAGCAGTAAAGACGTGCAGTGAAGGGCAGTACTAGTGGCCAAAGCTTTGCTTCAACCGTGGGAGAATTCCACGGGGATACCGGGAGACCTGGACTCGCTGACGCCTGAAGAGAGATGCCACAGGCCGTCTTGCAAAGTTTTAAAGTGAGAAATATAGGAATATTCGGTGAGTTCCCACGTATCAGTCCCGCAGGAACAGCGGAGGGCAGAGCAGACTAATTTCAGCGTGCGCAGTGGAACGGTAAGTACATCCCGCCACGCACTCCACAGCGGTTCACAGAGCGGGCGCACCAGCCACAGTGGCCGAGCGGTTCTAGGCGCTTCAGTCCGGAACCGCGCTGCTGCTACGGTCGCAGGTTCGAATCCTGCCTCGGGCAAGGATGTGTGTGTTGTCCTCAAGTTTAAGTAGTTCTACGTCTAGGGGACTGATGACCTCAGACGTTAGGTCACACAGAGCTTAGAGCCATTTGAACCACTTTGTTGAAGAGTGGGCTCACGTTCAGTCCGACCAGCGCCTGCACGTCCTCCCTGAAATGGTGGTAGGAGTCTGCCGCCACGTCGCCGTTCTGCCCGTCGGCGGTCAGGTTGGGTTGGGAGTGCAGCATGTGGTCCCAGATGCTGACACCCTTGCCTGAAACATGCACACACCATTCGCTGTCACGTATTCAGCAAATCATAGAAGGTTGGGTTGGGAGTGCAGCATGTGGTCCCAGATGCTGACGCCCTTGCCTGCAACACGCACACACCACTCGCTGTCACGTATTCAGCCAATCATGGAAGACCTTCTGACGATGTTGAGGGGAACACACTCTGAAATTTGGAGCTGAGAGGGTCTAAATGCGTGGAACGGAAGTTTGTGAACGTACAACATACAGAAATCACAGTGCACTTAGAAGAGTCGAAAGACATGAAAGGAAAGCAGTTTGTGACGTGGGAACGAGACAGGAGTGTAATCTATTACCTATGTTACTCAAACTGAATACTGAGGAACCACTACAAGAAGCCAAGTAGAAACTTTAAAAAGGAAACTGAAGTTTAGGTAGAAGAAACTCATGTGACATTGTAATTCTGTCAGAGATGAAAAGGACTTGAAAAATCTATTGAACGGAACGAACAGTGTCTCAAAAAAGTTATGAGACGAAGATCAGCAAAGGAAAATACAGATAATGGACTGTGTTGTTGTTGGCTGGGCTCTCAGCACTATGAGGTTTAACATCTGAGGTCATCACTCCCCTAGAACTTAGAACTACTTCAACCTAATTAACCTAAGGACATCACACACATCCATGCCCGAGGCAGGATTCGAACTTCCGACCGTAGCGGTCACGCGGTTCCAGACTGAAGCTCCTAGAACCGCTCGGCCACACAGGCCGGCTATGTTGTTGTTCTTCTGGTCTTCAGTATAGAGGTTGATTTGCTGCAGCTCTCCATGTTTCTCTATCCTGTGCAAGGTTCTTCATCTCCCAGTATCTACTGCAACCAACATCCTCCTAAATCTGCTTACAAGGGAACCTACCCATTGCACCCACCTCAGATTTAGTTATACGTTGGCACAGTGGATAGGCGTTGAAAAACTGAACTCAGATCAATCGAGAAAACAAGAAGAAGTTGTGTGGAACTATGAAAAAAATGAGGAAAATATACAAACTGAGTAGTTCAGGCGCGAGATAGGCAA
This sequence comes from Schistocerca gregaria, assembly GCF_023897955.1. Taxonomy (NCBI): domain Eukaryota; kingdom Metazoa; phylum Arthropoda; class Insecta; order Orthoptera; family Acrididae; genus Schistocerca; species Schistocerca gregaria. The sequence goes on along the minus strand of NC_064926.1, from coordinate 92,939,921 downwards.
CATCAAGGTGAACGTTCATTCAGGAGCGCCGTGGTCCCGTGGTTACCGTTAGCAGTTGCGGAACGAGAGGTCCTTGGCTCAAGTCTTTCCTCGAGTGAAAAGTTAAATTTTTTATTTTCAGACAATTATTATCTGTCCGTCCGTCCGTCCGATGCGAAATAACTGCGCCGTAGTATGGGGACGCTACATCTAAACAAACATCGAAACACATGACGTCAGTCGACTACAGCCCACGGAAGAGAGAGTATTTCTGCTAACGAGGCTCCCTGGCTGACTGTTCGCTACTTTGGACGAGAGTGCATTAAATACGTGAGATGTATTCTGTGGGCAATATGAATCCAGCAAATATAGCTCGCGGTTGCAAAACACACACACTAAACTTGTTACAGTGAAGAGAGACGTCAATGAACGAACGGACAGATCATAACTTTTCGAAAATTAAGAAAGTAAACTTTTCACTCGAGGGAAGATTCTAACCGAGGATCTGTGGTTCCGCAGCTGCTAACGCTAACCACGGTACCACGGCGCTCCTTAGCTCGCATCTTCCTTGATGTTGCATATCACGCGCAAGAACTACTCAGTTTGTATATTTTGCTTATTTTTTTCATAGTTCCACACAACTTCTTCCTGTTTTCTCGATTGATCTGTTATCAGTTTTTCAAGGCGTATCCACTGTGCCAACTTATAACTAAATCTGAGGGGGTTGTGATGGGAAGGTTCCCTTGTTAGTGTATTCATCTCTTGGTCTCCCTCTACGATTTTTACACACTGCCCTCCAATACTAAATTGGTGATCCCTTGATGCTTCAGAACGTGTCCTAGCAACCGATCCCTTCTGCTAGTCAATTTGTGCCACTAATTTCTCTTCTCCACAATTCTGTTCAATACCTCCTCATTAGTTATGTGATCTACCCGTCTAATCTACTGATGGACAGTACTTTAATTAAATCAGGCGATACTGATAGAATTATATTAGGAACTGTAGTAGGCTGTTTATACTTGAACAGAAAAATAGCTGACATGGGCGAAGTAAAGCGGGTATAATATGCAAACTGGCGATAGCTAGAAAAGCTTGTCTGACAAAAGAAATAGGAGGGGTGTATGGACAAGTCCTTCGATTTATAAAGAAAAAAATGTTCTTACGGGTCTGAAGAAAACTTCTTTGTTTAACAACGTATTCGTCCTTGAGCTCCACACATTTATGGAATCTTTGTTACAGCTTCTTTAACCCAAGAAAAAGTCTACTGTGCTGCGAATCACTGATCCGCAGCCTTTCGCGCTTTCTCAATGTTCAGAAATGGTCTTTGCAGTGACTCGTGCGCGTACTTTCATAACGCCGCGAGCGCAGCAGTGCTATGTCGTCCGCAGACGCGCGCGCGTGTGTGTGTGTGTGTGTGTGTGTGTGAGGAGAGAGAGAGAGAGAGAGAGAGAGAGAGAGAGAGAGAGAGAGACCACCGTCATATCGCGCCACGGGCGCCAGTCTACTAAATGCTAGCCGAGCTACGCTCCGCCTGAGTTCTCTATGGGTGTTGCTACAGCTCTTCGTGTACGTAACTGGTTCCTTTTAAATGTTACTTAAATATGATGTTCAACTTGTTAATTGTTCTGTGGAATAAAGTTGTGTTAAGTTCCTTAAATATTGTGTACAAGTTGTTAATGCTTCCATGGAATAAAATTGTGTTCAGTCTACTGGCGTGTGGTACTCATACCTAAATACAACACCACTCGCGACGAACGTAGTCCTGTTTTCGCACCAATTTCTACTCTCGTTGATCTTCCGTTTATTCTCACGATGAAAGATGGTGTTACGGAGGTCATTTTATATCGCTTGGTCGAACAGCAAGAATCATTCGCCACGGCATTGAACCACCAGTCGCAGGCGCTAGACAATCAGTCCCAGATGTTTCAGTGATAAGATTCTGTTTTGTCTAGTCGGCATGCACCTCAGTCTGTGTCGCCTGCTGTTTAACTCTCCGCGGCCCCCATGGTTTATCTGCTTCCCTTTTCTACGTACGATGAGTCCGTAGAGGAATGGGACGCGTACAAGAAATATATGTGACAACGCTTTCAAGATTTTGCGATTACTGACACTGTTTTACGTCGTTCTTCCTTTCATGGATATCGCTAAGAATCTGTCAAGTCCCTTGTCAAATCACCCCTTTACAGGATCTGTCTTCTTTCAAAACGCCACCGTATGCGCACCCTTGTTATTGCTCCCCGGGTCGACTTTTACTGCTGTAGGAAGCAATCACATCAGTCCTACCGAGCATGAGCGGCTGAGGTCCAAGAGTTAAGTCGCCGTTGTCATATTGTGACCGATGCGAATCAAGATCCGTATGCTGAGATCTGTCCGTATGATGAGAGATGCTGTAATTTGTTTGGCTTCGGATCGTCAGGTGTGAGAGTGTGCCCTACCGTGTGAAAATCCTCCCGTCCCCGAGTTTTTGACTACTGTACAGATGTTCGAGGTGTCGCTGCTGGTAACTAAATTGAGTCATGGTGTGAGATATCAGCTATCCAACCCTATCCTCCGCACCGAAGTTTAGACAGTTTGCCGGGGGCAGATATGGTCGCTGCGGCCCGCACACGATCACTCTGTCAAGCCGGACAGCAGCCGCACTAACAAAATAAACAAGCCAATAAACAGTAACGTACGCGTTCCACGCTCCCGTCCCGCCCTTATTGTTTCATTAACCAAGAGCGCACAGACTGCCCAAAACACTGAGCCACCTGTCATAATTGGAACAAAAAAGTCACATTGCCTCTTTTTGTAAAGGAAAAATTCAACATGACGATCCTGAAGCGGATATGGATGTAAAGGTTGTATCGGCCATTTCTGTTGCTCTAAACAGTCTTTTCACTGATGTTATGGTTTTTCGTAAAGCTCTGCACGTGCAGGTGGATACAGGAGCTGCGATAACCAGTTAAACCCACAAACTCCTATGGACTCGGGCACCCCTCTTCTCCCCGTAGCCGCGAGGGGCAGCTGCGCGATCTAGGGCACCTTGCCAGCGGCTCCCCACGTCGGAGGTTTGAGTTCTCCCTCGGGGATGGGTGTTGTCCCTAGTGACCTCAGCAGTTTGGTCTGTTTCGATAATTTCTTCTCTCCATGTCACGAAAATTAGTAGATTCCAATTCTCTGCCCCAGTGAAGCTCAGGTCAGTAATCCGATCACTAACTTTTCCTGTTGTAGACTACACATATATGGAGAATCTTTTTGTATTAGATTCTTTTAACTTTCTTGGTTTTACCATTTCATGTGAAGTGAATTTAGTGTCTCAACAGGTGTCGTATGCACAGTTAGAAGCAGGGAATGTACTTCAACTCGCGACCTGTTATCTACGGTGCACAGCACTTACCACTGGCTCACATGTAGTTGGAGCACCTCGAGAAGTCAATAACAATTCTTCCAGAACTTCCGCATTCCACAGTGCTATGAGGTAAAGCACATGGCCGGATCTAGACTTCTGAGAGACAGACAGTTACAGCTTTTGTTTCCACTGCACGACGTTTTCAACAAACAGATAGCGCAGTGGAGTAGCTCAAATGGAAAGGAACACTTCCTACTTAAATGTCTGCATCCTACAGAGTTGGCAGTTCTGTGTAGGTGGCAGTTACGTGATTTTATTTGGGCGATTACAAAATAGAGTCGAATATATGCAGTGGGTAGCCGAGGCAGCCAGTTCATGGCGATTCGGTCAACCAAGTACATGTATGTACGGAACATGCTGCAAACCACTACAGGGAGCCTATGTGTTACAATTCTCATCCAGTGTCGCGCAACAGCGTTCTGACAGCAAAGGGTTCGGTGGTCTGTTGGTTTAATAATAGTTTCATATACTTATAATCTGGGTTCGATTCTAACTTCTGCCGATGATTTTCGATGGGGAGAGACAGATTATGTTCTCTTCTGGTTGCGCCAATTGAAGACATTATAATGGCATTGTGGTCTGAAATTCACATTAAACATGAAATTCCTTTTCTACCAATTAGACGTTAGGTTGAACCACAATAAGGTCAGGAGTGGTGACGTGTAGTAACTCTATCACCAGTAACCTTTCTTATACTAGTTATTTATTTCTATTGACGAAACAGACGCAATTTGGGGTCACATGCCACTTATTCCATCTTTTATTTGAGCTTCTGTATGTCGATTAAATTGGTTATGAACTGGGAATGCAACTCAGACCGCCCTTAACGCGGATTTCTCTTCGTAACAATACAGCTCGACTACAACTTGTTGTTTGTTCAAAACTGCAGATTCCTCAACATCTCCACATATTGCGCGTGAATAGGTTCGAATCCTGGCCCGACAATAAGGTTTTCATTATATATCATCAAGCTCTAGCGTGAGAACACCTATCTGCTGGTGGATAATAACTTTGATTTTTAATGTATTTTCATTCGTTGTCAACACTAACGAAATCTGACATTTTTGACTCCCAGTGAGAGACAGAACTATTTGCGTGATCACTGTAAGTTCAAGGAAGTTATTCCGGCCTGCTGGTGGAGAAAAATTCGGTAGCTCACGTCGCTTTGTGTGTAGTCAACAACGATATGTGTGAGGTTCGATTCCCAGTCAGCACTAAACTCTTCGTCATGCTATTTCTAGTTCAAACATGCTCCCATGTCGCTGCTGGTGTAACAAACCGATATTTAATGTTCGTGTTCTCTAGAATATAATAGCGATAGGTGCCGGGTTGGAGTCCTGGGAAAGAAAAAATTAATGTTTCGTCTCGTCATTTTGGTTTAAACATCTAGCTGCTACCGAGAAAATCCGATATGTCACAGTTGATTGTGCTTCGATAACAATCCGATTAGGTTCTGGATTCGAATTCCTGTGCAACACAAAGCTTTACCTCACTGCATTCCAAGTAAGTTACATGTGAAGAAGCACTATTTAACATCTCTCGTCATTCTTTAACAGGGACAATAGAGGCCGGGTTTGAATTTGCGTCCTTTAATAAATGTTTACGTTATGTAATTTAAAGTTGATATTTGTTAATTGATACTGTCTAAAATCGTGGTATATCACTCTCTGTATGCCTAGTCAGGAATGACTGTTAGTTTCCGTCAGTCACGAAATCTTTGCTTAGTCTGCATGACCTGGGTTTGAATCCATATGCACAACGAGACGGTTCGTCGTGTCATTTGAAGTTCATACATATTCGCAACTAGCTGCTAGTGAATAACTTAAATTTGTAATGTCGTTTTGTGTTAAATAATAAGAACGGTATGTTACTTTGAAGAGGAAATCATGAATACGACGAACTTACTACGTGCATTAACTATCTGACGTAATAATGAAAGTGGTAACCTGTCAGGTATGTCATTTATTGCAATAAATATGAGCTTACGAACCTTAAGGACAGTCTTATCTGTAATAAGGTGTTCCCTGATATTTTTGGTATCGTGGTATTAATTATCATCTTTAGTTATTGTGATACAGAGCAGTATTTTCCAGTGGTGACTTGTTGTAACCATTTTTAATAGTCAAACGACTGTACAGAGGAGCGATTAGAGCACCTGATAGACAGCTGTGTTATGCGGGTTGCTTGCGAATCAGGCGAAATGCAATTCAGGTCGTTCGGATTCTTTTGAGCACGACTGTACATTAAACACTCTTAAGTTGGTTACGTTGCCTTCTACTGCACCAACAGAAAGCTTGAACACAATTTCGGAAGTTAGTACCATGTAAGTATTTCGTGAGAGTCGCAAACAACACGTGGGGGGGTTGGTTGGGGGGTTGTTTGGGGAGGAGACCAGACAGCGAGGTCATCGGTCTCATCGGATTAGGGAAGGATGGGGAAGGTAGTCGGCTGTGCCCTTTCAAAGGAACCATCGCGGCATTTGCCTGGAGCGATTTAGGGAAATCACGGAAAACCTAAATCAGGATGGCCCGACGGGGTATTGAACCGTCGTCCTCCCGAATGCGAGTCCAGTGTTCAACCACTGCGCCTCCCCGCTCGGTCAAACAACACGTCCGTAAACTGGACAAGAAATGATTTTGAAATAAACTATAGACTGTTGCGCTGTATACTATTGACTTGATCTCTAGTAAGTCTGATAGTTACTTACTGCTCGTTTTCTAATGCTGTAGGCTGCTCTTTGAGAATTCAAGTTTGAAAGTATTCTTTCTGGGGTGTGTTTCCATTCCAATTGCACTATTGAAAAAGTGAAGATAAACGTAAACAACACTTGCCAGGAACGATTATCAACCTGAAAAGTTCGCTAAGTAAAGACACTTGAGAACCGCACAATATCAGCAAGTAAACACAAGTTACACGCTCGAGTGTCCGTCCGCCGCGACCTTTAGATTAGCTCTCTTCTAAACATTACACCACGACAGAAAGGCTTCAACGCACTCTCCTTGAATATGTGCTCGTCGAAGACAATTTTGTCGGTCTTATCTTCATTCTAAAGCGTGCGAAGCTATCATCTCAACTTGCAAAAGACGAGGACGAGGACCGTATTGGCAGCACTGGTCTTTCATTGTTAGTTAAGCCTGAATGATAGATAGTGATCACTTATAAACAAATTATTAAAACCCTCTGGACTTGGTGTTTGTTGGTATCCAGATGCTGTCACTGTAATTCAGATGTTCTGTCTGGTCTATAATTTGTGTCGTGACGTAATCAATCCTTAAGATACGGCGCATAGGTGAATATAATGACAGTCAGGTAGCTCCCTTTTCCTGAATCATTGACCCACTTCCTCTGTGTGATGACACGCTTTGGCCCAATTTTTATGCTACTGTTCCCAAATGATCCCTTTTTCTGCCCTTTTGTCTACAGTGTCCCAGTATTTTTGCTGTTGAGTGTATCTTATGGCCCTCCTAACAGAGTGGAGTGGTCTGCGCGAATCACTTTGCTCAGCGCACGCTTTCCATGGAAGCTGAAGATGCATGAAGTGTTTCGTCTATATACCCTTATTATAATGTTAACGAAGATTATTGTAAATATCAAATCTGAAATGAATGGATGGTAGTATACCATTGAGGGGTTACTTGCATTATTGATAATTGAATTATTATACATTAAGATTTGGCGCTCTGGCCGCTGTGGTGGCAGCCATCCATGTTATCCTCCTACTGAACCAGCGTAATTCTTCGGGGAAATGGTACTCATTGTACCATATGTTGTCGGTCTCTCACGCCATTTCTAACGTCGTACCTCAGCTAACACAATCTCAAAAAAACTATGAAGTGGTGGGTACGATGGAATCTTATGGCTCTACAGCCAGAAATGTCGCAAGATACGCTTAAAAGCGCTACAGTCTGGAGCCAAGCGACCGCGACGGTCGCAGGTTCGAATACTTCTTCGGGCATGGATGTGTGTGCTGCCCTTAGGTTAGCTCGGTTTAATTAGTTCTAAGTTCTAGGCGACTAATGACTTCAGAAGTTAAGTCGCATAGTGCTCAGAGCCATTTGAAGCTTAAAAACTCATCACTGAGAGAGCTAAAGGCTTTTTAATGATCGTGTTCCACAAGGATTTCGGGGTTAAAAAAGCTGTGGGATTAGTGTATAATATTCAATGCGGATTATTTTGAAAGATATAACATTAATGAAGAGGAATAAACAAATTTTTTTCCAGAAATACAGAAATTTGCTTTTTTTCACACGCTTATTGTATGTTAAAATCGCATGAATATTTAACGATGGATGAGTTATTATCAATGAGGATTATGCAAGTGCACAAATTTTTTAAAATATTTATTGTAACAGTCTGAACTGCAGCTGAACTGTTGGAGAAAATATATAAAAATATGTAAATTCTGCGAAAGGGAACATTTTCAAAACCACTTCTTTGAAGTGCAACCATTTTATAAAAGTGAAATGATAAAAAGTAGATACAAATATAAAACGGAAAATTTTGAAATGTGGTACCCAAAAACAGACTGAATTAAATGGGGCGTCGATGAACTAACGAAGAAGCGTTGTATGGACTAGTAGAGAAAAAAAAAAACTTTGTGGTAAAATTCGAATAAACACGTTTTAGGATAGATACCGAAACGTCAAGAATTGTTAAGTTGGAGACGGAGGGACATGTAAAAGGTAACGTTGCAGAAGGAAAAAATTCTTGACTACGGATGTAATTTACAGCAGATAAGCAAAGTTGGTCTTGAAAAGAAAAACGAAACCTACTGGCGTAACACGATACTAACACTTCACAACAGCAATTTCGTGTTTCTGGGGAATAATTATTGCGATCTGAGGTAGTGGTTAGTGCGTGATGCAAACAGCTAAACTGAATTCAAGTAGATAGATATGTAAGCAGGCAGAATATGGCGCTGCGGAGGCGACCCCTATGAAGACAAGGGTCTGGCTCAGTTGTTAGATCGGTTATTGCTGCTACAGTGGTAGGTTAACAAGATTTAAGTAAGTTTGAAACTGATGTTATAATCGGCCCACGAGCCATGGGACGCAACGTCTCCGAGGTAGCAATGACGTGGAGATGTTACCGAACGATCATTTCACTAGTGTACAGTGAATATCAGGAATTCGATAAAGCATCGAATCTCCGACATCGCTGTGACCGGAAAAATGTCCTGCAAGAAAGGCACCAACGACGACTGAAGAGTATTGGTCAACGTGAGAGAAGTGAAACCCTTTCGCAAATTGCTGCAGATTTCAATGATAGGCCCCCCACAAGTGTCAGCGTGCGAACCACTAAATGAAATATCATGGATGTGGGCTTCCGGAGCCGAAGACCTACTTGTGTACTCTTGATTACTGTACGAAACAAAGCGTTACGCCTCGCTTGGGCGCGTCAACATCGGCAGTGTGCTGTTGATAATTGGAAACATGTCGCCTTGTCGGACGAGTCTCGTTTGAAGTAGTATCGAGCGGATGGAGGTGTACAGGTATGGAGACAACCTCATGAATCCATGGACCCTGCATGTCAGCAGGGGACTGTTCAAGTGTTGGAGGCTATGTAACGGTGTGGAGCGTGTGCAGTTGGAGTTATATGGGACTCCTGGTATGTGTAGACACGACTCTGACAGGTGACACGTACGTAAGCAACCTGTCTTGATTCAGATGGCTCTGAACACTATGGGACTTAACTTCTGAGATCATCAGTCCCCTAGAACTTAGAACTACTTAAAACTAACTAACCTAAGGACATCACATACATCGATGTCCGACGCAGGACTCGAACCTGCGACCGTAGCGGTCGCGCGGTTCCAGACTGTAGCGCCTAGAACCGCTCGGCCAACTCGGCCTAAGAGCAACCTGTCTGACCAGGTGCAGCCATTCATGTTCATTGTACGTTCCGACGGACTCGTGGAATTCCAGCAGGACGATGCGAGTACCCACAAGTCCATAATTGCTATAGAGTGGCTCCAGGAACACTCTTCTGAGTTTAAACACTTCCGCTCACCACCAAACACCCCAGCCATGAACAGACATTAGTCGAGTCCATGCCGCGTCGCGTTGCGACACTTCTGCGTGCTCGCGGTAGTACAAAGAGGCTGAGTTACTTAACCAGTTCATCACATGTATTTCCGGTTTAATAAGTATTTTTTGAGACGAATTTAAGAAACTTTTCACTGATCAACATGTAGATTCTGGATCTGTAATTTTTTGGGATATGTTTATGAATTTGATATGACAGAACCCCCCCCCCCCCCCCCCCCCCCCATGAAACATGGACCTTGCCGTTGGTGGGGAGGCTTGCGTGCCTCAGCGATACAGATAGCCGTACCGTAGGTGCAACCACAACAGAGGGGTATCTGTTGAGAGGCCAGACAAACATGTGGTTCCTGAAAAGGGGCAGCAGCCTTTTCAGTAGTTGCAGGGGCAACAGTCTGGAGGATTGACTGATCTCGCCTTGTAACAATAACCAAAACGGCCATGCTGTGCTGGTACTGCGAACGGCTGAAAGCAAGGGGAAACTACAGCCGTAAGCCGTAATTTTTCCCGAGGGCATGCAGCTCTACTGTATGGTTGATGATGATGGCGTCCTCTTGGGTAAGATATTCCAGAGGTAAAATAGTCCCCTATTCGGATCTCCGGGCCGGGACTACTCAAGAGGACGTCGTTATCAGGAGAAAGAAAACTGGCGTTCTACGGATCGGAGCGTGGAATGTCAGATCCCTTAATCGGGCAGGTAGGCTAGAAAATTTAAAAAGGAAAATGGATAGGTTAAAATTAGATACAGTGGCAATAAGTGAAGTTCGGTGGCAGGAGTAGCAAGACTTCTGGTCAGGCCAATACAGGGTAATGCAGGAGTAGGTTTAATAATGAATAAAAAAATAGGAATGCGGGTAAGCTACTACAAACAGCATAGTGAACGCATTATTGTGGCCAAGATAGACACGAAGCCCACACCTCCTACAGCAGTACAAGTTTATATGCCAACTAGCTCGCAGATGACGAAGAAATTAAAGAAATGTATGATGAAATAAAAGAAATTATTCAGATAGTGAAGGGAGACAAAAATTTAATAGTCATGGGTGACTGCAATTCGGTAGTAGGGAAAGGGAGAGAAGGAAACGTAGTAGGTGAATATGGATGGGGGTAAGAAATGAAAGAGGAAGCCGCCTGGTAGAATTTTACACAGAGCACAACTTAATCATATCTAACACTTGGATAAGAGTCATAAAAGAAGGTGGTATACATGGATGAAGCTGGGATATACTGACAGGTTACAGGTAGATTATATAATGGTAAGACAGAGATTTAGGAACCAGGTTTTAAATTGTAAGACATTTCCAGGGGGCAGATGTGGACTCTGACCACAATCTATTGGTTATGAACTGTAGAGTAAAACTGAAGAAATTGCAAAAAGGTGAGAATTTAAGGAGATGGGACCTGGATAAACTGACTAAGTCAGAGGTTGTACAGAGTTTCAGCGAGAACATAAGGAAACAATTGACAGGAATGGGGGAAACAAATAAAGTAGAAGAAGAATGGTTAGCTTTGAGGGATGTAGTAGTGAAGGCAGCAGAGGATCAAGTAGGTAAAAAGACGAGGGCTAGTAGAAATCCTTGGGTAACAGAAGAAATATTGAATTTAACTGATGAAAGGAGAAAATATAAAAATGCAGAAAATAAGGCAGGCAAATGTCTCAAAAATGAGATCGACAGGAAGTGCAAAATGGCTAAGCAGGGATAGCTGGAGGACAAATGTAAGGATGTAGAGGCTTATCTCACGAGAGGTAAGATAGATACTGCCTACAGGAAAATTAAAGAGACCTTTGGAGAAAAGAGAACCACTTGTATGAATATCAAGAGCTCAGATGGAATCCTAGTTGTAAGCAAAGAAGGGAAAGCAGAAAGGTGGAAGGAGTATATAGAGGATCTATACAAGGGCGATGTATTTGAGGACAATATTATGGAAATGGAAGAGGATGTAGATGAAGATGAAATGGGAGATACGATACTACGTGAAGAGTTTGACAGAGCACTGAAAGACCTGAGTCGAAACAATGCCCCGGGAGTAGACAAAATTCCATCAGAACTACTGATGGCCTTGGGAGAGCCAGTCCTGACAACACTCTACCATCTCGTGAGCAAGATGTATGAGACAGGCGAAATACCCCCAGATTTCAAGAAGAATATAGTAATTCCAATCCCAAAGAATTCAGGTGTTGACAGATGCGAAAATTACCGAACTATCAGTTTAATAAGTCACGGCTGCAAAATACTAACGCGAATTCTCTACAGACGAATGGAAAAACTGGTAGAAGCCAACCTCAGGGAAGATCAGTTTGGATTCCTTAGAAATATTGGAACACGTGAGGCAATACTGACCCTACGGCTTATCTTGGAAGCTAGACTAAGGAAAGGCAAACCTACGTTTCTAGCATTTGTAGACTTAGAGAAAGCTTTTGACAATGTTGACTGGAATATTCTCTTTCAGATTCTGCAGGTGGCAGGGTTAAAATGCAGGGAACGAAAGGCTATTTACAATTTGTACAGAAACCAGATGGCAGTTATAAGAGTTGAGGGGCATGAAAGGGAAGCAGTGGTTGGGAGGGGAGTGAGACAGGGTTGTAGCCTCTCCCCGATGTTATTCAATCTGTATATTGAGCAAACAGTAAAGGAAACAAAAGAAAAATTCGGAGTAAGTATTAAAATCCGTGGAGAAGATATAAAAACCTTGAGGTTCGCCGATGACATTGTAATTCTGTCAGAGACAGCAAAGGACTTGGAAGAGCAGTTGAACGGAATGGATAGCGTCTTGAAAAGAGGATATAAGATGAAAATCAATAAAAGCAAAACGAGGATAATGGAATGTAGTCGAATTAAGTCGGGAGATGCTGGGGTTTTTGGATTAGGAAATGATGGTCGAAGTAGAGAGGATAAAAAATGTAGACTGGCAATGGCAAGGAAAGCGTTTCTGAACAGAAATTTGTTACATCGAGTATAGATTTAAGTGTCAGGAAGTTGTTTCTGAAAGTATTTGTATGGAGTGTAGCCATGTATGGAAGTGAAACATGGACGATAAATAGTTTGGACAAGATGAGAATAGAAGCTTTCGAAATGTGGTGCTATAGAAGAATGCTGAATATTAGATGGGTAGATCACACAACTAACAAGGAGGCATTGAACAGGATTGGGGAGAAGAGAAGTTTGTGGCACGACTTGACTAGAAGAAGGGATCGATTAGTAGGACATGTTCTGAGGCATCAAGGGATCACCAATCTAGCACTGGAGGTTAGCGTGGAGGATAAAAATCGTAGAGGGAGACCAAGAGATGAATACCCCCAGCAGATTCAGAAGGATGTCGGTTCCAGTAGGTACTGGGAGATGAAGAAGCTTGCACAGGATAGAGTAGCATGGAGAGCTGCATCAAACCAGTCTCAGGACTGAAGACCACAACAAAAACAATGACAAAAATGTTACAATCCCTGGCTCCAGAATTTCAGATGTGGAAAATCTTGTACAGGTATGGCACATGATGGAAAAATATATTTTTGTACTGTTGTTTCGATGTTTGGTCGTGGGGCCAAGTGGAGGAAGAGTTTCAACATTTCCGTAATGTGGCTTAAACAGGAACAATAAGGCTTCTAATCATTGGAAGAGGAGGTATCCTAATAAAGTTACATATTAAAGAATGATGCTTTAAATCATAGTTATCTTCCATACGTAAATGATTTTCCACAGATAACTGTAGCTAGTGTAATGTTTACGAGTAGATCTGACTCATGATGGCTGGTCAGAATGTTATATTGGCAGAAGAGCCAACAGCGTGTTACTACAGAAGGCCGAAATGCACGCGTCTTAGCTCACGCAGGCTGGCGTGAGGGGGGAAGGACTGTACTGACGTGAGGTCTGGGACATGACAAGGAATTAGAATTCAGAAAGCGGACGTAATTAGTTTGATACTTAACTTTAATCCATTAATGATGAACGTCGCTCTTGACGCTACATGATTGAAAATATTATCTGTTCAGATTAGTAACTGAATATGCCGCCTTGCTACGGCGTAGCAAATGACGTTGCTGAAGGCTATGCTAAAATGAAGTTTCGGCAGATTGGAGTGTATGTAGACAGTGAACGATAGCTAGCAAAGTCGACTGTCCAACTGGGGCGAGTGCTAGGGAGTCTCTCTAGACTAGACCTGCCGTGTGGCGGCGCTCGGTTTGCAATCACTGATAGCGGTGACACGCGGGTCCGACGTATACTAACGGACCGCGGCCGATTTAAAGGCTACCACCTAGCAAGTGTGGTGTCTGGCGGTGACACCACACAGAACATGATCAGTTTGGAGAAATAGTGGTGGCAGTGGTCACAGAGGATTATTATAGTGGCCAGACCAGACATTTGCGAGCCACTTTCTAGCCCACGCTGTATGCAAATGTAGCGCTGGTGATGACCAGTTTGCGAGGTCGAAAAGGAACAAGACGATAAATTCCGCGGCTTACAGGATTTCGGAAATCTGAAATATATTAATCATTCTGAAATCTATTAATATGATGTATAATTGCTTTAATATTTTATTAATTCATTTTTCGCTCTAATTGTCAGTTGCTGTTGAACTAATTATTGTTAAGTGTAACCTACAAATGAAATGCTATTCCTGAAGTCGCGAATGCTTCCAGAACGTGTTGAAATATATTAATTTATGTTATTTTGTTCTAATATATAAAGGGCGATCAAAATATTTCAGGTCGATGGCCATAAAGTCTACATCTACATCAACATCTACATTTATACTCCGCAAGCCACCCAACGGTGTGTGGCGGGGGGCACATTAGGTGCCACTGTCATTACCTCCCTTTCCTGTTGCAGTCGCGTATGGTTCGTGGGAAGAACGACTGTCTGAAAGCCTCGGTGCGCGCTCAAATCTCTCTAATTTTACATTCGTGATCTCCTCGGGAGGTATAAGTAGGGGGAAGCAATATATTCGATCCTCATAAAGAAACGCACCCTCTCGAAACCTGGCGAGCAAGCTACACCGCGATAGAGAGCGCCTCACTTGCAGAGTCTGCCACTTGAGTTTGCTAAACATCTCCTTAACGCTATCACGGTTACCAAATAACCCTGTGACGAAACGCGCCGCTCTTCTTTGGATCTTCTCTATCTCCTCCGTCAACCCGATCTGGTACGGATCCCACACTGAAAAGCAATACTCAAGTATAGGTCGAACGAGTGTTTTGTAAGCCACCTCCTTCGTTGATGGACTACATTTTCTAAGAACTCTCCCAATGAATCTCAACTTGGTACCCGCCTTACCAACAATTAATTTATATGATCATTCCACTTCAAATCGTTCCGCACGCATACTGCCAGATATTTTACAGAAGTAACTGCTACCAGTGTTTGTTCCGCTATCATATAATCATACAATAAAGGATCCTTCTTTCTATGTATTCACAATACATTACATTTGTCTATGTTGCACCAAGTGCCTATCCTCTGCAGATCTTCCTGCATTTCGCTACAATTTTCTAATGCTGCAACTTCTCTGTATACTACAGCATCATCTGCGAAAAGCCGCATGGAACACTATCTACTAGGTCATTTATATATATTGTGAAAAGCAATGGTCCCATAACACTCCCCTGTGGCACGCCAGAGTTTACATTAACGTCTGTAGAGTCTCTCCATTGAGAACAACATGCTATGTTCTGTTTGCTAACAACTCTTCAATCCAGCCACACAGCTGGTCTGATATTCCGTAGGCTCTTACTTTGTTTATCTGGTGACAGTGCGGAACTGCACAAGCGCTGACTTCCCCGTGCATAGACGAACCTGCTACAGTTTCCATTTCTTCCTGAACTGTCTCAGCAGCATTACGCCTTTTGCTCGGTCGGCCACTACGGGGTTTATCGTCTAAACAACCCGTTGGCTTTGAAATTCGAAATCATTCTCGCCACAGCTGCATTGGTCAACGGATCTTTACCCGTTCGAGTCCCGTTCCTATGGCGATAGGATCGTAAAGCTGAACTAGCACATTCTCCATTCTGATAGTACAGCGTCACTAAAAGCGCCTTTTCAGGTAACGTCAACATGCTGCGACTGCTGGCGCATCTGACTCTCTCCCTCACCACAACTTGTTTTACACACGGTTGTAATGCGCAGTCACTGACGTATTGCTGTCCAGCGCCATCTGTCGGGACATTATGTGAACTTTGTTTTTTTTTTTTTTGTTCTAATAAAACCCCATGTCATTCTATCTACATTATTCCGTGGTTTATTAAGTTTTCAAAGTTATACTGACTTTTTCATCACCCAGTATATAACGATGCTTATATGCCGGCATAGTAGTTGCGCTACGTTGCATACAAGCTGCAGCAACACCCTCTACCGGAAAACATTTTGATCAGCCTTTCCAAATGCCTCCAGAAATATGGGTTTCTAAACGCATTTTCTTCGACAGCATGCAACGTATTAATAAAAACATAGTACGAATGTAGCAAAAATGAGTATGTACGTCGGTTGAAGTATTTCTTCGTTTGATATTTCTTTATTGACCACCTGTGCCTTTCCTTGTGCGGCTATTTTTCTAATTAATTGTAAGGTGCTAATAAGTTATAAAACGGCAACGTAGTTTTAATTTTGATTATTTCTCGTTTTTGACAGTGGTTATTTATGTAATGATGAATTATTGCAGTGGTTCTTAGCTCGTAACGAAAGTGCTCTCAGTATTGAGTTGGTTCGCCTTGTTATCTAGTTTTGATATTTCCTTACATAACAATGAAATGTATCAGCATCGAGTGTTTTTTAATGGCACTTTTCATCTATGATAATATGTAATCAGTTATGCAGTGTTTGATTACCTACCAATATTTATTGATTTTCTCCTTAATTTATCAACCACGTTACGTTTAGTTTGTACGGAATTAAGCGATGTCAAGCCTCTTCACTGCGTCCATTTTCGCCATCGGAGGGAGTGCTGTGACTATCTGGCTGAGCCCTATCAGTTAAAGTGTGCTTTTCGGGACTGATCAGCGCGTCTGCTATAACCAACCAGTCGCATAAAGCGACCAAGCTGTATTCTGGTTTTGACGATGTCGAGCAATTCTCCTGTGTCACCTACATTCTCATTGCTAAATAAATATCTATTGTATTTTAAAATTGTAGGCTGCGTGGGATTAGCCGAGCGGCCTAAAGCGCTGCAGTCATGGACCGTGCGGTTGGTCCCCGCGGAGGAGCGTGTCCTCCCTTGGGTGTGTGTGTTTGTCCTTAGGATAATTTAGGTTAAGTAGTGTGTAAGCTTAGGGACTGATGATCTTAGCAGTTAAGTCCTGCCGCCCGCGGTGGCCAAGCGGTTCTAGGCGCTTCAGTCCGGAAACGCGCGACTGCTACGGTCGCAGGTTCGAATCCTGCCGCGGGCTTGGATGTGTGTGATGTCCTTAGGTTAGTTAGGTTTAAGTAGTTCTAAGTTCTAGGGGACTGAATACCTCAGATGTTAAGTGCCATAGTGCTCAGAGCCATTTGAACAATTTAGTTAAATCCCATAAGATTGCAACACAATTGAACATTTTTTAAAAAATTTGTAGACATGAACTGTCCATTATTTAAAACATAAATTCTGTCAGATGGTGACATTAACGTCAAAAATAGTTCCAGAATAATTAAAATCGTAGTAGCTGTTGTTTGTTTTACATCAAAGTTATTCGTTTTATGTTCCGTCAGTATTCTCCAGAAAAAAGAAAGACATACATATCTAATTTCTCTCGGCTGATAAGTCATGTTCTTCATATGAAACACGACCCATTAGATAGCACTACTCGCTTAGAATAAAATGCTGCATTTTCTCTTCCTTTATCTTGGGACGTTTCTTGAGAAAATATACACTTTATTCTTATTGATGTCAAGAGTACAGCTTAGCTCTAGTGTGTATATGCAGCTGACTCTCCTCTGTGAGAACTTTTACTGCTTCAGAGAAAGCGGGGGAGGGATGTTTTGTACTGGTGTCGTGACGGTTCAGTACTACATTTCTGCGTAATGCGACAAAATGCATTTCTTTGTATATCACAGACTTACGCAAAAGATATCCATCTGCTTTATATTCGAAACTAAGAACATATGGGGCTATAGACAAAGGTGCTTTTTTGGATGTTCTCTGCATGTGAAAAATCAGAAAAAACGTGACAGTCTCTGTTTCGGAACATGCAACCTGTAAAAACCAGCTGTGACTCTGCCAGAAGCAAATAACATTTCCTTAGATATCCAAATTGGCAGGCTCCCTTTACTACCATGCAGAAGCTTATAAAGAGTGAGAGAGATGGAGAGGAATGGGACAGGAAGAGTGGTAAGGGCGTAGAAAAGTGTGTGAGTGTTTATAGAAGAGAGAGAGAAACAGAGAGCGTGAGAGAGAGACGTACTGCTACTACCGACAACAACAACGATAAGATCTTAGGCCGAGATGAACAAAACTTTATTAGTTTTCAGATGTTTAATACGTTTGTCAAACATAGACCGCGGTGGAAGGTTTCAGAGGAATATTGATTGCCCTCAAATTTGATACCGACACCGTTTGTGGTTACGTTTCACTTGGAATGTTTAGGGAGAATCAGTTTTCCTCACTGCATTGTGTGAGAGTATATGGAATCAAAAGAAACGGAGTACCAGTGGCAGTTACCAATACGGCAGAGGTGTTGCGTCTTTCCCAGCTGTAAATTATGCAGGAAGACATAATAAGGTAATCAATATTCTGCACACATCTTCCTCATTGTGGTATTTCGATAAAATTTCATTAGATTTTCATGGTTTTATTTATATATGAATTTGAACCATGCCCTGGACTGGCGTCTTGTTTCTTCTTTATATCCAGCGATAAAGTCAATGCAAGAAACGTTTTGTCTGCATTTATAGCCTTCTCCATTAGTTTCAAAATACTCCACGACAGCTTGACAGCTGATTCGAAAATTAAGTCCAATTTGACCATCTTCGTTGGTACATCTGGCATCTTGTTGGACGAACTGATAGATAGAAAAGAGTGAATCTGTTGTGTACATAGTTCCGCGTAGTCAGCGCTTACACAATTTTCCCAACACAGCACGACCCACTAAGCACAACAGCGCAGGTGGTGCGCTCATCAGTCTCCGCACTACGAGATGGCGCTGTCTTAGAGACGGACCAAATTATGCTTCCGCCGATCCGCGTATTAATATGTAACGCAGCCAATGAGATTTCTGCTAACGTAGAACCTTTCCTCCTCGCGGATCACACTCGCGGAGTGATACCTGAACGCGCGAGGTATTATAACGAGTGTGCAGACCTCCGATTAGTCAGCTGCATTAGTCTTCATTAGTCTATAGTAAAGTTTCAGTCTGCGCCTAATGTTGTTGTTGTTGTTGTTGTTGTTGTTGTTGTTGTCGTCTTCAGTCCTGAGACTGGTTTGATGCTACTCTATCCTGTGCAAGCTTCTTCATCTCACAGTACCTACTGCAACCTACATCCTTCTGAATCTGCTTAGTGTATTCATCTCTTGGTCTCCCTCTACGATTTTTACCCTCCACGCTGCCCTCCAATACTAAATTGGTGATCCCTTGATGCCTCAGAATATGTCCTACCAACCGATCCCTTCTTCTGGTCAAGTTGTGCCACAAGCTGCTCTTCTCCCCAATCCTATTCAATACCTCCTCATTAGTTATGTGATCTACCCATCTAATCTTTAGCATTCTTCTGTAGCACCACATATCGAAAGTTTCTAGTCTCTTCTTGTCCAAACTATTTATCGTCCATGTTTCACTTCCATACATGGCTACACTCCATACAAATACTTTCAGAAATGACTTCCTGACACTTAAATCTATACTCGATGTTAACAAATTTTTCTTCTTCAGAAACGCTTTCCTTCCCATTGCCAGTCTACATTTTATATCCTCTCTACTTCGACCATCATCAGTTATTTTGCTCCCCAAATAGCAAAACTCTTTTACTACTTTAAGTCTCTCATTTCCTAATCTAATTCCCTCAGCATCACCCGATTTAATTCGACTACATTCCATTATCCTCGTTTTGCTTTTGTTGATGCTCATATTATATCCTCCTTTCAAGACACTATCCATTCCGTTCAACTGCTCTTCCAAGTCCTTTGCTGTCTCTGACAGAATTACGATGTCATCGGCGAACCTCAATGTTTTTATTTCTTCTCCATGGACTTTAATACCTACTCCGAATTTTTCTTTTGTTTCCTTCACTGCTTGCTCAATATACAGATTGAACAACATCGGGGATAGACTACAGACCTGTCTCACTCCCTTCCCCACCACTGCTTCCCTTTCATGTCCCTCGACTCTTATAACTGCCATTTGGTTTCTGTACAAATTGTAAATAGCCTTTCGCTCCCTGTATTTTACTCCTGCCACCTTCAGAATTTGAAAGAGAGTATTCCAGTCAACATTGTCAAAAGCTTTCTCTAAGTCTACAAATGCTAGAAACGTAGGTTTGCCCTTCCTTAATCTAGCTTCTAAGATAAGTCGTAAGGTCAGTATTGCCTCACGTGTTCCAGTGTTTCATTGGAATCCAAACTGATCTTCCCCGAGGTCGGCTTCTACTAGTTTTTCCATTTGTCTGTAAAGAATTCGTGTTAGTATTTTGCAGCTGTGGCTTATTAAACTGATAGTTCGGTAATTTTCACATCTGTCAACACCTGCTTTCTTAGGGATTGGAATTATTATATTCTTCTTGAAGTCTGAGGGTATTTCGCCTGTCTCATACATCTTGCTCACCAGATGGTAGAGTTTTGTCAGGACTGGCTCTCCCAAGGCCATCAGTAGTTCCAATGGAATGTTGTCTACTCCTGGGGCCTTGTTTCGACTCAGATCTTTCAGTGCTCTGTCAAATTCTTCACGCAATATCATATCTCCCATTTCATCTTCATATACATTCTCTTCCATTTCCATAATATTATCCTCAATTACATCGCCCTTGTATAGACCCTCTATATACTCCTTCCACCTTTCTGCTATTCCTTCTTTGCTTGGAACTGGGTTTCCATCTGAGCTCTTGATGTTCATACAAGTGGTTCTCTTATCTCCAAAGGTCTCTCTAATTTTCCTGTAGGCAGTATCTATATTACCCCTAGAGAGATAAGCCTCTATATCCTTACATTTGTCCTCTAGCCATCCCTGCTTAGCCATTTTGCACTTCCTGTGGATCTCATTTTTGAGACGTTTGTATTCCTTTTTGCCTGCTTCATTTACTGCATTTTTATATTTTCTCATTTCATCTATTAAATTCAATATTTCTTCTGTTACCCAAGGATTTCTACTAGCCCTCGTCTTTTTACCTACTTGATCCTCTGCTGCCTTCACTACTTCATTCCTCAAAGCTACCCATTCTTCTTCTACTGCGCCTAATATGTTTACCATATTCCTGTATATAGCCATGAAGGTAAATGAATAGACACTCTGTCAAGTATCAGAGACGATTCCCGGCGGGGTCGGGGACTTTCTCTGCCTCGTGATGGCTGGGTGTTGTGTGTTGTCCTTAAGTCAGTTCGGTTTAAATAGTTCTAAGTTCTAGGGGACTGATGACCATAGATGTTAAGTCCCATAGTGTTCAGAGCCATTTGAACCATTTTTGAAGTATCAGAGATATGTGAGAATAAGATTATTGTACCAAGACCAAAGGAACTTCAGATTGTCAGTTGCAAACAGCATCCAGAATCAAGTTACGTAATGCCTATATTTTTTCATTATTTTAATAAATGTGTGTGAAAATTAAACAAGTTATGTTTAAAGTTGGTCATCGTAAATCTGCTACTCTAAGTGTGCAAGTGGCATTTCTATCGTCTGACCTAACGGAAGAAGATAAACACGCCACGATAAGACCACGAGACATATTGCTCACACTCGCCTACTTCGTTACAGCGACAAATGAAATAATCTGATGGCGTGTGTACTGAAGGTCTTACAGTACGCACACCACACTGACAAAGAAGCTTGATCGTTACTGGGCGCGTTGACTAAAAGCTCGAGTTCTTTACCCAATTTGGTATGGGATAATAACCCTTCTTATTTCTCCCATTGTTTTTAGTTTTGCAGCACGTCAGACCGTGACTCACCATCTGCGTCCCAGGCTCCCTCGGTCTGGTAGGCAGCAGTGGAAGCGCCGAAGTAGAAGTCGTCTGGGAACTGGTTGGCAGCCCTGCGTGACGCCAACGCTGGTTGGGGAACACCGTGCAGCACACTCACTGCGGCCAACACCGCAACATGTAGCGCCACTCGCTGCATTTCGTGCTAAAGCAGAGTCCAGTATAGCCTGACAGTTCAACGGCGTTTATATATTAGTCGCACTAGCTACCGGAAGCCGCCTCTTTCAAGTTGTTACAATTCTGAAGACAGAGTACTTAGATAATCGGAGAAATCATGCGAAAAGTGTCACCTGATTCTGTCTCGATAGCATACAATCTGCACGACGTTTGCTGATAAGATTGGGAGCTGCTTTTGATGCTGCGAGGATAAATTAAAATGATTATACCTGCTGCGTTGGAGGAAGAGTTAGGTGTAATTCGCTACAGTAGATAGATGACTACTACTATGTCGCCAGGCCTTTCACTGGCCGTCGGCGCGACATGCGAGCCCAAGAGGGGCAAAAGCCGTGCGGGTACTGGGTCGTCCATCTGTCACCGTGTAAGAAAGTACTGCGAGCAAGTAGAGGGCGGAAACTGACTCCGCCGATTTAACATCTTTCTCTGTCTCGTTTGTTCGTGGCTGTAAGTTCCTCTCGTAGTCTTGTAGCTAACTGCACTCACTCCAGTAGTTGTGCCCTCAAGGAGCACATAGTAGCGGTCCCCCCTTTCCAAACACCCCACTCGATAAAATATGTTGCGACTTTTGAATCTGTCTCGCTCTTGCAACGGAGCTCTTACACTGGTCTTAATGACACCTGGCCTTTTGAGATAATACTGTCATCGATAGTACATGTTGCGCCTTATACAGGGTGAGTCGCCTAACGTTACCGCTGGATATGTTTCGTAAACCACATCAAATACTGACGAACCGATTCCACAGACCGAACGTGAGGAGAGGGGCTAGTGTAATTGTTTAATACAAATCATACAAAAACGCACGGAAGTATGTTTTTTAACACAAACCTACTTTTTAAAAAAGATAGAACCACGTTAGTATTGTTAGCACATTTGAACATATAAACAAATACGTAATCAGTGCCGCTTGTTGCATTGTAAAATTCCAATTACATCAGGAGATATTGTAACCCAAAGTTGACGCTTGAGTACCACTCCTCCGCTGTTCGATCGTGTGTATCGGAGAGCACTGCAACATACATCGAGTTTCTACAGAATGATCTGCAAACGTTGCTCGAAAATGTTCCACTGGAAACACGTCAACGTATGTGGTATCAGCATAATGGTGCACCTGCACATTCCGCAATTAACACTAGGCTGACCCTTGATTGGATGTTCGACGGGCGTTTCATAGGACGGGGAGGACGCATATATTGGCCAGCCCGTTCTCCTGATCCTACACCTCTGGACTTCTTTCTGTGGGGTACGTTAAAGGAGAATGTGGACCGTGATGTGCCTACAACCCCAGAGGATATGAAAAAACGTATTGTGGCAGCCTGCGGCGACGTTACACCAGATGTACTGCGGCGTGTACGACATTCATTACGCCAGAGATTGCATTTGTGTGCAGCAAATGATGGCCACCACATTGAACATCTATTGGCCTGACATGTCGGGACACACTCTATTCCACTCCGTAATTGAAAACGGAAACCACGTGTGTACGTGTACCTCACCCCTC
This sequence comes from Schistocerca gregaria, assembly GCF_023897955.1. Lineage (NCBI taxonomy): Eukaryota > Metazoa > Arthropoda > Insecta > Orthoptera > Acrididae > Schistocerca > Schistocerca gregaria. Next base: position 92,916,748 of record NC_064926.1, on the reverse strand, counting down.
ATGATAATGTACATGTGCGTCAGTGAAAAATACCAATAAAAAGGTGTTAGCATGTGGACGTAATGTGCTGTTCCTGTCTCTTCTGTACCTAAGGTCCATCACCGTTCCCTTTGGATCCCTACGTAATTCGGTGCTCTCCGATACACACGATCGAACAGCGGATGAGTGGTACTCAAGCGTCAACTTTAGGTTACAACATCTCCGGAAGTAATTAACATTTTACAATGCAACAAACGGCACTGATTACGTATTTGTTTATATGTTCAGATGTGCTAACAAAACTAACGGGGTTCCATTTAAAAAAAACGTACTTCCGTGCATTTTTATATGGTTTGTATTAACCAATTACACTAGCCCCTCTCCTCACGTTCGGTCTGTGGAATCGGTTCGTCAGTATTTGATGTGGTTTACGAAATATATCCAGCGGTAACGTTAGGTGACTCACCCTGTATAATGTTAGAACGACCTATGCGGAGATCAGAAGTGTGATAAATGTCACAACCGCCGATGCAGTAGAACATATGGTTCGGCCGCTGGACTATAATTTGCCGGCATCGGGATTTGTATTCCAGTCTTATCATTCTTATTTATGTCTTGTCTGCTTTCCTTAAATAAAACAAACTGATCTACAAGTTTAATTTCCACCTTCGGACAGTATTTGAAGAAAAAACTGGAGACGCTGTGTTACTTCTGATCTCGTTTGTGTCATATTTACTCTGCAGCGATCTGTGACAATATTCTTGAACTTTGTGCAAGTCTGACCAGTGTTAAGCCCTTATATGTTTCCATACATTATATGTGTTGCTACCATTTGTTCTCCATTCACAGTTCACACAGGCAGTCTTGGATATGTTTATTCCAAGCAAAGTGTTTCCAGCAACATGTCCTCCATGAAAATTCGATAACCACTTCAGTTCACTCTGGTCATTACTAGAATAAATTCGCAAGGCACGACTAAGTTTACTTGAACTGCTGTAGCAAAAAACCGCCACAGTACGTCATTTCTCTGGGAATTAATCTGTGAGCGGTAGGATGTTTCTCTTTTTTAAGACGAAAGATACTTATTTTTGGTAAAAGGTGTCATTCTTCTGGTTCATTCTGAAACTGACGTATTTCAGGTGCACTAATCTGAGTTTATCTTGTTTCCGAGGTAAGTGAAATTACTCACGTTGTTTAGTGAATGTGGCGTATTGGTGCACTAGAAATACCTCGATTTTTTATGTAGGTATGTCTTACCCTTATTCATAACTGCTTTAGTGCTGTCGTTTATGACCTCCTGTTGTAGGAAATAACATACGCTATTCTGTGTAGCAAAATATAATATGGTAAGTACAGTATCTAATATGAGATTCACTCCGGCTTTACAATGTGCAGAAATATTACACTTGCTAGAAAAAGGCTGGAGAATCGCATCCTATTTCAGTAACTGCCAATGATAGCTTCAGGGGTTGCAATGTGAATAAATCTCAGTACCTTCACTCGTAGTCTTGTCGGTCCTACAGAAGATCCGAATTCTGTGAACTCTGAGTATGTTGTGTGCAGGTGATCCACAGCAGTGTTCCGCAAGATGTGGGCCGCAGGGCTTGGTTTCCCCCCACAAACTGAAGGGTGTGACGTGAACATTTACATGCTATTGTATGAAACTGAGGGACTTCAATTTCCTACATACCATGAATTTTTAAATAAATTAAATGCAACTTACTTCCTTAGATTTCAAGCAATTTCCTGAACATTATATTTTTTCCAAGCGTAGTTCCTTATTTCCATGACGTATGTTTATGAAATAATTTTCTAATATAATTATTAAAAATAAATATAGTACCTACACGATCCTGGAGCTCATCCATGCGTGATATCTATAACGTATTGTTAATCTGAGTGAATGGATTTCACAGATGTGGCGCGAGCATCAGCATCAGTTAAGGGGGGCACCATCAGACTGTGAATGGTCACAGTCGTTGCGATGTTTCAGTAACAGGTAAACTAATGTAAGAAATCTCAGTTTGCAGTGAGAAACAGGTGTCGTTAAGATTCAAATGGTTCAAATGGCTCTGAGCACTACGGGACTCAACTGCTGTGCTCATTAGTCCCCTAGAACTTAGAACTACTTAAACCTAACTAACCTAAGGACATCACACACATCCATGCCCGAGGCAGGATTCGAACCTGCGACCGTAGCAGTCGCACCGTTCCGGACTGCGTGCCTAGAAGCGCGAGACCACCGCGGCCGGCCCTGTCGTTAAGAATTCACGTTTAGGTTAGATGTTCCTGTGGATTAAACGTGGTTAATATGGTGCATTATTGTTTAAACGTGAAAGGATCCACCTGTCTGTTTCCAAGCTCGAGTAAATGAAATGTACGTAAAGCGCTCCGTCATTAAGTCGTACGTCAGTGAAAAAGCTAGGGTGAAATATTCATAAATTCTTCGAAATTTATAAATATTTTGAAATATCGAAACAAAATTTTGGCAAATGATAGAGCGCAAAGACGAGAGTGTTTGGCATATGATCAGAATGCAAAATATACATATCTACCACGATATTCAAGAGACTACAGATTTTTTCAATCAAATACTGTAATTACTGAGGGCCATCGGTAGCTGATGAAACGAGAACTGCTGTGGCTTTTGTAACAATATAAGAGATGAAAAGTGATGAAGTTAAACGTTTATTTTTATGCTGAGAATTGTTTGTTTCGTAAACTATTGACCTGATTTTCACTAACTTGTTTGTTTAATAATATACTATATCAGGATTCTGTCGCAATTTCAACTGCGTTACAATGTTATTGAGATGAATATTTCAACACTCTGCTGTGTTCTGACAAAAGAAACAGATTTTAACATAGCAACAGCCGGCCGGGTTGGCCGAGCGGTTCTAGGCGCTTTAGTCCGGAACCTCGCTGCTGCTACGGTCGCACGTTGGAATCCTGCCTCGGGCATGGATGTGTGTGATGTCCGTTAAGTTAGTTAGGTTTAAGTAGTTCTATGTCTAGGGGACTGATGACCTCACATAATAATTCCATAGTGCTTAGAGCCATTTGAACCATAACATAGCAACAAGAGAAGTATTCCTCAGAACTCGTTACAGTCCTTCATGAATGGCTCCTCAACTATCTTCCACTATGGCTGACAACTTCGTCCTGTTGTGTAACATTTGCAGTGGCTTCTTTTGTCACCATCTCAACCTCAATGGTTCAAATGGCTCTGAGCACTATGGGACTTGACATCTGTGGTCATCAGTCTCATAGAACTTAGAACTACTTAAACCTAACTAACGTAAGGACATCACACACATACATGCCAGAGGCAGGATTCGAACTTGCGACCGTAGCGATCACGCGGTTCCAGACTGAAGCGCCTAGAACCGCACAGCCTCACCAGCCGGCCCAGCGTCAATGACCGTAAACTTTTTGCTGTTTTCTGCCACATTACTTTTCACCTTGGCCCTTACACTCACAGACGGATTGAAACGAGCATGATACGGAGGAAGCATGATTAAACTATGCTGTTTATCGTTAGTCAGTTCGTCTACCTAGTAGCGTGGAGTTCTGATTTGTACAAGTTCCATTACCTTCGCCTCATACTCCCTACGCTAAACTATATCTCGTAAAACCTAGAGCAAAACATCAGCTTTCCTCCACTGCACTGTTGGAGCTTTATGCATCACAACAGCGTAGTATGGGTTTCGTCCAGTGCTATTGACGAATTCCGAGGAATGTTTCGCAGCAGAACGTTGTCTCGTCAGTCGGTGAACGTGATCTTGGACGACACCTTCATTGCAAATCTCGTATTCATATGTACTGCTCTGTTGTTATTAATGCAACGCCAACACATAACACTTGCTCACAATACCTGACGACTACGAAACATTTCAGTGCGAGAAAATACGACTTTACAATGAGAGCTGACAAACGTTGGTACATCGCATGCGTGTCGTCACGTGGTACTGTTTACTCACGAAATGGCAACAGCTGCGCTTTTACCTGCAGAAGCGCTCGAGGCTTGGTAGGGAAAGCCGGCTAGCCATTGGTGTTACCTGGGCAATAGCGTCTCGTCCCCGTCCGGTCAACCAAATGTCAAAAGTCGCAACTAACTTCAAACGTACTATAGCAGGGGTGGGCACGAGAGTTTCCCGCGGCCACCGTAGGCCGCGAGGGTGACGCTGATCTGCTGTTGGGGCACGTAGTGTGGGTAGCAGAGACGTGCGTTGTGGCTGGCCGCTTGGATATGCTCACTGCACGGGGGACAACTGTACCGCTGTGACAGCGCTTCGCCCACACAGCTAACAAGTATCGACAAGGTAACGAACGTAATGCAGGTGGCACAAATATGTCGGAATTCCTTTACGCGTATGTGGCGTCCGTGTTCTCGACACCGGTACACGGTTATCGGGAGGCCAATCATATGTGGCACGACATGCGTGTGTGGGACCTAAGTGTAGCCGGCCGAAGTGGCCGAGCGGTTCTAGGCGCTACAGTCTGGAAGCGCGCCACCGCTACGGTCGCAGGTTCGAATCCTACCTCGGGCATGGATGTGTGTGATGTCCTTAGGTTAGTTAGGTTTAAGTAGTTCTAAATTCTAGGGGACTGATGACCTCAGAAGTTGAGTCCCATAGTGCTCAGAGCCATTTGAACCATTTTGAACCTATGTGTGAAACATTCTTACCCGAAGTTAGTGTATCCTTTACCATGCAACGGATGGCCATGTACGGATGAAACACAGTTTCAAACCATTGTTACACAGTCTACTTTCATGGCCACAATTACGATACACACGTAAAGGATTAAGAAACGAACATCTTTGTATTGTAAATGTTACGTTTTAGTCCGCATCTCGTGGTCGTGCGGTAGCGTTCTCGCTTCCCACGCCCGGGTTCCCGGGTTCGATTCCCTGCGGGGTCAGGGATTTTCTCTGCCTCATAATGGCTGGGTGTTGTGTGATGTCCTTACGATGGTTAGGTTTAAGTAGTTCTAAGTTCTAGGGCATTTATGACCATAGATGTAATGTCCCATAGTGCTCAGAATCATTTCTTACGTTTTATTTATACAGACGTGTGTAGTTCGGAGGAGGGGTGCGAATAGGACATAGGAATGGATTTACATCGTCCTGGATATTTTTGAAATCATTTTGAACTAGAATCTCGATATTTGATGTGAAATTATTGATCATTAGGCGCAGTGCACAAGTCAGACGAACATCAGTACGACTACTCCTAAACTTCGATTTTGGCAGAGTCATTATGCAGAAAACACTTTGCACAAGTATGTTGTTCCACAAAAACTATACTCTCAAGCAGCTGTTCTAAATAACAATGGAAACTGTGCACATGGGAAACATTTGTAGAAGCTTTCCTAGGTTTGCCGGCCTAGGTGGCCGAGCGGTTCTAGGCGCTACAGTCTGGAACCGCACTACCGCTACGGTCGTAGGTTCGAATCCTGCCTCGGGCATGGGTATGTGTGTGTAATGTCCTTAGGTTAGTTAGGTTTAAGTAGTTCTAAGTTCTAGGGGACTGATAACCTCAGAAGTTAAGTCACATTGTGCTCAGAGCCATTTTGTTCTTTCCAGCATTTCTACAGTGTCTAACTTCTCCTTCAGCGCATGATTGCATTGAAAGTGAATGAGTTCCAACTGAATTTCAGGAGACGCATGTTCAACGTTAACTGAAAAAGGAGTAAAAAAAAAGTTGACATCGCATCCAGTCGATTTAAGTCCTCAAATCTACTAACAAAAATGCCTTCGAGAGACAGTAACACCGCTATAAACCAATCAAAATGTTCTTTGAGCCTCTCCTGTTCCAAATTGTTTTCACTAACAACTAGTGTCAACACTCGGGAAGTGTACACACGACATTTCTGATAGTGCTTTGCCCGCAAAAGCAGTTTTCTCTCGAATGCCAGAATAGTGTCAAACACTTCGCTAATAACCTTATTTATACCTTGCAAAGCTACATTCAAGCTATTCAGATGCTTGGTTACGTCACTTAACAACGCGATGTCTAAAATCTGTAAGTAGGCTGTTATTGTAACCCGTCTGAACGGATTATGAAAGAAATCAATAAGCTTTGCAGACTTTGTTGTCACAGAATGCATCAGCATTGGGACAGATATTTACATTTATTTCAAAACGTACTGAATGAAATGCCTCATGGCTCCACTGCTTTACAACCTGTTCTTGTACTGAAGAATAAAGCACCACCGAACAGAATCAGAGAGCTTGTACGTTTTCCGAATACACGTAAACTTCGACTCAATGACATAATTGGTTTGGCTATTAAAAATATAAATTCTGCTGCAGACAAAAGGAGAAAATTACACGGTAAAGCAAATGCAAAGAAATTATATACTGGTCAGAAAGTTCCCATTAAAGCTCATTCATTGTCACATAAGAAGAAACACTTGAGTCACAAATTCTTTCTAGTTTACTATGGACCTTACAGAATCCGACGTATACCACATGATAATTGCCTTGAAGTCGAAAGTCTGCGTACTAGGAAGAGTAAAGGTTTACACCACAATTTCTCATGTAAAACCGTTTATTGAAAGATAATCTGTTTTTTTTTTTAACTTTGTCTTTGTCATAAAACATTTCATTTCACATTTCTAGTATGCTTTGTCACACTCAGAAACTGTTAACATGCAACAATGTTTTTAAGTTAACTATCCAGTCTAGAACCTAGGGAACATTTTTAAACAGAAATTACGAATGCATTGTTATAGTGAACAGACGACACAGTGTTGTTATTTGTACATCCTTGCTTGTTAGTTGCACAATTACGTAACGACTATAAGGCTTACATACTTAGAACATATACTGTTAATGAGATTTTAATGCAACATTTTGGTTTAGTTGAAAAGACATTCTATATTTGAAGTACTTTCTGTGAGATTAAAGATGACTTAACATTTGGTTTCTTTGATAGCTACACGATTATATCACGACACTACTAATGTGTGACACAATTTTCATAGTGCTTTTGGGGTGTATCTGTTTTATATCTGCACAGTTTTTCTGAATTATTCTGGAAAGTAAAACATATTTTAGTTGTAACTTTTGTGGCATAGCTACAATGAGACAACCTTTTCCGTAGCACAACAATACGTTACAGCACAGTACTTTCTTCATCACTGCAATAAGCGTAATAACTAAGATATCTATACGCAAAGCATTTCACTTTTGTTAATCATGAGATAAGTACATTGACTTCTGCAGCACTTAGTTTTCGGAGGACGATAACTACGACACTTCCACAGAGATTATCTTACAACAAGACGCACAGTTTACCGCTACAGTACACGTATTTGAGTGATTAATTTTGTACTTAAAACATTTATTTTTAAAGATATTTGAAGTACAACGATACAAAGGTTTTCCATGATACATTTCATTCCATTGCTGTAATCTGTAACACCTGAGGATATAATTACATTAATCCTCAGGGGAGTACACGCTTACTTTGTGTACCATGTGTATGGGAAGTACAAGGAGCCCTAGTTAATATGGTATTTGCTTATACAACTTTACACATCAGTACCATATTTCTCTAACACAGAATTACACAGCTATCTGATCATTTAACTGAGAGAGACAAATATTTATTTTACTACATCAGTGACAGATGCTTATGTAATTACACGGTTGGATAACTTCACACTTATGATATTGTATTTTGTCTGTACTTTGTGAAATGTTTTTGTCTGTGCTTTGTGAAACGTTCATATTTTTTCGGAACCATAGTGATACTATGAGATCTTTGAATGATGTATTTTGTATGGGATCATGATTTTTAAAGTACGTTTGAGACAGATGACTCTTTTGACATGAGCAGCAAATTTTTTCAGGTTTTGAAATTATTGCAGAAAGCTACGACGATTTTGAGATTTGTCTGAGTTTTTATGATGTTATAATTACGATGACAATGTGTATTATGCTGTTGAGGTATGTTTATGATCAATAAGCTGATGCTATATGAGGAATTTAGTTATGCTACGTATCTGTTATGATGAAATATTGAAGAAGTGTCGACGAATAAGGTAAGCAATAATGAATAGTGGTTAGGGACTTTGGTTTGTGGAAAAGGATGTTGGAAACCGAGAATCGTACTTTAAGAGTTATGAAATGTGTGTATATGCGTGAATGTATCACTATGCTGGCGAAAATTTTTTGGACACTATTACATTTAAAGGATATTGTTTCTACAGATTTGTAACGCAAATTCTTGACCTGTGAAATATTTTTATATGAGACGGTCACTATAGCGGAAAGTGGTGTCGTAAATATTTCGGTAAGAAAGTTAAGTGACCACCTGCACGTAATGCGTCGTGGGCATCCAGCTGCGCGACAGCCACCTGGAAGCAAGCCATTAGTGTGTGCCTTTCAGAGGCACAGGTGAAAGAAGAAAAAGAGGCCATTATCCTCGCTATTGACATTCCTTTGTAGAAAACATCATAAATACGACACCCTAAAAATTGAAAACATGATTATACTGTTGAGTTCTTAATTTATGATATTTACTAAATTGCCTAATGAAATGATGAGAAACATTTTTACATCTAATGTCTTTCTAGTTGACAGATTTTTTACTGCCTTTGGAGACGCCATCTAGTGAATGACGTTTTACATATTGCTTTGTATATATTTGCTCATTTTGTTTAATATCTAATTTGTAGCTGCACTGCAGCATTGGTTAAAATAAAAGATTGATAGATGTACTAATATAAATATTTTATGCCTACAGATCCAGTACATAATAACTTTATAATCAACTTCAAAAAACGAGGGAGCACAAAAAGACATTTCCCTTCACAAGAATTGCATACAGAATTTTCTTTTCAAGTACTTGGTCATTTCTTTTGTAGCATAAGTTGTGGTGCACCACTTTACGTAGATATTAAGATGTGAATATACATTTCCCTTATCTGCATTGTGGTCTTTAGCGTAATATTTTTTCTGCTTGAGCTTTGTCATGTTTAGATATAAGTTATTCCATTTGCTGCTGCTTGCTTTGACAATTTTCATTTTTGTCATTGCTGTTTGTGTTAATTGTTTTGTGCTGCTGCATTGCCTCGTCCCTTAGTTTAGCATCTGAGCTCAGTAGATTTAAGCTAGCTTAAGAGGGGGTAGACTATATGAGAGAACGAGTTTTGATGAATTGGCAGAAATGCATTGAGAAGTTATACGAAAAATGTACAGAAAGCAGGTATAGGTAGGATTTTCTTTGAAATAAATGATGAGGTAAGATACTGGAAAGTAAATAATGAGGTTAGAAATATGTGAACATATAAATACAAGAAACATGCTTGGATAGAATTTTTTTTGGTGGAAACAAATGTTGAAATAAGAGTAAAGATCTATGGAATGAAGTTTTGGTTTGGATTGCAGTACCAAATGTTACACTGAAAACAAACCCTGCCATTTCCCCTTGTGTTATCCCACTATGTGTTTGTGTACCCTTGGGTATTTGTGTTCTTCCTGACTTTATGTGTTTATATGATGAGAATTATGTTGTAGAATTTTCTGATAATATGTTATTGACTTTGTAACGATGTTTATACATCATTTATCTGTTCTGTTTTGTTGCTCATGTGTAAAGTTGATGTTTCAAAAGTTATTCTGATCTTTTATGTATTTACTTATGTCATAATTCCTGTAACACTGATATATATGTCAGTTTGAGTCTGTTGTAAAGCCCGTATTACTACAAATGTTATCTTTATTATCATGTTTTTAATGATGTATGCTGTATCTTTGTTATTGCATTCTCATGTTATAATATTGTAATTGACACCAGTTCATCAAATTAAGTAACTTGTAAGCATTCATTTCACTGCACACATTTCTGTTGGTCATATTATATGGACAATATGTGAGGAGTAGGGACAGATTGTATTTACACGTGTGTTACTAATTCAGCAAGGGACTGGTTAACAGCATTGCTGGTTCTAAGGACAATTAGAAAAAAAAGCTTTGTGAGTGCACAAGTGGTGGTTCAAGGACTTGCGATATTGTCTGCAAGACTCTTCGATGGTGATTGTGCATCTGAACAGTCTCTGCAAGGACTAAAGTGGGTCTACACCTTTGATGACTCACCAGTACCATTATTTCTACAAGGACTGCAGTGGGTCTGCACCTCTGGTGGCCCACCAACACCATAATCTCTAGTAGGACTACAGTGGGTCTGCTCTGTGATGACCAACGTGCCAATATTCTTCAAAACTTCGACTGACTCTTCTGTGGGTTTGCTCTGTTGTGGCCCATTACCTGTCTGCATGTCAAGAGTCAGCACTGTCTTTCCGTTGGATGGTCAACACTACTTCTTCAAGACTGCTTAGGAAATCCACTACTTCCGAGTGCATTTTTTTTTATTACTCAGACTTTGAGAAAAACACTGCAATTTTACTGTGATGAATGATCAGGACTGTCTTTTGGACTGTGAGAAAATTTTAGCTTTTGACCAACATTGTATCGATAAGTGTGTGCATTTCATTTCTTTGTTATTGTAATTATGAAGAAATTTTTCAAGTCTGTATTGGACACTGCCCAAAACAATTTCTAAATTTTTTGTGGGGAGCATGGGGGCTATGTAAGTAGGCTGTTTAGGTTTTTTATTGGTAACGCCACATAGCGCTCTGTATGAAAAATCACTGGCTGTGCTGTGTGCAGTCAGTGGCTCGTTGGCATTGCTGTAATACTCGCCATTGTAGTGTTTGGCAGCTGGATGTTAACAGCGCGTAGCGTTGCGCAGTTGGAGGTGAGTCCCCAGCAGTGGTGGACGTGGGGAGAGAGATGGCGGAGCTTTGAAATTTGTAAGACTGGATGTCATGAACTGCTATATATTTTATGACTATTAAGGTAAATACATTGTTTGTTCTCTATTAAAATCTTTCATTTGCTAACTATACCTATCAGTAGTTAGTGCCTTCCGTAGTTTGAATCTTTTATTTAGCTGGCAGTAGTGGCGCTCGCTGTATTGCAGTAGTTCGAGTAACCAAGATTTTTGTGAGGTAAGTGATATGTGAAACGTATGGGTTAATGTTAGTCAGGGCCATTCTTTTGTAGGGATTTTTGAAAGTCAGATTGCGTTGCGCTAAAAATATTGTGTGTCACTTTAAGCACAGCCATGTATAATTCTTCCAAGGGGACGTTTCAAATCCACTGTGGATCGTCCAATTCTTTCACCGGTTTTTCTTTCGCATCCATGAATAACGCTATATATTTATGTAAAATAAAAAACCGTTCTAAAGCAACACCTCGACTCAACGAAGGTGCTTCACAAAAAAATGGAACATCACCGTATTCACACTAGAGGTCTGCCAGGAAAGATTTGAATTGTCCGTGTCCAAAACAGTTCGCTCTGTGAATGTTTACTGTTTTGATAACCAAGTCCATGAGGCCAACTAGTTTGGCACGTTTTGCTAGCAAATTAACACGGTGAAGAACGAAATGTATTGGTGGTACTTCCTGCTGGGCACCGACGGCTTTCAACTTTTTCGTATGAAAGCAACGACACCTGACTTGCTGCCAATTATTGCAGGAGACCCATCTGTTGCAATCGATGAAAGTTTCTCCCTACATAGCTCGTATTTCTCTATTATATGTTCTACGCAGGTTCGAATCCTGCCTCGATCATGGATGTGTGTGATGTCCTTAGGTTGGCTAGGTTTAAGTAGTTATAACTTCTAGGGGACTAATGACCTAAGACATTAAGTCCCATAGCGCTCAGAGCCATTTGAACCACTGTTCTACGCAGGGAAATATATCGTCGGCCGTCGTTGTGTAATACATTGGCACTAAATCGGGGAGTTCCTCAATCACATTAAACTGAGCATCATCTCCTCGCAAAAAGCCTGGAAGTTGAGCAACATCACATACATCAGTGCTTTCGTCCAAAGCTAATGGAAATAAAACCAAATCTTTGATCCTGTTTCTCATTTGAGCTCCGACATCGTGTGCCGTTTCTTCAATGCGCCTGCAAACTGTTCTCCGTGAAAGAGGAACGGTTTCAAAAACAGGAAGACCTTTTGGGCACAAAATTGTTGTGGCAGCAACAAAACATTCTTTCACAAATTCTCCATCTCCGAAGGTCCGTGCTGTTTCAGCTATTTTAAGAGCTCCATGATAGCTTAATGTCATCGCCGCATCGTTGCGGATGATGAGGTTTTCGTCCTGTAAATACGGGCAGGAGAAGGTAAAAGTGACGAAAAATACACGTAACGTATTATTAATAACAGTGATTATATGAGTCAATGTCATAATTATCTACATGTATACGTACGTCTTTCTCCGTTTTTCTGCTTCAGTTCCATGAGTTTGGCTTTTCTTTCTTTATTATTTACACCGACTTATCCTTCTCGGAAGCATTCGATAATGTCGCTTGACATTTAACTTTTCTGTGAAGACAACATTGTATTGAAAATCAAAAACTGAGGTCCGTTTTGCGTTCGACTGTGGATTAACAAGTACGGTTTCAAAGGACATTCGGTTCAACGATTTTAACTCCTCCTCAGCCATTCTTCCAGCCCCTAGTTCTATCACAAACACCGAACGCGATGTCTACACAGACAATAGAAACGACGCGAAATAAATGGACCGAGCGCTTCGAGCTGTACAGCGACGTGCGTGACTAGACTAGTAGATGGTGGAGGTACTGCTGGCTGACAGAGCGGGGGAGAGCCGTGGGCAGGCCTTGCTTTCATCTGCGAAACGGAGTTTGCCCCGGCCCTGCACTATATAGGGTGAGAGTACTTCGTAACACCACATCTTTTGTGCACGGCTGGCTGTACATGTATTTTCGCTAAATTTTCCCTCTCTTATTATTTTTATTGCCTTTTTTCATATTTCTTGCAGTTTACACATTATTTGCGTTTTCGTTCGCCGCCAAAGAGACCACATGTTGTTCAGACAATTTCGGTTTGACAATATTGTTCCCCTCATGGAATTTCCGTTACTCGAGTATTTGAGTTCAGCTTTTTACACAGCTGTACTCTCCAGTAGTGCAAATATTGTGACAGCTACACCATTATTTTGCACTGTTTATTTCTATCGTTATGGATAACTGTATCATACAGAGCGTACCGCGCCTCGAGTGCAAATAGTGAAACCATCGGGCTCTGAAAAAGGGAAGAGAAAATAATTCTGAGACAATATCGTGATGATTATTTATCTTATTCTTTTACATGGTGACAATACACGCCCAATCCCCGAGTGTGTTGTGTGTGGTGAAAACCTAATGCTGCTAAGGTTCCCAGTATATATAAACGACAATCCTCAAATAAAAAAGACATTCCTCTCTAATAACTTATGATGCGAATAATTTTCGTCAGCTGTTGTAACAAAATAAAATGTACTCATAACTACATCGGTACGTGTTCATAAAAAGTATAGGAAGCCAACTATAAGGCAGCTGAACCTATCGTAATGACCAAAAACGACAGACAACAGCAGAAAAGTTTTTGTCAACTGCATGTAAGGAAATGGTAAAATTAGTCATTCAGTTGAGAAGCTGCTACTGATATTTCAAAAATTCCTCAGTCTGGTCACAAAATGAGCTGCCGAGTTAGTGTGATGTCCAGTGGTATCGAAGACATTTTGATGGACAATATACAGAGCGGGTAACATCATTTATTTATGGTTCATTTAAAATTCTATAATTTCTTTTTAATTTACAATTTTCCCGTATTGGTAATATACTTTCTGAAGATGTAAAGTTAAGTGTGCTATACTGGAGTCTGAAGTTCTTTGCATTGTTTGCGAGTAATGTAGTAAAATAATATGTAATTTCTTTATTACGTTAAATAATTTTCTAATGACATTTTGTATTTAAAAATATTCGTGTGTAGAAATTGTTCATGTTGATGTAAATTTGACAATTTAAGAAATGGTCACGCTTAGGAGCAAAGTAAGAAATAGATGTTATGTAAAAGTTAATGTGCTTTTGTTTGAAACGAAAGTGGTTCTGGGGAGTGGAAAAGGTGGCAAGGGCGAATCGACGCGCTACCTAGAGCAAGCGAGGGAAATAAGTCACACAGTCTGTAGGCAGCAATGACTGGGGCAAGACCTTTGTGGAACAGGAGAAGCTTTTCTGCTCGGATGGAGACTACAAACGGTTTACGGCATACCTGCGATTTGTTGGACTACTGAATGTAAAATTGAACGATGCCAAGAAGAGAAATTGAGCCCATACAGCATGATACCTGCAGGCCATACTGTGGGTAGTGGAGCGGTCACAGCTGTTTGTCACACCCAAGCCTACAGCCATCAGATAAGATATTTTTGTGATTTCACTTTCGTACAGCGTGAACCATTAATTTAAACTGTGTTTTAACAATGATTCTTGAAGTTTAAAGACACTCGTTCACCATGTTATTTCATCCTAATCATACACCTATGTAGGGTTCCTTCCTGGTGTTTCCTTAATCCGAGTATCCTATTTAACAGGCATTGAAGCGTCAAGTTAATATAAAGAGGCACCATTTAGGTTGTTTTTGTGTTTTCTCAACTGTTGCGAAGTGTTATAGTAAAAGTTTGCTTATGTAAAATTCAATCATAGTGTAGCCTTGTTACTAGAATTTGTTAAATAATTGTAAAGAATTAGTTCAAATAGTAATAGCTACTGGAATTAAATTTCAATAAGAAAGAGTGTTTCTTGAAGTGAAATGTTCAGTATAAAAAGCGTGTGCTTTAGTATCTAAGTATTTTAGTATTTAAGTTTGTCAATTATGGGAAGGCTTTTCTATAGGTCCACCATGGCCAAATTTTTTTAGCTTCCTTGAAGTCATCTACTGGTGTATCTCTCATTTAAAATTTGAAGAACCCAATTACACAGTAGCAAGAAAGTAGGCGAAGTTCATACTTCTGATTTTCCAATACTTCACTGTTTAATTGCCAGGATAGGCTGGCGACCATTAGTACATGTTTTAAACCACCAAATGAACTTCGAACTGAGTTGCCATAGCTTCAGTGTAATATTATTCATACTGCGTTTCTATCTAACCGCTAGGTAGGATCTTAGGAAAAGAAGTGAATAATCTGATGTACTTATCTATTAGACACAACGCACGCTCAAGTCCTGTAAAAAGGGTAACTCTATTGATTAGCTTTTCCTATTGACAGGACTATCGCCCCATAGTGTACTTTATTTCGAAACTTAACTAAATTTTAATAGGAGGGTTATACGTAGTTTTTCCCGTGACAGGACTATTTGTTCTGTTGGGGTATAGTATAAGTGGCAACATAGAGACAGGGTTTTCTGTTACTTAGGTATTATTAAATTACAACAGTAGTGGTAGGGTTACAAGCAGCCGTAAATTCTCCCTGCAGATCGACGGGTCCACCGACACTTACCGTCACGCACAACACCTTTCCTGCATGGTTATGGGGGTGCTATTGAAAGTAATTTCTTTTTTGCTACAGAACTCCTCGAACGAGCAACAGGTGAAGAATTATTTGTGCGACTAATGAATATTTGGTCTGTAATGAGTGGTTAGTGTTTGCACAGACGGAACCGCTTCTATGACAGGTCGAGTTAGAGGATTCGTGGGCAAAGTACACGAAGTAACTTACGAATCGACTATTGTCTCATTCACCGCAAAGCCTTTATTGTTAATTAAGTTTTTGCCATCTCCTCAGAAAATTGTTATGGACGAGGTAGCAAAGCCCGTGAATTTCATGAAATCGCGATCCCTAAATATCCGACTTTCTTTCATTTTGTGTTATGAAATGGGATCAACAAATTACATTTCTGCTACATACAGAAGTGCGACGGTCGTCAGTAGGTAAGGTATTAATGCGAATGTCTGAGCTTAGAGATGAAATACTTGCATTTTTTACTACTGAGGAGCACGAGAATACAGATTTATTTGCAGATGATGAATGAATATCTAATTTGGTGTAAGTTTCTGATATTTTTGTATCCTACACTTAAATGAACTACAGGGAAAAATGCAGGGTAGAAACAGAAACATTCTGACAAGTATGAATAATTTTTAAGAATGTATTAACAAGTAAAATTTCTGGATACAGACCATTGAAAATAGATCGTGTGAGGTGTTTCCAGTTGTATAGCTTCTTACTGACGATTATAAGGTGTTGATGGACTTAATTAAAAACATTTAGTACTCTTGCAGCAAAATTAAAAAAAATATGTTAAAGAGAGTGTAAAAGATTTTGTCTGTGTTCGTGATGCATTCATGGATTCGAAACATCCTCCAAATAATTTGGGTTTAGGCTTACAAGAGGAACCGTCAGTTTTGAAAGCAGACAGAACACTGAAATCAAAATTTCCTTAGGATACATTTTGGTTCTTAATAAGCAGACAGCAACGAATACAATGTATGACATGGAAGTTAATGAGTTATTACCATTTGCAACTACATATTTCTGTGAACTTGGCTTCTCGCCGTTGACTGAAAGTGAAATATCAAAGAGAGAGAGACTGAAATCCATAGATGAAGAAATGAGGCTTGCTTTGTCAATGATTCCATTACGAATCATCTGTCTGTATGTAACTAAGCAGACTCGTATCACATTGAATGTATGAATGAAGTAGAAATGTCGTGTGACTAAGGCCTCCCGTCGGGTAGACCGTTGGCCGGGTGCAAGTCTTTCGAGTTGACGTCACTACGGCAACTTGCTCATCGATGGGAATGAAATGATGATGATTAGGACAACACAACACCTAGTCTCTGTATGGAAAAAATCTCCGCCCCACCCGGGAATCGAACCCGGGCTCACATTCTGTCGCTCTGGCCACTTTTTTTTTTTTTTTTTTTTTTTTTTTGTAATCTCATTTTGTTCGTTATTGTTCGTTTCAATTGTTAGTGGCGGACGTCACCTGACGCCCATTGAAGTTAGTTACTGATCCATTCACTAAGTTTTTTTTATTACAGAGGGCAGCTAACCCTCTGACCGAACACGCTGAGCTACCGTGCCGTCTTACAGGTCTCTACCGTAGATTCCAAGTTTTCGACCTCTAGAAACCTATTCCAACTTGGGGTGGGGGTTAGGAGGGCGTGGAAACTGAAAAACCGCGAAGATTAGTAGTTTTCTTTTCAGCTCATCCCTCCGAATGTTTTCTCCTGCTTTTTTTTAAAAAAAGAAAAGAAAGATCATTCTTGTACAGTGTACTATTTTCTACAATTTTTTCTGTTCAAATGCAATTTTATGAGTAGATCACATGCTTACCAATATGCAGAGCTACAACCGAGCAATAAAACTGTCAAATCAACAAAAAAAGTGAAAAAGGACAAGCTTTAGAATTAGACCTTTAATTATAATATTAATTTAAAAGTATAGTGCTAAGCGCCTCTAATGGTCTTTGCTTAACATCGAGAGCCCCAACTCTTTCTGCCAATGGGGATACACATTTCTACTAAGGTTGCCTAAAAACGACAGAAACGCAGGTTTTTCATGTTAGGTGCTTATAATTGTTCACGTTTAGCAAGTTCTCGAGCGCCCCTTGTAACTGTCGTTATGCGATCTTCGCCCAGCAGTGGCAGGAAACTACACAGACACACAATTTTTGACCTACATAAAGTATAATTTAGAAAAATTTCCGTTACATCTGATTCTCTATTAGTCCTTACCAGCTAAACGTATGTTTAAGACATGAAACTAACTATGATTGAAAAAAGCATGTAACAGAATACAGTATAACGTCTTGGCCTCTTTGATCCATTTGGCAGGTCACACTGAACTTCAGCTTGTCCCTCCTCAGCAATGATGTTGACGTTTCGGGTTTTCCCATCGTTGTAATCCTGCTGAGCGTCCTCCTTATTGCGGAAAGGCTGAAATGCGTTCTCACAAGCACTGTCTCAACAATGTTTGCTAATGTCGGAGTACCAGGGTCGTGCTTTTTGAAACTGCCGACCTGTTTGCTACGCACTTTCATACTTTTACAAGACTTTGGAGACACTGTTTTAAAGTGTTTGAAGGACAGCTTAGGAAGTGATTACTAGTGAGGCTGGAACTACTTTTTTCATTGTTGCTATGGGAATCCTCCCTCCTCTTATTATCACCCATCCCGAAAATCATGGAATCTATTTTTTCTTTATTTTCTTTTTTAAATTTATTTTGACTTTTAGTTTCATGAGTATACAACGAACCTTAGTGGAGAGGCTGAATTAGCAGGACAGAGTGGATCAGATAGTGGAAAGGGGCCAAAATGAGTTCCTGTCAGTTGCACTCAACATACAAACTTTATTTATCAACTCACTGTATTACAACAAGGACGAAAAACACTCAAAACTTTAATCGACCTCCTGTGACTAACTTTAGGTCGGCTGAAGGCCACATTCAAAGACGCAAGGCTTAGTCAAAATTGAAATACAAGTTCTTCTGGAAGTGTCACCCAAAAGTATTTTCAAGGTCTTCAATCTAATCGGCTAAAGGCCTTAGCAATTTAATTTTAATGGAATTAAGCTGGAGGTCGCATATTAAGCAATAAGAGAAGTTTCAATCAAAAGGGAGAAGGTCTTATTTTAAAACATTTATGCAAATTGGGCTGAAGGCAACATTCAAAAGCATAACAATCTTATGCCTTAAGGGCAAGAGAAGAAGATTAATTTAAGAGATATTAAAACTCGACTGAAGGCCGTTCGTTCAGCAACAAATAATTTAACGGCTTAAGCCCTAGAAGAAGAGCTTCGATTTCAAAGTGCAGAAGGCCGTATCTTAAAACATTTCATATAAAATACTGAATAACATCTCATGTCTTAAGGGCAAGACAAGGACATTAATTTAAGAGATATCAATACTCGGCTGAACACTGCTTATCAACAACTATGTTTAAAGGCTTAAGGTCTAGAAAGAATTTCAATCTACAAGGCAGAAGGCCTTATCTTAAAACCTCTCCAGTAAAATTCGGCTGAAGGCTCCATATAAAAATATAACAATCTCATGCCTTAAGTGCAATACAAGAACATTAATTTAAGAGATATTGATACACGGTTGAAAGTGAGACATCAACCAAATAACTAAAATTCAAACGTGGAAATTACTACATAACACACAAGGAACGGCACTAAGAAGTTTCCGAGGGTGGGCCTGCGATTGTAACACTAACGCACGTTCAGGTGAGGCAGGCAGCCTGTCCAACGACTTTTTAATCTGGAGGCAATCCAACCGACAGACAGCCGACCGATGAATCAACCAAATCAGTTCCACTCCACGAGACCAGCAAAACGATCACAAAATTTCAGTACAGGACACACAGAATACTGTCGTCCACAACGACAAACAACACCTCAGCTGTCGAAGTACACGCCGCGCTGGACAGCAACAACACGACGAGAAAAATACGCTGCCTAAAATTACGCCAACGACCAGGGCAGGTAACCGGAAAGTCAACGGCCACAAGGCAGAAGATATCGCTGGTGAAATTCCATAACAGGGAATAAATTAAGCTAAATTTCACAGGAAGGCGGCTGGAATCTTAGCCGACTTAAATACACACACGTTTTTGGTCTCGGGAATGTCCCAAAAGCGACAACCAGGATCAAACGAAGAAATGTAAACAGTTGAGGCTCGACGTTAAGTTAATTGAGGACACAACTTTCTTGTCCAAGATCGGTGGGGGGCGAACTTCGCAGCACTCTCAAGCAGCACCTCACACACAACCCGCGCGGGAAGTGAGATGTAATAAAATAAAAGTGATGTTGATATTCAGTGAAAAGTTGGAATTCGAGATTTCGTTTACTGTTTTATCAATCACAATTGGCGTACGAAACATGGATTGACCATTGTCATAAGATATTGCATTATGAAATGTGAATAGTCTTCACTTGCAGTTTCGTGTGGCTTGAGGCAGTCACAGCTAGCGTGCTTTGATTAAGAAATTGCATTATCGTCTTTCAAATTACTTCATGTACGTAGATATACTCGGTTGTGAAGTTCTTGTTATGACAAAACAATTTCCTAACGGACCAGAAAGTTCTTAAGGGCGCAAGAACAACTGCAACATCACACAAAAAAGGAATATTAAAACAGGTGCAAGAAGACGATAAAACAGTTTTTTTAATGTAACACACGCATTAGACTGCTGATCTTGTTGTCTGTAATCTTAGCAAAATGAGTAATTAAAATGAAAATAATACTGAGAAGATGATAGGAAT
This sequence comes from Schistocerca gregaria, assembly GCF_023897955.1. Classification (NCBI taxonomy): domain Eukaryota; kingdom Metazoa; phylum Arthropoda; class Insecta; order Orthoptera; family Acrididae; genus Schistocerca; species Schistocerca gregaria. The sequence goes on along the minus strand of NC_064926.1, from coordinate 92,896,642 downwards.
GAGCACTGCTAAATGATTCAATATTTACAGAACAAATATTTATTATAACTAATACATATTTCGCACCTTATGCTCAGTACAACAATGACGGTAGATTTTTATGTCCGTATCATGTCTATTGAGTGCTCTTTTATATAGCCATTGTCCTCTTCAGTCGCCTGTGCGTCGTCACAATAAGTTATAATAGTTCTTCTTTTTACAGTTCACTCAAACTTAGACGGAACACGTTTTTATGCATTTAGTACCACCACAAATCTGCGTCCTTCTTACGTAAGAAAAACAGTACAAGTGTTTAGCTCTCAAGGCTTCATTTGATCTCCAGCTAACAAAATAATGAAGGATCGCATATCGATCTGTATTCTTCTCAGTTTATATTGCTGCTCAAAGACGACGAATTACATTATGCAGGAAATTCCACCGTCGCTATGCGAATCCTTGTTATAAATTAATCATTCTTTATAAACAAGTATTCGAATTCTGGCTGAAAGTGTTAACTATTTGCTGTTTTAATGAAGTCAAAAATAGCCAATATCACAGCGCCTCCTATGAGGAGAGAGGGAATACCGAAGTATTGCCTCGATCCTCATGTCATCATGAGATATTCGTGATAAACAGAAGCTAAACGATGTCAAAGTTAGCGCAAGGATGGCTATGCGTGAAGCGTTCAGTGAATTCGAAAGTAAAATTCTATGCACTGACTTGACAGAAAATCCAAGGAAGTTCTGGTCTTACTTTAACTGAGTAAGTGGCTCGAAACAGCATATCCAGACAGTCCGGGATGAAGATGGCATTGAAACAGAGGATGACACGTATAAAGCTGAAATACTAAATACTTTCACAGAGGAAGACCGCACTGCAGTTCCTTCTCTAAATCCTCGTACGAACGAGAAAATGGCTGACATCGAAATAAGTGTCCAAGGAATAGAAAAGTAACTGGAATCACTAAACGGAGGAACGTCTACTGGACCTGACGGGATACCAATTCGATTCTACACAGAGTACGTGAAAGAACTTGCCCCCCTTCTAACAGCCGTGTACCGCAAGTCTCTAAAGAAACGGAAGGTTCCAAATGATTGGAAAAGAGCACAGGTAGTCCCAGTCTTCAAGAAGGGTCGTCGAGCAGATGTGCAAAACTATATACCTATATCTCTGACGTCGATCTGTTGTAGAATTTTAGATCATGTTTTTTGCTCGCGTATCATGTCGTTTTTGGAAACCCAGAATCTACTCTGTAGGAATCAACATGGATTCCGGAAACAGCGATCGTGTGAGACCCATCTCGCTTTATTTGTTCATGAGACCCAGAAAATATTAGATACAGGCTCCCAGGTAGATGCCATTTTTCTTGACTTCCGGAAGGCGTTCGATACAGTTCCGCACTGTCGCCTGATAAACAAAGTAAGAGCCTACGGAATATCAGACCAGCTGTGTGGCTGGATTGAAGAGTTTTTAGCAAACAGAACACAGCATTTTGTTATCAATGGAGACACGTTTACAGACGTTAAAGTAACCTCTGGTGTGCCACAGGGGAGTGTTATGGCACCATTGCTTTTCACAATATATATAAATGACCTCGTAGATAGTGTCGGAAGTTCCATGCGGCTTTTCGCGGATGATGCTGTAGTATACAGAGAATTTGCAGCATTAGAAAATTGTAGCGAAATGCAGGAAGATCTGCAGCGGACAGGTACTTGGTGCAGGGAGTGGCAACTGACCCTTAACATAGACAAATGTAATGTATTGCGAATACATAGAAAGAAGGATCCTTTATTGTATGATTATATGATAGCGGAACAAACACTGGTAGCAGTTACTTCAATAAAATATCTGGGAGTATGCGTGCCGAACGATTTGAAGTGGAATGATCATCTAAAATTAATTGTTGGTAAGGCGGGTACCAGGTTGATATTCATTGGGAGAGTCCTTAGAAAATGTAGTCCATCAACAAAGGAGGTGGCTTACAAAGCACTCGTTCGACCTATACTTCAGTATTGCTCATCAGTGTGGGATCCGTACCAGATCGGTTTGACGGAAGAGATAGAGAGGATCCAAAGAAGAGCGGCCCGTTTCGTCACAGGGTTATTTGGTAGCCGCGATAGAGTAACGAAGATGTTTAACAAACTCAAGTGGCAAACTCTGCAAGAGAGGCGCTCTGCATCGCGGTGTAGCTTGCTCGCCAGGGTTCGAGAGGGTGCGTTTCTGGATGAGGTACCGAATATATTTCTTCCGCCTACTTATACCTCCCGAGAAGATCACGAATGTAAAATTAGAGAGATTAGAGCGCGCACGGAGGCTTTCAGACAGTCGTTCTTCCCGCGAACCATTCGAGACTGCAAAAAAAAAAAAAAAAAAAAAAAAATGGCTCTGAGCACTATGGGACTTAACATCTTAGGTCGTCAGTCCCCTAGAACTTAGAACTACTTAAACCTAAGGACATCACACACATCCTTGCCCGAGGCAGGACTCGAACCTGCGACCGTAGCAGTCCCGCGGTTCCGGACTGCAGTGCTAGAACCGCACGACCACCGCGGCCGCGAGATTGGAACAGGAAAGAGAGGTAATGACAGTGGCACGTAAAGTGCCCTCCGCCACACACCGTTGGGTGGCTTACGGAGTATAAATGTAGATGTAGAATGTAGATGTAGATGTAGATTTTTGGTATGACACATAGTATTCCTTCGGAAGTTACTGGCGTACTAAGTACCATTTATAAACATTTATCAGATATTTATCATTATTGAAAATAAACTTTCATTGTTTGTTCATCAGTTACTTCATTCCTTAATACTAAGATTCACATTGGTCCATATTTGCTTACGACAGTAAGTGACTGTTCATTTCTCACTTCGGGGGATAGAATTCAGAATTTACATTCTGTTGACATTAACAGCCAATACACGAGTACAGCGAATTCTTATTTTCACTAAACTAGAGTGGACAATGTTCGAGCCTCTGTTGACTCGTTGTGGTACAATTACAATTTAATTGCGTAGCACTACACTTGGTGATGCTTTCACTTTCTGCGTACATCATGCAGTACATCTGTCCTTTCTACTGTGGTGCCAAGAATTCGAGTGGCTTCCCGGGATTTTATTTACAATATGAAACAGAACAAGTGGAAAATTATTAGTATAACTTACAACCTATTGGATACATTGGTTAATGATCGGGGTGGGTCTGGAGATCAGAGTCTTCCTTTAGTGCACATTCATTTTCTTTGTCCATCAATAGACGGGATTATAATTCATTTTAGCAGTGTTCAGGAGTGCCGGTATTAATGGCTTTAAGGTCTGAGTAATCTGACAATCTACTTCTCACTCAACTTCAAATCAAGAAAATTGCTTAATTTATGTATGAAAATGTAGTCACACAAGTGTGCAAATGTCTTTCCTCCAGTATGTACGATTGAAGTCATGGCGGTTAGCAGTTTAAAGTTTGGATTGTTTCGTCACCCACACGTCAGCCACTCACAGCGGCTGCACAGTGATGCGTGAGCTCCAATACTCAGCATCCGTTCGTGCTCAGGCTGTAACACAGCTGCCGGTCGTCGTTTTGTGAACTTCGTATCAGGCGAGTGCATCGATACGCACACCTCGAGGTTGTTTTCCATCGGAGGAGCCGGACATTGAAGCTGCGTTCACACTTCCCTGTCAACTGCCTCCCATGAGGCTCACAGGTAAGTGACGACGAATATTTTAGCTGTCGCTTCACTTAAAACAACACTGAACTTTGCGTTGCACCTTTTGTCGTAGCCTTGACTTCTTTTTACACTTGCAGTATAGCACTGCCACTAATACACACTGAACAGTTATTCGTATTATGCACGTCGCACTTTAGGGTGCATCATCACACAGCATTCGTACCCACTTCCTTCGTCGATAGCGTTCATTTACGAAACAGTCAAATTTGAAGGTTTCCTCCATTGGTACAGAAAGACTTATATTCTACTATTTACAAAAGATCACTTTCAAGCTAATATTTACAATTAATGCTCAATCCTTTGGTTAAGTCCAGTCAACAAGTGGATTATGAACGGACTCTCTATATCTCGAGGTTTACTTTCACTAGTGAACCTAAAAATATTTTTTGAAACCTTTCTTTTTTTTAATAAAAGGCCCCATTATGAAAACTACAGATTTCGCAAACTCGTTGCATTTATTCTTTAGTGCACCCAAGATCATATTCTACTACCACGTAGCGTATCTACTACTTAACGAGTAAGCATTTAACGCTGAAACATTTATTTTGTGCTTGCCAAAACTTTTATAGTTGAGGGCAGACTGGATAACAATAGAAAAAAAGGTAATGCGTGTCTACTATTTTTCATATGGATGGAATTACGCACATTCCACTGGGCTTACGCAACCTGTCCATAACAAACATTACCAAAGCTAGCGAAGTTCATTGCGCTACGTATCTCATTTGTCATAAGTTCTCCTTTGCCTCCAAACACACGTGCCTTCCACAAATCGATCCTTGGTCTGGGTTAACGAACCAGGATCAAAAGGAAAGTGGATTGCAGAAGAGGTGTGTCTTAGGAGACTGTTTACAATAATATCTGCATATAAACAAAATTATCATTACACATATATACATTTTTAACCTCTTTCATTGCAGCATGCTTTGCTAGATCTACGTCTTACTCTCGTTATATTCAATATTAAGTTTAAACATCACTGAATTGCTTGTTCTTTGGCTTACCCTTCAATTAGAGTGCTGAATGTTCACTAGATTACACTACAAAGCATATGAAGATCTTTACTTGGACTTATTTATGATACAGGGGGATTTCTGTGTGGTTAATTACTACCTTGATTCTAATGAAATCAATTAGTCAGCTAACGTTCCTCATATATTCTTTAGATTGGGTTCAGATCACAAGGAAACAGTTTACTTTCAGGGCAATTAGTGGCCTCGAGGTGTATTTACTCTACATTATTCTTGCTTCATGGTTCGTCTCTCTTGGTACTGTATTTCAACTAACATTGTTTACCACTTGTTTTCTCATTTTACAGCACGCTTCACTTCACTCCTGTTCACTCTCTGGACGTTTTGAACATGTCTTTTTTAAGCAGGTACGTTGGTCGTTTACAACAGAACTTAAAGTACTTACACTACTAAATATAAATCTATAAATCTCCTTGTACCGTGAGAGAAGTGCTTATTTACGCATCCTCCTCCATTTCTCACCTTTACATATTCATATAGCTCCGGGCAATCGCGCCTCGCAAGCACTTTTTTTTATACTAACTTAAAATTAAATTGAAATTCTTTCTGCAACTTTAATTTCCTGCTTCAGCTGGTTGAAGATATCAGTTCATGTCCATCACTATAAACAGTTTTTTCATTCTTAACATTTAATACTTAAAGTTTCCATGTAGCAGCCAGTACCATGAAGTACGGGTGCTGTTCAACACAGTACTTACCATTAACAGTTCACACAAGGAAATTTCCAGTATGCAAGAATTCATTTCCACGACAGTACTTAAACCTTGCCATTATAAAATTTCTTTAAGTCTTGGTGGTGAAATAAGCCTTTTACTCTCCCCGTAACCAGGTCAGTTAATCAATAACTCCTTATGTGCGGTTTCCTTAAAATAAGGTAAGGACCTTGATACATATGTTGATACTTGCGATTTTTCTTACATATTATGGATGGTTTGAAATGAGTCTTAAGTAACACCTTTTCACCTACATGGTAATTTACAATTTTGTTTACTATTTTATCATACCCTTTCTTCCTTAATTGAGCACTGGTGGTAATGGAACTTAAAGCTTCTCGAATTTTGACATCTACCTCAGGGCTATGTATCTTGGGAAGAGGATCAACCCACTCATTCTGTTTCTCCTTTCGAGATATGAACTCATGTGGAGTAAAACCTGCGGAAGTGTGTGGAAAATCCTCAAAAGGTGTTACAAAGTCAACTCAACGTGTTTGCTTGTCGGTAATGTACGCCTGAACAAATCTGTTAAACTCCTTGAAGATCTGATCAGTCGGATTCGACTGAGGCCTAGAACGTGATATTAAGATCTGCCTGACATTGTGATGGCAAAAAATTCACGCCATTTGCGGCAAGTAAAGTTGGATGGATTATCTGAAAGTGTAGATTCATGGACTCCAAATCTAGGGAAATGCAGAAACAGGTGAAAGGTGAAATAGCTGATGTATCTGGAACATTAAACACAAAAATTCAGGCAGGTACCATAGAAAAACTCAGCTAGAAATGCGGTAACTGACACTGAAAGTGTAGTAGAGGATATGTCGAGGCAGATATAATCAATCAATATCGAAGACCAGGTTAACAACACAGTGAATGCACACACGGAGGTATTGTCGGGACACTACGGTGAATGGACAAAAGGTAAAGATATTTTTATCGAAAAGAGGGCCAGGGAGGAGCTTAGGGAGACTTTCAAGGATGTAACATATGAAATCTTACCTGCTCCTGGTAAGTCGGGAGACACAGTGGTGCCTGAATTAGGTTAAACTCGGAGGACACTTACACGGGATCTTCCTGAGTGGAAGCAGCAAGTGGTGGACGAAGTCGGAATGCTGAGTAATTGGGTAGAAAACCCGCACACGCATACGCAAACTATAGGGAACAACTCTTTAGACGTTGACGAATGTCAGTCAATTCCTTATGGTTCACTGCCTGGTTACATGAAAAACGACAGTCCTGTTGTGTCCCGAGTAGGGAAAATAAATGATCCGCCCACAATTGTGAGTTTAATGCAAGAGGAAACTGTGATTAAGAATCGCACTATTCCTGTTTTTTTTTATCCGCAGTAGCGAGAAATACACCCTATCGTGTTCCTAAAGAATTTTTCCGGTATATTTCCCAGGATTTGGACAGACAGACAGCATATTCAGTTCGTCATTGGATTTATTTCCGGTGATTCAGCTTTATGGGGAACGGAAATGGTAGACACGTGTAGGAATTATAAACAGTTTGAGAAAGTGTTCTTGGCAAAATTTTGGAGTAATGGGGAACAGCAGAGATTAAAGAAAGTATATTGTGCGGAAATTTTCAATGAGAAGCATGAAAGTCCCTGGCGACACTTTGAGAAGTATCTAGCAAAAATTAAATTCTGGGATTCTCCGATTACTTCCAAGGACGTAATTATGATTCTCAAAAGCAAACTCCCAGTGTCTATAAGAGAGAAACTTGTAAATGTGTCCGAAGAAGACACGGATGCATTCCTTTCTGTGCTGGATTCCTTAGATTTAATTAGCGCGGATGTGCGCTCCAAGGTTGGCGGCGGCAAATTCTTCCCTGGCAGCCAGCAGAATGCATCGCAAGCGGACAACAATGCGCCGAAGCAGAGGGCGCGCTACTGCGATCGCTGGCGCCAGCCTGCCAGCCGTAATGAAAACACAAACGGCAGTAACTTTAAACGGAAGCAGAAAACCAATTACAGCAATCAGCAGAGATACCACCCTGTTTATAACAACCAGGTACTACATCAGTGTGGAAACCGACCCTTTAATTCTGGGACTGAGCAGTACGGAAAGTCTCCACAAACGAGTTGTAATTTTTCAAATGGATCAGTGTATAATCACAGTTATAGGTGGAAAAATAGCAGGTGGCATGGGGTAGGCGGAGGCCACACGGCACAACGTCAGAACAACTTTTCACAAGATAGAGAACCGCGGAACAATTTTCAAGCGGCACCAAATGTGAATTTCCCAGCACAAAGAAATGGTTTTGCTGGCAACCAAAATATGGGGCGACAGCAGCCGTCTCAAGTATTCTATTCACAAGTGAATGCACCCAATGAATCTGACCTTTTTACACCGGCATTTATACACTCCTGGAAATGGAAAAAAGAACACATTGACACCGGTGTGTCAGACCCACCAAACTTGCTCCGGACACTGCGAGAGGGCTGTACAAGCAATGATCACACGCACGACACAGCGGACACACCAGGAACCGCGGTGTTGACCGTCGAATGGCGCTAGCTGCGCAGCATTTGTGCACCGCCGCCGTCAGTGTCAGCCAGTTTTCCGTGGCATACGGAGCTCCATCGCAGTCTTTAACACTGGTAGCATGCCGCAACAGCGTGGACGTGAACCGTATGTGCAGTTGACGGACTTTGAGCGAGGGCGTATAGTGGGCATGCGGGAGGCCCGGTAGACGTACCGCCGAATTGCTCAACACGTGGGGCGTGAGGTCTCCACAGTACATCGATGTTGTCGCCAGTGGTCGGCCGAAGGTACACGTGCCCGTCCACCTGAGACCGGACCGCAGCGACGCACGGATGCACGCCACGACCGTAGGATCGTACGCAGTGCCGTAGGGGACCGCACCGCCACTTCCCAGCAAATTTGGGACACTGTTGCTCCTGGGGAATCGGCGAGGACCATTCGCAACCGTCTCCATGAAGCTGGGCTACGGTCCCACACACCGTTAGGCCGTCTTCCGCTCACGCCCCAACATCGTGCAGCCCGCCTCCAGTGGTGTCGCGACAGGCGTGAATGGAGGGACGAATGGAGACGTGTCGTCTTCAGCGATGAGAGTCGCTTCTGCCTTGGTGCCAATGATGGTCGTATGCGTCTTTGGCGCCGTGCAGGTGAGCGCCACAATCAGGACTGCATACGACCGAGGCACACAGGGCCAACACCCGGCATCATGGTGTGGGGAGCGATCTCCTACACTGGCCGTACACCTCTGGTGATCGTCGAGGGGAATAGTGTACGGTACATCCAAACCGTCATCGAACCCATCGTTCTACCATTCCTAGACCGGCAAGGGAATTTGCTGTTCCAACAGGACAATGCACGTCCGCATGTATCCCGTGCCACCCAACTTGCTCTAGAAGGTGTAAGTCAACTACCCTGGCCAGCAAGATCTCCGGATCTGTCCCCCATTGAGCATGTTTGGGACTGGATGAAGCGTCGTCTCACTCGGTCTGCACGTCCAGCACGAACGCTGGTCCAACTGAGGCTCCAGGTGGAAATGGCATGGCAAGCGGTTCCACAGGACTACATCCAGCATCTCTACGATCGTCACCATGGGAGAATAGCAGCCGGAATTGCTGCGAAAGGTGGATATACACTGTACTAGTGCCGAAATTGTGCATGCTCTGTTGCCTGTGTCTACGTCCCTGTGGTTCTGTCAGTGTGATCATGTGATGTATCTGACCCCAGTAATGTGTCAATAAAGTTTCCTCTTCCTGGGACAATGAATTCACGGTGTTCTTATTTCAATTTCCAGGAGTGTATTACATAACGGAACAAACACTTAAGGGCATGAATGACAAACAGACTAAACATCCTGCGGATAATTAGAGGCAGCCCCTTTCGGCCTCTTAGAGGTCGCTGCGGGTTTGAGTGGGGGCACTAACGAATCCTCTGGTTCTGAATACATTAATGCGAGTCGTTACGACCACGAGACCGACTTACGAGCTGACCTTGCACCTGACAAAGAAGCTCAAGACATTAATGACATTTATGATGAACAGGTTCAAGCTTCATTAAGATTTCTATTGCCAACATTCCTGTCACAGCCATTGTTAATACAGGAGGAAACATCAATGTCATGTCGTCATGTCTCTTCAAATAGGTGTCTTCTGTTTGAAAAGTTATATCTTTGCCGATTCAGGGTTGCTTCATATCGGGAGCGATTGGTCCACTGAAACAGAGAGTTAGTTAACAGACGCAGCTTCAACTGCAGATAGAATCTGTTTTGGTTTCTTGCCACTTTCTAATAGTAAAGAACTTGTCAGTTCCATGTCTCTTGGGCATGGAGTTTTTTCGACAAACGAAAGCAGTGATAGATGTTGAATGTGGAGTGTGTACCTTTATCGTAAATCAACAACCAATTGTTGTTAACTTGTTAAGGAGTAAAGTGAAGGCAGTGTTCACAATGCATGAGGTTTGGAGATGACAGAGGACAGACAAACCGTGGTTTGATCAGACAAATGACCTAACTAAATGGGATGACAAAAAAAACCAATGAGTATGAAGACTTACTTCCTGACAAAGACGAGATCGATGCTAAAGCCAAGGAATCGACTGAACTCTGGGAGGAGCATGAAGATGAGCTGTTCCAGTTATTACTAACAAGGGAACCTCCCCATCGCACCCTCCTCAGATTTAGTTATAAGTTGGCACAATGGATAGGCCTTGTAAAACTGAACAGAGATCAATCAAGAAAACAGGAAGAAGTTGTGTGGAACTATGAAAAAAATAAGCAAAATATACAAACTGAGTATTCCATGGCAAGATAGGCAACATAAAGAATAATGTGAGCTCAGGAGCGCCGTTTCCCCGTGGTTAGCGTGAGCAGCTGCGGAACGAGAGGTCCTTGGTTCAAGTTTTCCCTCCAGTGAAAAGTTTAATTTTTCATTTTCAGACAATTATTATCTGACAAACTCTTATGTTTTCATCACTTTTTTGCGAGTGATTATCACATCCACAAGAAAACCTAAATCGGACAAAGTAGAAGAATGTTTTTACCCATTCGCCAAGTGTACAAATTAGGTAGGCCGACAACATATTCCTGTCATGTGACGCACATGCCGTCACCAGTCGAATATAATATATCAGGCGTGTTTACCTGTGGAGGAATCAGTTGACCTCTGATCTTGTGATCAAATGTTTTCGGTTCCCATTGGAGAGACACGTCCTTTCGTTTATTAATTGCACGGTTTTTCGGTGCGGTCGCAAAACACAGACACTAAACTTATTACAGTGAACAGAGACGTCAATGAACGAAAGAACAGATCATAACTTTGCGAAAATGAAGAAGTAAACTTTACACTCGACGGAAGACTTGAACCAAGAACCTCTTGCGCCACAGCTGCTCACGCTAACCACGAGACCGCGGCGCTCCTGAGGTCATACTCTTCTTGATGTTGCATATCTTGCGCATGGACTACTCAGTTTTTATATTTCGCTTATTTTTTTCATAGTTACACACAACTTCTTCCTATTTTCTCGATTGATCTGTGTTCAGTTTTTCAACGCCTATCCACTGTGCCAACTTATAACTAAATCTGAGGGGGGTGCGATGGGGAGGTCCCCTTGTAAGTTACATGAAAAACTTTTCAAGGAATGTAGGAGTAATAAAAGGGTCCTAGTATAAAATGGAAGTGCTTTCCCATTCAACGTACCCTATGCCCGACGAGAAGCTGTAAAGCATGAGATTACGAAAATGCTGTATTGGGATGTTATCAGGTTATCGAATTCGCCGTACCCAAGTCCCTTGTTGTTCGTGCTTAAACAGGACGGTAATGTCAGACCAGTATTGGAGTCCAGATCAATAAACAAAATAATTGTACCTTTAAGGACTCGGCCTAAAGAGCTTGAGGGGCACTTAAAAAGAATTCATTGCATTAGATTTTTGGGTACACTTGATTTAAGAACTAGCTACTGGCAGGTGAAATTGGCGAAGGAATCCATGAAATTTACTGCTTTTATATTTGCCGGCTGCTCATAGCAGTTTACGTTCATGCCTTTTGGTTTAAATATAAGCTTGGGAATATTTATTCCTGCTCTCGTTTTTGTGTTACGACCTGAGCTTCGGGATGAGTTAACTGTTTATGTAGATTACGTGTTGATAGCCACTAAGAACCGGGAAGGTCATTTAGCTATTCTACGAAAGGTGTTTCAGAGATTTCAAGAACGTTGTGTTACAGCAAATCTGAAGAAGTCAAAATGTGCGAAAGCTGAGGTACAGTTTGTAGTTCATGTGATTGCACCTGAAGGGAATAAACCTGACCCGGAAAAGTTGTCTGCGATTAAGAATTTCCCTACACCGGTAAGTAAGTGGCAACTAAGAGGATTTCTCGGTCTTTCGTCTTTCTTTCGACGTTTTCTGTCAGGTCATTTAGTGAATAATCCTACTTTGCATTTTCTTCTGAAGAAAAGTACGCGCTGGAATTGGACAACAGAGCGTCACAAAGCTTTTTATCCAATTAAAGATAAATTTTAAACAGTAACATTCTCTGTCATCCACAAATGGATAAAGAATTTTGCATCATCTCAAACGCTTCGTTTGTTGGAATTGGGTCTTGTTTGTTTCAGACTGAATTAATAGACGAAACAGAGCAAATCAGAGTGATTAGTTATGCGACTAGGGTCTTAATAGAACGTGAAAAGTCCTATTCAGTTAACAACATCCGAGCCTGACGAGGAGGGTTTTTTTTTTTTTTTTTTTTTTTTTTTTTTTTTTTTTTTTTTTTTTGCAAGAATACAACTTTGATATTGTGTTATAAAGGGCAAGGATAACATTATTGCAGACGCACTTTCTCGTTCACCAGCAGGTCTGCCAGAGACAAGTGAGTTGGTAGAACAAATGTCGAATTACAAAGTTCTTCTTATGCAGGATCCCATTCATAGGAAATACTTCTTTCAACTGTGCATGCAAATTCAGACGCTACAGAGCACAGATCCTAAGTGAGGGAAAGTAATAAGGCTTGTTCAAGAAAATCCGAATCATAAGTTGTTCTTCAAGATTTATAATCAGGTATTATTTCATCGCACCTCTGTGTCTTTAGACAACTGGCTTGTTTGTGTACCTAGCAGTTTCGTCGAACATATTTTGTGGTATACCCACATTTCTTGGGGCCACTATGGTCCAGAGAAGTGTAAAAAGAAGATTGCTACTTACTGTTATGATCCCAACCTACATCGTGGGATACACATGTTGCTAAAATTCCGAGTCATCTGCCAAAAGGCGAAAGCTTTGAATATTCCTACTTTAATTCCATTGAATCCGACCGTCGCAGTAAGACTAATCAGCTCATTAGCATTGATCTGGCTGTCTCTCTAGAGATGGGTAGGGGAGGTGTCAAATACCTCGTTGCTGTTTCGACAACTTCACAAAAAGTATTCGAATGTATGTTATGAAGACATCTTGTGCTCCGCCTGCAATATACCGTCTTGAAAGTGTTACCCATTTTCTGTTTTAATGAAGCCAAAAATAGCGAATATCAGAAGGGGCTTGCTTACTGCTCCACGAAAACCGACTGACAGGACTGCTGGTCCGTTCGCGACTGCTGCTCCGTCGCGACTGAACTGCTGGTTGGTCTCCCACGCACTGGCTTCCTTCTGACTGACGACGTCCCGGAGACACTGGCTCGGATCCAACCATGCAGAGGGAACACACCGACATCTCTGCACAGGAAGGAACTGACCCAAATACATGTCGTCGATGAGACGACCGACCGAACGACCAACCATCGGTCGTTCCCGCTGGTACTGGCTGTGCGGATCTCACAGGGGCTCTCTCCCAGACTGCACTTATGCCACATTCCAACTCTAACTGACTGCCAGACACAACGACCGGGAGATACTATCGGCCGCCCAGAGATAGTACGACAGTGCACTTATCGATACGCGCTGCTGCTGCCGCTCACGGCAAACAAAACAGCAACTCAGTGAGACCAGTAACTGAAATTAAAACGACGAGGTGGCCGTACGGTAAAACAAGATGTTACATAATAGATGACACGAACATGAGCCACGCACAGCTCACTTAGTTTTAGCAGTAACGTCCCAAGTGATTTTTCATAGATCAATAGATTTTATTATTTATTGCTGATAGGGGAGGAGTAGGAGACTAAAACGGTATCTAGTTCTTTTTTCCCGAAGCTACTGTGGTTTTCTACCTCAGTAGCCTCTTGAACGTGACGTGGACTTATAATAACACTGCTTCTTGCGTGGTAGCAGTCTCTGAGATCTCTCCTGGGCCTTTGCGTTATGGATTCGGTAATCATGTCTTCGTCTAATGTTCGTGTTACAGACCCTGATTTTGAGGGTGCTGTTTTAGAGTGGTTTGAGGACAGTTTAAGAAGTGATATCGTATAACATAGTGTAAACAAAATTTACGCACACGTAACAGAAATTCGGAACAGTGCAAAAGTGAAGACGAATATGGTTTGCCACATGTGATTTTCTTGAATGAAACAAATGATGAATGTGGTGAATACAAAAATGTGGCATCTGAATTTTTAACTAACGGTTCTGCTAGAAATGGCAGAGGTAAAATACAGGGATCGAAAGGCTATTTACAATCTGAGGTTCGCCGATGACATTGTAATTCTGTCAGAGACAGCAAAGTACTTGGAAGAGCAGTTGAACGGAATGGACAGTGTCTTGAAAGGAAGATATAATATGAACATCAACAAAAGCAAAGCGAGGATAATGGAATCTAGTCGAATTAAGCCGGGTGATGCTGAGGGAATTGAGATTAGGAAATGAGACACTTAAAGTAGTAAAGGAGTTTTGCTATCTGGGGAGCAAAATAACTAATGATGGCCGAAGTAGAGAGGATATAAAATGTAGACTGGCAATGGCAAGGAAAGCGTTTCTGAAGAAGAGAAATTTGTTAATATCGAGTATAGATTTAAGTGTCAGGAAGTCGGTTTTGGAAGTATTTGTATGGAGTGTAGCCATGTAGGGAAGTGAAACGTGGATGATCAGTAGTTTGGACAAGAAGAGAAGCTTTCGACATGTGGCGCTACAGAAGAATGCTGAAAATTAGATGGGTGGATCACATAACTAATGAGGTATTGAATAGAATTGGGGAGAAGAGGAGTTTGTGGCACAACGTGACTAGAAGAAGGGATCGGTTGGTAGGAAATATTCTGAGGCATCAAGGAATCACCAATTTAGTATTGGAGGGCAGCGTGGAGGGTAAAAATCGTAGAGGGAGACTAAGAGGTGAATACACTAAGCAGATTCAGAAGGATGTAGGTTGCAATAGGTACTGGGAGATGAAGAAGCTTACACAGGACAGGGTAGCATGGAGAGCTGCATCAAACCAGTCTCAGGACTGAAAACCACAACAACAACAACAGAAATAATTGAAATAAATGCTGCTGATCGACGAAACCTCTTCCAACAATGGCCAATGGATTTGTCTCTCCTCATGTTGATTGCATTTTTCCTTCGTAATTCCTAAAAAAATAACTCTCAAGAGAAACGCTTTAATCTTTTGAAGAAGCTTGCAAACTCACTGGTGACACCACAGATGAAAAGCAAGTTAACAAGTTTCACATACTCCATGAACTTCGTGCATCCATTCACCATATTTTGGGTGGTGCAGCACCAAGACTTGTTGTCGTTGTAGAATGAGCAAAACATGCTCCACTGTGACGAAAAAAAGAAAGAAATGAAAGACGCGTTATATTTGCCATTGCGTAAGAGGTCCATCTAACTTGAATTATCTTCAAAAACTTCCAATGGGTGCAAAGAAAACATCTGAGAAGGAAATAAAAAACCTAAAAAGGACTAGTCTGATATTAATTTTTTGAACCTTTTATGGCAGTTTTGCATATGCGGAAAGTAAAATTTAGAATGCAGGGTATTTGATTTTCGTCAGCATTAACATTATTAGAAATTCTTCCAATCCATATGTGGCATACAGCAAACCAGTGCTTAACAGCATTGGTTAAAAACAGTCTTGGTTGCAATTTTAGTTTTTTTTATTTTACAACAACGCGTTTTAATAATAAAGTGATCGTGTAAACAACAGAAACCATGCTTCTAATAGATGAAGGGCACATCACAGCAGCCAGCAACAAACTACCTTGTCTGTGATAAACATTCCCGGTCCAGGGTAACGTACTGGGTTCTATTACTGAACAAGCCTTCAGGCCACTCACACATCCAGGAACCTGCCCCGTACGCTCGCCATTTGTTAATAGTCTGCGTGAGGCACCGTGTCAGATCCTTTCCGGAAATCTAGGAGTATGGAACCTGACAGATGGCCTTCGCCCATGTTTTGCGGGATATCCTGTCAGAAAAGGGGTATCTCAGTTTCATACGAGTGATGTTTTCTAAACGCATGCTGATATGTGGGCGTATTCGAACTCTGAATATGCTAGAGAATTCTGCAGCAAGCTGATGTTAAGGATATTACTGTGTAAATTTCTGGGTCCGTTCTTTTACCTTTCATATGCACGGATGTCACTGGTGCATTTTTCCTGTCCTTTGGCCGGCCGAAGTGGCCGAGCGGTTCTAGGCGCTACAGTCCGGAACCACGCGACCGCTACGGTCACAGGTTCGAATCCTGCCTCGGGCATGGATGTGTGTGATGTCCTTAGGTTGGTTAGGTTTAAGTATTTCTAAGTTCTAGGGGACTGATGATGTCAGAAGTTAAGTCCCATAGTGCTCAGAGCCATTTGAACCTGTCGTTTGGGACTGTGCCCTGGTAGAGAGACTGACGATAAAGGCAAGTTAAGTAACTGGCCAATTCCGTAGAGAAAGCTCTGTAAAATGGAAGTGGGATTCTATCTGGAGCTGGCGGTGTATTTGTTTTCCACTCCATCAGTTGCTTCACTCCTCCAGGGATGACTATTACTACGTTTTCCACAGGAAGTCTGTGCGACGGTCAAACGGCGGTGACTTTGTATGATTCTCTTGCGTGAATGATTTCTTCAACGTGAAATTAGAAACTTCAGCTTTCGTTTTCCTGTCTTCTATTGCCACGCCAGACTAGCTGAGGAGTTACTGTATGGAACCCTTAGTCCCTCTTAGCCACTAGAATTTTCTCAGTTTCTCGGCCAGATTTTTTTCTAAGATATAGTGGTGGTAGTTGTAGCCCATTTCATTCCCCAATCTTTCGCAACCCGAGCTTGAGTGCAACCCCTCTTATACTCTCGCCATCGATGGGACGTTAAGTCTAGTCTTCTCTCCTTCCTTCAGAACAACATTATAAACTCGAACAGCTGTGACAACCAGAATGGGGTTTAGGGCATCAGCCGAACTATGTTCTCTATCCAGCCATGCCAGTACTTGTACGTACGTAGCAAAAATCATGGCACTGTGCGGAGTCTCGACTAGGCGGCAGCGTCGAAAATTCGAGTGCGGGTTTTTCTGCAGATTTAGGGAACTGTCAGTGTCATAGATTGTATATCTGGTAATTTCTCCATCGTGAAGTGCAGTGGGTGAATCATCCCTCCAACTCTTCTGGAAACAGATATTATCTGGAAATGAGGCAAATGCTTTCGGCTGTATCAGGATATCTACTTACATATCTGTCATGGTGACGCTATGAAAACGGCAGCCTTTGATGTAGCGGTGTTGATTATCATCACACCTGGATCTTCTGTTGCTGCTTGCTTAAGTATTTGCGGCCTTTTCAATTATAACTATTAATATCAAGTTTCTGTTGTTGGTTCCGTTGAGTGAAAAAGTTTTGTATGTGAGTCGGTAAGGGCTTTTATTGTGGAAGAGACTAATTATGTGGAGACCAGCCAAAACCAGCTACAGCATTTTACCGGAAGTGTTTTTACACATACTCTATATACATTTTCAACATTGACTCGAATGTGGACGTTGTTGTCATAATCAGTGTATCTTTTTGTAGAATACATCCACCGTCGTTATTGTTGCTGTGGTCTTCAGTCCTGAGACTGGTTTGATGCAGCTCTCCATGCTACTCTATCCTGTGCAAGCTTCTTCATCTCCCAGTACATACTGCAGCCTACATCCTTCTGAATCTGCTTAGTGTATTCATCTCTTGGTCTCCCTCTACGATTTTTACCCTCCAGGCTGCCCTCCAATACTAAATTGGTGATCCCGCGATGCCTCAGGATATTCCCTTTCAACCGATCCCTTTTTCTAGTCAAGTTGTGCCACAAGCTCCACTTCTCTCCAATTCTATTCAGTACCTCCTCATTAGTTATGTGATCTACCCATCTAATCTTCAGCATTCTTCTGTAGCACCACATTTCGAAAGCCACTATTCTCTTCTTGTCTAAACTATTTATTGTCTACGTTTCACTTCCATACATGGCTACTCTCCATACAAATACTCTCAGAAACGACTTCCTGAGATTTAAATCTATACTCGATGGCAACAAATTATTGTTCTTCAGAAACGCTTTCGTTGCCATTGCCAGTCTACATTTTATATCCTCTCTAATTTGACCATCATCAGTTATTTTGCTCCCCAAATAGCAAAACTCCTTTACTAATTTAAGTGCCTCATTTCGAAATCTAATTCCTCAGCATCGCCCGACTCAATTCGACTACATTCCATTATCCTCGTTTTGCTTTTGTTGATGTTCTTCTTATAACCTCCTTTCAAGACACTGTCCATTCCGTTCAACTGCTCTTAGAAGCCCTTTGCTGTCTCTGACAGAGTTAGAATGTCATCGGCGAACCTCAAAGTTTTTATTTCTTCTCCATGGATTTTAATACCTACCTCGAACTTTTCTTTTGTTTACATTATTGCTTGCTCAATATACAGATTGAATAACATCGGGGATAGGCTACAACCCTGTCTCACTCCCTTCCTAACCACTGCTTCCCTTTCATACCCCTCGACTCGTAGACTGCCATCTGCTTTCGCTCCTTGTATTTTACCCTACCACCTTCAGAATTTGAAAGAGAGTATTCCAACCAACATTGTCAAAAGCTTTCTCTAAGTCTACAAATTCTAGAAACGTAGATTTGCCTTTCCTTAATCTTTTTTTCTAAGATAAGTCTTTGGGTCAGTATTGTTGCACGTGTTCCAACATTTCTACGGAATCCAAAGTGATCATCCCCGAGGTCGGCTTCTATCAGTTTTTCCACTCGTCTGTAAAGAATTCGCGTTAGTATTTTGCAGCTGTGATTTATTAAACTGATAGTTCGGTAATTTTCGCATCTGCCAACACCTGCTTTCTTTGGGATTGGAACTATAATATTCTTCTTGAAGTTTGATGATATTTCGCCTGTCTCATACATCTAGCTCACCAGATGGTAGAGATTAGTCAGAACTGGCTCTCCCAAGGCTTTCAGAAGTTTTAATGGAATGTTGTCTACTCTGGGTGCCTTGCTTCGACTCAGGTCTTTCAGTGCTCTGTCAAACTCTTCACGCAGTATCATATCTCCCATTTCATCTTCATCTACATCCTCTTCCATTTCCATAATATTGTCCTCAAGTACATTGCCCTTGTATACACCCTCTATATACTCCTTCCACCTTTCTGCTTTCTCTTCTTTGCTTAGAAATGGGTTCCCATCAAAGCTCTTGATATTCATGCTAGTGGTTCTCCTTTCTCCAAAGGCCTCTTTAATTATCCTATAGGCAGTATCTATCTTACTACTAGTGAGATAAGCCTAGCCATTCTTCTTCTACTTTATTTCTTTCCCCGATTCCTGTCAATTGTTCCTCTATTCTGTCCCTGAAACTCTGTACAACCTCTGGTTCTTTCAGTTTATCCAGGTTCCATCTCCTTAAAGTTTCTTCAGTTTTAATCTACAGTTCATAACCAATAGATTGTGGCCAGAGTCCACATCTGCCCCTGGAAATGTCTTACAAATTAAAACCTGGTTCCTAAATCTCTGTGTTACCATTATATAATCTATCTGATACCTTTTCGTATCTCCAGGGTTCTTCCATGTATAGAACCTTCTTTCATGATTCTTGAACCTAGAGTTAGCTACGATTAAGTTATGCTCTGCGCAAAATTCTACCAAGAGACCTCCTCTTTCATTTCTTAGCCCCAATCCATATTCACCTACTATGTTTCCTTCTCTCCCTTTTCCTACTCTCAAATTCCAGTCACCCATGACTATTAAATTTTCGTCTCCCTTCAATGCCTGAATAATTTCTTTTATCTCATCATACATTTCGATTTCTTCGTCATCTGCTGAGCTAGTTGGCATACAAACTTGTACTACTGTAGTAGGTATGGGCTTCGTGGCTATCTTGGCCACAATAATGCGTTCACTATGCTGTTTGCAGTAGCTTACCCGTATTCCTATTTTTAATTCATTATTAAACCTACTCCTGCATTACCCCTATTTGATTTTGTATTTAGAACCCTGTATTCACCTGACCGAAAGTCTTGTTCCTCCTGCCAGCGAACGTCACTAATTCCTACTATATCTAACTTTATCCTATCCATTACCCACCGTCAGTTACTGAATATTTTCGCATCCCTAGACCTCTCCTTCCTGTATCGGAGTGGTTCTGCGTTCACCTTCTAACCAGACTGAGTGATCCTATCCCAGGCCGTATAAACAAAAAGAACTTGCCCCTCCTAGTGGGTGGGATACATATTGATAGACGGTCGGATCTCAGAATAATATTCCGCCCGGTGGTGCCTCCCTGTGATGCCTTTGAATTTCTCCAGAATGCTCAGTAATAAAACTCCAATCACTGCTTCTGCTTTGAGCACCAGCTTCATACCGGCGGAAATTCCCACCGCTCAAACGATAGGTCAACTGGAGGCAGTGCCGGGAAACGTGTCTCTACTTTTTAAATTTGTGTTGCATAATGTGCACACCCAAATTTTCTGCTATTTCAAAAGAGACGTTAACTGTTGGACAGTGCGGTGAAAGACCCGAACAAGGGGGCAATTACAACAGACAGTCAATGCTATTCCGTATTCTTAAGTTGCTGCAGGTACGGCGCTTCTGTGTGCCGTGGCATCATTGTGAGGCGTAATACGGACTCGAGATACACTCGAAAACTCTTCACGTGCCGTGGGTGGCACGTACCGCATGCAGTGTTCCTCTCTCGTTGGTATACAGAATTTTCTGATCATTCACGTTTAAATAAAGTAGAGTAATGGTGATTTTAAGTACGGTATATGGAAATATGTGTCGATCGAAAAATGTAGTAGTAGCGGGTATACTGAAGTCACGCTACGTCATTATTATCGCATAGCATACCACTGTAATCCCTTCACTTTTCATTTTGTTTATCAGTATCTTATGGAATTCTAACGTTTTGAGTCTGCGCACTGATTTAACTATTTTATGATTAGTTAAACATCAAAACTCATCCCTTTGCAAGTCGTTATCGACGTCATTAATGCACGAGCTCCAAGTTGCCACGCGAACTTAGCTCTGATTACGTATATTTGCTTTCAGAAATAAATTATACGTTTCAGCACTGGGGACCTAATTTCTTCATTTCATGACTGCAATTTCACAGTAATGCAAATTTCAATTGGAGACAAACTCTACTAACCAATCTAATAAGTACATTTTTTAACATGAACACATCATCATTTGGCTGTTTTGTTGTTTGTTTCATTGCGACCCATGTTCGGCCTTTTATGCCATTTTCAAGTGCCCGAGACATCAACATATGATGCAGGACATCAAGTTCAAAATTTGCATCAATTAAGAAAAATATCTGTTTCTCTCGAAATGCCAGATGCGAAAGCATCACCTCGTAAAAAGATCAGTTAGTAAAAGTGGGAGAACATTGTATGTACTAAAAAAAAAAAAAAGGTTTACTTTGGTATATAAAAGATGAACACGTGTCCTTGAGTCGCAATAATAGCGAAATTCGAAACCGGTGTTTATTAATACAGTACGTTCAATTGACATTAGTCGGTCTTTTTTGCACGCTTCGGATCGATGCCTTTCCGACAAATGATGTGTACGCTGCCATGCTCGAGGCTTTACGAGTTACTTCCGAATTGGATTAATACATTTCTTGACAGGACGCAATTCGTATTCCAAATATCGATAATGAACGAGAGAAACCATGTTTGGTGAAGAAGGGATACGACATCACGTAGTGTTTGATGATGTAGTGATCTGGACTTATTCAGAGAGTGTGAAAAAGGTCTACATCTGCACCTACTCACGTACTTCGCAAGCTGCCTAATAGAGGCTGGAGTAAGGCGTCTTGCTGGGCATTCTAGTCCCTGCACACCAACTAGGGATGCTGTCTAAGCCCTCCCGTATCCTAGAGCAGCCACTCAAAGGCGACGCTTATTCGGACGCTGCAGCTTAATCAGCAAACAGTCGTAGAGAGTGCTCACTCTGTCTACTGAGATATGTCTAGAGTATTATATGTAATGTGGAATTGTGTTAGGTGCTGTATGGGCTGGCTGTTCACTTTTCCCAAAGATAAATTACCGAGACTTGTAGGCAGGCGATATTGGAGCAATGACTAGATCTCGGGACTGGATGGGTTGTTTCCGGCTGCTGTGGCCGAGCGGATCTAGGTGCTTCAGTCTGGAACCACGCGATAGCTACGGTTGTAGTTTCGAATCCTGCCTCGGGTATGGATGTGTGTGATGTCCTTAGGTTAGTTAGGTTTAAGTAGTTCTAAGTTCTAGGGGACTGGTGACCTCAGATAAGTCCCATAGTGTTCAGAGCCATTTGAACCAAGGAGGGGTCCCCGAGGACTCCCGAGCTGTCATGAGGTTAAATGAAGTATGTGACACTTAGTTACACATTGGATCTGACCCACTCTCACCGTAGATTGGAATTAGGACAGGTTAGACTGATGGTGCGATTACATTACGGTTAGCTTTTAGATTTCATTTACCTTGTCTTTTCTTTTGCATTCGTCGTTTTTGACTGAAAACGTTAATTTATATTTGTATGCGGAATATACGTCTGGTTGCAGCGTCCAGATGATAGGCCTATACATTAAAAAATTCACATTGGTAGAAGAGCGGATTTTGTGGTGCATCAGTGCTGCCAACCTGAGAGTTGTCGACCTCTGGCCTTCAGGAGGCTACGCTTCTTCAGCCGTATCTAACTCCGCAGAGTGAATGGAGCGCTACAGATGAACGATACATGCCAGACCAAGCCTCAGTTGTCGTGAGTGGTCATCCGCAGCTGGAGACTGGGACTGCTGTTCCCCCTTTATATCGTAACATGAACAGCAACGTCACTGATATCGAAATAAGTTACTACAGGATAGAAAATCAACTGAAACCGTTCCATTGAACACATTCACCGAACCAGAGGGGTTACAAATACTATTTTTTACAGAGAATGACAAAGAACTGGATTCCTTTCTAGCAGCATTCTATTGTAGGTCGCTGGAGGACCAAAGCGTACCCAGTGTCTGCAAGAAGACATAAGTAATTCCTGTCTTCAAGAAGGCCAAGAATGAGTAGGTCATTCCTGTCTTCAAAAAGGCCAAGAATGCATAGGCCATTCCTGTCTTCAATACGGCCAAGAATGGGTAAAGCAATACTCTCTTCAAGAAGGCCAAGAATGAGTAAGTCATTCCTGTCTCCAAGGAGGACAAGAATGCGTAGGTCATTCCTGTCTTCAAGAACGCCAAGAATGTGTAGGTCATTCCAGTCTCCAGTAAAGCCAAGAGTGGGTAAGTCATTCCTGTCTTCAGGAAAACCAAGAATGCATAAGTCATTCCTGTCTTCAAGAAGGCCAAGAGATAAGAATGCATAGGTCATTCCTGTCTTAAAGAAGGGCAAGAATGCAAAGGGCATTCCTGTCTTGAAGAAGGCCTAAAATTCAAGGTAATTCATGCATTCAAGAAGGCCAAGAGTGCGAAAGTCATTCCTGTCTTCAAGAAGGCCAAGAATGCGTAAGTCTGTCCTGTCTACATGAATTATAAGAATGTGTTGGTCATACCTGTCTTCAAAAAAGTCAAGAATGCGTAGGTCATTCCTGACTTCAACAAGGCTAAGAATGTTTAGCTCATTCCTGTCTTTAAGGAGGCCAAGAGTGTATAGGCCATTCCTGTCTTCATGATGGGCAAGAGTGGTTAAGCTGTGCATGTCTACAAGAAAGCCAAGTATGTGTAAGTCATTCCTGTCTACAAGAAGGCCAAGAATGCGTAGGCCATTCCAGCCTTCAAGACGGACAAGGGTGCGTAGGCCATTACTGTCTTCAAGTAGAAAAAGAACGTGTAAGTTAATCCTGTCTTCAAGAAATACATGAATGCGTAGCTCATTCCTGTCTTCAACAAGGCCAAGAACGTGTAAGTCAGTCCTGTGTTCAAGAAGGCTAAGAATGCGTACGTCATTCCTGTCTTCAAGAAGGTCAAGAGTGTGTAGGTCATTCCTGTCTTCAAGAACTCCAAGTGTGCATAGGCCATTCCTGTCTTCAAGGAGGCCTAGAATGCGTAGGCCATTCCTTTCTTCAAGCAGGCCACGAATATGTAGGTCATTCCTGTGTTCAAAAAGGCCAAGAATGTGTAGGTCATACTTGTCTTCAAGAAGGTCAAGAGTTTGTAGGTCATTCTTGTCTTCAAGAACTCCAAGAGTGCCTAGGCCATTCCTGTCTTCAAGAAGGCCAAGGATGTGTAAGTAATTCCTGTCTTGAAGAAGGCCAGGAATGCGTAGGTCATTCCTGCCTTGAAGAAGGCGAAGAATGCGCATGTCATTCCTGCCTTCAGGGAGGTCATGAATGTGTTGGTCATTCCTGTCTTCCAGAATGCGAAGAATGTGTAAGATCTTCCTGTCTTCAAGAAGGCCAAGACTGCGTAGGTCATTGAAGAGGGGTTGCCGAATAATCGTATTCAACTGTAGGCTTATGTCACTGACGTCTGTCTGCAGTAGCTTGGTGTGTCCAGAGGGTAACCAGCTTTGCACTTACTGAAGCATGAAATCGTGCAGTTGAGAAAGAAATAGTACAGAGGCGGATTTCGAATGGTTTATCGAGGGTGGCGGTGCAAGCGAAACTGGACAAAGAGTCCAAACGGTATCTATGGACGAACATAGCTTCACTTCAGATTCGTTAATACGTGTGACGTCATCATGATGCATTGTATCTAATGAGGTGACTTCTTCTGGAAATAAAAGTGGGAGCCTCACGCCTTTCATGAGTCAGTCTTTGGTCATGACGACGATGATGGAGGCAGTCACCGACAGCTTCAGATATACAAGTTTGATGTGCAAAGTGAACTGAGAATTTTTATCCAATTACGCAAGATGTAAAAGCAAAGTATAAACAGGATTTTAATATAAGTTTTCAATATTTAGGAAACAAAAGCTGAATTAAATGTGTGGTACTGGACATGAGTCAGCCTGAGAAGTGCTTAACGATTCTGCTGTTTATGTAAATTAGTGGCTTGAACCTCAGCAGTTTCCTATGGTGTATTTGGTTTAAATCTTATATGTAGCTGCCCCGGATTGAGGGTGTCTTAATGCATAGCTTATGTCTGCGTTAACACGTCATCAACGATGTTGTCCCTAGTATCGCTGTTCAGAGAGCACTGCATACAACATGGTGTTTTAACTTTCTTTAATGCGGATCTATAACATGTAAATTCCTTAAATAACTTCTTTTCTGCTTTCCCGAAAATTATGATTCACATCATAATTCTAACTTAGTTACAATATAACATATTAACATATTATCTGATATAAGTAGTGGTAGTATACAAACACATACCCTCTCAAAAACATTAATGTAGCACAACTTAATGGTATTTTCACCTTGAATATTTGCGCAGACAGTTACAGCTGCATCGATAGCACCTTGGCAGCATGTTAACAGTCTGTACAAGAAACTTACCTGTACTAGGAAATAATAAATTAATAAAAATTTATGCTGTTGCCGTTTCCAAGAACTGAACTGACTGCAGTGATCACTCTGAATGACTGTACGTTCCTGGCATAAGTGTGGCATCGGGAATCGGGAAAAATTAGGTGGGATAATAAATACAGGCAGCATTTTCCATATGGCATATTCCAATTCTGTGATTTGCTATCAGTACAATCTCATCATTACCGCCGTCCGGGGTGGCCGAGCGGTTCTAGGCGCTACAGTCTGGAACCAAGCGACCGCTACGTTCGCTGGTTCGAATCCTGTCTTCGGCATGGATGTGTGTGATGTCCTTAGGTTAGTTAGGTTTAAGTAGTTCTAAGTTCTAGAGGACTGATGACCTCAGCACCTAAGTCCCATAGTGCTCAGAACCATTTAAACCATTTTTGAACATCAGTACCATACTCAAATGAACAACTGAAACAGATCTGTCCATCGGCAAGCAGCTGAGAAGACTGTATACATGGTCGAATGGGTGACAAGTTGGACTGTAAGATACACTATGTGATCAAAAGTATCCGCACAACCCCAAAAACATACGTTTTTCATATTAGGTGAATTGTGCTGCCACCTACTACCAGGTACTCCATATCAGCGACCTCAGTAGTCATTAGACACTGTGAGAGAGCAGAATGGGGGGCTCCGCACAACTCACTAACTAAGCCAAGTATCAATTGAAACCTATGCCGCATTCTAAAAAGCCCGCGAAGATCAACAAAATCTATGAACGGAAATTAATGAACAGTTTACTAAAATCCGGAGAGAGGCGAGAGACTCGCGCGAGTTTATACAGTCGATAATGGTCGACCAGGAAAAGATGCGTTCTGACGTTCACCAGGAGCAGCATACAGTGTCTAATGTTAATCAAAGAGTTGATAATTTAGCACATTAGACGCCTGGTAAGGCACAACAAATCGTGGAAGAGTTCAGCGTCAGGAAACGTGTCACACGAGACACCTTAGAAAGGTTCGATACACTCATTGAAAACATCGTCTCGAAAAATCAGGAACAGTATGAACAGCTTCGTACAGAACTGAAAGAGTGTATCGCGAACCGTACAGAAAACTGTTGTGAGGCAACGGAATCGGTAGTATAATCCGACATAGTGATGGACAAAAACCCAGAAGTAAACAAGTCGGTTGTGCAATCTTCTGAAGCAGTGGCAGAAACACGAAGAAGCCATGAGATTCCAGTCGTATATCCACAAGAGGTTGCGTCAATAATTACCGAAGCGAAACAGAAACAAGAACAGTTAACACAGGTTATGAGCAAAGCAGGTAATGTCCAGTCACAACAGACAACGGAGCGACAAACAGTACACGCGCGCATTCCAACAGAGCAGCAGCGTAACCGCGTGACGTGAGAACAGAGCAAGTTGCGGAAACACATGTACCGATTTCTCAATTTCCAAGTTATGGTACAACAGGTTATAGACCGTAAGTCAATATGAATCAAATAGGAAGACAAAACACTGGTCCAGTAACGGGAAATTTAAACGAATCTTTCAGTCCGACACACAAAGTGTGGTACTATTTAGGTAACTGCATACCACTGCATAGATACGATGTTAGATGGGACGTAAATATGTCATCTCAGCACCCAAATATGGTAGAACGAATAAAATAAAGAATTACACAGTTGAAGGAAACAGAACAGTCTCAAAGTAAGGAAAAAAGTTAGGGATGATGCAAATTTATAGATAAGTTCAAATTGTTTGAATTTAAATTAAAATTAAAATACTGAAAGAAAAAGACCTTACATTAGTTAAGTAGAATTGTATAAAAATGATAAAATTGAAAACAATGTTATATTTTGAAAGAAAAAAAGGAACATCACTTAAGAGCTCAAATACGTAAACATGAAATCGAATACAATGCAAAATAGAACGATAAGGAGACTAGATCAAACCACTGTTTGAGGTATATAGAATATTAAAATAGGAAGTTGGTCAGTACATGTGTCAATTGTTACAGTCAGCAGTTGCAAACAATTTTGCATTGACTTCAACTAATTTCTCAAGCACTGATTGACCCAGAACAAAATTGGACAGGGAAGGAGGCGGATATGTAAGGTGGCGAAATTAATGAAGGACAGTTTTGCTCCTTACATAAGGGTTTTATACAACGTAACGAGAAGGTGAATATGACACCTAACTTACTTCGGTAGTAATGAGCAGATTTGCCTATAAGTATGTAATGCAAAAGGGATGACAATTGATGGTATTAACACGCTCCTGCTATACAATGCATGTCAATGAGTAGAAGGTGAAACAAGCAGGGAGAGAATACGTTTTGTTTGGAAGCAGATGCAAGCAGAAGTGGAGGCCGCACCACGGGAGTTACCACGAAAAACTCTTAGGGGGCGTCTCGCGGCGGAAGTCAGCGACCAGACAGGTGACACATACTGTAGAGCAAGTAACGGGGCACCACAAGTAGGAGAGAAAGGAGCTTTAGGAAACTGCATTTCGGAACCCAAATGGATACAAATAAAACCAGTGATGCAGTTCATCACGTGAACAGCGGGTGGTACGCATGTGATGAAAAACTCTTAGGGGGCGTCTCGCGGCGGAAGTCAGCTACCAGACAGGTGACACATACTGTAGAGCAAGTAACAGGGCACCACAAGTAGGAGAGAAAGGAGCTTTAGAAAACTGCATTTCGGAACCCAAATGGATACAAATAAAACCAGTGATGCAGTTCATCACGTGAACAGCGAGTGGTACGCATGTGATGTACACATGTAACTTTTAGGCGTCTGGAGTGGGCACAAAACGTCCGATTGGCGGAAATGAGCTAGGAAGGAGTAAAGTGCCGAGATTTCGACGTTGTTTAATGGTAAGGCCCTTGCGATTGGCACAGTTTCCACAAAAATAACAGGAATGCTCCTATTGGTCGAAAGAAGCCGTGACTTGGAGAATGAAAGAACCCAGGTGGCGAGACAGTTCAGCTACGAGAAAGACAAGAGTGAAATTTTCGGGAACTTTTCTCTGAACTAGCATTACGTGCAGAACAGAGCGCATAATGCACAGTATGACGCACAGGAGAAATTTGTGTGAACACTGCATTCACCGCGGCTGATATTCAGCTAGATACTAGCTGTGGTGCCGTTGAGCTCCATCTGTGGAAGAACGAACCAGCCAGTTAGTTAATTGTTCTTGAGAGGGCATTTCAATGTGCATGCTGCACCAGCCGTGCACATGCATATCGCTATATTCCAGTACTAGGGATGAGTACATGTTTTCTCACATAACGAGAAACATAGGGAGTTTTTCTGCTGAAAAAATCAGCAAAGCCTTAATTAGTTTTTATAGGAATTCCAGAGGATGAGAGCAGCCATGCAGATTACAGATCATCACAGCTAAGGTAAATACCACAAGCAAAGGCGTTAACTTGTTGGTTCACCAGTTTGCGTCCACTGTAAACTCGAGCGACCTTGGGTAATCCTCCATAGACTTGATTGTCATACTAAATAGTAGCGAACTTTCAACCAGAATCGGATGATTTATCGCAGTACTCGCCTATATCATGACATAGTCATAAGAATGATTTTGTAAAGAAACTTCTAGTTAAAATTTACTATTATAGTGTTCAGGATTACCTCACTTTCTAAGGAAGAGATGCATTCATTTGTCAACTGTCATAACATTATCACATTGTAAACTGTGTAAATGCTTGTATTTCTGTGGTAAGATTGCAAGATTAAACAAAAATATTTACAGCTAATACAGTTGTTGTTCTGCGCTCAAAACCTTACACTCTGTCTTGTAGTATCATTCAGCATTATCAATGGGATATGACAAATATGTCGTATATCAAGATAAAGTTAATGCACTAGTATAGTGTCATTATAATGTCTTATAATTTTGAAAGCAATTTCGAAAGCATAGAAACCCTTGTTTATTACCTGTACAAATGTGCATTACTACTTTTCGGTATGCTATTTGATCAGTGTTATGTAGTCTCCACCATAAAACCTCACTTGTTAGCATTATCAGCAGATGACAGATGCTTTGCACTACTTGGCAATGTTAATACCCCAGCGTGTGGGTTACTATAATATTTGGCTTATATTGTATTTGGTTTCAGCTAAATTAAGACGATATTCCAGCAAATTTGAACATGTCAATAACATTGTTTACTATGGTACATAGATCGCATTATTTGCATCTATAATTTATATCCGAAACAGTGCCCATGTTCATCTTGTAATGCTATGGAACAAATTTTTATGTACTTTGCTGCCTTGGGTGGATGGTACAGAATTTGGCTAGTGGTAAATAGATCAAATTATTTGCATCGATAATTTATATCAGCAGTTATCAGCAGTACTGCCCATGTTCATTTCATAATGTTATGGAGCAACATTTTATGTTTTTTCTTTCTTGCATCGATGGTACAAACGTCGAATTAAGCTCATCACCCATTACATAAGTTACATTAGCAGTGTCAATAACTGAAAGGTGTGCGTTTCGGTAAGTATAGACAATTTTGGCTTTGAAACATTTAATATGAGCGTCCATAGTGCCTTACAAAGTATCGGACAGATCAGACTTAAGGACATCACACACATTCATGCCTGAGGCAGGATTCTAACCTGCGACTGTAGCGGTCGCGCGGTTCCAGACTGAAGAGCCTAGAACCGCTGGCTTCAGTCTCATGGTTTGGAGAATTAAGTTTAAATTGTGCTATTAGTTACTAGTTTGTTGTGAAAAGGAAACAAAATACTCTAGGTAAAAATATTACAGAATCATGGCACGTGCTAAGATTAATTGTCACAGCCTTCCTTGGATGTTTGATATTGTACATAGCGTAATTTAATCCCAAAACTGGAGTGCTAACTGCCTGTTACCGTATTGTTTTTAGTCACACATATTTTGTGCAATTATAGAAGATTTAAGACTTGGAATTAGCATTGTGGCATTCAAATGAGAGTTTGCTCTCATGTTTTCATGTCCCAGGTATCGCACATTGTTGTCACTCTTCCTGTAACTGACAATTATAGGACAGTAATTCAGATTCCCTACTTGTTTTGGTGATTTCTTGGTGAGCATAATATTTTAGTAAAAATGTGTTCTGTACAGTTATAGGGTTCGTCCATTCGTTTTTTGCATAACCTCATTTAAAACTAAGATAAAACGCCAAATATTACTGCACTGTCTGATATGTGTGTTTTGGACAGTTATACATAGATCATTTTAGGAATAGAAATAGCATTGAGGCACTTGGGAGTCCACAGTCATTTCTTAGGGTGAAATCATTTACATGTGCCTTACACCAAGTGCGGTACACAAAACGACTTATGGTTTTCAACAAGTGCTGGTTAACATGTATGTTCGTGACATATCGTTGAGAGTCCATTTTTTGGTCGATGATGATGCTTGTGGTATTTCATAGATGCAAGCACTGAAAGCTATGCCCACAACATAATTTCTTTTTCTTTTCTTTTTTTTTTTTGTTAATACCTCTGATGATGGCGCGAAAACTTTAGTTCATTCACATGTTCTTGGACACGACTAAGCTGGTGACTGTAAGCAATATTGTGCTTAGCTGGTTCGTTTTAATGTCATGTAAAATACTAGGATGTAACTGTTTTATTCTAATGACTGCAACAATTACAAGAAATGAGGTGCGGCTTATTGGATAGTTAATGATATCATAATAATGCAGTCGTGGCTTGTGATGTCAGAAACGTTAACAAAGTGCGCTGGAATGCCTATAGCCGTACTACTGACAAATCCCTTCTAAAGATTTAATATGGGCATCCTAGGATGAAATGCTATTTACCATTTTATTAACGGAATGTTCCTCTAGAAATGAAGAATAAACATAACCGTTGCCTATAGTTGTGCTACAGTCAACCGCCCCCCCCCCCCCCCTCATCCCACGCCTGCAACCTAGTTGGAAGGAATACAGTCTCCATCACACGATACGAGATTACGAGATGTTTCAAAATTCTTTTTCTCATATGGATTAGAATAAGGTTAATATTAAAGTCATCACAGCTAACTAATTTTTAGTACTTTCTTTAAAGTGAACGAAGAACTCTCTCCAGCTTGATCAGAAATGTCTTGAACTGGAGGTAGGTGACCTGTAGGTTACTGGAATTAGAAGTTTAGTTTCATTAATTTCCACTGCTCCTTCACAAAATTCAATCACATGTTCATTTCAGAGCTTTGATATGGTACTACATTCAAATCGGATACCGTTTTCCTCTTACATGACCACTCATCCTCTGCGAAAAGAGCTGCTTGAAAAATAGTCATCTTATCTCATCCCGCTATCTGAATTGTCATGTTGTTTAAGAAGTGCTTTGATATAACAATATCGTCAGAGTCAGAATCTATAAGCAGTTCACATTATCTCCAGTACTCCTTATACTCGTTTTTTGGTGCAATATGGTAATTCCGTAATTACTTTGATATATGATCTTCTTTGAAAGCAGGAAACTAACAAAGTTGATAACTGATATAACGAACAAACAAATTTATCAGTACTTAAGCTTTCAGACCCACTCCAACCGCTAATTGCTAGCCACGAAATGTAAAGTCACTCAGCTGAGAGACTTGGATGCTAAATGTAAACACACTCACAGATAACAGTCAGTAGCGAAGATAGCATACTATCACTTCTGTATGTTTGTGAGTCTGGCCAAGAGAGAAAATCACATGAATCTCATGACCACAAATCATCGTAAGCAAATCTGAACACTATGGTGCTGTGGCTACTACACTGCACTCAATTTGGAATAAATCGATTCTGAATACTTATCCAACATTCATGACTAACATTTTCTTTGGTTTCCCTAAATCAGTTCTGGCTGGGATCTGGATGGCGAAGGCCTGTGTCCTCTTTCAGGCTTTCTATCGCCTGTGGTGACCTCATCATCTGCTGTTGTGCCTTCCTTTGTTAAACCAGGAGCTTTCCACCGACACCCTGCAGAGCTCCGGCTCAGCACGCAGTTCGTGCAGTCTCGTTCCCCTCCTGCTCTACTGTAATATCCAGCGCGGTTCCCAAGTCTCGGACACCGATCGAGCCATGAGATACTATGCAGGCGCTTCCTTCACTCGTCAGTATGACTACAGTCGGTGCCTATTCTCCGCTGCATCAACGTTGCAGCAGAGGCAGCTCTCTCGCTGACTGAAGGTTGTATGTTTATGGTGTTTATTGAGGCGTCGCTAGGGGAATACAAAAAACTTCTGTAGAGGAAATACAATAGTATTCAAATACGCTAAGCCGTATGAAATTGTGACGGGTTTCAGCCCTCAGAGCTACACACATCATGGACGCTCACAATGGAGGACAGGTGATCAACGAACTGGCACAGAACAATGCGTTAGCAGTGACTAGTACTAGTATATCGAATGAGTTGACTGTGTGTGACTGAAATCAGGACAATACAGGACTAAAGGTTGTCAGAGTAGGGAGAGGTGTAGACTGAGATAGTGAATTTGTGGAGAACCATTTAAGTGCAACTCCAAAGAAACGAGTAGTCCTTGCAGTGTATAGGATAAAGGTATGTACACATATTGCAATAAAAACATTAAAATTAAGCTTGTCATCGGTAACAACAAGTCCAAACTTATTGTATGCAAACTGGAGTGCATTAAGACTGCTGCAGTAAGTGAAGAGAAATCCAACAATTTAATTAGTCTGAAAACAAGTGTCAACGTCTGTGGTAGAGAGGATCGAGGCAGTTTGCATATTAAGGAGGTGATGGAAATCGGTGTAGGCGTCAGTGCCTGCCGTGTCGAACGGCATGGCTATTTTCACTGGAGCCAGCGAACTTGGTCTGAATTGTGTGTCACGGGCGATGTTGGAGGTTGGATGGTGTGGCACATGTGACAGCTGCGAGTACCATAGCGGAGCTTGGAGAGTTTGAGTTAGGAGTTGCTGGAGAGACAACAAGGAAAGCAGTTCTCCGGAGAGATGAATTCGAGAGCCTCACCGAGACGGTATACTGATAGGTACCGGTTGGACAAGAGCAGCAAGGCGGCACTAGTGTGTGGACGAAAACTGTTGGAGAAGATGCTGTTTCCTCTGGTCACTCAGACTTAAACAGTGGTGGAAGAGAAGTATATCGATAGATGGTGTCATCGTGATAGGAGATAGCTAGCAGTAGCCGGGCTAGAAGTATCATGTTGCGATTTTATTCCACTATGAATTATAGAAAATTCAGAACTTTCAGGTTTACTAAGTTATTATCTCATAACGTTTCAAGGCTGAAGTCCTTCTACAATAAAGTGTTACATTTTTATTTGGGTACTCATGATGGGCAGGAATGTGTTGTTTGTATCAGTCGTTCTTATGATTTCAAAGAAGTATTTCGTAATAAAATATCCAAGTCCATGAGGCACCGCCTTATCGTAGCACTGTCCGTGTGGGCGGGAGATTTTGTGTGCTCCAAGGAAGCTGAGAGCTATATCGGCGATAGCGTAGCTACTGGCAGGTCAAGATCTAGCCGGGTAGGTCTCAGCAGAGGAGCCAGACAAAGAGTGCCTCACAACGACCCGTCTTATATCCTATATCCTGTATATCCTGTTCCTTACCCTCTCCTCAGTTACCATTCCTTTTCTTTCTCTAACTACCTTAACACACCACTGCCTTGTGGTTGGTCTCGGGAGCGATGAAGGCTAAGGGAGAAAACCCTGAAAGAAAATCTGGAGTGGTGCCCCAAAGGCGGCAGCTCCTGCAACCGAAGTGATACCAGACGTATTGGCTTGCCTTTCCTCTGGATATTATCATTTAGGTCGAGAGGGAGACCGTGATGATTGGGCAACTCACGTGTCTTCATATTTATCGCTCAGGCTTGTAGAATCCTGGAGAGGACACTTCAGGGACGTCCAAGTACTTCGGTACAACACAGGAAGAGGCAGTTACCGGTTATAAGCTCTGTCTGATTGGCGTAAGACCCGAGTGCCAGGGGCCACTTCCGACGGTGGGAGAGATCATTGCATCTGATTGGACAGCTACCGCCCGCCTCAAGCTGGGCAGCCCCCGGCCAATAAGGTGCTGTCCCGCCACTATCCGCCTGCTTCACGGGGTGTGTGAAGCTTAGAATTAATCTTCGACAAGCGGGTTGATATAGTACACCTACCAACAACAAAAATGAAATAATAAAGAAATCACAATTTCGTATTGGCACCTGAAATGTTAGGACCATGTGTCCAAGGTACATTGACGATGCCCAAGAGGTTGATTTCATCCGTAAGACTGACAGAAAGCTCCATCGTTTTAATGTCGACATCGCGGGACTGCAGGAGACGCGGCTTCCAGGCGCTGGCTCTATCAGGGAGGATAATTACACATTCTTCTGCCAGGGGAAGTCTCAAGACGAGCCAAAACTTCATGGCGTAGGATTTGCTGTTAAAAACACCCTCCTGGACTGTACTGTGCCACCATCCGGTGGAACAGAGCGAATTATTGCTTTTAAAATATGCTCCTCAAGTGGCACTGTCAACATTCTAAATGTGTACGATCCTACCTTATCATCCAGCATGGAAGAGAAGGACCTGTTTTATGACTTACTCAGTGACAGAATAGCCAAGGTACCTGGCACCGAGACACTATATATTCTACGGGACTTTAATGCTAGAGTTGGATCAGATAACGACATATGGCCGAATTGCCTGGGACATCATGGGGTGGGAAAAATGTATGAAAATGGCCAGAGACTGCTTGAAGTTTGCTGCTTTTATGGACTCTGTATCACAAACACATATTTACAGGTTAAGGATCAGCACAAGGTGTCTTGGAGGCACCCGCGCTCTCATCACTGGCATCAACTTCACTTAGTCATAGCTAGGCGTACTGGTCTCAAAAATGTGCTACTGACACGAAGTTATCATAGTTGCCGATTGCAACACAGACCACGTCCTAGTGGTGTGCACATTGAGGCTCACTCCTAAGAAATGTCACCACGCTAAACCGAGAGTTCATCCCCGTATCAATACAGATCATGTTCATGACACACAAAGAAAGCAGGATTTTGCCAGTAATTTTGAAAGTGCTTTCCCAGGAAACATGCAAGCAGGAAGGAATGTTAATGAGAAATGGGCAAAACTCTCGCGTGCAATCTACAACTCAGCAGTGTTGGCCTATGGAATAAAAGGAAAAAGAAATAAGGACTGGTACGAGCAAAATTTGGAAGAAATGGAACCAGTCACTGAGGCTAAATGGAAAGCCCCGCTTGCTTACAAAAGGAAACGAAATGAAAGAACCCGAGATGACCTACGAAAAGCAAAGAACAGGGCACAGCAAACATCCAGGAGATGCACAAATAATTACTGGCTGAATTTATGTGCAGGTATTCAGAAAGCGGCAGACTCTGGGAATGCTAAGGCAATGTACGATGGTATTAAGAAAGCAATTGGACCAACTGTCAGAAAAACAGTTCATCTGAAGTCCAAGACGGGTGAAGTCATTACTGATGAAGGCAAACAAATGGAACGCAGGGTTGAACACTACCTCGAGTTGTATGCAACCGAGAATAAAGTTAGCAAGGAACGCAGGGTTGAACACTACCTCGAGTTGTATGCAGCCGAGAATAAAGTTAGCAAGGATGCATGTGACGCCATCAGACAAATGCCAGTTATGGAAGAACTAGATGCAATGCCTACTATGGAAGAACTTAGTAGAGAAATAGAGTCTCTTGCTAACGGAAAGGACCCAGATGAAGATGGGATCCCTGCAGAGGTTATTAAGTGTAACAAGTCTGTTCTTCTCAAACATTTATATTCACTTATCACAACCAGATGGGAAGAAGGTTATGTCCCGATGAGTATGCGGAATTCGAGGATAGTTACTCTGTATAAACAGAATGGGAACAGAAGTGACTGTAACAATTACCGAGGCATTTCATTACTACGTATAGCCGGGAAAGCTTATGCGATTACAGATCTTAGCTTCCAGATTCTACCCAGAATCTCAGTCTGGCTTCATGCCCTTCCGATCAACCGTACATATGATCTTCTCCTTAAGACAGCTACAAGAGAAATGTCGTGAGCAGCAGAGGCCACTTTATATTGCTTTCATTGACCTTGTTAAAGCGTTTGATTTAGTGAGCAGAAATGGGCTTTTCAAACTGTTGCAGAAGATTGGAAGCCCACCTAAACTACTACAGATAATTATCTCTTTCCATGAGAAAACACAAGCAAAACACAACGGTAAAACATCAGAAGCATTCCCTGTAATTAGCGGTGTGAAACAAGGGTGTGTGTTAGCTCCTACATTATTTGGGATTTTCTTTTCCCTTTTGCTCAGATTTGCCTTTAAAGAATGTGAGGAGGGAGTGTATCTACATACAAGGTCTGATGGAAATCTTTTCAACATTGCTCGCCTCAAGGCCAAGACCAAAGTAAATACAGTTGTTATCCGTGAGTTGTTATATGCGGACGATGCAGCTCTAGTAGCGAACACAAAAGATGAGCTGCAGTATATAATCAACAAATTATCACATGCCTGTGAAAAGTTTGGTCTACTTATCAGCCTTCAACAGACTAAGATCATGGCGCAGAGCACTACCAACCTTCCATCCATCAGCATTGATGGCAATCCTCTCCAGATAGTTGATGACTTTACCTACTTGGGATCCACAATATGTAGCAACTTGTCCATGGCCACTGAACTTACTAACAGAATCGCAAAGGCATCATCTGTCATGGCCAGATTGAAAAACAGAGTATGGAACAACGGAATGCTTACCACAAAAACTAAATTAGTCTGCATCGCTTGTGTTGTAAGCGCCCTTCCCTATAGCTGTGAGACAAGGACAACTCTTTCTAGGCATGAATCTCGACTTAACAGCTTCCATCTCTGCTGTCTCCGGAAGATCCTTCAGATCTCTTGGAGAGATAGAGTACCCAACACCGAAGCCTTTCATCGTGCAAGCACAACCAGCATATTTGCACTCCTGAGTCATCGACGTCTGAGATGGTTGGGACATGCCAGACGCATGGATCCTGAACGGATACCGAAACAGCTGCTGTACGGCGAACTTCAGGAAGGTGTGAGACCAGTGGGACGACTGCATCTTCTTTTCAAGGATGTGTGCAAGAGAGACCTGACCAAGACCAGAATCTATCCAAGTCGCTGGGAAAGCATTGCAGATGACCGTATCAAGTGGCGAGTAACTGTGCGCAACGGCGTCAAGCTCTCAGAGGACGACCGCACACAGGAACAAATCAGGAAGAGGACAAAGCGAAGAGACAGAGCGGCTTGTGTTCGAAGTCCCTCAAATTTCACGTGTCCAAACTGCAGTAGGGACTGCCACTCTCGAGGGGGACTTTTTAGCCACAGCAGACGCTGCAGACTCTGAACGAAGCATGTTACACCATCATCCCTCAAGGATGGACGGATGCCATTATTTTGTGTTGTTGTAGTTTATTCTTCAGTCAAAGAATCTGTTGCTTATCATAATTTTCTCTGTCTTGTTAAATTGCTCTTTTCACGGTAAATAAAGTGGTAAGAAGATTATTGAGCCCCAAATTTGCACAGGCACCTGTCAGAAACCGACTCCACCTGGCCTATCGAACCCAAGCAGTACTCACGAGGCAGAGAAGCAACATACCAAACAAGCAGAGAAAATGGACGAGATAGGGGACCATGATGGCTCCCAACGGTATGAACTACGCTACTTTCGTCCATTTCTCGTATATATCAAAATTATGTCTCAGCCTCTACCAGTTCTTGGCATAACTCTGTCTACTGCACGCCATGTAAGACACGACAGGAGTAACGGATGGCCTGTCAGTATATCAACGAAAGGCAAGAACGGCGTGCTGACTGAGTTCGTGTCGGTGTAGTGGGCCAACACTGTGGCAGCTATTTCGAGCTACAAGTAAATGTTATAATTGGGGTCTGATACCAATCATAGATACGAACACCACCAATGAAGAAACTGCAGAGTAACTGACTTCAGAAGTGAAAATTCTGGATGTTCACCGAATCTTTAAGAAAGAGACGAGTTCAATATGTCCTCTCCGAGTCAGTGAAAATTGATTCTGCTGGTCAGACAAACAGTGTGGCAGTGGTGTAAGAGACCACGTGGAACGTGTGCGACAGTTCGAAGATCGTAGCGCGCACACACCACTGCAGTGTGGTTTACCGGAGACGCTCGCAGGCACCCCGTCTGTTCCATCTTGGCCGACGCCGTATTATTATTTCAGCACAGTTCCACACGGATCACCTCTGCCGACTGCGGTGCCACGTGCTCACGCACCTTCTCCTGCAACACCACCAGAATGGTTGGTCGCACGATTTGTGTAGCCCAACAACAACTATCACCGGTCTCGGGAAGCACTGGATGAATATAAGTAAGTTAGAACAAGCAGACACAATCAATTCCCAGAGGCTTGTACTACAATGTGCCTAACCGTACAACCATGACAACGCACAACCCATTTCAACCACTATTGTTATTTGTTAGTGCAAAACCTGTGCACGATTTATCTGCAGTGTCTATGTCCATTACCAGTATTGCTCAGTTGCGTGACCATTGAAACTAGAAAAATCGTATTGTGAGAATGATTGAGCAACATCCTTTTAATAGCATACAAAATAACTGACTCTGTAAGTGCATAACAGGGAATCTGCGACCATAAGGCTGTTGCAGCTTCCCTGAATATGAAAGTTAATAGGAATATAAAAAAGGGAGGAAGGTTTATCTGTTTACCAAGAGTAATAGAAGGCAGATTTCAGACTACCAAACAGATCAAAACGAAAATTTCTGTTCCGACATAGACAATGTTTAGTGTTTATGGAAAAAGTTTAAGGCAATTGTAAAATGCGTTTTTGACAGGTACGTGCCGAGTAAAACTGTGAGGGGCGGGAAAAACCCACCGTGGTTCAACAACAAAGTTAGGAAACTACCGCGAAAGCAAAGAGAGCTTCACTCCAAGTGTAAACACAGCCAAAACCTCTCAAACAAACAGAAACTAAACGACGTCAAAATTAGCGTAAGGAGGGCTATGCGTGAAGCGTTCAGTGAATTCGAAAGTAAAATTCTATGTACCGACTTGACAGAAAACCCTAGGAAGTTCTGGTCTTACGTTAAATCAGTAAGTTGCTCGAAACAGAATATCCAGACACTCCGGGATGATGATGGCATTGAAACAGAGGATAACACGCGTAAAGCTGAAATACTAAACACCTTTTTCCAAAGCTGTTTCACAGAGGAAGACGGTACTGCAGTTCCTTCTCTAAATCCTCGCACAAACGAAAAAATGACTGATATCGAAATAAGTGTCCAAGGAATAGAAAAGCAACTGGAATCACTCAACAGAGGAAAGTCCACTGGACCTGACGGGATACCAGTACGTGAAAGAACTTGCCCCCCTTCTAACAGCCGTGTACCGCAAGTTTTTCGAGGAACGGAAGGTTCCAAATGATTGGAAAAGAGCACAGATAGTCCCAGTCTTCAAGAAGGGTCGTCGAGCAGATGCGCAAAACTATAGACCTATATCTCTGACGTCTAACTGTTGTAGAATTTTAGAACTTGTTTTTTGCTCGAGTATCATGTCGTTTTTCGAAACCCAGAATCTACTCTGTAGGAATCAACACGGATTCCGGAAACAGCGATCGTGTGAGACCCAACTAGCTTTATTTGTTCATGAGACCCAGAACATATTAGATACAGGCTCCCAGGTAGATCCTATTTCCCTTTACTTCCGGAAGGCGTTCGATACAGTTCCTCACTGTCGCCTCATAAACAAAGTAAGAGCCTACGGAAATCAGACCAGCTGTGTTGCTGGATTGAAGAGCTTTTAGCAAACAGAACACAGCATTTTGTTATCAATGGAGAGACGTCTACAGATGTTAAAGTAACCTCTGGCGTGCCACAGGGGAGTGTTTTGGGGCCATTGCTTTTCACAATATATATAAATGACCTAGCAGATAGTGTTCCATGTGGCTTTTCGCGGATGATGCTGTAGTATAAAGAGAAAGTGAAGCATTAGAAAATTGTAACAAAATGCAGGAAGATCTGCAGCGGATAGACAATTGGTGCAGGGAGTGGCAACTGACCCTTAACACAGACAAATGTAACGTATTGCGAATACATAGAAAGAAGGGTCCTTTATTGTACGATTATATGATAGCGGAACAAACACTGGTAGCAGTTACTTCTGTAAAATATCTGGGACTATGCGTGCGGAACGATTTGAAATGGAATGATCATATAAAATTAATTGTTGGTAAGGTGGGTACCAGGTTGAGCGCGCAGTCCGGAACCGCGCGACTAGTACGGTCACAGGTTCGAATCCTGCCTCGGGCATCTATGTGTGTCATGTCCTTAGGTTAGTTAGGTTTAAGTAGTTCTAAGTTCTAGATGACTGATGACCACAGCTGTTAAGTCCCATAGTGCTCAGAGCCATTTGAACCAGGTTGAGATTCATTGGGAGAGTCCTTAGAAAAAGTAGTCCATCAGGACAGGAGGTGGCTTACGAAAGACTCGTTCGACCTATACTTGAGTATCTCTCATCAGTCAGGCATCCGTACCAGGTTGGGTTGACAGAGGAGATAGAAAAGATCCAAAGAAGAACGGCTCGTTTTGTCAGAGGGTTATTTGGTAAGCATGACAGCGTTACGGAGATTTTTAGCAAACTCAAGTGGCAGACGCTGCAAGAGAGGCGCTCTGCATCGCTGTGCAGCTTGCTCGCGAGGTTTCGAGAGGGTGCGTTTCTGGATGAGGTATCGAATATATTGCTTCCCCCTACTTATACCTCCCGAGGAGATCATGAATGTAAAATTAGAGACATTCGAGCGCGCACGGAGTCTTTCCGGCAGTCGTTCTTCCCGCGAACCATACGCGACTGGAACAGAAAAGGGAGGTAATGACAGTGGCACGTAAAGTGCCCTCTGCCACACACCGTTGGGTGGCTTGCGGAGTATAAATGTAGATGTAGTAAAAGTTAGGAGAGAGTTATCTTTTGGAATGGATAGTCAACCGCCTGTTCTAAAAGGAAAGTTTGTGCTACTTCTTTGACAAACATAGAACTCATATTATGCGAATGACAAAAACTTGTTTATGGAAGGAAGAG
Organism: Schistocerca gregaria; assembly: GCF_023897955.1. NCBI lineage: Eukaryota > Metazoa > Arthropoda > Insecta > Orthoptera > Acrididae > Schistocerca > Schistocerca gregaria. The sequence continues at coordinate 92,855,393 of NC_064926.1, read as the reverse complement.
AAATTCTGTATGTCAGGATATAATATACTTCATAAAGGCAGAGACGACGGATTTGAGGGACTTGCTATTCTAATCAAAAGTGGGATGAAATTTAACCACCTACGTACAGATATTGGAAATAACCTCTTCGAGATGCGTAATATCAGAAATTAAAATTCCGTTGTTGAACCAGTCACACAAGGGGGTGTAAGTCTTTTATGTATCCGGGGGTTATTATTCCATCGAATGGAAAAGTGCAGATGACACTGACCTTTGGAACAAAAAAGTAATAATAAAAAGGACAGGGCAGGCTGTTGGAAACATTGCAATCGGCAGAGCAGAAAAGTGTGTAATACACAAGCGTCAGAGAAACAAAATGGTTGCACTAGAAGTGTATTTGTTGAATGAGGTAGTGGCACCTCCAAGCTGAACCCTGTAATAAATGCCAACCTAAGGTAGGCTATGGTCATCAGTTAATCAATAATAGACACAACAGAGATGAAATGTACATTTAGAACGGATGAACGATTGCTAATGGCCAAAGATAGCGTGGCAGTGGACCCCAGCGGAAAGTAGGAAGTGTGGACGACCTAAGAGCAGCCGGAATCGAGAGGTCCAGGGCGCGATGGATGCCAGGGAACTGCAAGAAGGAGACTGCCCTGAACGGAGAAGCGGTGCCAGCCGTAGAAAACTCACAAGACGATGACGATGAACTTCCACTGTGGCGGTATATCAAGCCCCACAGACTGGCAGCAGCATACATTCCTTCCGCTGTCTGTTGCGCAAGATCAACAGCTCAGCGGCTAACACGGGAGATTTTAATGGCCGTAGTACGGCATGAGGAACTGATAAAACAGGCCGATTGGAAGGACTTGTGCATGGTGCGGTGTACGAAAATAACTTGGAAATCGCGAATGACGGTTCACCACTGCAATATGAAGATCATGCGAAGCCCAGGCAACAGTAGATATGGTTCCGGTGTCGACGCAGCTAAGACGTCCCGACGATTCTGCAAATCACTTGCAGTTCGGACCACTTTCTGTTGTACATGCAGTATGACAATTGTAGGAATTATTGTTGCAGTCATAGTCAATATATTTGGAATTAGAAGAGATCCAACTGCAAAAAGTACCACAAAGGGACAGAGGGAGAATTCTTTTCGTATCTGGAGACATACCTGAAGCCTACAGAATACCAGACATTCATGACATATATAATGTGTGCCAGGTGCACGACGGGAAGGTAGCTGCGTGATGCGACGAGGAATGCCAAGCAGCAATTTCCGAAAGGAAACAGGCACTAAGAGCGTACACAAATACTAGTACAGAGGAAATGTTCGCTTGATTTGAAGCGTGCCAGGTTCAGGTGAAAAGAAAACTTAAATAAGAGAAAGGATTCTGGAGGGCCAAATGCTGTAATACGGTAAATCATCTCACCTCAGTAACGACAATATGTTAAGAAATTCCCAGGTTCCATAATGCCATGGATACACAGCTCTCCCCCCCCCCTCCCCCTACCCACCAACCGCCACAAAGTGACTAATTGCCTAGTGACAGAGGAAATTGTATCTGTGCTAACCCTGCTATCATTAGAGCATGTGGTTAAATTGGGCCAGACCGAGAGCGCTGACCATCAAATTTTGCAACCTTTACATTAAATGACATTGACGCAATTATTACACTACATTTTAATATTTCTCTGTGACATGCTAGATGGGGTTGTATATTGCCCACTAGTACTAGGTTATTTCCTTCAAATGCAAACACATTAACTGTTCTGTCCCCCCCCCCCCCCCCCCACCCATGAACCATGGACCATGCCGTTGGTGGGGAAGCTTGAGTGCCTCAGCGATACAGATAGCCGTACCATAGGTGCAACCACAACGGAGAGGTATCTGTTGAGAGGCCAGACAAAGGTGTGGTTCCTGAAGAGGGGCAGCAGCCTTTTCTGTAGTTACAGCAGCAAGAGTCTGGATGATTGACTTATCTGGCCCTGTAACCCTAACCAAAACGACCTTACTGTTTTCTTACTGTGAACGGCTGAAAGCAAGAGGAAAATACAGCCGTAATTTTTCCCGTGGGCTTGCAGCTTTACTGTTTGATTAAATGATGATGGCGTCCTCTTGGGTAAAATATTCCGGAGGTAAAATAGTCCCCATTTGGATCTCCGGGCGGGGACTACTCAGGAGGACGTTGTTATCAGGAGAAAGATAACTGGCGTTCTACGAATCGGAGCGTGGAATGTCAGATCCCTTAATCGGGCAGGTAGGTTAGAAAATTTAAAAAGGGAAATGGATAGGTTAAAGTAGGATATAGTGGAAATTAGTGAAGTTCGGTGCAGGAGGCACAAGACTTCTGGTCAGGTGAATACAGGGTTTTAAACACAAAATCAAATAGGAGTACATCAGGAGTGGGTTTAATAATTAATAGGAAAATAGGAATGCGGGTAACCTACTACATACAGCATAGTGAGCGCATTAGTGTAGCCAAGATAGATACGAAGTCCACGCCTACCACACTAGTACAAGTTTATATGCCAACTAGCTCCGCAGATGACGAAGAGATTGACGAAATGTATGATGAGATAAATGAAATTATTCAGATAGTGAAGGGAGACGAAAAGTTAATAGTCATGGGTGACTGGAACTCGATAGTAGGAAAACTAAGAGAAGGAAACGTAGTAGGTGAACATGGAATGGAGTTAAGGAACGAAAGAAGGAACCGCCTGGTAGAATTTTGCTCAGACCATAACTTAATCATAGCTAACACTTAGTTCAAGAATCATAAAAGAACGTTGTATACATGGAAGAAGCCTGGAGATACTAGAAAGTCTCAGACAGAGATTCAGGAACCAGGTATTGTAGGACATTTACAGGGACAGATGTGGACTCTGACCACAATCTATTGGTTATGAACTGTAGATTGAAACTGAAGAAACTCCAAAACAAATCGGAATTTGAGGAGATGGGACCTGGATAACCAGAGGTTGTAGAGAGCTTTGGGGAGAGCATTAGGGACAGATTGACAGGAATGGGGAAAAGAAACAGTAGAAGAAGAATGGGTACCTTTAAGAGATGAAATAGTGAAGGTAGCACAGGATCAAGTAGGTAACAAGACGAGGGCTGGGTAACAGAAGAGATATTCAATTTAATTGATGAAAGGAGAAAATATAAAAATGTAGTAAATGAAGCAAGAATAAAGGAATACAAACGTCTCACAAATGAAATTGAAAGGAAGTGCAAAATTGCTAAGCAGGACAAATGCAAGGATGCAGAGGCGCATATCACTAGGGGTAAGATAGATACTGCCTACAGGAAAATCAAAGAGACGTTTGGAGAAAAGAGAACCACTTGCATGAATATCAGGAGCTCAGATGGAAGGCCATTTCTAAGCAAAGAAGGGAAATCAGGAAGGTGGAAATAGCATACAGAGGGTCTATACAAGAGCGATGTTCTTAAGGACAATATTATAGAAACGGAAGACGAAGATGAAATAGGAGATATGATACTGCGTGAAGAGCTTGACAGAGCATTGAAAGATCTAAGTCGAAACAAGCCCCCGGGAGTAGACAACATTCCATTGCAACTACTGACAACCTTGGGAGAGCCAGGCTTAACAAAACTCTACCATCTAGTGAGCAAGATTTATGAGAAAGGCGAAATACCCTCAGACTTCAAGAAGAATAAAGTAATCCCAATCCCAAAGAAAGCAGGTGTTGACAGATGTGAAAATTACCGAACTATCGGTTTAAAAAGACACGGCTGCAAAATACTAACCCGAATTCTTTACAGACGAATGGAAGAACTGGTAGAAGCCGACCTCGGGGATGATCAGTTTGGATTCCGTAGATATGTTGGAACACGTGAGGCAGTACTGACCCTACGACGTATCTTAGAAAATAGAGTAAGGAAAGGGAAACCTATGTTTCTAGAATTTGTAGACGTAGAGAAAGCTTTTGCCAATGTTGACTGGAATACTCTCTTTCAAATTCTGAAGGTGGCAGGGGTTAAATACAGGGAGCGAAAGGCTATTTACAATTTGTACAGAAAACAGACGGCAGTTATAAGAGTCGAGGGGCATGAAAGGGAGGCAGTAGTTGGGAAGGGAGTGAGACAGGGTTGTAGCCTATCTCCGATGTTATTCAATCTCTATATTGAGCAAGCAGTAAAGGAAACAAAAGAAAAATTCGGAGTAAGGATTAAAATCTACTGAGAAGAAATAAAATCATTGAGATTCGCCGATGAGATTGTAATTCTGCCAGAGACAGCAAATGGCCTGGAAGAGCAGCTGAACGGAATGGACAGTGTTTTGAAAGGACAATATAAGAATAAAAGCAAAACGAGGATAATGGAATGTAGTAGAATTAATCGGGTGATGCTGCGGGAATTAGGAAATGAGACTCTTATAGTAATAAATGAGTTTTTCTATTTGGGGAGAAAATTAACTGATGATGATCGAAGTAGAGAGAATATAAAATGGAGACTGGCAATGGCAAGGAAAGCGTGTCTGAATAAGAGAAATTTGTTAACATCGAGTATAGATTTAAGTGTCAGGAAGTCGTTTCTCAAAGTATTTGTATAGAGTGTAACCATATATGGATGTGAAACGTGGACGATAAATAGTTTAGACAAGAAGAGAGTAGAAGCTTTCGAAATGTGGTGCTACAGAAGAATGCGAAAGATTAGAATGGTAGATCACATAACTAATGAGGAGGTATTGAATAGAATTGGGGAGAAGAGGAGTTTGTGGCACAACTTGACTAGAAGAAGGGATTGGTTGATAGGACATGTTCTGAGGCATCAAGGGTTCACCAATTTAGTATTGGATGACAGCGTGGAGGGTAAAAATCGTAGTTGGAGGCCAAGAGATGAATACACCAAGCAGATTCAGAAGGGTGTAGGTTCCAGTAGGTACTGGGAAATGAAGAAGCTTGCACAGCGTGGAGAGCTGCATCAAACTAACCTCTGGACTGAAGACCACAACAACAACAACAACAACAACAACTTTTCTGTTTGTTTAATCGACAGAGTTAAAATAAAGAGTAGAAACAGTCACCAGTTACATTATAGTGCAGACCTACTTGCTGTGTGTGTATGTGTCTCTCTCTCTCTGTCTGTGTGTGTGTGTGTGCGTGTGTTTGTGCAAGAAAGTATGTCCACACTTCTCATATGTTGTGATAGAAAGATCATCAAGCCAGTTCTTCGTGGATATGGAGAGAGAAGGAAAGAGGGAGAAGGAGAGAGAAGGATGGAGGGAGAGAGAGAGAGAGAGAGAGAGAGAGTGTGTGTGTGTGTGTGTGTGAGAGAGAGAGAGAGAGAGAGAGAGAGAGAGAGAGAGAAATAGAGAGAGAGGGAGAGAAAGAGAACAAACAAACAACGTACGGAATGGGAGGGGAAAAAAAATGCTCGATGCGCAGTTTATTATAGATTTATCTTATCCATACCAAGTTTCGCTCTAGGTGAGTAGTTTTTAGGGTTCACTTCATTTCCATCGAGAAGTATACGGTTTCCATGTATATTTCGGATGGCAGTATAAGAGCTGTGATTAGTGATAAATACAAATGAAATGTCAGTTCAAAAATTGTTCAAGTGGCTCTGAGCACTATGCGTCTTAACTTCTGAGGTCATCAGTCGCCTAGAACTTAGAACTAATTAAACCTAACTAACCTAAGAACATCACACACATCCAAGCCCAAGGCAGGTTTCGAACCTGCGACCTTAGCGGTCGCTCGGCTCCAGATTGTAGCGCCTAGAACCGCACGGCCACTCCGCCCATCGAAATGTCAGTCACTTTTTATTTTGCCACTACGATGTTGCACACCATCGTCTTCTGGTGTACAATTATTTATTTAGATAGCTGGTGGTGGTGAAGACTGCAGACGACTTTTCCTAGTAGTGGACCAAGGTCACTGTCGGTTATGCTGCATCTCTTGTAGGCTGGTACGGTCATAAAAGGTCTGCATTATACACTACTGGCCATTAAAATTGCTACTCTACGAATATGACGTGCTACAGTCGCAAAATTTAACCGACAGGAAGAAGATGCTGTGATATACAAATGATTAGCTATTCAAAGCATTCACACAGGGTTGGCGCCGGTGGTGACACCTACAACGTTCTGACACGAGGAAAGTTTCCAACCGATTTCTCATACACAAACAGCAGTTGACCGGCGTTGCCTGGTAAAACGTTGTAGTGATGCCTCGTGTAAGGAGGAGAGTCGCTTACCATTACGTTTCCGACTTTGATAAAGGTAGTAATGTAGCCTATGACGATTGCGGTTTATCGTATGGCGACATTGCTGCTCGCGTTGGTCGAGATCTAATGACTGTTAGTAGAATATTGAATCGGTGGGTTCAGGAGGGTAATACGGAAAGCCGTGCTGGATCCCAACAGCCTCGTATCACTAGCAGTCGAGATGACAGGCATCTTATCCGCATGGCTGTAACGAATCGTGCAGCCACGTCTCGATACCTGAGTCAGCAGATGGGGACGTTTGCAAGACAACAACCATCTGCACGAACAGTTCGACGACATTTGCAGCAGCATGGACTATCAGCTCGGAGACCATGACTGCGGTAACCCTCGACGCTGCATCACAGACAGGAGCGCCTGCGATGGTGTACTCAACGACGAACCTGGTTCACGAATGGCAAAATGTAATTTCTTCGGATGAATCCAGGTTTTGTTTACAGCATCATGATGGTCGGATCCGTGTTTGCCGACAGTGGAAGCGTGTATTTGTCATCACCCGTCGTGAGGGAATGGAATGTCATTGGTTACATCTCTCGGTCACCTCTTGTTCGCAATGACGCCACTTTGAACAGTGGACGTTAGATTTCAAATGTGTTATGACCCGCGGCTCTACCCTTCATTCGATCCCTGCCAAACCCTACATTTCAGCAGGATAATGCACGACCGCATGTAGCAGGTCCGGTACGGGCCTTTCTGAATACAGAAAATGTTCGACTGGTGCCCTGGCCAGCACATTCTCCAGATCTCTCACCAATTGAAAAGTCTGGTCAATTGTGGCGAGTAACTGACTAGTAACAATACGCCAGTCACTACTCTCGATGAATTGTAGTATCGTGTTGAAGCTGCATGGGCAGCTGTACCTGTACAAGCCCAGGCCAGGGATGGTTGTTCTCGTTACTGATTTCTCAGGATCTATGCACTCAAATTGCGTGAAAATGTAATCACATGCCAGTTCTAGTATAATATATTTGTTCAATGAATACCCGTTTTTAATCTACATTTCTTCTTGGTGTAGCAATTTTAATGGCCGGTAGTGTACTTACTGTTGTATGTCCTCTCCACTATATCTTATCTTTACAATGTCATTGTTACGAATGACAGTGTAAATATAATGTACACTGAACAGAACATGCAGCAGGTTGCAGTATGCAGTCTTCTTATGAGTCTACCAGATCCCAGAAGACACGACATAACCTACACAGCCCTTGTTCTGCTACTGTGAAACAGAAGCCTGTAGCCGCCCGCGGTGGTCTCGCGGTTCTAGGCGCGCAGTCCGGAACCGTGCGACTGCTACGGTCGCAGCTTCGAATCCTGCCTCGGGCATGGATGTGCGTGATGTCCTTAGCTTAGTTAGGTTTAAGTAGTTCTAAGTTATAGGGGACTAATGACCACAGCATTTGAGTCCCATAGTGCTCAGAGCCATTTGAACAGAAGCCTGTATTCTTCACCATCTTTGTAAATAAACAAGTCTCTATCTGAAAACGGTAGTGTGAACCATCTAAACGGATTGTGGCCAAATAAAGAAGTGACTGAGGCAGAAAACTGCTTCATTTATATTAAACAGTTTTAATTTTTCAGGTATTTATATTACTTACAAATTTGAACATTATTTAACTTTTTAAAAGTATTTAAATCTTTTTCTTTACGTACAAATTGAAAGCTCTTTCTGAGCTTTTGTAATGGGTCACTAAATGTGCATTAGAAAATATACACCTGAACGTTGGTATTCACCTCAAGCTGCAATCTACAGTTTACATTATGTAACTTTTTCTGGTATTTAAGTTTTTTAGTTACACCATTTACATTTTCAAGTATTCGATGAAATCGAACATATCTTGAAATGCAGATGTGTGTGTGTGTGTGTGTGTGTGTGTGTGTGTGTGTGTGTGTGTGTGTGGGTGTGTGTGTGTGTGTGCGTTTTATTAGTAGTGATCCCATGCAACTACGCTCGCTTTATCTCCAAGTATGAAATGCTGATCTTGTTTTAACGAATGTGTTAATTTGCTTTGTTTTATGATCGAAAATGTGTACAGCTTTGATCGAATGATACACGGTGATTTTTTCACTGTGAAAATTCTAGAGGTATTCGACGAGAGTATACGGAATAGAAAAGATCTGATGAACTTATGCCCGGAAATTTATGGTTTCTGTGTGGAGACCATTTATTTAATCACACTTTGTTACAGAGACTGTGGTCTGATACGCGCTGTAGCATGGAGCCACAGTTACAGTATGCATGGTTTTCTCCTAAGGGGTGGAATGTTCCTCATACGTCATGCCGTAGCGCCTTCTTCTGCCATTGTAATTGGTAATGTTTCGTCTGATTCACTTTTCTTGCTGACTCACCTTGTAATGAACGTGATACAGCGTTGTACACAGTGGTTCCGTATTCCAATTAAGAGCTTGCCAATGTAGTGCAGGCAGTGAGCAACAAGGTTGTATCAGGAGACCCATCCCCAATAACAACAACCACAGTATTCAATGTTTGCAACAGTGTTTTGCTGCTTGTCTGAGACAAAATTGTGTCAGGAACAAGGAAATCATGAAGGACGTGCCCGAAATGTTAGGACACTAGCCCCGGAGGAAAATATAATGAACACTCTGGAAGGCAACAAACGTGTCAGCACCTGGCAATTGGCTCGCCAGTACGGGGTAAGCCAGACGATCGTGTGGAACATTCTCGGCTACAGTAGTTACTACCCTTATCACTTACAGCGTGCGCAGGGCTTACTAGCGACAGACTTTCCACATCGGGAGCACTTTTGTCACTGGTTTCTTCACCAGCCAACCACCATTCCGGGATTTGCGTCAGCCATCCTTTTCGCAGATGAGGCCACCTTTGCATAGAGCGGTATCTTCAACTTTCATAACAGTCACCTGTGGGACGGTATGCACATATCCCCGCGGTATGATGGCAGCAAACCATCAGCACTGGTGCAGCTGGAATGCATCGGCCGGGATAATTCGCGACCATATTTTTGAACCAGTTTTCCTTCCACATCGCCTAACGGACCGGAACTATTGCGTTTCCTGCGGGTGACTTTGCCTCCCCTGCTGGAAGAAGTGCCATTAATGATTCGAAGAGTTATGTGGCTGCTACATGCTGGTGCTCCAGACAACTTCTACGTCAACATCTGTACACATCTGATTCGTGTATTCCCTAGTCGACGGATCAGACGAGGGGGTCCAGTTTCATGGACCGCTCATTCACCGTATCTCCACCCATCCGATTTCTGGCTAGTGGGGCATCTCAAAAGTATCGTGTGTAAAGAGCCCATTCCAAACTCTGTAGCAGCGTATTCGTGCTGCCTTTGACACTGTTCCGATGCAGCGTGGCCACTGTGTACGTGTGAGAGAAACATGCTACAGTGCGTTCACGAATGCGTTTAGGAGTATGGAAATCATTTTCAACACATACAATGAATGTGGCTGCATGACACAGGGTGTATTAGACCACATTCCCTTTAACAATTTATGCCTGAATAAATGGTCTCTAGCATTGAAACCGTGCATTTCCGGCCGTAAGTTCATTAGACCTTTCTTGTTCCACATCTTCCCATCGTTCAATTCCTAGAATTTGTATGCGGTGGAAAAAATCGCCCTGTATACCGTACAGCTGATTTTTCAGTATCATTTAACAAACATTCCCAGTAGTGAACAGCGGTAAGGTGCTAAGCTGATGAGTGCTTCATAGCTTTTGCCCTTTGATTTGACATGCGAGATGTTATAAATGTTATCATGGGGATAATCTGAGGTGTCAGACCACCTACGTACACCGTTTTCAATAACATCAGAAATATGTGATGTGTTACGAAGACATAGATAGCCCAATATATCATGTAAGTGTGTTTTAAGCTTTTTGGCTCAAATATATTAATCATATAGGTATGACGGAAATGTGAAACCGTATCACGGAAATATTTAAACTAGAAATTCATACAGTTACATGTTTGTCGGAAACAATGTTAAGTCTACACAATTCAGTTCCAACTAAGTTTTCAATAAATGCGATGTTATGCTTGAAATACGATTTCGTAAGCTGTGCAGCATCTTTTTTATCTAGCTTCCCAATTCGTTGTTAGTTTCAGGTCATTCATTTTCCTCACACTTAGCATGTTTTTACCGAAAACTCCGTTAGACAATAGCTGCAAGAAATTTTTTTTGAAATAATTTTTTTGCATTCATATGTTTCTCAGCATTAATATCAATGTACTGTTCCATCCTGGGTGATCGACAGAATGAGCAAGGACTGTTTTTGATTCCTACAGTGTGTTCTATAGGTTTTCTTAATGTGAAACACAGCTTTCTTTTTTTTCTTTTTAGCAGTGGGTTTGCCACAGATGCGGCTGGGTGGTGGTATCGTTTTCCAAGAGGACAGTGGTAGATCAGAGCGAAGTTCATGTAATTTTCCAATTACTTAAGATGTGCTTCTAAATTGTCCCCCATCAGGTATGTTTTTCATATCAAAACTTTTTGGGCTATCCCAAGCAAAATCAAAGACAGGAAGATGCTGGCTCATTGGCCAATTCAAGGCTACTGAAATCAAGAAATGTTGCCTAAGACTAACTATTATTTTCATCTCAACTAGACATGAAGAGAACATGTTGTTTGCAACTGCCTGAGCCACGCCACCTCAGACACCATTCTCAACAAATTGCAACTGTTATAGGCCTGTAACGAGTTGCAGTTTTGTATTGGTAGTTTTGAGCAAGACATTCCATGCCCAGGCAGGTGAGCTCACGCAGAAACATGGAACTAATCCATATGTGTGAATGCAGAGTGTGTGGAAGTTTCTAGACACATTGGACAGGAGCAAAACGTAGGTTTTCAGCTATAATTCGGAGTAATCTAAGGTCGTCCACTCCGATAAACTCCACACTCTGCATGCTCTTTGGTAACCTATTTTCTTCACTCTTGTTTCCGCACTCAGCAAACTTTTCAAAGTCTCAGTCGGTGGTAACTGCTCTTCCTACGAAACAGATTCGTCAGTTACATGCTCGTAGGGAAAGATGCTGTTTTGAAGCATGTAATATCTTTATATGCTCAGCAATCTGAAGAAGCTGTCTAGTAAACCATTCCATGCAGTCTGCACCTTTGGTACAGCTGAAACTCAGAGTTTTCGTTACAGTGCACGTAGAAAGCTATACTATATGGATTATGTGCACGAATTTTCTTACTAATATGCAGTCACATCAGACAATCAGTGTCTGCATAAATGGCAAATAGTAATTTTAATTGTTTTTATAAATTGTCTCTCTGCTTTTGGCATGATATTACTGACTAGTGTAAACCATGTACAGTCAGCTATCCGTGCAGCTTTTCTGGGAATGAAAGTAACACAGGCAGTGCTCACATACTGTAATGGACTCGTGATGATCAGTAATGCTACAATGTGCTAATCTCGACAAGCTTTCAATGGAGCAGAAACGACGTATATATGTATTATCTGTATTATCAGCCTGCAACATTAATACATTTATGTGTTCCTCACCATCGTGTTTTGTAACAAGCGACGGTGAAACTCGGAGTTCTTTGTCTTTTCTTTGTTTTTCAATTAACATCTTTTCCTAATATGAATACTCGATGCCTAAAACGTTTACGCAAACGGCTTCATTATGTTTTCCAAAAATGGATAACATTTGGCTCTGCAGGGAACTATAATGCTGAAAAACCTTTCCATGTTTTCACATGGAATATATTTACACATATGTTCTGCCTGCTGATTTACAGGATGCAATCTGGCTATAAGTGACCACTTAAAACATGCATTACTCTTTGACTCGATGTTCAGTACTGCTTTTTTATTTGTTGAGAAATGAAACTGCTTCAGCTGTAAAATCCTTCTATTCTTAGACACTATCAGTTTATAGCACGTAACAGCTGCATTTTCAAGTTGAAACCTGTATATAAATGAAAAAACAAGCATGTAGAAAAATAAATAATTCCAAGCTATAGATGCAAACATAATGAAATTATGCCCACTACAGTCAGTTCATTTTATAGATAACTTGTTATGGGAAGACCCAGCGTTTGTAGTTAGTTTCACTCAACAGATTAGCCACAAGAAAGGCATATGTCTTAAAAGTAATACAATAGTGTGGAGAATGATAAAAGACAATTAAAAGGAAATTTGACGTCATATCCCTATAGCTAAGAAGGAGATGTAGGAGGTACTCAGCGAACGTCAACATGTGGAGGTGAACTTCCACTACGCATGGTATGTAGGTGACAATCCACTTTTGCTACCATAACAGCAATATGTCAGGGAAAATGGAGTGCAGTATAAGGGTTCCCATTAACAGCTAAAATAAAAAAAAAATGATACAGTAACCTGCTGGCGTAATCATGGTATGAAACTTTAGCTAGCAATTCGAATAAATTGAACGTGGAATGAAAATTAGACATGTAGTGCAGACGACAGTAAGCAAACTAAACCACACGCATAAACTGAAATTTAAAACCTACCAGCACTCAGGGCCAGAACAGTCGTTTGCTGGGGATGGACTTTGTGACTCTGGGGTTCCTTTAGCTGGGGAATGCTAAGCGCCTCCAGACCGCTGTAATTGTAAGAGACGGACGTGCTTCAGCGACCACCTTGCGGCGTGTTGCTAGAACGTTGCATGTCACAGAGAACAGGGATCTTGGTTTGAGCTCTCCGATAATGACGATGGTAAAAATCTCTATAAAAATTCCTGAATTTCATGTATGCTGCGCGCCAATGAGATGAGTGGTTTTTGAGGTGGAACAGTCGTTAGAGGGCAACCTCTGGGATCTAGCCGCACCTCAGTTGTAGAAGACTCGCCCAGGCATGTCAGACTCTGAGTGGGTCCTAATTGCTCGTGGTACTGAAATGGAACAATTGAAGTTACCTTCTTCTCCTCCTCGTAGGGACTAATACCAAATCAGATAAGAGAACTCGTGTAGTCTGTCCCCCAGACGCATGGGTTACGCAGTATCTGTCATTCAATAGTAACAGAATGCATGCTACTGATCAAAATGTCTTTTTGATTGTGAAGCTAAAAGAGGGTCGCATTGAAAAGGTTTCGCTTGTTTATATTCAAAAAGATTTGGAAGGCCTCGCAGGTAAATTCAAATTAGTCAAGCAGTTACGTAATGGAACACTGCTGGACGCAACTGATAGTTCCAAACAAGCCACAAACCTCTGGAAAGCTAAATGCCTTGAGGAGTACGCCATATAAACGAAGCTCCGAAGGACTGAATTTTCATCCTTTAAGTTTAAGACCTGTTTGTTTTGCCTTTCATGGATATCTTCGCAAGTTTTGTTCATTTTACACTGATTGTCACGTAATTTAATGATTTCATCTGTAACTGACAATACAAAAGTATCTTGAGCTTGCATGAGGCCATATTTTCCCTACTTCATCATCAGTCTTATGATTAACCTCTTGCTTACACTTATCTGATTTTTGACCACAGTCTTTACTGTCATGTTCAATTCTATTCATCAGAATCAACTCTGGTCTCTAAATGTTTAAACTTACGATTAGTTTCTTCCATCTCCTCGATTGTTGCTTGTATTTCATCAGAAAGTTGTTTTGCCCCATCTTTAATTCTTTTCGCCTCTTCTTCCATTCTTTTTGCTCCCTTCTGTCTTTTTTTCTAGCCCAGGTACTAACTCGCTTAATATTTCAACCATACCTTTCTTATTATCTTGTGTAGGCAGTGCATCACCTGTCTATGTTCCATGGGTGAATCAACTTGTCCTCTTTGTTGATTCATTAGCAATGACGATGTCAGAGTCATCACCGTGACATTATCATTCACCTTATTTAACTTATCATTAACATTCATCTCATCTACACACATCAAAAAAAGTTTTCCATCACTTCGGTTCCGAGAGATCCGGAACCTGTACAGAAGATTGGAATAGAAATCAACATAAACGTCATTTCTGCCATTTTTATTGCTCATGAAAACCACATATTGCATGTTTTACCACCAAACAGCGACACCTTCAGAGTTGTTGGTCCAGATTGCTGTAGAAACCTGTACCTCTAATACCCAGTAGTACGGGCTCTTGAATTGATGAAGGCCTGTATTCGTCGTTGCAAGTTCATCAAGACGCTGTCGATCCACATTGTACCACTCCTCAACGGAGATTCGGTGCAGATCCGTCAGAGAGGTTGGTGGGTCACGTCGTCCATAAACAACCCTTTTCAATCTATGAGACGCATGTTCGATAGGGTTCATCTGTGGAGAACATGCTGGCCACTCTAGTCGAGTGATGTCGTTATCCTGCAGGAAGTCATTCACACGACGTCCACGATGGGGGGGGGGGGGGGGGCGCGAATTGTCATCCATGACGACGAATGACTCACTAATATGGTTGTACTATCGGTCGGAGGATGGAATTCACGTATCGTACAGACGTTACGGCGCCTTCCATGACCACCAGCGGCGTACGTCGGCCCCACATGATGCCACCCCGAAACACGACCCCCACCTAGCTGCAATCGCAGGACAGTGTGTCTAAGGCATTCAGCCTGCCCTGGTTGCCTCCAAACACGTATCCGACGATTGTCTGGTTGAAGGCATATGCGACACTCATCAGTGAAGAGAACATAATGCCAGTCCTGAGTGGTCCATTCGGCATGTTGTTGGACCCATCTGTACCGCGCTACATGGTGTCGTGGTTGCAACGATGGACCTCGCCAAGGACGTCGGAAGTGAAGGTGCGCATCATGCAGCCTATTGCGTACAGTTGCCTGAACGAGGCACGTCATCGACAGTTCCTACCCTCTCTCTCCTCCATGTCCGAACATCGCGTTTCTTCACTGCTTGACGCCCGGGTACTTGCTGAGAGTCATTCCTGGCACAAAGTAACAATGCGGACGCGACCGTCTAGGCATGGATGAATTAGAGACCACACAAGCAGTGTACCCCCTTCCTCGTGGAATGACTGAAACTGATCGGCTGTCCGATCCCGTCTGTCTAATAGGCGCTGCTCATGCGTGGTTTTTTTTACATCTTTTGGGCGGGTTTAGTCACATCTCTGAATAGTCAAAGGAACTGTGTGTGTGACACAATATATACAGTCAACGTCGTTCTTCAGGAGTTCTAGAAACCGGGGTTATGCAAAAAAAAAAAAAAAAAAAATTGGTGTGTGTATATCTGAATCCACTTCTCCAAATTCACTATTGCTACTATTTGAAATTATGTTTTCTTGGGAAGCTTCTACATCAGATGATTCTTGTAAATAGCTATCACCATTTCATTTTGTACACTTTCCTCTTTACTTATATAGCTTATTTTATTGAGACATGCCCTGCAATTTGTTTGTCTCTTCAATGTCGTTACCCTGGGGCTGCACGCCTCTCTACTTCGTACCGCATTTCTCTTTTCCTCAACATTTTTTATTTAAGAAACTATTGTGAAGGGATATAACAATATTCTTAAAAACTCTATGAGAGTCAATAATAGATTCTCTCGCTAGCTGTAAAGTGATTAGCGTACACGCTACCTTTTTCTCAGGCGCGATGGTGCTACCCACCGCACTGTTTTTGTCGTGTTGGATGTCTTCGGCTGCCATAGTCGACTACATACTGTCCCTGCCCTTCGCCGCTCTCTGACATTGACTGCAACTGGTGAAGGGGACAGGTGATGCATCCAAGTCATTCACCGCGCCTGCTGTATGCTTTTGTGCTAACTGTTCCCTGAAGCATTGTTTCTCGTAGCGGTGAAATAAAACGTAATCCCTATGGACCGCGCATACACAAAGTAATCCCTTTGGACCGCACACACTTATAACTTTACACTTCGGTTTGTGTTTTCGCGTTTTAAATTTGAGCGTCGCGACGCGGATTAATTAGCGGTATTTATAAATTGTGTTGCCTAACAGTTCAAAGGAACTTACAAAAGTTCGAAACCGGATATCAAAGAAAAATGGTTCAAATGGCTCTGACCACTATGGGACTTAACGTCTGAGGTCATCAGTCCCCTAGAACTAAGAACTACTTAAACCTAACTAACCTAAAGACATCACACACATCCATGCACGGGGCAGGATTCGAACCTGCGACCGTAGCACCCGCGCGGTTCCATACTGTATCGCCTAGAACTGCTCGGCAACTACTGCGGGCTCCGAATATCATTTCACAGTTCACACTGTGTCGCTTTTTATCTTTTTCACTGTTCATACACTATTGATTCGGGCGTTTTATGATAATCACCACAGTCCACTGTTCTCACTGTAATTTTCACGTCTCACCCAGTTATCATTAATGGATAGTAGCCTCTTCTTTAAATACACGTTCCCCGTAGGAGAGACCACGCATAAATTGTGCCCGAAACAGAGTTACATGTCCGTCACTCCAGAACGCCAGAAAAAAGAGTGGCTAGTGCATCCAAAGCATTTCGTCTCCCAGGGACGCCAAAGTGACCCGTAGGTGTCCGAAGCGCTTCCGTTGCAATATTGTTACTGTAATGCTTCTCAGAACTGGTGACATTTAATAAACAAAAACGATATACTCTTAGAGTAGCCATGAGAGGATTTCATACTGAAACTGGGTTAGATATAATGAAACGTATATAAATAATTACTATTAGAAGTTAGACGTTTTGGCGCCTGACACCCGAATGTGCCGATCAATCATAAGCCAGTTCAGTACAGTTGCTGGACTCTCCCATGGGATTGGTACATAATCTACCATCTGTCGCTGGTACCTCACTCCAGATTTGTACCACATGCTCCTTCAGAGATATCAAATTGCATCAAGGAGGGCTTCTAGCAAAATAAAATACTATCGGCCAAAGCCAGTAGTATCATAATATCTACTATAGTAGCGCTGCCATTCGGCTACCGTCCCCCACTACGTGGACAGTCTACGATGTATTCGCAGTATTTAGTGCGACGTCATCAGCTGCTCCTTGCTGTTGAGAGCGCTCCTATTAGTTGTGATTAATTATGATATTTAGCGTGTCTTATTCAAACAATTTCTGTCCCACATCGTTACTAGGACTGTGTGGGAAACTTTTTAACACAATCTGTGTCTTCTGTGAAGTTAAAATTGGCATGGCTAGATACTTCAAAAGCGATTTCTATAGAATACATTGTTTCAGACTTGACGAAGCTGACAAATCAGCTACAGCGAAGTATATAGAAAACGACTTTGAAGTATTCCATACTTTAGAGAAGAGCTGGACAATGGATATGTTGTAACGATTGGAGATATTCGTCCATGACCGACAGTGGAGAAACGAGTTCCTAAACGAACTACAGATTTCCAGAACTCATATTTCCTTATCAACTTCAATACTGTTAAGTCAGAAAATACAAAACAATTAATATATATGTATGAGTCTATGTCCCAGAATCAGTATCTTCAAAATAACCTGTTATACTTTCACTTTTAACATGAAATCGTCGCAGTTTCTCATATCGTAAGACATTCCATGGACCAACGTTAGAGATGCGACAGCGAGCTGCGCAGAATACATTGTAGGGTCGACACATCGATAATTAAATCGAAAATAACTTTTTTTACCACCATTTTGTTTCTAGCGCACAGTAGATTTGATTGTCATGTCGTGTTTTAAGTATCCTTTACAAGCTTATGAATAGTGGTTAACATAATCAAAGAAGCCACAGCAATGGATGTAAGTGAACACAACACTAGAAGACAGCCGTTTCATATAAACGAAGAGAAAAAAAAATGTTGAAATATATGTGAATTCCTAAGGGACCAAACTGCTAAGGTCATCGGTCCCTAGACTTACACACTACTTAAACTAAATTATGCTATGAACTACACACACACCCATGCCCGAGGAAGGACTCGAACCTCCGGCGGGAGGGGCCGCGCAGTCCTTGAAACGGCGCCTCAAACCGCACGGCTACTCAGTGCAGCATGAACAGCCATTACGCTCGCCGTATGTGAGTATGTGATGTGGATTCACAAGTATCTTTGGCGTGCTTCTAGCAAAATAAAATACTGGCGGCCACAGCCAGTAGTATCATAATATCTATGATACTAGCGCTGCCATTCGGCTACCGTCAGCTCATGAAACCTCTCCTGGATGTCCAGTAGCTTGCAACCGATGCACAACGGTACTGTAACGCTTGCACCCTGCCATTGACGATGGGACATATAAATTGCTTCACCATAGCAATCTCTCTGCCAGCGTCTCTCCAACACTGTAACTCCATCCTCAGGAACTGCCTCACCATTAGACGGTCTTGTTGGAGTCATTACGCTAGTGTATATCTGTGATACTGGCGCCAGCATTCGGTTATGGTCAGCGGATGGAACCGCTCCTGGGTGACCAGTAGCTTGGAACCGATACACTCGTGCCGGTTTACTGCAACCCTTGCACCGTCGCATTGACAATCAAACCAGAAATTGCATGGCCATTGCATACCAGAGACACTGCCGACGTCACTCCAACACACTAATGCCAACTACATATATTGCCTAACCATGGTCGGGTGAAGTGCTACTGCATATGCCTCAAGGACATTCTCGGAGTCATTCTGATAGTGTATATCTATGATACTGGCTGTGGCGTTCGGCTACGGTGACTGCACTGGTCCTCTCCTATTTGTCAACTGGCTTGTTACCAATGCACTGCTGGTGGTTTACTGTAACTGTAGTACCCTTACATTGACGATGGGACACTGAAATTGCTTCGCCATAGCATGCTACTTGCTGACAGCCCACGTCTCTCCAAGACAGTAATGCTGCATTCTGCAATTGCATCTCCATCAGATGGTTGCTGCACTATTACATATGCGTAGAGGATATTGTTGGAAAGATTCTGGTAGAGTATATCTGTGATACTGGTGCTCGCATTAGAACACGGTCAGCGCATGGAACCTCTGCTGGGTGTCTAGTAGTATGTGACCAATGACCTGAATCGAGCCTACTGTAAAACTCGCACACTCACAATGACGATTTGACATAAAAATTGCCTTGTCATTTCATACTACAGGCTCCCTGAAGAAATCTCTCCGAGACACTGATGCTGCCTGCAGAAATTGCCTCGCCATTACATGGGCGCTGATCTACTGCATATGCCTCGAGGACATTTTCGGAATCATTCTGCTAGTGTATATCTATGATACTGACACTGGCATTCCGTTACGGTCAGTGCGTGGAACTTCTCCTTGGTGTCCAATAGCCTCTCCTGTTCCAAGTTTTCATGCTGAAGCTGAGAGCTTATGTTCTTCATTTCCATCTGCTTCCTCTTTCGTGTTGGTATACCGATTTACATGAAACCTTCTTTTCCTAAACACACTTTTTCCACCACCCATTATGCATAAATCTTTACTTACACGTAAAGATTTGTGAATTCAACCTTCCACCCACTAATATGTGTTAGTATTGTTAAAACGTAAATAAACCACATGGAAGACTGTTTTCAGGCAAAGGTACGGATGTCAGCCAGAGATATAGATGTCAGCCAAAGATATCGAAAGAAGATACCCTTCACAGTGACAAAAATTCCGCTTAAGGAAGCAGTTTCCGAAATATCGCAAAAGGTGGGAGTGGCCGCCAGTGCAGAGTTAATCGGTTTAACAATATAAAGGCATTTCTAAACCTGCTATCACAATAAAATTCACACGCAACATAGATTACGCTGTTTAGATCAAGATTAATAATATTTTTGAAAAATCTATTTTTAGGACCAAAATCCATTACATCTCCCCTTAAAATTTTTTAGGCTCTTAGGAAGACTGTAGCACGTGGAATGTCACAAACGGCGGTGATTAATGTTACAGGAATCAACAGAGCAGGGTCTGTTTCAGGTCATGCAACTGACAGAAATTTCAGTGTGGAGTCGCATGACCTGGAACAATCGTGCGACAATATATTATTTTTCCAAAGAAAATCTTGGCGCATTACAGGTCATTCACAAAGCGCCTATACAAGTATTATAAAAAGAAATAAAACGGGAATTTAAATGATGACTGACATCGCATAGGAATACTATATATCACTATGAAACCAAAGAGTAATAACTTGTTAATTCCACACAGTACCAAAGTAGCACGCTAATTAATGATGTAGTTTACACAATGGCTCTTATACTCTGAAGTGACTCAATAGAAAAAGAAATGATTCGGCATGTATTATTCACTCGAATGTTGCTCCTGAGCACAAACCGGCTACAGTTAATTTTGGGAGAAATTTGTACCGAGTATGAACCAGGATTTTGCATAAAATAAAAGAATGTAGTTGTAGGTAACAATTCGGCAGCTGTTTTGTTCTATATTGTTCTGTCAGTTTTTCATTTGAAACGCTGAAAACGCTAGAAATGGAAGCTCACTAGACACGCCAGGGAATAAACAAGTCATCGGCTATTGGGAAAACAGGTGTATGGTTGCAAAATGTAGTCAGCAATTTAACAGCGGATGAAAACGTATCCATTAACAACGTAATGGGATACAACAGAGAATATCGTTCCATCCGGGCATTGGTGGTCAATAAAGGGACACAATGTCGAAGCAGTTTTGTTTACGCCGCAGCGGCGTTATTTATTTCGCAGTTGGTTAGAGGTTAGTGAACGCCTCGTGACCTGTCAGAACACGTACTCCAATATTAGTCTAAAAATACTCGTACCAACACAGCACCCTATGGACTGACCACGCGGGACTCAGTAGCTCCAATTATCACAATTATATGTGAGAGGTTGTGTTAATTTAATTAATTAAAACTTTATTTTCGTCGCTTGTTTTTTTATGGACGTGTAGACATATTAAAGCTGTGTGCAGGAATGGAAGAAAACCGTAAAGCTGTGAGCACAGGTTGCGATCGCATCTAGACAAGTCAGTCGGACGGACTTTATCTCCGGCAAGCAGGGATTCAGGATTTGCATCGCTGTGCGACGCACAGCTTTAATCATCCAGGAAATTTGATATCAGCACACCCTCTGTTAACCAGTTAAAATTAATTCTTTGATTTATCTTTGATTACTGTTTTTTAATTCGGCTGTTTCTTTCTGTCAACTGAGTCATACAGAATTTAACATATGATACATAACTCAACCGTTACAAACAGCATGGTAGCATAAAGCGCAGTAGTAGTACCAGCTTGGTAATATTGTTGTGATTGGGTTATAATTTCAACTGAACCTTCTCGAGTTAAAAGATGTTTACTCTTGTATATTCCGCCGGGAGGCGTGGGCGAGCGGTTCTAGGCGCTTCAGTCCGGAACGGTGCGACCGCTACGGTCGTAGGTTCGAATCCTGCCTCGAGCATGGATGTGTGTGATGTCCTTAGGTTAGTTAGGTTTAAGTAGCTCCTAAGTTCTAGGAGACCGGTGACCTCAGATGTTAAGTCCCATAGTGCTCAGAGCCATTTTGAACCCGCTGCGCGAAGTCCGTAACTGCCTGTTGCACATGCTCGTCCGGCAGGAATCGTCGACCATTCAAGGCCTTCTTTAAGGGACCCAAGACGTGATATTGCCATGGGGAGAGATCAGGATTATAGGGCGGATGCTCGAGTGTCTCCCACTAAAGTTGGCATAACTTCTGCGTTAGGACATTTGCCATATGGTGGCGTGCGTTATCATGAAGTCGTAGCAGCATTTGCACAGTTCACTGCGATGCTGTTCCATACACATTCATCATTCTCTGTTGGATGTCTGGCGGTGTTTGTCCTTCGGTAGTCAAGAAACGAGTAAGAGCACGTTGGTGTAATATGGACGCATTTGTTAATAACGACGCTACAGTTCACGTTTCCGCATTTACTGCACAGACGTCGGAAGGACACGAATGACACACTAGCCCCTTGACTGCTTCTATACAGGTATCGCAGTCGCACAGCGTTACGTATACGCTGCAGCAACGCCCTCAAATAAAAACATTTTCATCTCCCCTAAAATGAAGATTGTATTAATCTGGATCCACATAAACTGAAAAATTTTGAAGCTGGAGATTTTTCTTCAATTGCTGAAATTTGTGTTCTCCTCGTCTCGCTGATATTCTACGACAAACAGCTACTGGAGGTAATATCTTCTCATTACGACTGCGACGATATTAGAAGAGAAACTGGAGCCCGCTTTGTACTGTTTAAACAAGTGGTTAATTACGTGCCGTAAAAATGAAAACAAATACGCTCAACATGAAATTATTTTGACCGCTCTCGAAACACATATTGCTTTGTGCACTGCAGACTTACACTGGGATCACAAATAATATGAGACCCAGTGGATTGTGGACACAAACCGCATTGTTTGGTGGAATGTTGAGTTGATACAGGCTCTTTGCCATTGCATCCACAATATATGTGAACGTAGGGAACGTATAACTGTGCTTCATAATTGGAGACAAGCAGTGCTTAAGCAGGTATCTGCCGTGACTGCGTTCTTGCGCTGAGGATGGAATCATAGAACGGAGAAATCAGATTTCCTACATATAGATCATTTTCTATTTGTGGAACTTTCTATTCAATGTTTAACAGACCTCTGCCTTTCGATTGGTTTCATTCCTTCCACTATCTTACTACCTTCTAATCTTTTTACCTCTGCAAACCTACCACATACAGAGCTTTTGTTAATTTAATTTTCATAATCAGTTTCTTGTGTGCCCCTACACTTCTTACTTAATCGCTTTTTAGCGATTTCAGAAGCTTCTGTGGTTGCCCTAAGTAGTTCAGGAGACCGGTTTATTTTTTGCTCTTGAAATAACGGATTCATCGCGTATCCCCCTCACCAATCTTTGTGTGTAGGCGGAAATACACCTAAATAAAGATATGCTGTTTATTAGACGACAAAGTTCTCCGTTGTGCCTACAGAGGATGGCAATATCATTCTCATACAAACGAATTCGGTAAAAATAATCTGGATAAGTGAACTAAGCTACAACAATTTCAAAAATTTACTACTTACGAACTAGCTAAATGTTAATAGTAATTTTATGATATGTTCCCGGGGCTATCGAGGAATGATGATAATGTACTGATGCTCCTCCGTTATAAACGCATTATTTCCCCATTATTGCTGCTCAGTATGTACTGGCATTAACATGTTTCCTGTCGACATCGAGCGTGAGGTGTTTATTGGCAGAAAGCGCGCCTGGAAACCAAGACGTCGCTGGACCGAGTTGAGGAAGCATGGATTTGGCTTCAACCTACCCTTGAGTGCTTAGTGACGTGAAGATTCATCAGGAGCAGCGCCTGGTCTGGATTCCGCATTTAATCGCAAGTCCCCTTCTCCCGTCAGTGTTACTCGGTGAGTGAAGGACAAGCAAGTCGCTGAAGAAATGGCCCCAGCTTGTTGAGGCACACATAACTGTTGTTATCGCAACGAAAGAAATTTCCATTAAGACGAAACCCCCTTTGAGAAAGAGCTCACTTTCACCTGACAGATGAAACTGGCTGTGAAACGTCGATAGGGTGTAGCAACCCAGTTTCACTGAACGATTCTTTGAGAAATTTCAGAAAAAATACCCAATTAGGCTGGTCACAAAAAGTAGTTGTAATTTCGTCAGTCGACTGTGTTTATCTAGATAGGTATCTTTAAAAAATTATTTAATTGCTTCCTTTACATCTATTATCTTTATTTATACACTGGTGTCCAGAATTAAAGCGACAAACCGAAATATTGCAAAGTTGCGTTTATTTTGCCACAAAACGGTTTATTTATTTATTTAGCGTATGGCATTACTTATGAACAGGGACTATCAATTGTGGGTCACATAGTGTTACAAAATTTTACAAAAATATATTAATGTCATAACCTATAATTTAAAAACTAAGTCTATAAATTAATATCTCATTTGTCGATACAGTCAAGGACTGCCTCTGTCACTTCAAAAAAATCTTCCAAGTTCCCATGGTGGGCTCTTCTGTTACTGCTTGTTACAACGTGAAGGATCGTCTGGTGTTGATTTCCACAGCCACACTGAGAAGATGAAGCCCTTCACCGTCGGTAGAGGTTTTCAGCACAGATGCCGTGGCCTGTGCGGATCTGATTGTTTTCCAGGCACGTCGCATTAGTTCCATACCGGCTGGTTCTGTGTCAGGTCTCTAGAGGGTCTGATGTTCCTCATGGGCAATAGTATTCCACATTTCTATTGACATTTTGTTGATAGTGAAGATAGCTGCCTGTATCGATACTGCCAGTAGGACAGATGGCTGCCTGTATTTTAATCGGTTCAGGAACCTCAGAGTGCATTGGAAGCTCGGGGAATTTTAGTATTTTTTGGTATACCTTGAGAAGGGCGTTGTCTTCGGAGGTCTGATGGTGCAATGTTGGTTAGAGGTGGTAATCAGTATAGAGGAGTAGATTTAATGCAGCCTGTTGTTCTCCTCATTGCTGCATTTAGCTCCACGTCAATTCTTTTCGCGTATGTGTTATTGACCCAGTCTGGGGCACAGTATTAGTAACAGAATAGACCAGCCCTAAGGCAGCGCATCGCAGTGTCGTAGCTCTTGCGCCCCATGAGGTACCACTCAGCTTTTGTATATTACTGCGTATTCTCAGCTTTGCTGCGGTGATTCCTAGATATTTTGGAGAGCCTTGTAGTGAAGGGCCTGACCATTAAAGGTGACATTCAACTTCGCATCTCCTCTCTCTTGTAAAGGTGAAAGCAGCTGACTACAGTTTTCGTTGGATTTGGTATCAATCTGCAGATGGTTCAAATGGCTCTGAGCACTGTGGGACTTAACATCTGAAGTCATTAGTCCCCTAGCACTTAGAACTACTTAAACCTAACTAACCTAAGGACACCACACACATCCATGCCCGAGGCAGGATTCGAACCTGCGACTGTAGCAGTCGCGCGGTTCCGGACTGAAGCGCCTATAACCGCTCGTGCGGATAGGATCTCCTGACCAGCTTCAAGAGTTCTCTGCTGGGTGGCCAAGGCCACATTGTCTGCATAGGTAACTTCCTTGACTTATTCAAGTTGAACAGGATTGGCACCAAAACTGAGCCTTAAGAAAGACCATTATGAAGATTCTTCTGTCTGCTTAGTTGGTTGCCAAGGACTACTTGGTAGTATCTCTCAGATAGCATGTTGTTTGTGAGCCTGATTTTACTTTGGCAGTGTATGACACTGGCTAGCCTGTACAAGAGTCCTTGTCTCCATACTGTATCATAGGCAGCTGTGAGATCAATAAAAGTCACTGATGTTTTAAGGCGGCGTTGGAATCCGGCTTCTGTATGTGTGTAATTAAGCTGAGCACTTGGCCTGCGCAGCTTTTGTTTGGTCTGAATCCTTCCTGTTCGATGGGAATTTCATTGGTCTTTGGACAGATTCGGTTGGGGATGACTCTTTCCAAAAGCTTGTAGGAGCAACTATGGAGGGCGATGGGAGAATAGCTAGCAGTTTTGTTAGCTGGTTTACCCGGGTTCAGCAATGCCATAATTTTTTAAGACTTTTGGCATGTTCAGTAATAGCATAGTATTAGTGAAGAAACTTTCAAGCCATCTATGAGTCCTGTTCCCACAATTGATGAGGAACTCTGTGTGTATCCCATCAAACCCTGGAACTTTGTCTTTTTTTCATTTCTTTGATTGCTGCAGTGATCTCATCTATAGTGAAGTCTCCGGAGTACTCTGATTTGTTGGGTGCCTTCTGCTTCAGGTTTATAAGCTTTTTCTTCACTATTCTTGTGTGTGGCTTATATAGGAATGCTTTGGGGAGAGAAAGTATTCTGTTAGAAATCTGGTCTGGTGATACTTCAGGACCTTTTCGGGTGGGTGGTCCACTTCCTCCCAGTTTTCTCATGAGATTCCACGTCTTTCTGCTTGACCTCTTAAAGTCCAGCATTCTTCACGAGCTTTATCAAGGTGTTTTAGGAGTTCTGCAGCAGTTCCGCGGTCATTGGTGGTTAAATAGGACTGTTACAGTCATTACTCGATCCTGGAATATACTATCTTCAGAATCCTCTAGGCATGCATTTTTTTTGCTGTTGTTAGAACTGCTCCAACGAATCTTTCACAATTATCACTTGGTGGGGGGATCCATCTATCTGATCACTTTGTCAAGTTCTTTGGAGAATTTAGTCCAGTCTGCTTTTCTGAAGTTCCATCTTGGTCTAGGCATTGATCTGATTTCAGGAATTTGAATTCCTACGTCTAGAATTACTGGCCGGTTTTGGCTTTTTGGGAAACCTATAAGGACTGTACTTACTGTATGTAGAGGTTGTCCCTGGGAGTCCTGTGTTACATACGTAGGCCAGGGTTGGAATCCTCGTTCCAGGCTGCAGATTTAAATGCTCCCATGTCCTTTGAGTCAAAAACTAGTTTGCCAGGTCCTCGCCATTTTCGTCAGTATTTTAGTATTTCCAATTGCTGTGATGGCTGTTGAAGTCGCCAATAAATACACTTGCATGCGAGGAAACGGGATGAACATGAGCTGGCCGGTTATCTGCTGTAGGCTTGCAGACATTTGTTACAGTAACATCTTCGGCTTTAACTGAGACAGTCTCAATATTTTGCACGGAGTTTGCAAATATCAGGTGCGCATTTTCAACCTTACCGAGTATATAGGTAGCACAGCTGTAGCTCTGGTGGTATGTAGTTCCCAGGATTTCATGGACAGCTACACGTCCTCTTGAATACAGTCTTCGCTCATTGTCTATATCAGTTCCTTGAATGACTACCACATCTGCATCTAGATTTACATCAAGCAGCAAACTCGAGAGATGTTGTGATTTAGATCGGCTGAGCCCTTCGACGTTGAGCTGTAAAATCCTAATGTTATAGCTTAGGTGTGTGGTTGGTCGCATTCATGTTTAAGCCAGGAGATCTGTAGTACATAAATCAGGCTGCCAGCTCTGATACTTGTTTAGCACCACCCAGAGGATATGTGCAGCTTATGGTGTGCTGCGAGCTCGAGTATCTTCCTCCCCCCCCCCCCCCCTCACAAAAGGGTATAATCATGTGATAGTAAAGTAGAAGAAAACATAAAGAATAAAGAACGTAAACAACTGCAACGTGAATAACGGTAGACAAAAACGTTGTTCGTTTTTTTACGACTTTATGGATTTACACACGCCCTCCGATGACTGATTAATGCGCTCAGTATGGCCTGTGACCACTGTAGCAGCAATACAGGCTTGCCAAACGGCGGGACATGCTGCAAATGATGCCATAAATATCATGTTGAGGCAATAGCGCCCATTCTTCCTGCAATGGTGCTGGAAAACCTTGGAGACTGGTCGGTGGATGCTGAAGTAATGCAACCCATGTCCGCAGTGCATCCCAGACATGCTCTGTGGGATCCCAGTCGGGAGAGCGAGCAGGCCATGCCAAATGTGCAATACCAACAACCGCACATGAGCTCCCAAGATCTCGTCACTATGCCTGACAGCAATTAAACCCTGCCGATTTAACCCTACAGTTTCATGAAGAGGTGTTCCACATTTCCTCCAGATGCGAATCCGTCGAGAATCACTGTCCAGACCAAATGAGGACTCATCTGTGAAAAGACAATCGGACCACTGTTCGAGTGTCCAGATGGCACGTTGACGATTCTACTCTAAACTTCCCTTCTGTGAAAGACGTGTCAGAGGTACACATACAGCAGGTCTCGACAGTATAGGCCAGTCTGCCGAGGCCTTCTGTACACCTTTTGCCTCGCTACAACACGTCCAGTGGATGGTACGAGGTCAGATGCCAGTTGGCGTGCACTACTAAAACGGTACCGTCGTGCCCTTACAACCAAATCACGGTTCTCTCTTTGTGATCTGGTACGTTGTCGGAACCGAACCGGTCTTCGGGACACAGTTTCGAGCTCTCAAAATTGTCGCCGATTCCAAAAAGCAACAGAACGATTCACATTAAGCCAACAGAACGATTCACATTAAGCCATCGGGTCACATCAGTTTGCGACTGCCCTGCTTCCATTCGTCCCATGGCCCTTAATCGCAGAGAGCCTGGTAGGCGTCTTCTCTGTGCTGTACTGCACAGTCTGTGACTGTGTATGTGGTGTCACCGCCAGACACCACACTTGCTAGGTGGTAGCCTTTAAATCGGCCGCGGTGCGGTAGTATACGTCGGACCCGCGTGTCGCCACTATCAGTGATTGCAGACCGAGCGCCGCCACACGACAGGTCTAGAGAGACTTCCTAGCACTCGCCCCAGTTGTAAAACCTACTTTGCTAGTGATGGTTCACTGACAAAATACGCTCTCATTTGCCGAGATGATAATTAGCACAGCCTTCAGCTACGTTATTTGCTACGACCTAGCAAGGCGCCATTATCAGTTATTATTGATATTGAATCACGTACCATAAAGAACGACGTTCTCCATTAATGGATTAAAGTTAAGTGTTCCACAAGCTACGTCCGTTTTTCTCAATTCTAATTCCCTTGTCATGTTCCAGACGCCAGCCTGCGTGAGCTAAGACGCGTGCATTTCGGCCTCTGTTAGTAACACGGTGTTGGTTCTCCTGCCAACCACAACAGTGTACACAGCGATTGTGGATGTAGGACTACACAGCACACCCTATCCAGTTTAGTAGTTACCCTGTCGTCATCGTTGGCGCAGTTGTGTGCAGACGAGAATTCCGTCTTCCGTGCAGGACACGACCGTACGGACATCTGTTAACAGTTCGTATGGTTACATCAAGAATTAAATACAGGAAGGGGAAACAGTAATTTTTTTCTTTAATTTTGGACACCAGTGCTTATCAGATCCTGTTTTCAACCTTTATTGAAGTTGTTAAATATTTTGATTTGATTACAAAGTAGTGTCTCATATATTGCAATAGAGATCTACCTAAATATTGCTCATGAAAACCACACACTGTTTCTTGTACCATCATACAGCGACACCTTCGGAGTTGGGGGTCCAGACTAGTGTACCCACTGGTGCCTCTAATACCCAGTAGCACGTCCTCTTGCATTGATGCATACCTGTATTCGTAGTGGCATACTGTCCACAAGTTCATCAAAGCACTGTTGGTCCAGATTGCCCCACTCCTCAACGGCGAATCAGCGTAGATCCCTCAGAGTGGTTAGTGGGTCATGTCGTCCGTAAACGTCCCTTTTCAATCTATCCCAGGTGTGTTCAATAGGGTTCACATCTAGAGAAGATGCTGGACACTGTAGTCGAGTGATGTCGTTATCCCGAAAGAAGCCATTCACAAAATGTGCCCGATGGAGGCTCGAATTGTCTTCCACGAGGACGAATGCCTCGCCAATTTGCTGCCGATATGGCTGCACTATCAGTCAGAGGATGGCATCCATGTATCGTACAGCCGTTACGGTGCCTTCCATGACCACCAGCGGAGTACATCGGCCCCACATAATGTCACCACAAAACATCAGGGAACCTTCACCTAGTTGCACTCGCTGGACAGTGTGTGTAAGGCATTCAGTCTGGCTGGGTTGCCTCCAAACACGCCTCCGACGATTGTCTGGTTGAAGGCATATGCGATACTCATCGGCGAAAATAACGTAATGCCAATCCAGAGTGGGCCATTCGACATGTTGTTGGGCCCATCTGTTCCGCCCTATATGGCGTCGTGGTTGCAAAGATGGAGCTCTCCATGGAGGAGTAGAGTTGCGCTTCATGCAGCCTATTGCGCACAGTTTGAGTGGTAACATGACGTCCTGTGGCTGCCCGAAAAGCATTGCTCAACATGGTGGCGTTGCTGTCAGGGTTAATCCGAGCCATAACCCGTAGGTAACGGTCGTCCACTGCAGTAATAGCCCTTGGGCAGCCTGAGCAAGGCATTTCATCGACATTTCCTGTCTCTCTGTATCTCTTCCATGTCCGAACAACATCCCTTTGGTTCACTCCGAGACGCCTGAAGACCTCACTTGTTGAGAGCCTTTGCTGGCACAGAGTAGCAATGCTGACGCGGTATTGGCAGTCTAGGCATGGTTGAACTAGACAACACAAGCCGTGTACCTCGTTCCTGATGGAATGACTGGAACTGATAGGCTGTCGGACCCTCTCCGTCTATTAGGCGCTGCTCATACATGCTTCTTAACATATTTTGGCGGGTTCAGTGATGTCTCTGAACAGTCGTAGGGACTGTGTCTGTGATATAGTATCCACGGCAACGTCTATCTTCAGTAGTTCTGGCAACCGGGATGATGCAAAACTTTTTTGATGCGTGTGTGTATTCGTAAATCTGTTATGAATCAGTATCTATGTTAGGAGACAGTATGTGTATTTATTGGCTAAAGCAAGAGAGAGAGAAAGAGAGAGTTCAAAAAGAAGAAGAAGGAAAGTCACACAATATTAGATAGTAAAAACCATGGTCTGGAATGGCGTCAGATCACGTTACCGTTCTATCTCTGCCACAACAGTCACTTTATTTTTATTGTTTGTGTTTGAAAACATACTCGGAAAACCACGGGGGCAATTTGCGGCACTTTTTTACACTCGATGCTCCACGCACCTCCGTCTGACGAACGGTTCCTCGTCGCCGTGCGACGATGCGGTGCCAAGGGGCCCGCCTCGTGATCACGTCTTCTGCAACAGACAAATTCCATTGCAATACGTTGATCACATTCAACTTCTGTGATGATGCTGTGAGGGATGTGAGCGATTTAGTAATGGCCGTTCCCCGGCATATTTCTCTTTTCGTGCCGAGAAATGGTGTTAGCAACGCTGTATAAAGTCTCTACTGGGGTTCGTAACTTTCATAATGGGCTTGACAGCCACAGCCATGTTTCCGCAGTATCCTTTCATTTAGAAGTGCTAGTTCTGCAAGGTTCGCAGGACAGCTTCTGTAAAGTTTGGAAGGTAGGAGACGAGATACTGGCAGAAGTAAAGCTGTGAGGAGCGGGCGTGAGTCAGCGCACACTCCGCTGCACAGTGAAAATCTCATATTTCTACGCCACTCGTGTTGGCAGCTGTTCTCGATCCGAATTCTGGAATATTTACTTCGTCTTCTTTTGTGAAGGCATTTCGGAAGGCTGTGTTAAGTAACTGCTTTAGCAGCATTGTCTTCGATAGTATCTCCGTTGCTATCGTGCAGAGAAGGCATTGATTGTTTCTTGCCGCTAACATACTTCACATACGACCAGAATCTCTCTGCATTTTCTGCCAGGTTTTGAGACAAGAAGTTAAAAAGGTCATGAACCGTGTGCCGTAGTGTACCTTGACATGAATCGTTGTCGAATGGACGGGAGAATTTGCCAAAAAGTCTTCGGCCTGCTTCTCTGTTGTCTCGTTCGTTCTGTCACGCACTAACTTTCTAGTTCAGAAATGGCGCCTTAGTTGTTAACTGTTGTTGGACATTCATCAAATCTCCTTTACACAACCACTAGGAAGCTGCACAACATCTCAACGTAATGTATACTGGGTAGATTCAACGCTTCACCGTTCCTCAGGGTAGTGTTATAGGCCCTTTGCTGTTCTTTATCTATATAAACGGTTTAAGAGAAAATATAAGCAGCCGTATTAGTTTGTTTGCAGATGCTGCTGTCGGTTCTGTCTAGTAAGTTAAAGGGAAGATGAAAACAAATTGCAAAACGATTTATAAAAGTTGTCTGAAATCTGCAAAAATTGTCAATTGTACCTAAATAATGAAAAATGTAATGTCATCCACATGACTGCTAAAAGGAATCCGTTGAACCTCGGTTACACGATAAATTAGTTTAATCAAAAAGCCTCAAATTCTACTCAATACCTAGGAATCACGATTACGAAAGATTTAATTTGGAAAGAACACTATAGAAAATGTAACAGAACTACTAAAGAGACTGACAACACTGCACTTGTCCGTCCTCTTTTGGAGTACTGCTGCGCAGTCTGGTATCCTTACCAGATAGGTTTAACAGAATACAGAAAGTTCAACAAAGAGCAGTAGGTTGCGTAGCATGGCGAAATAGCGTAGACAGTGTCACGGATATGATACAGTATTTGAGATGGACACCATTAAAACAAAGGCGTTTTTCGTTGCGCAGGAAACTTCTCACGAAATTTCAATCTCAAAATTTCTCCTCCGAATTCGAAAATAATTCGTTGACGACGACCGACATAGGGAGAAACGATCGTCATAATAAAATACGGGAGATCAGAGCTCGCATGGAAATTTATAGATGTTCTTTTATTTTCCACGTGCTGTTCGAGAGTGGAATAACAGACGACGATGGTTCGATCAAGCCTCTGTGGTTCGCAGATGTAGATCTACAAAACATCCATTGCAGCGGTGCTAAAGACCTCTGTGAGTTTGAGGAACACACCCGTCTGTGCACGTCAGACCCGTTTACGTGCTTCGCTAGCACTGTAACACTGTTACTTGATGCAAGCGCATGAATTGCGTGAAAATTGCGCCGTAATAGCCCTCACTGCATGCAGCAGCAGCTTGCAGTTTACTGTTGAGGCCCGGGCACTTTAGAGCAAAGTGCTCCTTGCTTTGTTTGCGATTGTCTGAATGTGTTGTGTGAAGTTACACTTATCGTGCAGGAACTCTAAAGTATAGTGTGACTGTGTGTCAGGTCATGGAATTGTTTTCTAATTTAGAATTTCCACATAATGAATGTTGACCTTTAACGTGTATGCATGCCGTGTTCTGTGGGGCTAAGATTAATTTGTGTATACAGTCCACCACTGTTTCCCCCAGCTCAGCTCTAGAGTTCTCACAAACCACAGACAGGATACCATTGGTATACGCCACCTAGCCATCAACTTAATCATCCTCTTCCAGTTGGCATACGAGAGGTCCGATTGCAAAATACTGGAATACTGGCTCACGAATCGACCCCTGTGGACATAATTTTTAATATCTTTCGTGTACCGGTTGACTACTGCCGCAGTAATCTCTCCCAGCGTGTCTGGGTGTTATAATAGTCCTGAGGTATTCCGGCTTGTTGTAAGAAGCGACTAAAAGAAGTCGTACACTTTAAGGCTCTATGAGTTCAGGTCCCATTCTATGGTTTGACCTGCCACTTTCAAAATTCTACAGAAGTGGAGGCCATGTGAGGAAGGGCGCCATACGTGGTGCACGAGTTATACATAATGCCTTTACATTCCTGACTCTCTTGTCATGGCTCTGCATCTCCACCTGCGAGGACACTTTCCGGGGTATGTCATCTTCATCCGTTGTATCCTGTCATCTTTCGCCCCATGACTATATTGGATTTCTCTGCCCCCAATCCCAAGCACGGTAGCCAGTCCGATGTGATGGAGCCTTCATGTACTCAATAGGTGGCAGCCCCCTGATAATACAGGGATCGCACTGCTGGTGCCTGAGCTGTAAACTCCCCATGTATTCCAAGGAGTAGATGCCTACCTTCTTTGGGCATCAGGACTCCCATCAACGGCCATCTTGCCAGTTGGCCTTTGCTGTGACTGAGTGGCGCCTGTGAGGAGAGCCCCTGATCGGAGTGGGTGGCATTAGGGCGGATGACTAAGTCATTTCTTTCTGGTGGCTGTACAGCATGAACAGTCACTAAGAAGGGCAAGATAGAATACAATGCCGACAAGTATGACTCTAAATCGTTTCTCTCCCTCGCTACACCATGGGAGGAACGTAGAGCTACAGAATGGAGACAGCCAAATTCACCTCGGTTTTTAATCTGTAGCAGAAGCGATGGGGACTTCTTTCTACCTACGAAGCCTCAGGGTTTCGTTGAACATCTTGAGGATAAGTTTGGAGAAGTGACAGCGTTGTCAAAGATGCGAAACGGTGCAGTATTGATTCAGACAGCATCCCCAGCTTAATCCCGAGCGTTACTCGTCTGTGACAAGCTGCGTGATATTCCTGTTTTCGTCACTCGCCATAAAAGCCCATTGTCCAGGGGATCATTTTCCATCGCGATCTCCTCTTGCAGTCTAGCGACGAGTACCGCGTCAATTTAGAACGCCAGTGTTTCATTTTATCCGGCGCATTTACAGGGGATCCAAAGACAACAGGGTTGCTACCAGTGCCTTCATCTTGGCCTTTGAGGGTAATTAATTGCGTGAAAAGATTAAGGTTATGGTTTATGACTGTGGCGTTAAATCGTATTTCCCTCCCCCTATGCGGTGCTTTAAGTGCTGGAGGTACAGGCACAAGTCTTCTGGCTGCACTTCCAGCGCCACATGTCGAGACTAAGGACGTCCATTGCACCCTGATACACTATGTGCGCCACCTCCCACTTACACCAAATGTTGAGAGCAGCACTCCCCCTGCTCACCAGACTGCCCAGTACTCCAAATTGAGCGGAAAATTATGGAGTACAAGATCCTGGATCCGTTCACATACACAGAGGCTAAACGTAAATATGAAAAATTACATACTATTCAGTTTACATCGATGTATGCTGCAGTTATGTCACCATCGCTGTCCCAAGTGCCAGTGGTTCCTCATTCTGTGCCATGATCAGTGGTTACTAGTCTGTGACAAGCTGGGTGATATTCCTGTTTCCGTCACTGCCTGTAAAAGCCCATTGTCCAGGGGATCATTTTCCATGGCGATCTCCTCCTGCAACAGCACACTCCAGTCCTCTTGTGCAGAAGGGGACCCTTGTTGCCCTCTCTCCCAATGTCTCCACTTATGCCACGATGGATACTCGCCAGTGGCTCAAGGAGCCAAAAGATGCTGGCCGAAGAGCTTCACAGTCTTCCTCCATGTCTGACGGTGCTTCAGAGAAATCTTCCCAGCAAGCCCCTAAAGAGAAGCGAGAGAAACTAAGAAATAGTCTGCTAAGAAACGGGGCCCTCCAGTGGCCCGAACACCGTCACTCCCTATCAATTCTCCATTTGAGGATGCAGCATAGATCTTAGCATCTCCTGTGGACCTGGATTTCGCTGATGTCTCATCCCCCACAGAAATGACAACAAATACTCAATCGGTGGCAGCAGGTGACCCTGAGGCATAACCTGCCTTCTTGCGCGCTTCATGCCTTCCCAGCCTAACGATAACGTTATCCTCCAGTGTAATTGCGGCGCTTTTTCTACCATCTGGCAGAGCCACGGCAACTCTCAAGCTTTACACTTACTTTCTGTATTGCCTTTCAGGAAACCTGGTTCCTGGAAATGTGGGCCCCTGCCCTCCACGGCTTTTGGCGGCTTTATGGGATATTACAAGAACTGTAGTGACTATAATAGAGTGTCAGGCGGAGTTTGTGTCTTTGTCCTGCACTCAGTATGCAGTGAACATGTGCCCCTTCAAATCCCTCTTGAAGCAGTGGCTGTCTGGATAAGGAAGACGCAGGAAATAACTGTCTGCAACGTATATCTTACTCCAGATGGTGCAGTACCCCTGAACGCATTGGCTGCACTGATTGATAAACTCCCTAAACCTTTCCTACTTTTCGGAGATTTCAACTCTCATAACCCCTGTGGGGTCGCACTGTGCTTGCTAGGCGAGGCAGAGATGTCCAACATTTACTGTCACGACCTCTGCCACTTAAAAACAGGTGCCCCCACACAAGTCAGTGTGGCACATGACACATATTCGGCCATTGATCTCTCTGTTTCCAGCCCTGGCTTTCTCCCATCTATCCACTGGAGACCTGTGCGGTAGTGACCACTTCCTCAACTTCCTGTCACTGCCCCGGCGTCAGGCCCATTGACGCCTGCAAAAATAGGCTTTAAACAAGCGGGTGAAGAGTTGCTGTACCTCTGCTGTCACCATTTAATCTCCCCAACATGGTAACATCGATGTGGTGGTTGAGCAGGCAACTACAACGATCGTTTATGCGGCGGAAAGCGAGATCCCACGTTCTTTAGGGTGCCCTCCGGCGAAAGACACACCCCCGAGCCTCGAGATAAGCTTATCTACAGTCATGGACAACCGCCGAAAGAAGCAAAATTTCAAGAAATGACAATATCTTATACAAACCAA
Organism: Schistocerca gregaria; assembly: GCF_023897955.1. NCBI lineage: Eukaryota > Metazoa > Arthropoda > Insecta > Orthoptera > Acrididae > Schistocerca > Schistocerca gregaria. Next base: position 92,819,460 of record NC_064926.1, on the reverse strand, counting down.
TCAACCAGTCTAAAAACATGTACATTAACAACTAAACAGGATACTATACTTCATTTTTCTACTTATCGATAGCTATATAGAATCTTATTAAGTGGAAATATTAGGCCAGCAGGATACATCCCGCCAGTAGGACATGAAATGTTTTGGTGTACGACTGTCTGTGAGTATCTTTTAACCAGAGTTCCCATTTTATTTGCAGTTAGCATAAGTACAGAGGATACAATAAAATCTATCGTGCCCGAATACGGCGTGCGTTTTTACAAAACTCTTCCTTCCGCTGTTCCTGCGGCTTTCCTCCACGAGTCCTCCCCAATTCCAAGTCAATATTTAATATCGCTAAAACTCTTCTCTTGAAGCGTGTAGCAATGTAGTTCTGATTTTTCTCTTATGTTTCAATTTTCTGTATAATCTTTTTTTCGTAGAGGGTGGAATTTATTCATTTTCTATCCTGCGTCATTCACAATTACATCTGGAAAATCGCTATTTTACTTTCATCTAATTTTTATAAATTTCTTCTTTTTTTATATATTGTTAACCACAGTTTGTAGTAAGTATTCTGGTGATTCAGTTCTTCCTTTCCGGACGAATGTGTTCTCTGGAAACCCTGCCTCTGTTGTACACTATATGATCAGAAGTATCCAGATAGCTGTTGGTTGACATTTGAGGGTGTTTGTCCGTCCTCCGCCGGCCTCGGTTACCGAGCGGTTCTAGGCACTTCAGTCCGGAACCGCGCATCCTCAGGTTAGTTAGGTTTAAGTAGTTCTAAGTTCTAGGGGACTGATGTCCTCAGATGTTAAGTCCCATAGTGCCGAGAGCCATTTAAACCACTTTTTTTGTCCGTCATTCGCGTTTATGGTGGCATGAACTCTGTCGAAGCACCTTTCAGTGAGGTGTCTGAGTGTCTGTGGAAGAATGACAGCCCATTCTTCGTCAAGAGAACAAACCGGATAAAGTAGTAGTTTTGTTGGATGCTGGTGTCCGGAGCGGAGGTGTTCCAATGCATTCAAGTTGGGAATCCGTGTAGGCCGGGACATTTTAGACGTGTTTTTGTCCGTAAACCATTGCGTCACTTGTGTTGCTTTACGACACGGTGCGTTGTCATGCTTATACAGTCACCGTCTCTGTACAGTTGCCCTGCTGTACGCAGCACACAGTGCCGAAAAAATTGTTCATAATCTTCTGCCCATAGCGTTTTCTTAAGCACTATAAGGGGATCAGACTCTAACGGCGATAAACGCTCCCATACCGTAACTCCATCTTATCTGTACTTCACTACACATCATGGTAAGTAACGATCTCCAGGCAGTAGCTAATCTCTAACCTCTCCATCACATTGCCATGGGGAATAACGCGATCCATCTCCCTCAATCACTCGTTTCCACTCATCCTTCGTCCAGTGGCATCGCTTTTGACACCACCTCAAGCGTCGCTTACTGCTCACCACAGAAATGTGTGGCTTCTGAGAAGCTCCTTGATACTGTACCCCTTTCTTTTTAAGTGCCCACTCATAATCATTGTAAGATTGACTCCTCGTAGCACTTTGAAACTCATTAACAATTTCTTACACGGAATTAATGTGATTTTTAAAGACACCCTCTTGATTGCTTGACGGTCCCTGTGTGTCACTGCCGAGGTTGTTCATTCGTGTTTCCACTTCACAACCAAGGCACCAACAATCGACATCGACAGCTTTAGAAGGGTTGACAAGTCTCCGATGGAGTTCTGAGTCCAGCAGCATCCGATGAACAGCCCACGTTCAAAGTCAGCGAGGCCTGCTGAGCGGCCCAGAGTGCTGTCGCGGTTCTCCTAGTGACACTCGCCGCCCTCTGCTATAATGACAGAGCCGCCTCTCGTGACGTTTAGTGGTCAGTTCCGCCTGCCACCGATCGAACGCTTTTAATCAGGTACTGTACTGGAGCAATAGGCAGTTTATTACCTTCACACCACTGCCTCTTTCCTCCAGAGCACCACGAGCTTGATTTCTAGAACAGCTCTTGAGTCTATAGAGACTACTACTAGAAGATTGTCGACGTACACCTAAATCTAGAGTACGCCAATGTCTCACTGAGGAGGGATTCTACCGTAAAATCCCAGAATACATTCGACAGATGTCCCTTCTGGGGCATCTATTCACGATACATTTAGTCACTTGCCGGTTTCCTGCAGGCCACTCCAGCATTCCTCCCTGGCAGAAATATCTGAAACTCCGCCAGCCGCGGTGGTCTCGCGGTTCTAGGCGCGCAGTCCGGAACCGTGCGACTTCTACGGTCGCAGGTTCGAATCCTGCCTCGGGAATGGATGTGTGTGATGTCCTTAGGTTGGTTAGGTTTAAGTAGTTCTAAGTTCTAGGGGACTAATGACCACAGCAGTTGAGTCCCATAGTGCTCAGAGCCATTTTCTGAAACTCCAAGAGACTGACGCAAACAGCTCACTGGTGCGAACAATACCAGGCCGCTGCAGACTATAAAATTTCCTACGGTGTCAACTAGTCGGCCGCTGTGGCCGAGCGGTTCTAGGCACTTCAGTCCGAAATCGCAAGAGTGCTACAGTAACAGGTTCGAATCCTGCTCGGGCATGGATGTGTGTGACGTCCTTAGTTTAGTTAGGTTTAGGTAGTTCTAAGTTCTAGGGGACTGATGACCTTAAAAGCTAAGTCCCATAGACCTCAGTTCCAATTTGAATCATTTTTTAACCATTTTTTGCGGTGTCGTCCATAATTGTTGTCGCATATTTCCGAGGGGTTCTTTCTCTACTGTAACAGAGGGGAGCTAAGGTCATCATTTTGTCAGGGATGGCGAGAAGGAAGCCACACTTTGTGGGCGGTGGAGTGAGCTCCTTTCTTTGCTCAGTGGGTGAGATGTGAGTGAAACATTGGTAGTTCCACTAACAGTCATTTATTAAGATATAAGACCCTCTAAACCAACAGTAATACATTGTGTTTTCACTCGCCCAATTCCTCACTGCGGCGGAGTCGTAGCGTGCAGATTCCGGTGACAGCTGATGCGGCAACGGCTCGTGTTGCAGAGGCGTATTCTTCCATTTAGTAGAGTGAACGTGAGTCACTGCGGCGGCGGTGGCTCGGCCTCCTCCTTATTAATTCGCTTGTTGCGTTATTAACAAGTGTCTACGATGTGGCGGAGAGTGCTCCGTCCAGGAATCGAAACAGCAACCGTCAGGTTCGGAATCTTCTGGCGGAGTTCATCAACCCCCTATGTTTATCGTTGATCGGTAGTGTGTATTTCTCAGATTAACGTTTCTGTGGTTTTTCAACGTGGCCTCTCAGTAGACAACACTTTCTACACAAAATTATTGTCTTACTGGAGAACCGACACATAGCATTGAAATCGAAGCTGAAAATCACTGCCGTGTAGCTCTTGATGTAAGGAAGTGTGGGTCGAGTGATATTTATGTCTTTGAAGAACACGCAGCTCGGTTCTCTGGCTCATTCCATCTCTCTTCGTATCTGACGAGGACTGTCTTTCGGATTTATAGCAGCAGCTGCAGAAGCTGTTACTTGATCTGCTTCGCTGCTAACGACATTCCTTCGTATACGTTTTTGGAGACCAAATTATCTTTCTCGTTTGATCTTTTGGTTCTACGAACGGAGGTGGGGAGAGTGTGTTAGCGGTTTGCCTTGCACTCCTCTACTGCTCTTGATGCATTTTGGTGACGTTCGCCGTAGATTAAGAACACGTCTACCAATTCTTCATTAGTAAATGGCACCGAACTCCTGAAAATACCGATTTATGTGCTAGTAATGATTCGATTGTGTGCATGTTTACAAGAACCACTCTGCAAATGAATTACAGAATTCCTCATCGTAAATGCGATCTGCATAGATGTCGTTCCACAGCACTTCACTTGACTCATCTTCAGCGCGGCAAACACACCTGCGAACTATCTTGTACCTCGACGACACAAGTTTCCGTCGACAGTATGTAAACAGCACACACCCACTACCTCGGTGGCGCAAATTTGCTAAGAGAGTGGCGTAAGCTTTCGGGTGGCGTGCCATTAAACTGCAGCAACTACAGCATTAGAATTCGTAACATTCCGTGTATTTCACTCCACAATTTGTCGTCAGATTTACAAAAAACCTGTGTCACTGAATTCGTGTGAGGGAGAACTGCTATTCTGGCGACAAACGTATCTCATAGTTTCATTTTAAGAAACCAAAGCTGATTCCAGTATGTCTGTTCGGAATGAAGTTGTGAGAACGGATTGTTGCTTGTTTCATTCGCCGTTGCTCATTGTTTATCTAGATGACAACAGAATAGAGATATACTTTGAGGTGAAAGTGTTAGTCGTGTAATCATGTATATAATATTTGAAGACTCAAACTTAACCGGCAATAGGATCAGTTCTTCAATAAGCGAACTCATTCAGTTATGTAGGGTTTATTTCAAACTTTTAGAGCAAGATTATGGACCCTAAGCTATCGTCCTCTGTAAAACAAACTAACTTTATGTTTTTATAGACCAACTGATTTAATAAAATTTCCGATTATGAAGTTTAGCTACTGCATTACTTCACACGAAGTAGTTCATGATTCCTTCCAATGTACGAGCGTCATACATGATCGGCTACGAAAGAAATAATTTACCATGTACTGCAATGGCTCATGTGTATACAGGAAGGTATCAGTTTAATTTCTGTATCTTGTTGTAAACTCGTAATTCTCCAGAAATCTTTCCGCAGCAATAGCCTTACACTTGTACACGAATATATGCATACCGTTTTCCGGAAATTTAACATTTGCCCACATACAGGGCCACTACCAAATCTTCAGGCTACGATATTCGTCTCCGGATGTACTTTTCCTACTACTTCAACCCCTGCGCTGTCTACCAGGGAATCCCTATCCGTCGTAACAGGACGTTCATCTCCTAAGGCAAACAACCACCGCAAATTAACTGCTATGACGTTTTCTGTAAGGGTATCTATAACGTTCCAAATACACAATCGATATTTTTTCATCCTAGGCATTACATCCAGCTCTAATATTGCCTACGTATATTGGACAACACCTAATTTTTTTTAAAAAAAGAAAAAGATAGAAGAGACTAGAAACGTAACCCAAATGTAGCGCTTTACAGAGTTTGCCTATCGTATCCAGTTCTCAAAGTGTGTTGTGTAACTGTATGCCCACTTGGCAAATATTAATGTAACTTCATGAACGCTTCAGAAATAGTCTTTCCTTGCGTTTTGGTTCGTGATGACGTATTGGCTTCATGAAACACTTTCCTGCTACTTCTAAAAACAAGACAGAGGTGTTCTATTTTCTGGTTCTGCTACTTCTCATTTACTGACATATTTGTCTTTTACGCACAGAAAATCGAAAATTGAAGAGTCTGTTTGAATCGCTACTACTATGTGGCTGCAAGGACAAAAGTTTCACGGGTTTTTAGGTTTTATAATGGCGTTGTAAGACTTGGAACACTGCACAGTAAAGAGTGGGGCTAGGATGGCAGTCGCCTCTGGGGAGCATCGTGTGACAACGAAGAGGGCTCTTCATTAAGAGCGGTGAGTATCTCAAAATGTTCATTCATATCTTATCTCTGTAAGCAGAAAGCATGTACAAATGATGAACAGACACTATACATATACACATATGTGTCTTCACGGCAAATAATGATAGCTTCGGTGCAAATGAACTCTTCGTTCGACCTCTTGCAGGAGTCAGGTGAGGCTGAGAGCAATCAGGACAATCGACATATGGGGATTTGGGTTCGGCAGGAAGCGTGCTCGGATAGTCGACATGGTTAAGGCATCCACTCGCGATAAGCGGGAATTCCAGATACGGGCCCCAGTTTGGCCCAAATTTTCACTTGGCGCCATTGGATTTGCTACAACTCCAGATTTTAGCTGATGTCGGATTTTCTCATTTGTCACAGTACTGGGTCACTGTGGTGTTGGCTGGAGAGCGAGGTCCTGGGTCACAGTTGGTACCACAATCGTTGTCAAACAGAGCCATGAGTGAGAGATGGCGGCGAATACAGGCCCTCAGTAGGTTCCATATGCCGCCACTGCTGGAAGTCCACTTTCATCAGGGCGCAGCCACTCTCATCCCACTATGTGAAAGCCGATTATGATATCAACGCCATCGTGGTTCAGATGCAGCGGCGGTAGGATTATTACTCTGAACTGTGAATCAAAGTTATTGTCAAATGTACATTGATCTGTGACTGTTATTCAGTACTTTCCAACGTCATAAATTCTTTATGTGTTCTGTGGCAGTACTATGTAAATATACCCTCATTCATGTGGACTTGGATTACATCCAAGTTAATTAATCTATATTAAACAAAAGTGAACTAATATTTTTTGCATGTTGTTGTAACCGCTCCACATCCTCCAGAAGTAAATCAAGGCATGCCATGAAATACATCTTTTTTCAACTGCAGGTTCAAGTCAAGTTAACAGTCTTAGCTCAAGGTCACTGATAGGGACTTTGAGTGTCATGTTAACACTTGTGCGACTTGTATTCCTGGTCACAACCTCCTCCCCTGCGCCCCCCCCCCCCCAGGGAATCACTGGTCAAGGTCTTCAGGCGAGCGCCTCCCCGTCCTTCCCCCTCTTTCCCCCTCCCCAATCCTCACCTATCCTCCCTGGACCAATAGGAAACAGACCAATAGTAAATGAGTTTTCCCTACCCTTCCCCTTTGTTATATTACAAACCTTTGCCCCATGGCTTTTCCTGAATATACACTTAACATTCCTGTCCCTCTCTCTGTCCACCTTTTTCTCCGTTTGTTGCTCTCCTCATCCCACCACTTCTTTGTGTCTACCTCCTCCTTCTGATCTCTCTCACTCTCTCTCTCTCTCTCTCTCTCTCTCTCTCTCTCTCTCTCTCTCTCTCTCTTTCATTTCTTCCACCTCAGTTTCCTCCATTCTCTCTCTCTGATCTTGTCCATTCCCTCTGGCCATATCTTCATCTCTCTCTCTCTTTCCAACTCTGCCTCCCCATCTTCCTTTCCCAACTGCCCTCCACCCCTCCACACCACCCACCTGCCTCATGCATCTCCCCCTTTGATATTTCCCCCTTATCTATCCATTTCAGTCTGTACCCAGACATGCTCATGATGACATATAGCCCATGCAATACAGTCCAATAAACCCTGCCAATACCACTTTCACAACACATCTCGTATGGAGGGCAGGCTGTACATCAGACGCTTGAAAATCATTTGTTTGCATCTTGATGAAGCAGGCCGATACTACTCTAACGCAAGATGCTGGGCAGTGTACAAGTCAGGGCCCAGAAAACCATTTCTTTCCCGTAACATGTAGCCTGACCTGCAAAGCAGGTTGATTTGGTAGTTTGATGCTGTTGCCATGCCTGTTGTGCAGGGCAGCTTACACAGCAGGGGCTGGGGAAACAAGTTTTTGCCTGTATCTCTGCTCTTATTGTGGACAGGAAGATACAAACCCCACAGAGCTGATACCCATAAGCCTAGTTATTTCTGTGGCAAATTTGGTTGATGTCTGTCCAGGGTTCTGGAAAGAGATGCTGGGTATACATACACTCTGCTTTATATACATAACAAATTAATCCTGCTACCCAAGATCAGAATTATGTGAGGTTTAATGTTCATAATGAGGGGACGAAGCACCAGAAGTAGGGACTAGCCAACACTTCTGGAGTGAAGAAGACACATATTGTTATGTCTGAAGTAAGTATTTGTTGACATTATTAATATTGTTGTTAATAACTATGTATTCCATTATACTTAGGGTTTGTTACTGTTCCAGCAACACAATGCAGCCATGATTTGGTAGTAATGGAACTCGTTGATGAGGGCACCCACACATTAGTGGTTACACCGCTACACCAGCAGCAGCCGCGTGCAGATGGGCTTCCTGATTTATTGGATTTGGTTAGTATTCAAATATACTGCACCACTGCTGCTGCAACCACAGCAGCTGTCGCCACTGGTCACAGAACTGCAGGCATGTTCACTGTAAGTTGTATTACTTACATATATTGTGAGATAATGTGGTTCTAAACGAGTAAATGTAGGTCTGGATGCAGAATGAAGTTGAAATGTATAATGTGTTGATACTAAAGTCCAGTATTCATGGTACGAGTGGATGTGTATGTACAGTACGGTGAGTTATATAAAAATAGGGTGACAGTCAAGTGTGATCTATCTTATACTCCAACAGACATTCAAAAGTTGGGATGTAAAGTATCCATAGTTGATATGTGCAACAAGCACATGTTAGACTTAACTTCATTGGGTACGAATATATTTTAAAGCATTCTCAAGAAGTTTACTAAGAACCTGTAGAATGTTTGAACAAAAACATGACACAATGAACCGAATGGAGCAGTTTCTCAGTTCCTGTATCCCCCTGCACCGAAGTGTTAAGTGTAGTCTACAGAGGCTGAGTTCACGGAGAGAATTCCTATGTGCCTCAGTTCGATAAAGGCGGAATTTAAAGCACGCAAGCCGGCCGGAGTGGCCGAGCGGTTCTAGGCGCTACATTCTGGAGCCGCGCGACCGCTACGACCTCAGGTTCGAATCCTGCCTTGGCCATGGATGTGTGTGATGTCCTTAGGTTAGTTAGGTTTAAGTAGTTCCACGTTCTTGGGGACTGATGACCTCAGAAGTTAAGTCCCATAGTGCTCAGAGCCATTTGAACCATTTATTTTAAAGCACACAAAAGGCAGATATTTTCAGAATCTTGTGCTGCCATAGTGTACTGAAATTTGTAGATAAAAGAAATCAGTGCAGAACGGTGTACTTCAAAAACTTCTTTATTTTATGCTCAGCTCCTCCCTAGTGTAATATCCAACTGCCTGTAAAAAAAAAGTGTTCTGTCTCACCTGCTGTCGGAGAGCTGGGGCCCGGCCGCCGCCGCCTCCCTCATCGCCTATGCTGGCCTCCATTGTCTCGATTTCACAGCTGGCACTGCCTCTGCCGATTTATTATTTTCCTTCTTACAACGAACAAAGTGCTGCTTAATGGGAGGAAGCCCATCAGTCTGGCGCTATGCATTCACGTCATAATGGTAAGAGCAGGGCTGATACATAGAAAGAAGCACATAATTTTTAACTATTTCAGGCAGCAAGTTACATGTGTGTGAAATATCCCATAGCAATGACGTGGCTAAAAAACAACCTGACTATTGCTATCGCACAGTAAGTTCACATGCGCCACAGATGAACGACTAATAAGTGTGAATCTCGAAGCCTTCTAGTTCGAATGCGGAATCTCTGGGATCTTCAGACAAATCAGTTGGCCGTGACCTTTGTTTGTGTAAGAGCTGTTACTCTGTTTTGCCAGAAAAATGATATGTGTAACAATAAAACAACGAACTGTCGTGAACTTTCACACAAAACTTGGAAAAAAACTTCTACTGTTCTGTCTTTCACTACAAGAAGTGTACAGTCAAGACCGTTAATCACATCTGCGGATTTCTAAATTGTTCATGAGGTTCAACGATAGCTGACAATACGCTGACCATGACATACCCCTGGGACGCCCTTCAACGTCAAAAACGGATAAATATATCGAAAAAGTATGTAATATGATGCGATTTCACCGTTGGTTGAGTACTCAGTCGATTTCCGAAACTGTAAGCAATGAAAAAGGAAGTATAAGGTAGATTTTACAAAACCCATTTAATATCACAGAAGTATGTGCGAATCTGGGGCCGAAAATTCTCACGATCGATTAAAAAGAATCTCGTGTAAAAGTTTTCACTGACAGTTTGAATGCCATTGAAAATGATCTTAATTTCTGGGACAGCTTCATAACATATGACGAATCTTGGTGCTTCACTAATAGTCTAGAAACTAAGCGCCACTCTTGCACAGGAAAAGTGAATCTTCAGCCAGAGCGGAAAAAGCCCGTCTCAACAAATCAATAATCAGAGCAATGATGACTGTTTTTTGGATGTTCATTGAATTTGTAAAACCGAAAAGGCAGATGAAGTACCTTATGCACTATCCAAAATTGTTCTACGTTTAATATCCGTTAATAATTTGTACTGTACTTCTGATTCTGAATATGTAAGCTGTATTACAGAAACTATAGTTAAATTCATTGGATGTAATAGTATATTTATTTCTGACTGTATTCAATTGATATAATTATAATATATATATTTTAAATTGCTGAGTAGTAGCCAAGCGAACAGTTATATAATGTATCGATAGCTGCGAGTAACTGGCAGTAGCGGTGCTGTTGTTTGAGTATGCAGAGCCTCATCGTGCTGCGAGCAGAGAAGAAGCAGAGGAGCTTAAGTCATCAAAGAGTGCATAAATGTGTGTTGGGCGCTCCCGCAAATACGGTGTGCAGCTATGATTGCGCCAATGTATCCGCACCAAATTCATCAACCCGCGAGCATTGAGAGGTTGGTAGTCGCGGTCAGGTGGGGGAAGCTACAATTCTACTACAGCCTGTCCAATAATTATCCATGACTCTGGGGACGACTCAAGGTTCTCAACCAGCACCAGCAGCTCAGCATTGTTGTCAGGTGCATTCGTCGTCGTCCGAATAACCATAACATTGTAAGACTGTTGAGGGAAAAGTTAGAACCTTGTAGAGGCATTACCCAGTAGTATTTTCTTCACAAAATATGGCTAACCTAATAATTGTCCTCAGACATTATTACCAAGCAGGGTCCCTTTCCTTCCCATGGAATCACGGATTGTTGCATGAGTGTGAAAACTGATCAACTATATTTACTGCCTTATGCACTGTAAAGTTTCATTAGGCCTACGCGATCACTTCAGTTATATCGCAATCCAGTAGACCTATTAAGAAGGGGGAGGTTACAAATTGTGTATCTTCACTGGGTTCCTGAAAGTCAAACTATTAATCAACATTACTATGTTCAGGTTCTTTCTCAACTCATTGAGAAACGAAGAAGAAATTGACCCGAATTTTGGAAGAACAAGTCTTGGGTTTTGCATCAAGATAAATCACCGACTCATACTTCATTGTCTGTTAAGGGACTTCTAGTGAAGTACAGCATTACCATCCTTATTTATCCGAACTATTACCATCTACCGTTATCAGTTCAACGAGGTCAAATCTGCATTAAAAGGAACAAGATTTCAGTTAGTTGAAGCAGTGAAAAGAAAAGCGGTACAAGTCATGAAGAACCTAACAAAGGAATAGTTCCAGCACGGCTTCCGTCAATGGCAAATTCTCATGGAGCGTTGCAGGGATAGAGGAGGGTGACAGTAGCTAAATACATGCGTTTTCTAAATACAATGTAGTGTCGTTATTTTATAACCACACCTGCTATAAGCAGTGTAGCAAACAAGTAACACAGTACAGCATTCAAACTACGGCATAGTTCAATAAGTTTCCTACAAATGTCCGGAAGCACTTAACGAATGTTTCACGAACTCAGCCACTCAGACAAGTAACAGTCAGTGTTAACTTGCTTATCACCACCTTCGAAGCTATTATCCTTCAGCTGAATTGATGTATATATTCAGCAATATTCATAACATCTGTATTAAGACGTTTTCTCGCGAACATGGCGACTTAATGTCGACGCATCACCGGTCTTTACTCCCAGTATACATTCGCGGGGCTCGCTTAAGTTAACGAAAAGCAGAATTGCTTCACAACTGATTATAAACTTGTTAATTCTGACACTGAACCGGGAGTATCAGTGATATTGTTAAAAAGTGATCTACATTGCTGAAAATAATGTATATAGACAGAGATTGATAATCAGTTCACCCAGTCCTCATAGGTTGGGGCTAAGACGTCGATATGCATAGCAGCGGAGGTGAAGGAGCAGCAACCACGTGACACGGTAATTTTTTTTTTTTAGCTTCAGCTACAATTTGAATAACACTAGATGTAAATGCGGCAATGTTGGAAAGTTGTCGGCTCGAGATTTCTGTCCAGTGTGTAAGGTGTCAGGCAAATCCAACACCTTCCATGAAAACCCTGACATGATAAGCAAATCCAGTAGTATGCCACATAGCTCTGAATAAATCGTGACATTAAATTAACTAAAGTAATACGAGTAACGAGTGAGCAAATGGATTACCACAAACTAACACAAGAATGCCTAAATGCATGTCGTACCTTCCCACCGTGAGACCGACGCAGTTCCAAGGGGAGAAACGAGAACAGAGGCCGAGAGCAAAATAAACAATAATTACGAACCATGTGATAACTTACACCAAGAAACGACAATAGATTTCAACAAAGAACCGGTTATGGATTTAGAAGAGAATATGGCAATAACTATAATTCACCCAGGAACGGCAACAGCTATTACAGAGGGAATAACGACAACCGGAACGGGTACTGGAGAACCAATAGACCGACAAATTATCAACAAAGAAACCACTATCAACAAGCTGAACACGAAAAGCGAATACAGATAGAAGACGTAAAGGTAAGACCACCAAACCCCAATAAACGTTCGAGTTGACAGCTAAGTGCCCATGCCAAAGAGAATGACGCACCGACCCAGGACAATTGCAGCACCTTGAACAGAGAAGTAAAAATGTTATCACGAGAAGAGAAGAAGGAAAAAACAAATCCGCAGGGACCAGATGAAAACGAAGACAAGAAAATAACAATACCGTGTTGGGACGAACTTAATTGGGAGAATACTGACGAAGAAGATGGTTTACCAGAGGCATGCACAACGAACGTAGGAGGAAAGGACGAAGTAATGAGTATTGCAGAGCTATCTGAGATGGAAACTGGGTCACGCGAATTCAATGAGGATAATGCGCAGTCGACAGAAGTTGAAAATAAATTACAAGTGGGCACACAACACAACGTATATAATGAAGGAACTTATGAAGCGATAATTAGAGCATTTAGATGCGATTATGTGGAAGTAGCGACGAAGAAGGAGAAGATAGATGAGGATGAGTAAAAAGTAGAGGATGTAGAAGAAACTGTAAATGAAGGAAGAAACAGAGATGAGGAAATAAAAGAGAGAGAAGTAGCAGTCGAAGCTTATCCTACAGAAAGTTCGAATTCACAAGGGAAATTCCTAAAAAGACTCATGTACGATTCAGTGGAGGATTCGTTGATGCAAGAAGAAGAAGAAGAGAACCAACCCTTTGAAACTCAACCAATTGTGAAGGCCATGGTAAAGCATATCCCAGTCAATATTTTAATTGATAGCGGAAGTGAACTGACTGCGATTCAGAAAATTTATTCATGCAGTGTAATGCCAATGAGGAATTGCCAGTTCTGAAAACACGTAAGATTAGAGTAAGGGGTCCTATTAGAAACAATGCTGCGGAAGGTACGAGACAAACAAGGTTAACTCTTTCGTGCCAAGGTCAAAAGATCGAAGCCAACTTCGTGACTATACCTAAAGTAAGTGTAGATTTGATTATATGTGCAGATTTTTTAAATGAGAGACGAGCGATAATAGATATGGGGAAAGGTAGCGTAACATTCGGGAACGTCACACTTCTCTTTGAGCAACGGCTAAAATTAGAATAAGTACCAGTTATAAACAAACTATTAATTATGATGCGAGATAAAGAGGATGAAGAATGAGAATGGTATGCACAAAAGGAGGAATCGCCTCAACTCATGTTAGGAGTCCATAAAGAAATCGACGAATAATTGCAAGAAGTTCAACGTATTTCGGAACAAAGTAAAAGAGAATTAGAGGGTATTTTACGAGATAAAGCAGAGGTATTTTTACCTAAAACTGGCAGTATTAAACACTTTTAGTACAAGTTTGAAAATTAATGTTATTACTGGTAAATAAGCAAAGCAATATTTCAAGATTATGTTGCAGATAATATCGTCAGGAGAAAGAAGAATGAAGAGAAAGGAAGGTGGGAAAAAGAAAGTAGTTTCTATAATAACACCAATAGTACCATAGATTAAGGTGAAGAGATAAAGCGTAGATAGTCTAACAGCATGAAATACTAAAATGCTATACACCATGACACTACACAAAAATAAAAAAAGGAATTTGAGGATTCTTTAGTAGATGTTAAGACTCCAAATATCTTAGAATTAAACATGCAAAGGGGGCCGAAATTTGTAAAGCTTTTTAAGAAGGCGTAAAACAAGTGGATACTAGACATATGTTAGATGATTATAAGTAAAACTTTTTGTAAGAACCATTGTAAAAACTCCAACAAAGACCAGATGAAACGACCCACAAGTTGCAACGCGAGAAGTATGAAGAAAGAAAAGGACGTAATTAGCAAGACACGAGGACAGCGAGACCTACAGAAGGCCCTTGTAGCTGAAATGGGCTGCTGTATATCTGCCAAGCGGAACCATAGAGTGCCTGAGCCCTGTAGCGACGGGACGCCGAACGTCAGGACGCCGCCGAACTCTCAGAAGGGTGCACGGACAGATAAGCAGACACCGACTTTCGCCACTCGTAAACCCTCGGGCGCCCCCGACTCAGCGGAGCGAGAAAAAAAAACGGCTCGACGAGAAGACTGCTTAGGCAATCCACCGCTGGCAAAAAATATGCGTTAAAGTCACACTACTGCTATTAAACAGCACGCTGATGGACGAAACTGAAGAACTTCCACGAAGTAAAAATGACGCGCCCAAACAATTTATCAAACTGTTACTAGGACGAGAACTTCAAAGCGACTAGTTATCAATAAATATTTCCATATCCTGCCCAGAGAGGAACCAAGAATCAAGTAAGAAGCAGAGAAAAAAACAGGAACAACAGAAGTTGAAGATTGGCAAGATTGAGACCAAGAAATAAGGTGGGTGAAGAATAGACGACATACCTTCCCAAATCCCTATCCTATTGTAAACTAGTCGTCTGCGAAGTATTACAACGAAAAACGACCGCTTTCAGCGACACGTAAGGATGACTTTCAAGCATACAAAGCCAGTAAACCACGAGACTCTGCGCTCACAGCTCCATTTCATTAAGGGACCTCCACAACAGCCACACACACTTGCAAAGCCAACAAGGAACGACGAACGAAGCTGTACATCAAATACTTGCCCACATCCATCTCGCTCAAGTTCATCACCTTCATGCAAAAATATTCGCCAACCTCATGCTTAAACATTCATAGGATTGTGTGAATGTGTGAAATCAAATTATGTGATGTAGGAATTGTGCATACGATATGTGTGAAAAGTTAAGCACACCAGGCAGCTAATAAACTACAAAATAACAGTCATTGACTATGGACGTAAGTAAAAAAATAGACTAGCCATAAAAATAAGTCATTAGTTC
This sequence comes from Schistocerca gregaria, assembly GCF_023897955.1. Classification (NCBI taxonomy): domain Eukaryota; kingdom Metazoa; phylum Arthropoda; class Insecta; order Orthoptera; family Acrididae; genus Schistocerca; species Schistocerca gregaria. The sequence goes on along the minus strand of NC_064926.1, from coordinate 92,804,277 downwards.
TGAAATGGACGGTATATAAAGAAACAATATGCCACTTATTTTCTCCTCACAAAAATGAAAGAATAACTATATTTTACTTATTTTCTCCTTATAAAAACAAATAATAAAAAATTATCTTGTTGGATGTTTTCCCTTTTTCTAACATTTGTACAATTTATTAGGATAATATCTCAATACTTGTGTATGTATATTTCTTTGTCAAAGCAATTCTTGGAAATAATTCTTATTTGTTAGTGTAATTATGTTGAAATGAGTGTCTAGAAATGAAAACATTTTTACTTGCACATGATATTTAGAAAATGTGTTAGGAATAAATTTTACTTAATTACTACATTTATAGAAACAATATTTCTAAGAAAATCGATGTGAAAGACGCCTCACTTTCGATAACAAACTTCTTAAAAAGCAAACTTCACACTTAAATAAAGAAAGAAAATAATTAAAAATTAATGATAGCATAAAAATATTCTTCTCTTGCCATTTTTAACTATAATGTGGAAGAATATAAAAATATAAATTAGTAATACAAACGAGTATAGAACAGAACAACATGGCTGAACAGTACGCAACAAAATTGAGATAAATTAGAAAATTTTTGACTGACTTTGACAACGATTCCATCATTTCCTAAATTCAGTGCAAAAATTAAGTTCGAATGGTGGTGATATTTAAGGTGTCAGGCAAATCCAACACCTTCCATGAACACCCTGACATGATAAGCAAATCCAGTAGTATGTCACATAGCTCTGAATAAATCGTGACATTAAATTAACAAAAGTAATACGAGTAACGAGTGAGCAAATGGAATACCACAGACTAACATAAGAATGCCTAAATGCATGTCGTACCTTCCCACCGTGAGACCGACGCAGTTCTGAGGGGAGAAACGAGAACAGAAGCCGAGAGCAGAACCGTGTTAATCTGGAAGGCCCTGCGATAAGGGACGGACTGGATACCCACGTCGCCAGCCTACCTCTAAGACTACCACCTGCACGTTTTAGCGTGAGACTTTTTCGCGTCTCTGTTACATCAAGGACCTCCCCCGAGCCCATGTTAAAAGCTAGAGCCCTCCAGAAAAACAGTATAGATCTTATGATAACACAAAAAGGGCCACTACCTCCCGCAAGTTTTAGTGTGATTTTTCGCGTGTCTGTTACATTAGGACCATCCCCCAGCCTATGTTAAAAGATAGAGCCCTTCAGAAGAACAGTATAGATCTTACGATAATGGTAAAAGGACCACACAAGCTGCAGGTTTTAGCGTAAGACTTTTTCGCGTCTCTGTTACGTTGCAAACTTTAAAAACATTGCCCCACCACGAAAAGTATAACGTTTCTCATTGGATAGACAGAATTTTTGTAGGCGGATCTTAAGGTTAACATCGAGATTCTGATTGGTCAGATGAAAACACAGCCAGACAGTTTTTTTAAACCAACTTCGGTAAATTGTAGTAAGGAGAAGTTAGGAGGAGAGTTAGTTCCGAGACGGCGAGCTGGATGGCTGCTGCGCTAGCCGCCGCCCCCCTGACGAACACCGACAAGGTAATGAACGCACGCGATGCCGCATTTTTGAGCGCATAAGGCTTCACTGAGAACTGCAGAAGTCTCATCTGTTACACCCCCTTTTTGCGTAATACTAGTGTCGATCGTCAATTAAAGCTCATGGTGTTCACATTTCTGAAACGCGATGATTTCTCTGTTATATAGTTATTGAGAAGCCACATCAGCCACTGTAATTTACGACAAGTTAGATAAGTAATTAAAGATAACTGAGGGTCACTGTAGATCATTTTGATACTTTTCTCTTTTGTGAAACTTAAATTAAACTTAGATTATAGATGTGATATGGCATAGGTCATCCTTCGATCGATTGTAGAGCTTGGAAACCCATTCAGGTAATATTCGTTAACATTTTTTGTTGAACGCAGTTGGTTTTTACCATCCTATATTAAAACACTTCCTTTTATCAATAGTGCAATTTATAAACAATGTTTTGTGAGTAGAATAAAATTTCCAATGGTAAACTTAACTTTTTCGACGTTATTTTACCAGCTAACTAAAAATAGGAAAGCCTTGAACCCCTTCCACTAAATTTAGTTAGTATTAAGATTCTTTTACCGGGAGTGCAGTGGAGCTGACGCTGAGATCATTTAGTATTTATCATCGCTAGTCTCACTGAACTCTTTAGAATTCTACATGTCATGTGTGGTCTGGCGTCTCCTTACCAGCAACAGGTCCCATATTCAAACTAGTCAATTCCCTAAAAAACACGCTCAGAGCGTCGTTGCGCGAAAGTGGTAGGGAGACACGATATAGAACAAACAGACACCACCATGAATGTTTAGAAAATCCACAGTTTTGTGATGTTAAAGTGATGTCCGCAGATGAATGGCTTCCATTATTTGATACATCAAGGTATATTTCTGGTTTGCTCTACGACTATGTTCAGTGGCCGTCAGTACAGCTGGAAGATTAAATCGACACAGCTGGAGACGTGCGTGGAGCTATTAAAATACTTAATATCGGACAGTCCATACATTTGCAGCAATAGACGTTTAAGAATCTAATATACTCAAGTTATTCTATAAAGTATGTTTAGGCTGTCGACTAAGGTGGCAACTGTAGGTTCACCGATTCTGGGGGACATAGTGGAGAAAACTGCTGGAGTGCGTTCACCAATTCTGTGCCCATGGAAGAAACTAGGCTCAGGTGTTTAATTTACGTTGAGCTGCTATGAAGGCATAAATGTAAGCGTAAGTGGTGACAAATACAGACACAGAACTGCGATAGTAATTAAGTCTGCTCATATATGTTGTAATATGTACGTGTGTATATCCCTCACAAAATACGCTGTAGTCGTTATCGTGATCGAGCTGATGAAACTTTCATGTCACAATAGCCTTGTAATAACAAGTTGGTTTTGTAATGATGATGTTTGAAACCAGAAGAAGAAGAAATGAAAGAAGAATTACCTACCAATAACATATGTGTTTAAATTATTGGACCTCAAAATTTCGAGACGATAATCTTGTTCTAATACTGTTACTACAATTAGTATCAGGAGAGTTATCAGGAGAAAGAAAACTGGCGTTCTAAGGGTCGGAGCGTGGAATGTCAGATCCCTTAATCGGGTAGGTAGGTTAGAAAATTTAAAAAGGGAAATGGATAGGTTAAAGTTAGATATAGTGGGAAATAGTGAAGTTCGGTGGCAGGAGGAACAAGACTTCTGGTCAGGTGACTGCAGGGTTATAAACACAAAATCAAATAGAGGTAATGCAGGAGTAGGTTTAATAATGAATAGGAAAATAGGAATGCGGGTAAGCTACTACAAACAACATAGTGAACGCATTATAGTGGCCAAGATAGATACGAAGCCCACACCTACTACAGTAGTACAAGTTTATATGCCAACTAGCTCTGCAGATGACGTAGAAATTGAAGAAATGTATGATCAAATAAAAGAAATTATTCAGATAGTAAAGGGTGACGAAAATTTAATAGTCATGGGTGACTGGAATTCGGTAGTAGGAAAAGGGAGAGAAGGAAACGTAGTAGGTGAATATGGACTGGGGCAAAGAAATGAAAGAGGAAGCCGCCTGGTAGAATTTTGCACAGAGCACAACTTAATCATACGACACTTGGTTCAAGAATCATAAAAGAAGGCTGTATACATGGAAGAACCCTGGAGATACTAAAAGGTATCAGATAGATTATATAATGGTAAGACAGAGATTTAGGAACCAGGTTTTAAATTGTAAGACATTTCCAGGGGCAGATGTGGACTCTGACCACAATCTGTTGGTTATGACCTGTAGATTAAAACTGAAGAAAGTGCAAAAAGGTGGGAATTTAAGGAGATGGGACCTGGATAAACTAAAAGAACCAGAGGTTGTACGGAGTTTCAAGGAGAGCATAAGGGAGCAATTGACAGGAATGGGGGAAAGAAATACAATAGAAGAAGAATGGGTAGCTTTGAGGGATGAAGTAGTGAAGGCAGCAGAGGATCAAGTAGGTAAAAAGACGAGGGCTAGTAGAAATCCTTGGGTAACAGAAGAAATATTGAATTTAATTTATGAAAGGAGGAAATATAAAAATGCAGTACATGAAGCAGGCAAAGAGGAATACAAACGTCTCAAAAATGATATCGACAGGAAGTGCAAAATGGCTAAGCAGGGATTGCTAGAGGACAAATGTAAGGATGTAGAGGCTTATCTCACTAGGGGTAAGATAGATACTGCCTACAGGAAAATTAAAGTGACCTTTGGAGAAAAGAGGACCATTGTATGAATATTAAGACCTCAGATGGAAACCCAGTTCTAACCAAAGAAGGAAAAGCAGAAAGGTGGAAGGAGTATATAGAGGGTCTATACAAGGGCGATGTACTTGAGGACAATATTATGGAAATGGAAGAGGATGTAGATGAAGATGAAATGGGAGATACGATACTGCGTGAAGAGTTTGACAGAGCACTGAAAGACCTGAGTCGAAACAAGGCCCCTGGAGTAGACAACATTCCATTGGAACTACTGACGGCCTTGGGAGAGCCAGTCCTGACAAAACTCTACCATCTGGTGAGCAAGATGTATGAGACAGGCGAAATACCCTCAGACTTGAAGAAGAACATAATAATTCGAATCCCAAACAAAGCAGGTGTTGACAGATGTGAAAATTACCGAACTATCAGTTTAATAAGTCACAGCTGCAAAATACTAACGCGAATTCTTTACAGACGAATGGAAAAACTAGTAGAAGCCGACCTCGGGGAAGATCAGTTTGGATTCCGTAGAAATGTTGGAACACGTGAGGCAATACTGACCTTACGACTTATCTTAGAAGCTAGATTAAGGAAGGGCAAACCTACGTTTCTACCATTTGTAGACTTAGAGAAAGCTTTTGACAATGTTGACTGGAATACTCTCTTTAAAATTCTGCTGGCGGCAGGGGTAAAATAAAGGGAGCGAAAGGCTATTTACAATTTGTACAGAAACCAGGTGGCAGTTATAAGAGTTGAGGGAGATGAAAGGGAAGCAGTGGTTTGGAAGGGAGTGAGACAGGGCTGTAGTCTATTCCCGATGTTATTCAATCTGTATATTGAGCAAGCAGTGAAGGAAACAAAAGAAAAATTCGGAGTAGGTTTTAAAATCCAGGGAGAAGAAACAAAAACTTTGAGGTTCGCCGATGACATCGTAATTCTGTCAGAGACAGCAAAGGACTTGGCAGAGCAGTTGAACGGAATGGATAGTGTGTTGAAAGGAGGATATATGATGACCATCAACAAAAGTAAAACGAGGATAATGGAATGTAGTCGAATTAAGTCGGGTGATGCTGAGGGAATTAGATTAGGAAGTGAGACACTTAAAGTAGTAAAGGAGTTTTGCTATTTGGGCAGCAAAATAACTGATGATGGTCGAAGTAGAGAGGATATAAAATGTAGACTGGCAATGGCAAGAAAAGCGTTTCTGAATAAGAGAATTTGTTAACATCGAGTATAGATTTAAGTGTCAGGAAGTCTTTTCTGAAAGGATTTGTATGGAGTGTAGCCATGTATGGAAGTGAAACATGGACGATAAATAGTTTGGACAAGAAGAGAATAGAAGCTATCGAAATGTGGTGCTACAGAAGAATGCTGAAGGTTAGATGGGTAGATCACGTAACTAATGAGGAAGTATTGAATCGGATTGGGGAGAAGAGAAGTTTGTGGCACAACTTGACCAGAAGAAGGGATCGGTTGGTAGGACATGTTCTGAGGCATCAAGGGATCACCAATTTAGTATTGGAGGGCAGCGTGGAGGGTAAAAATCGTAGAGGGAGACCAAGAGATGACTACACTAAGCAGATTCAGAAGGATGTAGGTTGCAGTAGGTACTGGGAGATGAAGAAGCTTGCACAGGATAGAGTAGCATGGAGAGCTGCATCAAACCAGTTTCAGGACTGAAGACCACAACAACAACAACAACAATTAGTAGCACAAGAAGAGAATGATATAACCTGTAAAAGATTTTTGGGGTCATATTACAGCTAAAGTATCAACTAACACAGAATACCCAAAATCCTGTAACACTAAGTAACATTTCCTTTCTTAATTATGCTGACATCAGTATCAGCTCTTCCTTGTCTTCAAGGTCATTCTTCGAATCGTGAGGTCAGCATCATTACATCCAGGTAAGTGCCATGGCCATGGCGGGGTAGGGGGAGGGGTTGGAGGAGGCCCCGCCACCACCTGCCTCCCATGGCAGTCAGCAGCATACAGCCGAGTACCCACAGTCCGATGCACGCCCATGTCCGTGGCACCACCCACTGCACGACGTTATAACTAATTTGTATGAACAAATAAATTTATTCCGAACATTCTGATGACGTCCCTCGTGTAACACCATCATTTCATCGTTGTATGTATGTCGTGTGTCAATTGATGAGATGCTTCCATTGAGTAAAGAAGAATTTGACAAGTAATGTATTTCTTTCGAACGTCTGTCAGAGAAACGTGCTAACTTTCTTCTAAATCGAAAATGAAAGGACATGGCAGCGGAGAGATGCAAGACTGTAGATAGGAGGAATACTGTTCAACAAATAACGCCTATGCAGCAGAATGTCAAGGTTATGCATTACGTGACTGGGTCCACCAACACACTGAGCCGCTTATGTTGGAATTGTATACCCATGCCAAGATGCCTATCGAATCTTACACCATGCAAGAAGCATAATAAATTGCAGTAAGTACCCATGTATCTATAACTGTTATTACTGATATTATGTTTGTATGACACTGTACTTGGGGTTTGTTTTTTGTTACTACTGCAGAGCCAGCAGAGGCGTCCAGAGCATTAGTAGGTTGTAGGTTTTAAATCTCTATCCACAGTGTTCTCTCACTGCATTTACCTATTAACGATGACGACGATTATCGAGGAAGACGACCGCCAGAATTTTGAAAAATAAAAAGGCTGTAAGTCAGCAATTCTCACACCATGTTGCTAAGCATTTAACTTTTGGTATCTTAAAAAGTGTGTACAATTTCAGAAGGAATTCTGTAAGTAAATACATCCTAGGGTCAATTACACACACACACACACACACACACACACACACACACACACAAACACAAACACACACACACACACACACACACACACAAACACACACACATTCGCAATCTTGTTTTTTATAAACTTTTAAATCTACAGCAGCGAGCGCGGAGCATCGTTCCTGGCTTATCAGCCATGTAATGTGATGTTCAGCACCTCATTACTACAGCAACAACATCAACACGCCGCCAAGAGTACCATCCTGAATGTTTTACCATCACCACCATAGACCTAATTAACAGTAGATAAATTTAATAAATAAAAATCTTTACCAAAGACAAATAATGGCAGTGGAGTTTGCTCGTAGTGTGTATATTCCCAACGATCGATAAATCACTTATTTGCAGGTGAAATGTCATAGGATCAGGATAGCAAGACTTAATTATATCAACACTCACTGCTGCGAATGAATGTAGGTATTAACAAGGATGGTGATGGATAGAGGGAGAAAAGCAGATATTCTTAACTAATAATACGTGTTGCGTTGCAGGTGAGGCGAAGTCTTTCCAGCTACAGCCAGCAGACGTGGAAATAATGCTTTTAAATCAGACCTACTGTTTGAAAACCAGTGGGTACAGACGTTTCAGTTTCGGTATGATACTGATTTGGGAGTCTCGCAGTGATAGCATTTGAAGACCTTTAGTTTAGTCACATCAAATTGACATGGTAGATTGATGAATGGCGTCATTGCAGATTTAGGCCTTGTTCTACGGAAATATTTACTCTCCATTAGTGATAATGGATAATCATACAATCTCTGTACACGACTTCCCTGGAACAGTTAAAATATTTGGCAATAGATTGTGGATAAATCTGCGGGAGAAGATTTTAAGAATTTATAGTTTCAGGACCATAGAGCTGTTGTTTTTTCTCTATAAAACACATTGGATTTTAATGTAAGCCATCAGTTACTGCCATGACCGAGTGGATAAATCAACCACACCAAGCAAAATTTCGTAGTTAGTACTGGTTCTGTAACAATGATGATGGAAAATATAAGAAGACGAGTGGAGCATTACTTCCTGTTAACATACGTGCACTCATTCTTAGACCTCCAGGTTTCGTGGAAAGATTAATCTTGTTCTAACACTGTTAACATATCGAGAGGGAGTCCACTTCGAGCACGAATAGATTTTTTCAAAAATCCGGTTTCAGCCGAAATATCAGCTTTTCCAGGAGATTTTTCAGGGAATAAGATTACAGACGTTGGGCGAAAGCTGCGATATTCTATCACCTGAAAGACTAAAGCCAAACAGTGTATTCACATTTGACGAAGTTCCAGTGGAAAATCAGTATGAGATCCGGAAATGTTTCAATATTGGTCCCTATATGAAATTCAGTGTACTTTATTTGAGTGCTTAAAGCATATTTACTAAACACGTGTAGCAACCGACATATCATCCAATGACTTCGTTAGTATGCTAGTATAATTCACAGTAGGCTTTCAAGTTGTAGATAAACCTATAAAAATGGGCGAGGGCCTTAGAGACGGAACTTTGATGGGATTAATCATAGAACACTTTGTGCCAAAACGTAATGTAACAGTACACTGTAGACTATGGACAAATATGCATATGTGTTGCACACTCGTTAGGAGTGTGAAAAGTGCATTTGTCTTTATGATGACAGAAAAATCGAGGTATTTATTGCTAAATTAACGAAACTGGAAAGTCTTATCAAGGCAATGGCTAGAACTGGCGATATGTCGAATGCTGGAATACAGCAATGTGGCCTTTATGTCACTGAGAAAATAGCAGAAGTCATCACAAATTCACAAGTGTGTGTGGCTATATCATTGCCACAGCTAAGGCACATGACTTCCAACATGACTAGTAGTCTCAAAATATATGTACGAGTCGTAAGTTGTACTCTATATAAAAATGTCTTAATATACAAAAGCATGTCTTCATCAAAGCATAAAATTATTTATGCATAGAAAAGTATTCGACAAAAATTAGAACTGTTAAAGTTGGATGTGTTACAAAGATTTTAACATCTCTCGGAAACTATTAAACCAGTAACCGACAGTCTAATAAGGCTGTCTCTCACTGTGAATGGAGGCAGAAAAGAATAACAAGAAGAAAAAGAGAAGAGGCAATGTATGCTGTTATCAACTTCATTAACCGTTACAGTAATGCTGAGTTAGACAGAACATACATGGCCACCTGAACAAAACCATATATTTTACGTCAGCACCCAGTATGTTTAAGAGAGAACGCAATACGAGTTAAAGATAAGGAGTTTGAATGAACGCCTGGTTTATTAGAGCTAATATTCTTAAGAATTTCAAACATCTGATAGCATGCCCCAAAAGAGAGAAAAGTGTATGGTGAAATTTTGCACATAACTAACGTGCAGAGGAAGAACACCATCTCAGAACGACAAATGAAAGCCTCGACGACTGACAAACACAAGAATTTAAGAAGTATTAGCAGCTGCACATAGCACAGGCAAAAGAGCTGAAGTGCAGAATAAAAAATAAAGAATATTCATGTCGAATATATGCAGTGTGATGAAATAAATGTAATCGTAGTCTGAGTAGGACTACTTACAGTCAGGGGTCACAAGAAATACAGGCACACAAACGAAATCGTGTCAATCATGGCAGAGCTTCGAGGAAGTAACATCTTCGGGCAATCGTAGAAATTGTATCTGTGTGCTTCACAGGCGAGCATTATATAACATTCCATACAGATATATGAAAATACGAGGATTTGATGACATATAGCAAACTGATCTCATGAATATACAACATTTAAAGAACATTCCAATGGTCACAGGTACAAGTACATATTCCAAATTTACTTACGATCTATTGCAAAGGTAAAATGGAAGGAGTCTTCAGAGAATTATGAACAGTTGCTGCACACTGGTATGAATCAGTGTCCTAACAACCTTCAGACCGACCACGGAACTGAACTTGACAATAGGCCTTTCAGAGTGGTATGGGACAGTATGGGGTGAACAAGTACTCAGCTTTCAATTCGAAAGCTAGTATTATTGAACAGTTGAACAGGCTGATAAAAACCCAAATATGGAAACAATTTGATCTTCAACGGGAATACAAATGGCAAAACGTTCTACCACAAATGATTGATGAGTATAACTGCACTACTCATCATACAATTAAGAAGAGAACTATAGGGTACTAGCATTTTTGTTTTTCATGTACGTAATCCTGTTGCTATGGGTTAATTTATCGATCGTCATTTTCATTTGCAGCTCGCTGTCGCTATTTGAGTTTACACATTGTCATTTTATCATATGAAGATACTGATGCTTGGATGCTAGAATATAGAGTGCCAAATGCAAAAATCGGAACATTTCCTACATATTCTTCTGTTTATGTTCAATAGAGGGTTGACGTTGACAGCAACGGAGGCAGCCTGAAACATTTGCGCCGTGTATCGGTATAATGTCATTGGGCAGAGCACTTCAAGAAAATGTTTTTTCTTCGTTTTAAGGAGCATCGTATTGATATTATTGATTCTCCACATTGAGGAAGACCTTCATGATTTGATGAAGATAGTTAAACGGAGTAATTCACAGTGATTCATGTTAGCGACCCCGAATGTGATGAACTGTGACCATTCGATCATCGTGCGATATTTTAGTTCAATGGGGAAGGTTAAAAAATCGGGTGTTTGTGTTTCTGCACGCTGGAAGTCACAATCACAAAAATTTGTGGGTGGCCATACGCATCCTTTGCTAGGTCGTCATCAAGTGGCTTGTGAACAACACCAGTCGTTCCTATCCTGTATTGTTAATGGTGATGGTGATGAGAGATCGTATCGTTGTGCTAAAATAAGGAACAGAATGGAATCACTGAACACCGAGAAAGTAGAAACCTCCCATACAAAGACCTATGTGCATACACAAGACAATGTAATGCATCTCGGGGAAAGCGACGTTGTAGTATATTACAAATTTGTACCCCCGAATTTAACCGTCACTGCCGAAATTTGTTATCAACCACTGAAATACCTTGCAGAGAGACTCCAAGAAAAAAGAATACGAAAAGTGCGAGAAGTATTGCTACTCCACAATAGCAGCGGCCTGGATTTTTCTAGGCTGACAGAAACAATATACGTGATTTATTAAGGTAAGTCATTTCACATCTACCTTATTCACCTGATAATAATCGAGTGACCTTCAAAGAACTTCCTTTCCGGAAGAAAATGTCCTCCACACATAGTTAAACGAATATTTGGCCTCAGAACCATGTGATTCTAACAGAAAAGTTACCGCAGCGTTGGCAGACAGAACGATAATATAATGAAAGAGAAAATATTACTCATGACTAAAGTAAAAGTTACGCCTATCTGTTATGTTTATTAAATTTATTAAAAAAAACTACAAACTTCTGCAGAAACCTAATACACACAGTATGCAATGTTATTAAGATGGTGGATCCTTGGATGCACAAGTTCACTATAGGTGATTTGGTACATATTTAGAAATACGAAACTATGTTTAACAGATACTTCCTACTGAACTGGACGAAGGTGGTGCACACAAACCCAAAAACACCCACAATGTGATACAAGAGGACTCACAAACTTCAGACCGTGCAGTAGCGTGACATTGATTCTAGTAAGCATATAAAAAAAAAGTGGTCTTCTTGAGAACCTAGCAGTCGAGCTTCATATTCCCACATATAATTTTTCTGAAACTAGAATGTAATTGAAAAAGTATTTATCTCATACGATAAGGGAATTAATTTGCTCGAGGATGCATTCCAGTGTCACCATGTTGCTTACGCAGGCCAAATTAGTTGATGAACCAAGTCAGATATAACGAAGTAGAGAGACTGGTATGCAGCAAAGGTTCTCTTAATGTCTTCCTCAACTGGTGAAATAAATGTATAACCTCTGCAAACACTTGGACATCAGCCATTCGTACGTGAGCCTGGCGAGCTACTACTGTAATTCAAGCTGTAAAAAATGCACAAAATGTAGAGAAGCAACTGCAATAGGCTAACCGACATAAAATGGCAATGGAGGCAGTCACTGCCGGTGAAGCACTATTATTTAATCCATACAGGAAGGGGCTTGGGTTGTACATAAAAAGAAAGTTCATAGCAGTACTGATGGACAGACCACATACAAATATTCACCCCATTTTTTCGTTTTCAGTTGTTCTTTAGTTGCGCCAAAATTCATGGAGATACGGTCTGGTGTTTTAACTAAATGAAATTGGATTTTTGGCCATAGTTCAGATTCTTTAATTTATGAAGGATCTACAGCGGCCTGTTACACATGTTGGTTTTCATACATATATATATATAACAAATGTATTATAGTAGTTACAGCTATATTACTACATTACGTTTCCCCATGTTTTTTCTCCTGTTTTACGATTAGAAACAAGTTTTGAACCACAAGTTTTGTGAGGTTAAATTATTGTTTGGTGGTACTTAAGACTTCCAAAGCTGCTACTGTATGTGGTCCTGAGGATGCGTTTATTCAGTTCCTATACATCAGCTGACCGATTTTCGGCGTTTTTCCACGTATATTTATTATAGTACATAATTTTCACTTTTCGTTGTGTGACCAACATGTATGTGTTTACAGTGTATAGTGTTGCTAACCGTCGCTGAGTATTTACCTTTCAGCTTTGGTGTTTCGTGTGTTGTTTGATATTTTTCTATTGTTTTGAGTATGTGTCTGTATTTTGTTATGTGTGTATGTGTCATTTATTTTGAGAGAGCTTTTTCATTTTTGAAATGTGTGAATGTGTTATTCCTTCTTTTGTTTTTCTTGTGTGTGTGTGTGTGTGTGTGTGTGTGTGTGTGTGTGTGTGTGTGTGTGTGTGTGTGTGTGTGTTTGTGTATGGTGTATTTTGTTATATGTGTATGTGTTGTTTATTTTGAGAGAGCTTTTTCATTTTTGAAATGTGTGAATGTGCTATTCCTTCTTTTGTTGTCATTATGTGTGCCTGTGTGTGTCTTTAAGTGTGTGTCGGTGTGTTCATTTTGTTACCTGTCATTCACTTTGCGAGTGCTTTTTTGTTTTTAAAATCTGTGGATTTGTTATTCTTTATGTAAATGCGTATTTGTGTATGTGTTTCTGTGTATGTGATTGTTTTGATTTAATCATTAATTATTTTCTTTTTCATTGCAGGAGCTCTTTCTATATGAAAGTTTTCCTGTAGTAACAAGAGGTTTTTTGTTTTTGTGATTTTTCACTCTAATAATTTTCATGTCCTGTTCCACGCTGGAATGTTTCATGCCAACGTTTTATCTGGTGTTCAGCAGAGATGTAACTGCTGTTTTCGTAATTCTAGCTTCTTATGTATCCTTTATACCTACTATTGAAATTCCTGACTGCCATCCTCAAATATACTGACTCGCATTCTTGGCATTGTAACTGTTCCTTGGTGTTTGTGTGGTTTGTCTGTTGTTCTTTATAAATGCGACTGGAGTGTTTCTTGGTCTGTAAGCAATGTGTAATTCCTGTTTCTTCAATATATTTGCTAACCTCTGTGTAGATTTGTGTTTGTATGTTAAAGTGTATTAATGATGTTATGAGTTACTGTTTTGTGTTCGCATATTTTCTGTAGGGTCTGTGAGGTCCTGCAGTGTTCATGTTCCCTGCTTGTTTTCAATTTCTTATAGTTGTTTTGATTTTTCCATTAATTCTGGTGTTATAACCATTGGTGAGACTCTATGTCATAGTTTTTCTATTTCTTTTTCATAGTTTCCTTTAGTGACTGGGATATTATTTAGGCTGTGTAACATGTGTTGCAGCGCTGCTAACTTTTGATTTTATAGGTAGTTGGACACAGGACATATAATTTTTTTCTGTGCGTGCAGGCTAACTGAAGATGTCAAATGTGTGCTTATTGTTGTCCCTTTATTGTTATATCCAAGACATGTATTTGCTTTTGCGTTTCTTTTTATGTGGCGAACTGAATACCTTTATGTATACTGTTTGTATGTATGAAGGTTATCTATTTTCTCTGTTGATTCATCTACAGTACAGATTACGTAATCCACATATACGTAAAAGTAAAAAAAAATGTATCCTTTCTTTGTGATGAATGTCTCAAAGATTGAGTTTTCTCTACTGTTGATGTGTATGTTTGCTAATTTTCCTGGTATTGGGAACCTGACTGGAAGGCCATCTTTTTGTAACTAAAATTCCTTGTCAAAGTGGAAGTAGTTTTGGGATGTGATTGCTTGAAGGGTGTTGGTTATTTCATTAATATTCTCTGCAGTTAGTTATTATAAGTCAGTAGGTTTCATTCAATTATTTTTTATGTGTCTGCAGTGGGTATTGAGGCGTATGTTATCTACGTGGAAAGAGATGAATTATGCTGTTTGTGAACTATTCAAGTCTTTTATTTGTTTTATGAGTTCATTTGTGTTTTCATACTTCTGCTGTTCTTTATTTTATTGTATTGTATTATGATTTTGTACATGTCTTTTGCCACATGGAATGATTGTGCAGTCATGAAATTTATAATCAGACTTACTGGAATAAGTAGTCTGTGAACCTTGGGCTGGCTTCTGAATGTTATGGAATGTAACAATAAGGAGAGGCAACAAAAATAGATATTTGATATTTGCAGAAAGTCTAAAGTGACAGATACAATTATACATGGTACATTCAACAACCCGAGAAATCAAAAATTAGAGACCCTACAACTCCTGTTTCACAGACTAAATAATATTCCACTCAGCAAAGAGAACTGTGAAAATTATTAGAAACAATTCACCTTACTGTCGTAGACAATGGTTATAACACCACTAGAGTACAATGAGTCAACCAAAAAGTCAAAACTCAACTAAAAAAGAATATGAGCAGAGAACATGAGCATGCAGAACCATATAGACCATACACGCACATGGAAACCCAAAACAGTACCACTCATGACATAACTAACAGAAAAAATGGTACACTTTAACATACAAACGCAAATCAACACTCATGATAACAAATATACTAAATAATTATGGATTACAAACTGCTTACAGAACAAGAAAATGAGTGCTGTGATGATATAACAGATGGTTATATGAAGAAGAAACGTGTGATTTGTGTTTGATGGAACTCCAGGCAGATGGAGTTTGGACCATTTTCTGTAAATTAACTGTGCTATCAATTCTAAAGTATTGTTCTAGTGTCTGGGGTCAGTACCAAGAAGGTATTGGTAAGAGGGAACATAAACACATGCACTCCTAATGCTACACATTCCTCCACTTAAAACATGGTATAATGCTGGAGTTGTGTGGAATGCAACTTTTGTAATATTCCAATTTAAGACATGTATTTTCAGCACATGACGTACATTCGCCCTGCAAGTTTCTCTGCGATAAGCTATGGCGACAAACTGTGAAGTGATAAAACTACTAACTTGTACATCGAAGAAAACATCGATTCTTTGTAAAGAAAACATGACATTGGTTTCCACAGGTGTATGACGCCTGCTGTTCATGAGTTTACTGTTTGCTGTTCAAAAAATATAATATGTTCACAACAGCCCTATAAAATGATCGTGGACAGCCGAAAATGCATGTGAAGAAACAATGACATCTTACGAGGAAATAAACTCCTCAGTCAGTAGCCAGAAGAGATATAACAGTCTGACCGTAATTTACTATCGTCCCTGGTTAAGTCCGCCTTGCACACAGATATCTTGGCCTGATGTCTTCCGATATTGCTCATATGCGAGATAATATTGCTTCTTTGCCTTGAGGCCACAACTCAAGAATGCCTCCTCTCTCAACTATGAAGACGTACATATATAGCACCGGTCTACTCACCTCCTCCAGCACACACAATTTTATTACTTTTACTCAGTACTCATTTCATGCTATTTGCCTTTAATTCTATGTATTCTCAGTGAATTTCTGTAATTTACTAGGTTTATCGCGATTTTACATATTTAATGGTATTGTGCTCCATTTTTTACGTACCTCACATCTATTTTCCATGGTTATACCAGGTTTTCCTCGAATATTACAGATTGATGTCACTTTCCAAATTTTTACGCAGTTTTCTATATGTATATGGTCATATTGATGACATACCTATGTGCTGTTCGATTTTCTACGAGAATATTTGCGTATCTTATACACGAACCTACTAAGAAACCCTAAGACTTGCCCTCACCCAAATGATCCACTTGCATGCATTTAGCCTAGGACGAACATGAAAAGTGTAGTGACAGTCTCTTAGTACCTATATGAAACTGAAGACTCGATTTACGTCCAGGTTATGGCGAAGAAATGAACTGCTTCACATACATTTTCGTTAATCTAGAGGAGGGTACCGAAACAGGTTTTCCATCGATGGACATGTTTCATCACACATGACTTTGAAGTCCTCTGGTGACTGTGATTTGGAGCGGCTTGCTGTTAACGATCGCAGCTGGACAGTGCTCTAAGTCACACACAGAACATATGTATGAGTTGATCACATCGTATACCACACAATTGATACACGAGAGTAAACCTAAGTTAGTGGTCGAGTGTCCTGTCTGGGTATGGCCTGCACCTAAAAAGTGATTGCATACACGGCTGCAATATGTGGGATCGATCGAAATGTAACACCTAGACGTCTACTACCACGTCACTGTGAAAGATAACTTGTAATGTAGAGGTCATCACTCACACTTGGACAGCTGATTGCAAAAGTCCCACAATGTCGCTAAACTCTTCCAGTTTCTATATGCCTTCCGCATTTTTGTCTTTATTTCAATCATCTTGTGGATGGGTGTTGTGGGAGCAGCAGAATAAAATACATCATGTGATGTCTAGCTTTCAGTGAGAGCCAAAAATTCTTGGGGTTCTAAAATATTGTGAGTATTATTAATATTATAAGTTTTTGTTCTAGATTTGAAAGCAGCACCTTTTCTATTAACTCGTTTTATTGTTTTAAAAAGATCGTTGGCATCTAGAAAGTTATAAGTTGAAAATATTTTCTGATAGTATTTTGTTTAATTTCTTGATATTTATCCACTAGAAGCTTTCGAAAATAATTGTCAGCTGCTTCATTATCACTATTTTTTCAATGAGATCGATTAATTGTTGTTTACTAAGTTTAGAATATGGTTTTAGGTTTTTTTTCTTTACACATTTTATGAAGACATTTTAAAGAGCTATTCACCAATCCGTTACTATTGTTATTAACATGGTCATCGTTGTTTTCAATAAGATCCATTAAGTGTTGTTTATTATGTTCAGAATATTGTTTTAGATTTTTTCTTTATAAATTGCATGAAGCTCTTTTACATTTTTATGCATCAGTTCATTCTTATTATGTTTTGCAATAAATTCCGTACTTAAGTTCAGATAGCCTTTTTCTTTGCAATAATTTTGCACATCGAAATATTTTGATCAGCATTTTCCCTTACAATGATTTAGAAAGTCTTGTAACCTGTATAATAACTCTGGATTGGAATACGTTTTTGTTTCATATTTATAAGAAAGAAAATTTAATTTTTTTTTAAAATGAGAAATCACCATTTGAGAGAACTTATTTATAAGGAAAAAAATTAGATTTTTTATTTCTTAAAAGAGACTTTCTTTCCTTGAAACAGAAGTATGAGATTTGGTACATCCTATTAGAAGGAACAAATGAATTAGGCTTCCCTTTTTAAATCAAATAAAATTTTATTTTGTTGGAGTGCAGAACACTTTCAAAAAGCGTTTCCTCTGCCAGAATCTGCGTTTGATAACTACTGACACCATTACTGCCCATACCAGGTCCAACTGACAGGGTGCATCTACCACATACCAAAAATGGTGGCTCAGATGGTCACATACTTATTTGGTTAGCTAAAAGCTATAGGACGACTGTTTAAAAAGTTTGCGTAGTAGACAGCAGAAGAAATGTCCGACAGAAACTTCCTTACATCATTCCATGACTCTCTTTTTAGGGCACAGACCGCAAGCATTCTTCACACCACTATAAACTGATGCCACAGAGGTTATGAGTTACTCAAAGGCATCTGAGGGGCCTTTCGTTCCTAGCTCCATTCATCAATGGAAGGGAGAAAAATGTTAATACAGCACTAAATGCTTGACCTTCCGATTCTTTAAAGAAGTGAAGTCCCATTTTTTAAACACCTGGGGCCGGCTGGGGTTGTCGAGCGGTTCTAGGCGCTTCTGCCTGGAACCTTGCGACCGCTCCTGTCGCAGGTTCGAATCCTGCCTCAGGCGTGGATGTTTGTGATGTCTTTAGGTTAATTAGGTTTAATTAGTTCTGAGTTCTAGGGAACTGATGACCTCAGAAGTTAAGTCCCATAGTGCTCAGAGCCATTTGAACCATTTTGAAACACCTTCATTCTTCTGAATACAAGTGAATTAATACGTTTAATATTTGTCATTGAGTAGTAAAGCAGAAAGAAGTTTAAAAAATTTTAAATGTATGCTTACAGTTTCTTGCAAGCCTCCATGTGATATTCTCAAATACTGGCTGAATATATTTTGGTTAATTTTTCTAGTCAAAATTGACACTGCCTGGTGAAAGAAACATAGTTCCTTTACTTTGATTCTTGTCTTCTTAAAATTTCATATCATATTATGCTTCTAAACGAATAGGGTATGACAGTATTTCCAGTTCTTACATTAGGGCAATAATTACATTAAATAGTGAAAACCATATTTTTAATGTCTGTGGGACCACGCACCATGAAACATGGACTGGTTTGGCTGTTTAGCAACACAGATGATGCAGTAGAAAACACCCCATGCCTTGCACTTCACAGTGCTCTGCAACGCAGAGATATAGACAAGCTTTTTTTTATATGATATTCTTTACAGCTTCACTCCGTTAGTTGATGGAGTATCAAGCGAAACTGTAAACTAATATTTCTGATATTTATTTATTCGATATTTTCATATGGCACCCAAAATTTACGGAAGTAGGGTTTCTTTTACGCGTTGGGTGGTATCCTATCAATATAGTTAGAACCCAAGGTGATCAGTTATACTCACAGTAACTCAACGCTGCTACAGGTGGTGTCCAATATCGCATTTATATCGCTGGGGCGGGACCCTGTACAGGGAGCATGTATGACCTGTGCTGTTTGCTGACGATTATTGAACCCTTATTGAATCACGTGCGTTGCGCCATCTGACAGCGTAAACACCGTTGGCAGGTTGGTCGCGTGTGATTAGGAGCAGGCACAAAGCGCCGTCCTCTCTGTTGACTTTGATCAGTCGCAGTCAGCTGTGTCCACAAACTAGGAGACAGACAAGAAACATTGCTTTACGGGATGAGTTACGCATCTGATCCATCAAACTACTTTCGGCATCATTAATCTACATCTTCATCTACATGACTACTCTGGCATTCACATTTAAGTGCTTCGCAGAGGGTTCATCGAAACACGATCATACTATCTCTCTACCATTCCACTCCCTAACAGCGCGCGGGAAAAATGAACACCTAAACCTTTCTGATCGAGATCTGATTTTTGGTATTTTATTTTGATGATCATTCCTACCTATCTAGGTTGGGCTCAACAAAATATTTTCGCATTCGGAGAGGAAGTTGGTGACTGAAATTTCGTAAAAAGATCTCGCCGCGACGAAAACCGTCTTTGCTGTAATGACTTCCATCCCAATTCGCGTATCATATCTTCCATACTGTCTCCCCTATTACGTGATAATACTAAACGAGCTGCCATTTTTTGCACCCTTTCCATGTCCTCCGTCAATCCCACCTGGTAAGGGTCCCACACCGCGCAAGCAATATTCTAATAGAGGACGAACGAGTGTAGTGTAAGATGTCTCTTTAGTGCACTTGTTGCATCTTCTAAGTGTCCTGCCAATGAAGCGCAACCTTTGGCTCGCCTTCCCCACAATATTATCTTTTTGGTCTTTCCAACTGAAGTTGTTCGTAATTTTAACACCCAGGTACTTAGTTGAATTGACAGCCTTGAGAATTGTACTATTTATCGAGTAATCGAATTCCAACGGATTTCTTTTGGAACTCATGTGGATCACCACACACTTTTCGTTATTAAGTGTCAACTGCCACCTGCCACACCATACAGCAATATTTTCTAAATCGCTTTGCAACTGATACTGGTCTTCGGATGACCTTACTAGACGGTAAATTACAGCATCATCTGCGAACAACCTAAGAGAACTGCTCAGATTGTCACCCAGGTCATTTATATAGATCAGGAAAAGCAGAGGTCCCAGGACGCTTCCCTGGGGAACACCTGATATCACTTCAGTTTTACTCGATGATTTGCCGTCTATTACTACGAGCTGCGACTTTCCCGACAGGAAATCACGAATCCAGTCGCACAACTGAGAAGATACCCCATAGGACAGCAGCTTGATTAGAAGTCGCTTGTGAGGAACGGTGTCAAAAGCTTTCCGGAAATCTAGAAATACGGAATCAACTTGAGATCCCCTGTCGATAGCGACCATTACTTCATGCGAATAAAGAGTTAGCTGCGTTGCACAAGAGCAATGTTTTCTGAAACCATGCTGATTACGTATCAATACATCGTTTCCTTCGAGGTGATTCATATATGAGTGCTAAGTAGGGAACTATTGTATCAGCGTAATCTGAAAGGAACCTAATCGGTATACAATCTGGACCTGAAGACTTGCCCGTATCAAGCGATTTGAGTTGCTTCGCAACCCCTAAGGTATCTACTTCTAAGAGACTCATGCTAGCAGATGTTCGTGTTTCAAATTCTGGAATATTCCACTCGTTTTCCCTGGTGAAGGAATTTCGGAAAACTGCGTTCAATAACTCCGCTTTAGTGGCACAGTCCTCGGTAACAGTACCATCGGCACTGCGCAGCGAAGGTATTGACTGCGTCTTGCCGCTTGTGTACTTTACATAGACCAGAATTTCTTCGGATTTTCTACCAAATTTCGGGATAATGTTTCGTTGTGGAACCTATTAAAGGCATCTCGCATTGAAGTCCGTGACAAATTTCGCGCGTCTGTAAATTTTAGCCAATCTTCGTGATTTCGCGTTCTTCTGAACTTCGCATGCTTTTTCCGTTGCCTCTGCAACAGCGTTCGGACCTGTTTTGTGTACCACGGGGGATCCGTTCCATCTCTTACCAATTTATGAGGTATGAATCTCTCCATTGCTGTTGCTACTATATCTTTGAATTTGAGCCACATCTCGTCTACATTTGCATAGTCAGTTCGGAAGGAATGGAGATTGTCTCTTAGGAAGGCTTCTAGTGACACTTTATCCGCTTTTTTAAATAAAATTATTTTGCGTTTGTTTCTGGTTGATTTGGAAGAAACGGTATTGAGGCTAGCTACAACGACCTTGGGATCACTAATCCCTGTATCAGTCATGATGGTCTCTATTAGCTCTGGATTGTTTGTGGCTAAGAGGTCAAGTATGTTTTCGCAACTATTTACAATTCGCGTGGGTTCGTGGACTAACTGCTCGAAATAATTTTCGGAGAAAGCATTTAGGACAATCTCCGAAGATGTTTTCTGCCTCCCACCGGTTATGAACAAGTATTTTTGCAAACATAGCGAGGGAAGGTTGAAGTACCCACCAACTATAACCGTACGAGTGGGGTATTTATTTGTTACGAGACTCAAACTTTCTCTGAACTGTTCCGCAACTGTATCATCGGAGTCTGGGGGAAGGTTGAAGTACCCACCAACTATAACCGTATGAGTGGGGTATTTATTTGTTACGAGACTCAAATTTTCTCTGAACTGTTCCGCAACTATATCATCGGAGTCTGGGGGTCGGTAGAAGGAGCCAATTATTAACTTAGTTCGGCTGTTAAGTATAACCTCCACCCATACCAATTCGCACAGAGTATCTACTTATACTTCACTACCACTACTGACGGACACAAACACTCCACCACCAATTCTGCATAATCCATCTTTCCTGAACACCGTCTGAGACTTCGTAAAAATTTCTGCAGAACTTATTTCAGGCTTTAGCCAGCTTTCTGTACCTATAACGATATCAGCTTCTGTGCTTTCTATTACCGCTTGAAGCTCAGGGACTTTCCCAGCACTACTACAATTCCGACTGTTCCTTGATCAAGGCACGTCCTGTATTTACCATGCACCCTTTGAGACTGCAGCCCACCCCGTACTTTGCCGAGGCCTTCTAACCTAAAAAACCGCCCAGTCCACGCTACACAGCCTCCGCTACCCGTGTAGCCGCCAGCTGAGTGTAGTGAACTCCTGATCTATTCAGCGGAACCCTAAACCCCACCACCCTACGGCGCAAGTCAAGGATCTGCAGCCAACACGGTCGCAAAACCGTCTGAGCCTCTGATTCAGACCCTCCACCCGGCTCTGCACCAAATGTCCGCAGTCGGTTCTGTCAACGATGCTGCAGATGGTGAGCGCTGCCTCCATCTCATAAGCAAGACCGGCAGCCTTCACCAAATCAGATAGCCGCTGGAATCCAGAGAGAATTTCCTCAGATCCAAAGCGACACACGTCATTAGTGCCGACATGTGCCACCACTTGCAGCTGGCTGCACCCTGTGCTCTTCGTGGCATCCGGAAGGACCCTTTCCACATCAGGAATGATTCCTTCCGGAATGCACACAGAGTGCACACTGGATTTCTTCCCCTCCTTAGCCGGCATATCCCTAAGGGGCCCCATTACGCGCCTAACATTGGAACTCCCAACTACCAATAAGCCCACCCTCTGCGATTGCCCGGACCATGAAGGCTGAGAATGATCCTTTGAAACAGGGCAGCCAGCTGCATCTGTCTCAGCCAGAGACAGTGCCTGGAACCGGTTTGTCAGACGCACCGGGGAGGCTTTCTGATCAGCCTCCGGGGACGTCTTTCACTGCCTGCCACACCTTGGAACGACCTCCCAATCAACCACAGGCGAGGGCTCAGCCGCACTGCGGGCAGCAACCGGGGCAACCACAGTGGCAGACCGGTCTGGGGACAGACGGGACGGGGTTGACATCCCCGTGATACCCAAGTCCGGCTCCCCACAGTGGTGCCCATTGCCAACAGCCTCCAGCTGCGCCACCGAAGTCAGCGCCGCTTGCAGCTGTGAGCCAAGGGATGCCAACTCAGCCCTCATCCGAACACAGCAATCGCAGTCCTTGTCCATTCTAATCGATGTTGAACAACAGTTACTGAAACACGAGTCTGTGCCTAGATAACGCAAGCGAAACAGGCAAAGAATTTATTAATTAACCTGTACAAATGCCTAATGACTGCGCTACAATCTGCCTGAATTTACGATTACAGTAACTCAAACTCGAAATTACACCTCCTATACGAAACTCACACGCATTTTAAGTAAGAATCTACGAAGTAAACACTAAAGCGCGATGCTACAACTCTCAAATACTACAATACGCCCGAAATTTATGAATTAAACAATGCAAGTACCCAAAAACACTCAAAGAAATTAAGAATTAAACTATGTAACAAATAAGTAAGCTAGGGGTATACGACTTGCTGCTGCAGCTGCTTCTCCAACGGCGGTAGGGAGCATACATATTTATCTATATGATTACTGTCCTCACTTAGATGGCTGGCAGAGAGTTCATCGAACCATTTTCATACGAGTGGCACGTGGGAAAAAGGAATACCTAAATCTTTCCGTTCGAGTTTTGATTTTTCTTATTTTATTATGATGGACATTTCTCCGCACGTAGATCGGTGTGAACAAAATATTTTGACATTCGGAAAAGAAAGTTGGTGGTCGAAATTTCGTAAATAGATTTCGCCGCAAAGCAAACCGCCTTTCTTTCAGTGACTGCTACCCCAACTCGTATATGATATCAGTGACACACTCACCCCTATTGCGCGATAACACGAAACGTGCTGCCCTTCTTTTCACTTTTTAGGTGTCCTCCGTTAATCCTACCTGGTAAGGATCCCATACGGCACAGCAATATTTCAGCTGAGAACGGACAAGAGTAATGTTAGCTGCCTCTTTAGTGGGTTTGTTGCATCTTCTAAGTGTTCTGCCAACAAAGCGCAGTTTTTGTTTCGCCTTCCCCACAATGTTATCTATTTGGTTTTCCCAGTTTAAGTTACTCGTAATTGTAATTCCTAGGTATTTAGTCGATTTAACAGCCCTTAGATTTGTGCGATTTATCGTATACCCGAAATTTATCGGATTTCTTTCAGTACCCATGTAGATGATTTCTCACTTTTCTTTGTTTAGTGCCAATTGCCACTTTTCGCACCATACAGAAATTCTCTCTAGATCATTTTGTGATTGGAATTGATCGTATTTCTAGATGGTAAATTGCAGCGTCATCGGCAAACAGTCTAAGGGGGCTGCTCATATTGTCAACTAGATCATTTATGTAAATCAGGAACAGCAGAGGGCCTGTTACACTACCTTGCGGAACGCCAGATATCACTTCTGTTCTGCTCGATGATTTACCGTCCATTACTACGAACTGTGACCTCTCTGAGAGGAAATCACGAATCCAGTCACACAACCGAGACGATACTCCATATTCATGCAATTTGATTAATAGCCGCTTGTGAGGAACGGTATCAAAAGCCTTCTGGAAATCTAGGAATATGAAATCGATCTGAGATCCCTTGTCGACAGCACTCATTTCTTCAAGGGATTAAAGAGTTAGCTGCGTCGCACAAGAACGATATTTTTTGAATTTGTGTTGGTTATGTATTAATAAGGTGATTCATAATGTTCGAATACAGTATATGCTCCAAAATCCTACTTCAAGTTAAGGGCACTGATATGGGTTTGTAATTCAATGGGTTGCTCCTATCTCCTTGCTTGAATATTAGTGTGACCTGTGCTGCTTTCCAGTCTTTATAGTTACATATCCAGTCTTAATTGTTACATATAGATTTTGGTATGCTTATTAAGGATGAAGTCTTAAGACAACTACATTGTTATAAAATAATGCCAAGACAGGTAATTAGATACCTGAAAATGATATTTATTGGCATCCAATAGTGGTGCCTCATGGCGACCTGAGAACATAGTGCAGTCCTGAATAGGTCGCAAGTGATTGATAATATTGTTTCACACGAAGCAAAGCTAAATAACATTTATAAGCAAGTCTGCGTAATCTTGGACACAGCAGAATTATAGGGGTGCCCCACACGGTGTTGCTCCTCAGTGTACTTGGCGTCACGGCCTGCATACTCCCCTCTCACATCGGGGATCCCCACGCTGTCCTCTGACTGGCTCGTCCTTCCGCCGAGCTGCCAGGTGTCTTCCTCACGTTGCTGGACAGGTGTCTCACTAGTTCCACTACTCGTGGGAGGAATCCAAAGGCAACTATGGTAGGCAGCTTTTGGGCGCCAGTGGCGATAGATGGCCCTATGATTTTTCTAGAGAAAAGTGCCTGTTGAAATAGCGCCACGATCTGAGCAGGGTTGGACCTCTACATAATGAGGAATTATCCGCTGGATGTCGCGAAAGGCGGACCCACCAGTATAAATATAATATTGATACAAATTATGCTCCACCATGTGCTGTGGACAATACTGCTGAATGTAGATAGACATTCAGGAACCACAGTACAAGATGTCAGTTACTTCTTGAGGATACGCCTAGGATGTTATAAACCCACACGACCCCAGAATTTGTTTGCTGGGTACGGTTTCGGCGACCGTGGGGTCCTGCTCTTGGGACTGTTATGTGCTACGAGTTCTCTATCGCCATAAGCTTCGGGAAAGCTTCAGTGACCGCTGTAGAGCACGGCAGTCGACCGTTGTGTGTCACAGGGCACAGGGATCTGGCTGGTTTGGCTGCTCAGATCACGAGAATGGTAAAAACTTTCGTACAACACCCTCAATCTCAAGGTATGCTGCCCGGGAACAAGATGCGTTGCTTTCGAGATATAACAGTCGTTACTATTCAACATCAGTTGTATAAGGGGTACCTAGCCTTGTGGGCCTCTGTCTAGGTGGACTTTTCTTTCCCTAGCTGATCGTGAGAAGGGACCCTCGAAATGATGGGTACGCCAGTGGTAAGTACAAACACGCAATTTAACATGAGAGCTCGTGTATTCAGTCCTCCAGGCTTCTGGATTGCTACAGAGTTCTTCATGGGAAAGGAAGAGAATGCATACTGCTGGTCTTATTGTCCTTTTTTGTGATCAAGAGAACAGCTTTGAGAAGTTTCCATCTTTTTATATTCAAAAATGTTTAGAGGGCATAGCAGGTACGTTATAATCAGTAAAGCAACTGAATAGTGACACACAGTTCAACACGTGGCAAACCTCTGGGAGGCTAAATGTCTTGAGGAACATGCCATAGAAACGGAGCTCCAAACAACACTACAGCAAAGGTTGTCACCTATGGAGTTCTGGTCGACATTCCCAAGTAAGTACTGAAAGATGAAATGTTTCAAGAAGAGACCCTCGATGTGCAAGGTGTAATGAAAAGGGTTGATTGGGATCTAGTAATATATGACTTCTTCATCCTTACCTTCAGTAGCACGGAACTCCCACAGCATTTAAGGGTAGGTTCCTTTTGCGTAAGAATATGGACCTATGTCCCAACTAACGCAGTATTTTAAATGCCAGTGGTTTAAGCACACCATCTTAGGACGTAAGGGTGAAGCCAATTCGGCCAAATGTGGCAAGGCCAGGCACAACGATGTTGGTTGATCCTCTCCTCTAGGGGTGACCCTATCTCTAGTAGGGTTTGCAGTGCCTTCCTTGACAAAAGACAGGCACATGAGATTAAAACATCGTAACGCATCCCTCACGGTGAAGTCTAGAAGATCTATAAGGCCGTCCAGCCTCCCACATTCCCTACATCTTTTGCTTCAGTCCTTAATTATCTTATTTCGACAGTCAGTGATTCTACACATGCGGATGTTGCTAGTGTCTGGACTCGTACCTGCGTTTTTCAATGCACTTGTCGAGCTACATTTGTTTCAGAGTCCAAAGACCCTCCTCCCTCCCTAGAACATCAGATAAAGTCATAGTTGCCACCTGTGGAGCTCCCGGTACCTGCAAAGGCAGAGTTCGGTCGCTGCTGTGTTAGTTCATACAAAGCCCTCACAGGCCAGAAATTCAAATAGGATGCTTCCACCAGAGGTGAAAATAGTCGGTAGAAAACAGATCATGTCGATGTCATTCGGCCTTACAGTTCTACTTCACAGCCAATAGAATGCAAAGTGAGCCCAGACTGACCTGATGAAGGCACCACACATTATGGAAAGACATGGTTAAAGTGCAACCCCCATTATTAATATCTCCCCTACTACAGTGGAACATGAATGGATTCAGGACTCATCCAGAGGAACTGAAACTCCTAGCACATGCACATCTGCTGTACTTGCGTTTACAGCCACACATTTTAAAGCGATTGGTCCCCAAGGACTTTGGGGATACACCATCTACCAAAAGGATGAGCCAACGAAGAGGATGTTGCCTCTTACTGACTTACAAGCAGTAGCTGTTGCAGTTCATGTGGTGAGAGATCACTATCTTCTTTCTGTACTTACCTACACATGATGCAATACACTTTGAGGCTCTCGCAGGCCTTATTGAACGTCTCCCCTGGCTATTTCTCCTGCTTGATAATTTCAGTGCCCATAATATGCTATGGAGCGTGAACTACACTTGCCGAAGGGTGAAGTCTTGGAGAACCTAATAATGTCTAATGAGCTGCGTATCCCCAACATAGGAGGTTGCACTGATTTCAACTGATTTTTCAGCTGCTACTGAGTCGTTCCCAACCATTGACCTCTACCTGTCGTCTCCAGCCGTTGCTGGACTCATGCAGTTGGAATGAACAGATGACCTCCATTCCAGTGACCACTTAAAATGTGTATCCACCTACTGGTTGGCGGATTACTTGACAGAAGCCACCGAAATGGGTGGTCTGCAGAGCCAACTGCACGCTTTTCAGCTAGCTAACTGTGTTTGAACATAGCGACAGCATTCAGGAATTCGTGGACCAAACCACAACAGTGATCCATCATGCCACTGACATACATATACTGACGTTTTCAGATCATCTAAGGTGGCGAACCGGTCATTGGTGGGCTGATGACAGTCGCACAGCAATCTAGGACGGGTGTACAGCTCTTCGATGGTTCAAATAGCCCCCAATTGAAGACAGCCTCACTGTCTTTAGAGTTCGACAAGCCAAGGCATAATCTGCCGTTAAGGAGAACAAGAAATGGTCATGACAAGTGTTTCTGGACTCTGTCAACTGTTCCACTTGTTGTACAAAAGTGTGGGAAACCATCAGAAGGATTTCTAGGAACAAAGTCGTTTAGAAATAGTAGCATTACTGAAACAGGAGTGTCTCCAAACAATGCCCAGAGACAGCACTCAGACGATATCAGAGGATTTAGCAGCAACTACTGCCAATTACAGTGACAATCTGGTCTTTCGGCGCTACCATGTGACTGCAGAGAGAGAAAGTTGAACTTTATATCCTATAATTCTGAGTGTACAATTTCTCTTTCTCAATGTGGGGGGCTGGAATCTGCAGTCTCTGAGGCTAGTGCTGCTCCACCCAGTCCCAACCAAATTCAGTTCTGCTTGCTCCGGCATTTGCCAGCAGTGGCAAAGGAAATCCTTTTAGAATGTTACGTCACTTTCCTAGCGCATGGAGAGAGCCAATTTTGATACCTTCTCTCAAAGGATAAAACGACCATACGTGACGCAGTCGTTACTAGAGATGGGACAAAACGACCAGTTAAAATCGATACGGGCGTCTTAGCTCTAAATAATATCTTTGGTATATATTTGGCCTTAGTTATAAGGCACTAATAACTGGATAGAAACCCGATACATCAATTAGCCATAGGCATAAAGCAAAAATGTTTGGTTTTTAAATAAAACGTTTTTTTAAAAAACCACAAAATTTTATTCGTTAAAATTCTAGTGCTTTGAAATATCGCGTTATTATAGGAAGTGAGAGAAACGATCAGAGCTATTTCGATAACAAAGCCGCCAGAAACGAGCAACAATTACATGGCATAATAACTGATTCCTCATAGTCCCGCTCCGTAGCGTAGCGGTAGCGTTACCGCCTACCATGCAGGGGACTGGGTTTTGCGTGTCATCATCATTGACTCGCAAGTCGATGATGGGGCGTCATCTAATAAGGACTTGCTATACGGCGTCCGAACTCACCGGCCAACAATGCCATACGATCATTTAATTTTTTCATTTTATACCTCATGCCTGTTACCATGTGGCATGGTCTACTGGATGGTATGTGTGTGCGTACAGTGAGACATGCCCCATATCGGCTACATGGTAGTTTCATGCTGTCGTCGTCCGACTTTAGTTGTGTTACAGAAAAGCATCATATATAGTCTGGAACTATTTTATGAAGTGTGGCAAGAGCGAAGTACAATGCTCCATTTCATTTGAAAGATTAAGGACGGGAGGAGCCAAAACAATGTAATGATAATACTAATTCATAGTTCACAACTAAATGTAGCTGATCGGTTTTCTGTGTCTGCGTAATATGCGTTTATCTACTTGTAGCTCGTGAAAACGGACAATATAACACGAGAAATAAATTCTTGAACCACAAGTTTCACCCTTTAACATTCACGATTCCCACTGTAAAAAAGGCGATATGATCCTCGATTATAAGATGATTTTGAAGTAGTATTTCAAAAAATTAGAATCAATAAGGTAACACTGGTGACAGTTTTTTAGTATTCACCCACTTTACCACGTTTCGTGAAAAGCAGTGAACGGTAGACGGTATAAGATTTCTTTTATTTACCTATCATTTTGGCTGAGGATGTCAAAATTTTTCAGCCTTTGTTCGTGTGTTACAGGAAAAAAATTGGAAGAAAGTAACCGAAAATAGGTTATTTCATAAACTGGTTATTTTGAGCGGTTTTAACACTCAGGTTAAACTGATGTCGAAAATAACCGATATAATCGAAAACCGTTTCTTTTAGCTATAACCATCATCCTTAGCAGTTACCAGAGGTTCTCCTTAACGAGCAGGTGGTTAATAGTCCTCTGGTACGTTTGTTAGGCCAGGCAACTCCTTGCCGCTCCTAGTGTAGATTCCAAAAATTTCGGTCCCCTGGTGACAACCTGACCCAACTAGCGGTCACTTTTCAGCAGGATTTCGCCGCAATGGGTAACTACGCCGTCTAAGGCGCCTTGACATAGGTTCGTACGTCACCACCCGTCGCAGGTCCGAGTCCTCCCTCGGGCATGGCTATGTGTGTTGTCCTCAGCGTAAGTTTAAGTCAGATTAAGTTGTAAGCCTAGCGACCGATGACCGCAGTAGTTTGGTCCCACAGGAACTTACCACCAGTACCACTAGCAGGATTTCCTACGTAAACATCACTGTGTTAGTAAATTCTTTGATATCAGTAAGTTACACGACACTACTTGGAGATAAAGTATTCTCGTGCAACACCATCAGCGCGGCTTTCGTGGCGTCCTCCGCATTTTCATACGGTCTTCCTGGTGTTGATGATTTCTTAGGTCCCGCGTTGGTGACACGCTGACAGATTGCATTGAGCGGTAGAATTGTGTCCCTCAGGGCAATGTTCCAAAAGTTAACCTCTTTGCCATTGTCATAAGCATTATCACGTCTCTGATAAGAAGTGCCGTATAGTTGCTCCTTATTTGTGGACGATTTTGTTGTTTTTTTTCCCTCCTGGATTGTTTCAAAAGCGACTCGTCAATTGCATCGTACATTTCGCAAGTTATTGGAGTAGGTTGCAAAGAGGGGATTTCAGTTTTTCGACTCCAAACTGTCGTGGTTACCCCTACGAACTTTACAGCCAGAGCGCCGAAGATATTCAATACTATATAAAGTTTATTAGTCATAGGCCTTGGCGAGCAGAAAGGGCGCGTTGGCTCCAGTTTCACAGGGTTTTCGTGCACTCACCGCTAGACTATGGATGCGAAGCGTACGGGCCAGCGAGAATTCCTTACCTGGAGATTACTGACTATCCACCACGAAGGGGTTAGTCTGGCCACATGGGCATGTGCTTACGGGACAAGCACCACACCCAGTCTCTGTGCTGTGCGTCAGGCGTGGAAGTTCCTCGCAGCTCCGATTTCACCTGCATACCTTACCATTTCTCGTCCACCTCTGGAACGACTTTTCTCCAATCTTTCATGAGATACAATGCCATAAAGGATCTGCATGCAGTGTGTGCAGGAGTCGCATGGTGGGGAGCAACTACAAGCCCAAATGCAAGATTAGAATTGCCTGTCTCCATGGTTACTGCAGAGGCGAAGAGTAATTATAGATTTGGTGCGACACAGAAGAAATGTACTCTTGTCCAAAAATATATTATTCTAGAACTGACATGTGATAAAATTTTCACGCAATTTTGGTGCACAGATCCTGAGAAATCAGTACCCAGAACAATCACCTGTGGCCGTAATAACGGCCTTGATACGCCTGGACATTGAGTCAAACAGAGCTTGGGTGGCGTGTTCAGGTACAGCTGCCCGTACAGCATCAACACGATACCACAGTTCATCAAGAGTAGTGACTGGCGTATGGTGATGAGCCACTTTCTCTGTCAGCATTGACCCCACGTTTTCAATTGGTGAGAGATCTGGAGAATATGCTGGCCAGAGCAGCAGTCGAACATTTTCTGTATCCAGAAAGGCCCGTACATGACATGCAACATGTGGTCGTGCATTATCCTGCTGAAATGTAGGGTTTCGCAGGGATCGAATGAAGGGTAGAGCCACGTTTCATAACACATCTGAAATGTAGCGTCCACTGTTCAAAGTGCTGTCAGTACGAACGAGAGGTGACCGAGACGTATAACACATGGCACCCCATAACATCACGCAGTGTGATACGTCAGTATGGCGATGACGAATACACGCTTCCCAGTTGCGTTCACTGCGTTGTCGCCAAACGTGGATGCGACCGTCATGATGCTGTAAACAGAACCTGGATTCATCCAAAAAAATGAAGTTTTGCCGTTCGTGCACCCAGATTCGTCGTTGAGTACACCATCGCAGGCGCTCCTGTCTGTGATGCAGCGTCAAGGGTAACTGCAGCAATGGATTCCGAGCTGATAGCCCAGGCTGCAGCAAACGTCGTCGAACTGTTCGTGCAGATTGTTGTTGTCTTGCAGACGTCCCCATCTGTTGACTCAGGGGTCGAGACGTGGCTGCACGATTCGTTACAGCCATGAGGATAAGATGCCTGTCATCTCGACTGCTACTGATACGAGGCCGTTGGGATTCAGCACGTCGGTCCGTATTACCCTCCTGAACCCACCGATTCTATATTCTTCTAAGTCATTGGGTCTCGACCAACGCGAGCAGCAATGTCGCGATACGATAAACCGCAATCGCGATAGGCGGTACTCTTTTCTCCTCCTCACATGAGGCGTCACAACAACGTTTCACCAGGCAACGCCGGTCAACTGCTGCTTGTGTATGAGAAATCGGTTGGAAACTTTCCTCATGTCAGCACGTTGTAGGCGCCAACCTTGTGTGAATGCTCTCAAAAGCTAATTTGCAACGTCGGTTAAATTTCGCGTCTGTAGCACGTCATCTTCATGGTGTAGCAATTTTAAAGCCCAGTAGTGTACATTACTTTATTACATTTTAAAGTATTACCACAATTCAACAGCTTCTTTTATGGACCTAATCTGGACAGGAGGTCCTCAAGACTGTCTTCGAAAGAGATTATGCATGATCACGTGGTTACTGTAGCACATACAATGTGGTTCGTCTGTTAATAACCTGTTTGTTCTGATCGTCTGAGTGCACGCTCTCCACCACTTATTCCCAGCAGATAAAGTAGTCCAGAATATGCAGGACGCCCGACTCCAGGTACGATGGCTGGGAAAGGAGTTGTATTTCTGTTGGATATCAGGGTACGTGGGTATTGTAGGGAGGTTTTAGGACCGAAGGAGGCGTGTCGTGATCTTAAGTTACCTGTATTTCAGTGCACCGTTCACCTGCTTCCTATCACTTTGCTGTTCAGGAACAGAGTCATTTGACGATGGGGAGACAAGGGACAGGAAGCAAAAGATAATAAGCTGTGTTTAGTAAAGCCAACTTTGCTGCCGTTGTGTACCTCCTTTCAGCCATGAAGACTGGGTGGCATCCCAATTTACTCCTCTTCACATAGGCCACGGTCCTCTGAACATGATGCTTGGGCGTACAGATCACTCTGAGCTACATTTTAATAAGTGTGTGTGTGTGTATGTGTGTGTGTTTGTGTGTGTGTGTGTGTGTGTGTGTGTGTGTGTGTGTGTGTGTGTGTGTGTGTGTGTGTGTGTGTGTGTGTGTGCGTGCGTTTTTTGTTTGGTTTTTAAAAGGCCAGAGTGACAGAATGCAGCGGCAGATTTGACAGCGGTTCTTCCTCTGTTCTTCACTACAGTGAGTTTCAGAGTTCAAAGGCTTTGTGATCTGTCCAAGATGTTCCCAAATATTTTATGGAGATGTCCTTACTGTGTTAAAACGGGGACTGACTCATCTGTTTTCCTGTAATTAGTCAGTCAGTGACATTTCCCTGAGCTCCTGTTTCAGCTGCTCTGTCGTTTGGTTTCATTCCAAGTGTAGCACCTTCAACTATATCTCTTATGTTTTGCTGCGCGTGATATAGGGTGATTGTGTGGGTCTGTGTGAGTGGGGCAGGAGCGAGTGAGCAAGTAAGTGAGTGAGTGAGTGAGTGAGTGAGTGAGTGACTGAGTGAGCCAACGTTTTCAGCACTTTTATCCATATTCGTTTGTTTTAATACTTGAGCGCGGTGACAATCTAACTATTGAGACACCAAAAACAAACAACAAGATGCTACAAGTCTCATCCCTCATAACCTACAGTGAAGGGAAGCTATATCATGCTAAGTCAAGAAAAACAATGCCATCCAACAGAAATGTCTTATTGAAGAAGAATTATCAGGGATGGACTAATTGAGCATGAAAGTATGGTACCACACCACAAATGGGTATGTTAACAAAGAAACCAGAAGGCACTGTAGCAATATTTTGTTAATTACCACAAAACATTAAACAAGTGAACTACCGATGGATCTGCTTATGTAACCATTGAAAAAGTGTAGAAAGCATTGTAAATATGAAATACAGCCTTGGCAAAAGCGAGTGGGGACATGAAAGCGTAGTATGAACCTATGCCACAGATATAGCCAATGACTGCGGAAATGGTTAGCTGTTCAAAGAAAGAAGCGCCTGGCACCTAGTATCCTTAACTCATCGAAAATTAGTCGCTTCTGCCAGTACCGGAATCTCACTGTCATCTGCAGCAGACATTGCGAATTCTGACTCATAAAGAATGTAGGAAAAGAGATGTTGCTACTTACAGAAAAGAAGACACGTTGCGGCAGGTTCAAATCAAAGGCACTTACATAAAGCTTTCAGCACAGTTTTCACCAGCAAAAGAGAACCACACAACATTCATACACACAGGCAAAGCACACCTCGTGTATAAATGACCGTGAAAATTGCCAGCCTGGGCCAGAAAGTAACTATCACGTGGCATGCAAACAGCAATCTGCGGGGGGGCGAGGAAGGGGAAGAGACAGTAGTATAGGGTTGGGGGGAGAGATGAACGTTGTCTACCGTGTGTGCGGTGACTACAATGCCAACAGGCTCAGCGTCAGAAGGTTGTGAGGGATAGAGGTCGTGAAAAAGAAGCGAAAAAGGAGAGGCGTAGGGAAAAGATGGTCGGATACATTGACAAAGAGCGGCACACAAAGAGGATGAGAATTGGAAGGAGATGATAGGACAGATGGGGTGCAAACTGTTGGGAGGAGGGTGTGTGGACAATATGTTACCACAGGTTGAGACCAGAATAATTGCGGGAATAGAGAATGTGTTGTAAGGATAGCTCTAATCTGTGCAGTTCAGAAGGGCTAGTGGTGGAGGGGAGGATACAGATGGCTCAGGTAGTGGAGCAGCCATTGAAATTGAGCGTTTCATATTCAGGTACATGTTGTGCCACACTGTGGTCTACTTTGCTCTTTGCCACAGTTTGGTGGTGGCCGTCCATCCTGGTGGACAGCTGGCTGGTAGCCTACCAATATGAAAAGCTGTCCAATGATTCCAGCAGATCTGGTGAATGACATGACTGCTTTCACAAGTGGCCCAGCTCCTCATAGCGTATGATAATCCTGTGACAGGACCAGAATAGGAAGTGTTGGGTGGGTGAATTGAGTGGGTCTTGCACTTGTGTCTGCAACAGGGATATGGTCTTTGTGGCAAGGGGTGGGAGAGTCAGTGGGAGACAGAGCACAATTATAGTTGGGTCGCGAGGATGATGGGTTGGATTGCTCTAATCTGAGAGCATAATGATAGGTAATCAAAGCTCTGGGAAAGAATGTGGTTCAGTTGATTCAGTTTTAGGTGGTACTAGGTGATGAAGGGGGCACTCCTATGTTGCTGGTTCTTGGGGGCGGTGGGAATATTGGGGTTGTGATGGGAAATTGCACAGAAGATCTGATTGTTTAGTAGGTCTAGGGGATACTGCCTTTCTGTGAAAGACATGGTCAGACCCTCAAAATACTGAGCAAGGGAGTTCTTGTCACTGCAGAGACACCGTCTTGGATGGCAAGGCTGGGAGGGAATTTCGGTGAGAAAGAGATGAAAGCTGTCGAAATGCAGGTGCTGTTGGTGTTTGGTTGGTTCAGTGTTTACAGAGGTACGGATGGAGCCATTAGATAGGAGAGGGTCAACGTCTAGGATTATGGCTCGCTGCGTTGAGGAGGAACAGCTGAAGTAGACATGGGAGAAGGTGTTGAGGTTGTGAATGAACGAAGATAGGGCGTCTTGGTAGCAAGACTGACTTAGTAGTAGTTTCAACCACAAATGTTTTTTCTGAGAAGATAACAGCGATCTACTACTATGACTGTTCTTTTCCTTTTTTAAAACTCAGAAATATGCAAAACACAGTATACTTCTTTTTTATATATCCAGTCATATTTCGACACCTATGTGCACATCTTCTGTGGCTTTAGATTAATTTCTGTAAAATGTCATGCAAGTTCATGGTCGTTTTTCTGTTGTATCTGTAAAATGTGAATTTTGTTTAATTTTTTTGGTTACTGACTGGGAACTATCACGTTCATGAAAACGAATTTTTGCAAGTTGGCTTTTATTGTGCCTCTTTATCGTTTTGACAGTGTGTTCTCGGAAACATAGCCATGAAAATCTTAGTTTCTTCTTGAAACAGTTTCTCTTGGCCAGTGACTGTGTACATCAATTTTCCGTCCAGCTCTGCAATTGTGGTGAATATATCTTCTCCATTGCTATTGTGTACACTGTATTCCACACCGTTTCTTATAACTCACACATACCTTCTCCTCACACATACTTTTTGTAGAAAAGTATTTGAGCAAATACTTGCTTCTCCATTCTCATGCATCCTATTGCCGCCGTTCACTCGTTCGTCTTTTTTCTTCTGTTCATTGTGGCCCTAAGTTTCGACGTTTTTCCTTCGCAAAATGAAGAAAATTGTCACAGTTGTTGAAACAATTTTTTATTGTTAACAAACAGTTGAGGAATAATACAATTTCATTCTCAGGCACATGCTGTAGCGATAGAAATATAATGCTATAGCTAAGGGTAAGCAGTCATTCGAACAGCAAATGTAATAACAAACTGATGACCCGGCATTACTCACACAGAGTGTAAAATAACTGATATTGTGTTGTGTGGTCCCAGGAGTAGGGGATGAAGTGACACTCGACCACAAAAGAGTGATGAGAAGAAAAAGAGTAAGCAATACATTGATATTACTTATCTTTATTAGATCCAGCATCCAGGTACAGGACATGCCACAATAGAAGCAAGTCAAGTCTGGTCCATTCAGGCGGAAGTCACAGAAGTCCAAGTAACGACGTCAACCGTGAGCAGGCGACCCTACACAGTAGTTGACTGCTCACGAGCTGGCCGGTCAGTGATTTCAATCCTTCCGACGGGGCACTGTAGTTCCTGCCTGTTGAGGCTCTCCCCGCCATAGGACATCAATAAGAAGCGGCTCACATGGCTTAGGCTGACAATTTCTGCAAGTGACCTGGCCGTGGCGGATTCGATAACATTTATACCCACACCACGCCGCTTGCCCTGATCTCTCCCAGGAACCCCACCCTAGTAACCAGACAAAAAGTGCACTTCCATGCCCATAAATGGACTGTGGTCTTCCTACATCGACAGCAATGGCGTGGGCAACGGCGACGGCATGTGTGACGACTAGACGATGCCGAGGGGCGGTGGGGGCCAAATGGAACACGACCGAGCACAGTGGGTCCACATTCCGCTGGAGAGGCTGCTGGCGCAGCGGTGTCGTCATCCGTAGGTTCCTCGTCCAGCGCTGGTGGTGGGAGGCCAGAGGGAGTAGAAGGCAGAAGTGGCTGAGGGGAGTCCTGGGCACCGTGTCTGCAAACTAAGAAGCAGTGGCGGACTCAGCAAGCTCACAAACATGTAACTGATTCTGGTAGCCCCATAACGTTCCAGAGGTCCCCTGTAATAAATACGTCGAACAACCAATGACTTCAGTGGCAATCTCGACTCCCAGCGCTTGTCACCACGAAAGCATCTGAAAAAGGTTAGGCTTTAACCTAGCGTGCAGTCGCGTGATGGAAGATGCAGCAACTGATGAAGGATCAGATATCGGTGACCATGCAACAGATCAGCTGGTAAGAGTCCATTCCACAGCTGAGAGGAGTCTGGGGCCAAAATCAGCATTGATGCTTCCTATTTTGAGTGATAAGTAACCAACTTAGACAGCCGTTGCTTAAATATCTGAACCATAGCTTCAGCTTCACCATTGTATTGGGGGGTGAATGGGTATAGTAGTGACATGCTTTATTCCATTGGCAACAAAAATCTGCTGTAACTCTGCCGGTGAACACTGTGGTCCAGTGTCTGAAATTATGACTTTGGATACGACCTCTATGCAGATAATAGACTGCAGAGTTTTCATTGTTGTTTTGATGGAGTACATCGGAACTGCAAACAGGAACTTGCTACGAGCGTTATTGACAAGAAAGCAACTCGTGTTCTAGAAAGAGCGTATGTAATCAACAAGCATTCCCTGCCAAGGGGACACTAGGCCTGGGACAACCAAAGAATTTTTGTGGGGTAGCAACTTGGCGCTCCGTGCAAACCAAACAGTGTGAGGTCAGTTGCTCAATTTGTTTGTCCACGTCGACCAACGTGCAGTGGCGTCGAGCGAACCGCTCATTCTAATCATGCCCCAATGACCTTGACGTAGGAGGCGAAGAACTTCCTGCTGAAGCGACAGAGAAACCACCACACGACACTGGTCATTGTCTGGGCGGAGCAAAATAACCTACTTGAACTGACAATTTATTTCGCAGCGCAAAGTAACGACAAACAATGGGATGGCTGATCTATCGAATAGCGGTCGGCGAACTGGTGCGGATCTAACACAACAAATTGTTGAAAGTGGAATCGGAGGCGGTGCCTAAGCGGTGAGGGGATTTTTAATTCGAAAGCAATCCAGAGTATCACTGTCCTGAGCATTAACGTTGTAGCAAGGTTTTGTAGAAGCATCGAATACCGAATCAGTGCCGGCACATAGACGCGAGAAGTGTTAGCAATTCAGTGATTTTGCCGTTAATCGAGTCATAAACTCCTATTGATAACTGGACAGCAAGAGCCACCAACTCTGGAGCTTTTGCTCTATAAAGGGAGGAATCGGCTTCAATGGGCTTAACTGCGGAATAACGGGCTTATGATCTATCACCAGACAGAAAGTCTTGTCATACAAGTGTTAATGAAATTTGGTAACTACGTAGACGACAGCTTCTATCTCGATTTGTGAATACTTAGTGTGAGCTTTGTTCTAGAGTTTGGACGCAGAAACAATTGGTCCGTCCAAAGATCCGACTCGGTGCGAAAGAACAGCGTCGATGGAGAATCAACAGGCAGCATGATCATCTTTATAGGATGAAAATACAGTAAAAACCGTCACTAAGCAGGGTACCTTTGAGGTTCTGAAACGTAACTTCTTTCTCGCTAGGCCACAAAAATGGAACATTCCTTCTGCGAAGCGATGAAACGGAGCAGCAATCTCCTCAACTTGTGGGAGGAAGCGTATATAACTTTTCGCAAACGGCTTGCAGTTCAGTCAGGCTGTAACGATCTGGCAGATCGCGTGTAGCAGTTAAATGCTACTGGGAGGGGTAAAGCCCATGTTATACATAGTCATTTCCTTCATTCCAACGTAAACGTGAATCTGAGAGTACATGAAAAAGTTTGCTTAAATTTGCTAAACGTCCGAAGACAACAACATCATCTAAGTAATTTTCACAAGCTGCGACTTGAGCCATTAACTGTTCCAAGTATCTTTGAAACATAGCATGTACGGAAAAACTATCAAATAACCTCCGATGAATGTTGATAACAAAAAAGCTTTGGGAATGTTCATCAAGAGGGAACTCCAAGTAAGCATTTCTCAAATCAGTCTTTGAATAAAAAGACCAACGCCCAGTTTGTCCATTAAATCCTGAGGACGCGGCAAAGGAAAGGCGTCAGTCACGGTTTGTCGGTTGACTGTTGCAGCTGGCTGTAATGGGCGCAGCCACTCCACTTTCTTGCCAAACTAGTATTTCCTAAGCAACTTCGGCCCTAATGGGGTTAAGAACAGATGGAGCGTGAAGAAAGCGAGGCAGAGCGTTGTCTTTCATTCTTGAAATGAACAAGTAAATTCCTTCCAAAGTTCAGCTACTTGAGTAGTACACAAAAATGAGTCACTGATAATACATTTTCTTGTACTTTGGAACCAAACAAGTTAAAATAATTCATTATAAAAAATAAATACGCAGTCACGCGAACACAACACTATAAGTGAAACTGCTGATATAACATTGCGAGAGTGATGGAAGGCAAGAAACACATGACAACAGTGTTGTTGTCGTTGTAAGGAGAGAAGATAGAGTGAGAATGAAGCAAATGTAGCTTGTACAGAAATTCGTAACTACTTTTACTAACACTGCAGTTTGACAAAACTTTATTGGGACTTTCGATGGAAGAAGCGTGTTACTTTTCCGGTGATGCCAGAGAATGGGAGAGAAAACCAGACTTTTTTTAAAAAACTGCGTTGACTGAAAGTAGCATCATTCAGTAGGTGCTAGGTCAGTTTCTATTTTTCTATCTCGCTCACTCACACGTTTCACTCTTTGGTTCATCAGAAAATGATGAATTATACAGCTATAATCAACTTTTCAGTTCTAAATCAATTACATTGAAATTACTTAGGAAACTTAACAGAATGAATAATTTTTCCCTATCACATTCAACAACATTGAAAGCAAATTTTTTTTTAATTGAATTCAACAAGCAGCATGCCAACTTCTGTCCAGGCGAGTAACACTGCAAACGGTCTCTGCTTTGAAGCTTTTTTGGGGCACCAGCAGTTGTTTCCGATGCACCATGGCAGGTTTGCTGTGACGATTGGATCTTGACATTGACGATGAAACACTAAAATTCCAGTGGGATTGTTTGCAAGAGTCACCATGACGACGTCTGTCCAGGCGAGTAACGCTACATATGGTATCTGATTTGATACAGTCCTGGGAATCAAGAGGTTGTTTCCGAAACCCTTGGACCTTCACATTGACGATAAAACACAGAAATTGCATCTGGATTGAATACAACAGGTACCCTGCCAACTACTGTAGAGGCGAGTAACGCAGCAAAGAGTCTCTGCTTGATACCTTTCCTGGGAGTCCAG
The DNA here is from genome assembly GCF_023897955.1 of Schistocerca gregaria. NCBI lineage: Eukaryota > Metazoa > Arthropoda > Insecta > Orthoptera > Acrididae > Schistocerca > Schistocerca gregaria. Next base: position 92,763,610 of record NC_064926.1, on the reverse strand, counting down.
TAGTTGTTTCCAATGAACCACTGCACATCTACTGTAAACCTTAGACCTTCCATTGACGATGAAATACAGAAATTGGATCGGGATTGTCCTATAGAGTTACGCTGCTGACTGTCTGTATTTGGAACCTTAACTAGGAGTCATGAAGTTGTTTATGATGGACAACTGCACGTTTGCTGTAACCCTTGTACCTTCACATTGGCAATGAAATTGCATCGGGATTGAATACAGCAGGCACCATGCCGACTTCTGTAAAGTCGAGTAACGTTAAAGACTGATGTTCTTGGAACCAGTCCTCGTAATCTCGTAGTTGTTTCCGATGCAATACTGCACCTTTACTGGTAACCTTGGACCTTCACATTTACGACGAAACACAGAAATTGCATAGGGGCTGAATAACGCTGGCACCATGCCGACTTCCGTAAGGTCGAGTTACGTTAAAGACCGATGTTCTTGGAACCAATCCTCAAAGTCCCGTAGTTGTTTCCGATGCAATACTGCACGTTTACTGGTAAACGTGGACCTTCACTTTGACGACGAAAAACAGAAATTCCATAGGGGTTGAATACAGCTGGCACCATGACGACTTCTGTAATGTACAGTAATGATAAAGGCTGATGTTATTGGAACCAGTCCACGGAGTCCCGTAGGTGTTTCCGATACAGTACTGCACGTTCACTGGTAACCTTGGACCTTCAAATTGACCATGAAACACAGAAATTGCATAGGGGTTGAAGAACGCTGGCACCATGCTGACTTCCATAAAGTCGAGTAACGTTAAAGACCGATGTACTTGGAACCAGTCCTCGGAGTCCCGTAGTTGTTTCCGATGCAGTAATGCACATTCACTGGTAACCTTGAACCTTCACATTGACGATGAAACACAGAAATTGCATTGGGGTTGAATATAGCGGGCACAATGCCGAATTCTGTAATGTCGAGTAATGTTAAAGACTGATGTTCTTGGAACCAGTCCTACGAGTCACGTAGTTGTTTTCGATGCTCCACTGCACGTTTACTGGTATCTTTGGATCTTCACATTTACGATGAAACACAGAAATTGCATAGAGGTTGAATAAAGCTTGCACCATACCGACTTCCGTAAAGTCGAGTAACGTTTAAGACCGATGTTTTTGGAACCAGTCCTCGGAGTCCCGTAGTTGTTTTCGATGCAGTAATGCACATTCACTGGTAACCTTGAACCTTCACATTGACGATGAAACATAGAAAGTGCATTGGGGTTGAATATAGCGGGCACAATGCCGAATTCTGTAATGTCGAGTAACGTTAAAGACTGATGTACTTGGAACCAGTCCTACGAGTCACGTAGTTGTTTTCGATGCTCCACTGCACGTTTTCTGGTAACCTTGGATCTTCACATTTACGATGAAACACAGAAATTGCATAGAGGTTGAAGAAAGCTTGCACCATACCGACTTCCGTAAGGTCGAGTAACGTTAAGGACCGATGTTCTTGGAACCAGTCCTCGGAGTCCCGTAGTTGTTTCCGATGCAGTACTGCACCTTCACTGGTAAGCTTGGACCTTCACATTGACGATGAAACACAGAAATTGCAGACGGGGTTGAATAACGCTGGCACCATGTCGACTTCCGTAAAGTCGAGTAATGTTAAAGACCGATGTTCTTGGAACCAGTCCTCAGAGTCCCGTATTTGTTTCCGATGCAGTACTGCTCGTTCACTGGTAATCTTGGACATTCACATTGACGATGAAACACAGAAATTGCATACGGGGTTGAACATAGCGGGCACAATGTCGAATTCTGTAATGTCGAGTAACGTTTAAGACTGATGTTCTTGCAACCAGTCCTCATAGTCTCGTAGTTGTTTCCAATGCGATACTGCACTTTTACTGGTAACCATGGACTTTCACATTGACGACGAAACACTGAAATTGCATAGTGGTCGAATGTAGCTGGCGCCATGCCGACTTCTGTAAACTCGAGTAACGTTAAAGACTGCTGTTCTTTGAACCAGTCCTCGGAGTCTCGTATTTGTTTCCAATACGATATTGCACGTTTACTGGTAACCTTGGACCTTCACATTGACGATGAAACACAGAAATTGCATTGGGGTTGAATATAGCGGGCACAATGCCGAATTCTGTAATGTCGAGTAACGTTAAAGACTGATGTTCTTGGAACCAGTCCTCGAAGTCCCGTGGTAGTTTCCGATGCTATACTGCACGTTTAGTGGTAACATTGGTCCTTCACATTGACGTTGAAACACATAAGTTGAATCGCGATTGAATACAACAGGCACCATGCAGACTTCTTTAAAGTCGAGTAACGTTAAGGACTGATGTTTTTGGAACCAGTCCATAGAGTCACCTAGTGATTTCCGATGCATTACTGCACGTGTACTGGTAAACGTGACCTTCACATTGACGACGAAACACAGAAATTGCATAGGGGTTGAATACAGCTGGCACCATGACGACTTCTGTAAAGTCGAGAAACGTTAAAGGCTGATCTTCTTGGAACCAGTCATCGAAGTCCCGTAGTTGTTTCCGATGCACCACTGCACAGTTAGAGGTAACATTGGATATTCAAATTGACGACAAATAACAGAAATTGCAATAGGGGTTGAATACAGCTGGCACTATGCCGACTTCTGTAAAGTCGAGTAACGTTGCAGACTGCTGTACTTCGAACCAGTCCTCGGAGACCCGTAGTTATTTCGAATGCAATACTGCACATTTACTGGTAACCTTGGTCTTTCACATTGACAACGAAACACAGAAATTGCATAAGGGTTGAATACAGCTGGCACCACGCCGTCTTCTGTGAAGTCGAGTAACGTTGCAGACTATTGCTCTTTGAACCAGTGCTACGAGTCTCGTAGTAGTTTCCGGTGCAATACTGCCCGTTTAGTGGTAAGGTTGGATCTTCACATCGACGTTGAAACACAGAAATTGAATCGCGATTGAATACAGCAGGCACCTTGACGACTTCTGTAAAGTCGAGTAACGTTAAAGACTGATGTCTTTGTAACCAGTCCATGGAGTCTCGTAGTTATTTCCGACGCAATACTGCACTTTAAATAGTATCTTTGGACCTACACATTGACGACGAAACAAAAAAATTGCATAGGGGTTGAATACAGCTGGCAGCATGCCGACTTCTGTAACGTCGAATAACGTTGAAGACTGAAGTACTTGGAACCAGTTCTCGAAGTCCCGTAGTTGTTTCCCATGCAATACAGCACGTTTACTGGTAATTTTGGACCTTCATATTGACGATGAAACTCAGAAATTGCATCAAGATTGAATTCAGCTTGAACCATGCCGATTTCTGTAAAGTCGAGTAACGTTAAAGACTGATGTTCTTGCAACCAGTCCTCATAGTCTCGTAGTTGTTTCCAATGCGATACTGCACGTTTACTGGTAACCTTGGACTTTCACATTGACGACAAAACACTGAAATTGCATAGTGGTCGAATGTAGCTGGCGCCATGCCGACTTCTATAAACTCGAGTAACGTTAAAGACTGCTGTTCTTTGAACCAGTCCTCGGAGTCTCTTAGTTGTTTCCAATGCGATACTGCACGTTTACTGGTAACCTTGGACTTTCACATTGACGACGAAACACAGAAATTGCATAGGGGTTAAATACAGCTGGCACCATGCCGACGTCTGTAAAGTCGAGTAACGTTCAAGATTGATGTTCTTGGAATCAGTCCACTAAGTCCAGTAGTTGTTTCCGATACACTACTGCAAGTTGACTGGTATCCTTGGATCTTCACATTTACGATGAAACACAGAAATTGCATAGAGGTTGAATAAAGCTTGCACCATACCGACTTCCGTAAAGTCGAGTAACGTTAACAACGCATGTTCTTGGAACCAGTCATCGGAGTCCCGTAGTTGTTTCCGATGCAATACTGCACATTTACTGGTAACCTTGGACCTTCACATTGACGACGAAACTCAGGAATTGCATAGGGGTTGAATACAGCTGCCACCATGCCAACTTTTGTAAAGTCGAGTAACGTTGAGGACTGAAGTTCTTGGAACCAGTCCTCGGAGTCTCGTAGTTGTTTCCAATGCGATACTGCACGTTTACTGGTAACCTTGGACCTTCACATTGACGATGAAACACAGAAATTGCATCTAGATTGATTTCAGCACTGCACCATACCGACTTCTGTAAACTCGAGTAACGTTAAAGACTGATATTCTTGGAACCAGGCCTCGAAGTCGCGTAGTTATTTCCGATGCACCACTGTACGTTTACTGGTAACCTTATACCTTCACATTGACGACGAAATACAGAAATTGCATAGCACTTGAATACAGCTGGCTCTGGAAAGGTATCATGCAGAAACTGTTTGCAGCGTTACTCGCCTGTACGGATGTCGATATTTTCGTGATGTATTCAGTCCTGAGGTATTTTCTTTGTTTCATCGTCAATGTGAAGGTCAACTTTACCAATAAACGTTCGGGAACAACTACGGGACTCCGAGGACTGGTTCCAAAACTTCATTCTGCAACGTTACTCGTCTGTACAGGCGTCGGCGTGGTGCCAGCTGTATTCAATGTCGATGCAATTTCTGTGTTTGAACGTCAATGTCAGTATCTCTAATTTACTGTAAACGAACAGTGGTTCATCGGAAAAAGCTACACAACTCCCAGCTAAGATTCCAAGTACAGCATTGCTGCACTGGACACTAATCGGCATAGTGCCTCCTTTTTTCGATTCCCGATTCAATTTCCATGTTTCATCGTCAATAAGAAGGGCCAAGTTTACCAGCAAGCGTGCAGTGGTGCATCGACTCAACAACGGGAGTCCGAGACCTGATTCTAAGTACAGCATCCTGCAAAGTTACTCGACTTCATGGGTGACTGTAAAAGTGCAGTAGTGCATCAGAAACAACAACTGAACCAGATGGAAAGGTATCAAGCAGAGACTGTTTGCAGCAGATGTCGATATATGCCTGAGGTATTCATTCCCGAAGCATTTTATTTATTTTATAGTCAATGTGGAGGCCCAAGGTTACCAGTAAACGAGCAGTGGTGCATTGGAAAAGACTACGTTCCTCCAAGGACAGGTTATAAAATCAGCAGTCTGCAACGTTACTCCATTTTTACGGAAGTCGCCGGGGTTCCCCCTGTATTCAAACCCGATGCAATCCCTGTGTTTCGTCACTGTAAAGGTCCAAGGTCCTCTGTAATCGTGCAGCGGTGTATCGGAAACAAGTACTGGACTCCTAGGGACTGGTTATAAGAAAAGCAGAATTGCAACGCTACTCGACTTCACAGACGTCGGCATTGTGCCAGCTGTATTCAACCCCGATGGAATTTTTGTGTTTGATCGTCATTTTGAAGGTCAACTGTTACCAGTAATCGTGCAGCGGTGCACTGGAAACAAGTATGGGACTCCAAAAACTGGTTCCAAGAACAGCAGACTGCAACATTACTCGACTTCACAGACATCGGCATGGTGCCTGCTCCATTCAATCCCGATGCAATATCTGTGATTCAATTTGAAGGTCCAAGATTACCAGGGCCGTGCAGTGGTGCATCCGAAACAATTACGGGACTCCATGGGCTGGTTCAAAGAACACCAGTCTACAACCTTACTCGACTTTACAAAAGTAGGCAAGGTGCTTCCTGTATTCTGTCTCGATGCAATTTCAGTGTTTCAACGTAACTGTGAAGCTCCAAGGTTACCAGTAAACTTGCAGTATTTCATTGGAAACAACTACGGGACTTCTAGTACTGGTCGGCATGGTACCAGCTGTAATCAATCCATATGCAATTTAATATTCAATGTGAATGTCTATGGTTTCCTGTAATCGTGCAGTGGTGCATCGGTAACAAATACGGAACACTGAGGACATGTCCAAAAACGGCAATTTGCATCGTTACTCGAATTTACAGAAGTCGGCATAGTGTCAGCTGTATTCAATCCAGATGCAATTTCTCTGTTTCATCGTTTATGTGAATGTCCAAGGTACACTGTAATCGTGCAATGGTGTTTCGGAAACATACGCGACTCCAAGAACAGCAGTGTAAACGTTACTCGACCTTACAGAAGTTGACATGGCGCCTGCTCCATTCTATCCCAATGCAATTTCTGTGTTTCATCCTCTTTGTGAAGGTCCAAGTTAACAGTAATCGTACAGTGGTGCATCGGAAACAACTACGGAACTCAGAGTAATTGTTCCAACAACAGCAGTCTGCAACGTTACCCGACTTTACAGAATTCAGCATTGGACAGCTGTATTCAATCCCGATGCAATTTCGGTGTTCCATCATCAAAGGGATGGACCATGGTTCCCAGTGTAAGTGCAATGGTGCAGGACTCCGAAGACTGGTTCTAAGAACAACAGTCTGCAACGTTACTCGACTTTACAGAAGTCGGCAAGGTGTTTCCTCCATTAAGTCCCGATGCATTTTCCGTGTTTCACCGTAACTGTGAAGGTTCAAGGTTACCAGTAAACGTGCAGTAGTGTATCGGAAACAACTACGGGACTTGATGGACTGATTCCAAGAACATCAGTCTTTAACGTTACTCGACTTTATAGAAGTCGGCATGATGGCAGCTGTATTCAACCCCTTATGCAATTTCTGTGTCCGTGGTCAATGTGAAGGTCCAACGTTACCAATATATTTGCAGTCGTGCAGCGGAAAGAGCTACGGAACTCTGAGGACTTGTTCCAAGAACGGAAATATGCAAAGTTACTCGTCCTTGGAGAATTCGGCATGGTGCCAGCTGTATTCAATCCAGATGCTATTTCTGTGTTTCATCATCAATGTGAATGTCAATGGTTCACTGTAATCGTACAGTGGTGCATCGGTAACAAATACGGTAACTTGAAGACTGGTTCCAAGAACAGCAGTCTGCAACGTTACTCGACTTTACAGTAGTCGGTATGAAGCCAGTTGTATTCAATCTTGGTGTTATTTCTGTGTTTCATCGTCAAAGTGAAGTTCCAAGGTTACCAGTACACGTGCAGTATTTCATCGAAAATAACTACGAGACTCCTAGGACTGGTTAGAAGAACAGCAGTCTGCAACGTTAGGAGACTTTACAGAAGTCGGCATGGTGCCGGCTGTATTGACTCTCGATGGACTTTCTTTGTTTCAACGTCAATGTGAAAGTCCAAATTTACTACTAGCCGTGCAGTGGTGCATCGGAAGCAACTACGGGACTCCTAGGACTTGTTCCAAGAACAGCAGTATGCAACGTTCCTCGACATTACAAAAGTTGGCATGGTGCCAGCTGTATTCAACTCGTATGCCATTTCTGTGTTTCATCGTCAATGTGAAGGTCCAAAATTACCCTTAAAGGTGCAGTATTGCATCGGAAACAACTACGAGACTTCCTGGACTGGTCCCAAGGACAGCAGCCTGCAACGTTGCTCGACTATACAGAATCGGCCTGGTGCCAGCTGTACTCAACCCCTATGCAATTTATGTGTTTCATCGTCAATGGGAAGCTCCAAGGTTACCATTTAACGTGCAGTATTGCATCGGAAACAACTACGAGACTTCTACGACTGGTGCCAAGAACACCAGAATGCAACGTTACTCGACTTTACAGAAGTCGGCATGGTGCCAGCTGTATTCAATCCAGATGCTATTTCTGTGTTTCATCGTCAATGTGAAAGTACCTTTTTCATTGTAATCGTTCAGTGGTGCATAGGTATCAAATACGATAACTTGAAGACTGGCTCCAAGAACAGCAGGCTGCAACGTTACTCGACTACACAGAAGTCGGCATGTAGCCGACTGTATTGATTCTCGATGCAATTTCTTGTTTCGTCGTCAATGTGAGAGTCCTAGCTTACCAGGAAAAGTGCAGTGGGGCAGCGGAAAAAACTACAGGACTCCTAGTACTGGTTACAAGAACAGCATTCTGCGACGTTACTCGACTTTACAGTAGTCGGCATGATGCCAGCTGTATTCAACCAATGTGCAATTTCTGTGTTTAAATGTCAATGTGAACGTAAAAATTCACCAGTTAACGAGCAGCATTGCATCGGAAATAACTACGAGACTCATGGGACTAGTTCCAAGAACAGCTGTCTGCAACATCACCCGACATTACAGTAGTCGGCATGATGCCAGATGTATTCAATCTTGATGCAATTTCTGTGTTTCATCGTCAATGTGAAGGTCCCAGGTTACCATTCAACGTGCAGTATTGCATCGGAAATAACTACGAGACTCCTAGGGCTGGTTCCAAGAACAGCAGTCTGCTACGTATTCAATCTTGATGCAATTTTGTGTTTCATGATCAATGTGAATTTTCAAGTTTAAGAGTAAACGTGCAGTATTGCATTGGAAATTACTAGGAGACTCCTAGGACTGGTTCGAAGAACAGCACTTTGCAACGTTCCTCGACTTTACAGTGGTCGCATGATGCCAGTTGTATTCAAGCCCTATGCAATTTCTGTGTTTCATCGTCAATGTGAAAGTCGGAGGTTACAATTTAACATGCAGTATTGCATCGGAAATAACAACGAGACTCCTAGGTCTATTTACAAGAACAGCAGTCTGCTACAATACTCGACTTTACAGTAGTCGGCATTATATCAACTGTATTCAATCTTGATGCAATTTTTGTCTTTCATCGTCAATGTGAAGGTCCAAGGTTTCCAGTCAACGTGCAGTATTGCATCGGAAATAACTACGAGACTATTAGGACTGGTTCCAAGAACAGCGGTCTGCAACGTTACTCGACTATACAGTAGTCGGAATGGTGACTCCTGTATTCAACCCCTATGCAATTTCTAAGTTAAATCGTCAATGTGAAAGTCCGAGGTTACCATTTAACGAGCAGTATTCCATCGGAAAAAAGTATGAGACTCCTAGGACTGGTTCCAAGAACAGCAGTCTGCAACGTTACTCGACTATACAGTCGTCGGATTGATGACAGCTGTATTCAATCAATATGAAATTTATGTGTTTCATTGTCAACATGAAAGTCCAAGGTTAACATTTGAAGTGCTGTATTGCATCGGAAACAACTACAAGACTCCTAGGGCTGGGTCCAAGAACAGCAGTCTGCTACGTTAGTCGACTTTACAGTAGTCAGCACGATGCCAGCTGTATTCAATCTTGATGTAAATTCTGTATTTCATGGTCAATGTCAATTTTCAAGGTTAACAGTTAAAGTGCAGAATTGCATCGGAAATAACTACGAGACTCCTAGGGCTGGTTCCAAGAACAGCAGTCTGCTACGTATTCAAGCTTGATGCAATTTCCGTGTTTCATCGTCAATGTGAAGGTCCAAGAATACCAGTAAACGTGCAGTATTGCATTAGAAATAACAACGAGACTTCTAGGACTGGCTCCAAGAAGAGCAGTCAGCACCGTTACTTGACGTTACAGTAGTATGCATGATGCTAGCTGTATTCAATGTGGATGCGATTTCTGTGTTTCATCGACAATGTGAAGGTCCAATTTTATCAGTAAAGGTGCAGTATTTCATCGGGAATAACTACTAGACTCCTAAAACTTGTTCCAAGAACAGCAGTCTGCAACTTCATTCGACTTTACAATAGTCGGCATGATGTAGCTGTATTCAATCTTGTTTTGATTTCTGTATTTCGTCGTCAATGTGAAGGTCCAAGGTTACCACTAACGGAGGAGTGGTGAATCAGAAACAACTACAGGACTAATAGTACTGGTTCCTAGAACAGCAGTCTGCACCGTTACTCGACTTTACAGAATTAGACACGGTGCCAGCTGTATTCAACACCTATGCACTTTCTGTGTTTCATCGTCAGTGTGAAGATCCAAGGTTACCAGTAAATGTGCAGTATTGCATAGGAAATAGCTACGAGACTCCGAGTACTGGTCCCAAGAACAGCAATCTTCAACGTTACTCGACTTTACATTAGTCGGCATGATGATAACTGTATTTAATCATCATGCGATTTCTATGTTTCATCGACAATGTGAACGTTCAATTTTATCAGTAAACGTGCAGTATTTCATCGGGAATAAATACGAATTTCCTAGAACTGGTTCGAAGAATAGCAGTCTGCAACGATAATCTACTTTACAGTAGTAGGCATGATGCCAGCTGTATTCAATCTTGATGCGATTTCTGTGTTTCATCGATAATGTGAAGGTCCGAGGTTACCAGTAAACATGCAGTACTGCATTGGAAATAACTACGAGGCTTCTAGGACTGGCTCCAAGAACAGTACTCTGCAACGTTAAACAACGTCACAGTAGTCGGCATGAAGCCAGCTGTATTCAATCTTAATGCGATGTCTATGTTTCGTCGACAATGTGATGGTCCAATTTTATCAGTAAACGTGCAGTTTTTTATAGGGATAAATACGAGATGATGCCAGCTGTACTCAATCTTGATGCAATTTCTGTGTACCATCGTCAATGTGAAGGTCCTACGTTACCATTAAAGGTGCAGTATTGCATCGGAAATAACTACGAGACTCCCAGGACTAGTTAAAAGTACTGCAGTCTGCAATGGTACGCGACTTAACAGTAGTCGGCATGATGCCAGCTGTATTGAATCTTGATGCAATTAATGTGTTTCATCGTTAATGCGAAGGTACAAGGATACCAGTAGACGTGCAGTATTGCAACGGAAATAACTACGAGTTTCCATGACTAGTTCCAAGAACTGCAGACTGCAATGTTACACGACTTTACAGTAAGCCGCATGATGCCAGCTGTATTCAATCTTGATGCAATTTCTGTGTACCATCGTCAATGTGAAGGTAAAACGTTACCAGTAAACGTGCAGTAATGCATCGGATATAACTACGAGACTCGCAGAACTAGTTCCAAGAACACCAGTCTGCAACGTTACTCGACTTTGCAGTTGTCGGCAAGATGCCAGCTGTATTCAATCTTGATGCAATTTCTGTGTTTGATCGTCAATGCGAGGGTCCAACGTCACCAGTAATCGTGCAGTATTGCATCGGAAATAACTACGAGACTCGCAGGACTAGTTCCAATAACAGCAGTGTGCAACGTTACTCGACCTTACAGTAATCGATATGATGCCAGCTGTACTTAATCTTGATGCAATTTCTGTGTACCATCGTCAATGTGAAGGTAAAACGTTACCAGTAAACGTGCAGTAATGCATCGGATAAAACTACGAGACTCGCAGAACTAGTTCCAAGAACACCAGTCTGCAACGTTACTCGACTTTGCAGTTGTCGGCAAGATGCCAGCTGTATTCAATCTTGATGCAATTTCTGTGTTTGATCGTCAATGCGAGGGTCCAACGTCACCAGTAATCGTGCAGTATTGCATCGGAAATAACTACGAGACTCGCAGGACTAGTTCCAATAACAGCAGTGTGCAACGTTACTCGACCTTACAGTAATCGATATGATGCCAGCTGTACTTAATCTTGATGCAATTTCTGTGTACCATCGTCAATGTGAAGGTAAAACGTTACCAGTAAACGTGCAGTAATGCATCGGATATAACTACGAGACTCGCAGAACTAGTTCCAAGAACACCAGTCTGCAACGTTACTCGTCTTTGCAGTTGTCGGCAAGATGCCAGCTGTATTCAATCTTGATGCAATTTCTGTGTTTGATCGTCAATGCGAGGGTCCAACGTCACCAGTAATCGTGCAGTATTGCATCGGAAATAACTACGAGACTCGCAGGACTAGTTCCAATAACAGCAGTGTGCAACGTTACTCGACCTTACAGTAATCGATATGATGCCAGCTGTACTTAATCTTGATGCAATTTCAGTGTACCATCGTCAATGTGAACGTCCAACGTTACCAGTAAAGGTGCAGTATTCCATCGGAAATAACTACTAGACTCGCAGGACTACTTCCAAAAAATGCATTCTGGAATGTTACGGGACTTTACAGTAATCGGCATGATGCCAGCTGTATTCAATCTTCATGCAATTTCTATGTTTGATCGTCTATGTGAAGGTCCAACGTTACCAGTAAACGTGCAGTACTGCAACGGAAATATCTACGAGACTTGCAGGACTAGTTCCAAGAACAGCAGTCTGCAACGTTACTCGACTTTACAGTAATCAGCATAATGTCAACTGTACTCACTCTTGATGCAATTTCTGTGTACCATCGTCAATGTGAAGATCCAATGTTATCAGTAAATTTGCAGTATTGCATCGGAAATAACTTTGAGACTCGCAGGGCTAGTTCGAAGAACTGCAGTCCGCAATTTTACGCGACTGTACAGTAGTCGGCATGATGCAAGCTGTATTCAATCTTGATGCAATTTGTGTGTTTGATCGTCAATGTGAAGGTCCAACGTTTCCATTAAACGTGCAGTATTGCATCGGAAATACCTACGAGACCCGTAGGACTAGTTCCAAGAACAACAGTCTGCAACGTTACTCGACTTTGCAGTTGTCGGCATGATGCCAGCTGTATTCAATCTTGATGCAATTTCTGTGTTTGATCGTCAATGCGAGGGTCCAACGTTACCAGTATTGCATCGGAAATAACTACGAGACTCGCACGACTAGTTCCAATAACAGCAGTGTGCAACTTTACTCGACTTTACAGTAATCGATATGATGCCAGCTGTACTTAATCTTGATGTAATATCTGATTACCGTCGTCAATGAGCAGGTCAGACGTAACTAGTAAACGTGCAGTATTGCATCAGAAATGACTACGAGGCTCCCAGGACTAGTCCAAGTACTGCAGTCTGCAATGTTACGTGACTTAACAGTAGTCGGCATGATGCCAGTTGTATTAAATCTTGATGCAATTTCAGTGTTTCATCGTCAAAATGAAGAACTGCAGTCTGCAATGTTACGCGACTTTACAGTAATTGGCATGATGCCAGCTGTACTCAATCTTTATGCAATTTCTTTGTACCATCGCCAATGTGAAGGTAAAATGTTAAAAGGAAACATGCAGTATTTCATCGGAAATAACTACGAGATTCGCTGGAATACTTCCAAGAACAGCAGACTGCAACGTTACTCGACTATACAGAAATCGTCATGATGCCAGCTGTACTCATTCTTGATACAATTTTTGTGTACGATCCACAATGTGAAGGTCCAACGTTAAAAGTAAACGTGTAGTATTGCATTGAAAATGACTACGAGAGTCCCAGGACTAGTTCCAAGAGCAGAAGTTGGCAACGTTGTTCGACTATACAGTAATAGGCATGATGCCAGCTGTACTCAATCTTGATGCAATTTCTGTGTACCATCGTCAATGTGAACGTCCAACGTTACCAGTAAAAATGCAGTATTGCATCGACATAACTACTAGACTCGTAGGACTAGTTCCAAGGACACCAGTATGCAACGTTACTCGATTTTACAGTAATCAGCATGATGTCAGCTGTACTCCATCTTGATGCAATTTCTGTGTACCATCGTCAATGTGAAGGTCCAATGTTATCAGTAAATTTGCAGTATTGCATCGGAAATAACTTTGGGACTCCCAGGGCTAGTTCCAAGAACGGCAGTCTGCAATTTTACAAGACTGTACAGTAGTCGGCATGATGCCAGCTGTATTCAATCTTGATGCAATTTGTGTGTTTGATCGTCAATGTGAAGGCCCAACGTATCTAGTAAACGTGCATAATTGCATCGGAAATACCTACGAGACCCACAGGACTAGTTCCAAGGACAACAGTCTGCAACGTTATTCGACTTCACAGTAATCGGCATGATGTCAGTTGTACTCAATCCTAATACAAATTCTGTGTACCCTCGTCAATGTGAAGGTCCAACGTTACCAGTAAACGTGCAGTATTGCATCGGAAGTAACTACGAGACTCTCAGGACTAGTTCCAAGAACAGCAGTCTGCAACGTTACTCGACCTTACAGTAATTCGCAAGATACCATCTGTACTCAATCTTGATGCAATTCCTGTGTACCATCGTGAATATGAAGGTCCTACGTTACCAGTAAACGTGCAGTATTTCATCGGAAATAACTATGAGACTCGCAGGACTAGTTCCAGTAACTGCAGTGTGCAATGTTACGTGACTTTACAGTAGTCGGCATGATGCCAGCTGTATTCAATCTTGATGCAATTTCTGTGTTTGATCGTCAATGTGAGGGTCCAACGTTACCAGTAATCGTGCAGTATTGCATCGGAAATAACTACGAGACTCGCAGGACTAGTTCCAATAACAGCAGTGTGCAGCGTTACTCGACTTTACAGTAATCGGCCTGATGCCAGCTGTATTCAATCTTGATGCAATTTCTGTGTACCCTCGTCAATGTGAAGGTCCAACGTCAGCAGTATACGTACAGTATTGCATCGGAAATAACTACAAGACTCGCAGGACTTGTTCCAAAAACCACAATCTGCAAAGTTAGGCGACTTTACAGTGGTCGGCATCATGTCAGCTGTATTCAATCTTGATGCAATTTCTGTGTTTGATCGTCAATATGAAGGTCCAACGTTACCAATAAACGTGCAGTATTGCATCGGAAATAACTACGAGACTGGCAAGACTAGTTCCAAGTACTTCAGTCTGGAGTGTTACTCGACTTTACCGTAGTCGGCATGATGCCAGCGGTATTCAATCTTGATGCAATTTCTGTGCTTGATAGTCAATGTGAAGGTACAACGTTACCAGTAAACGTGCAGTATTACATCGGAAATAACTATGGGACTCGTAGAAATAGATCCAAGAACTGCGGTCTGCAAAGTTACGCGACTTTTCGGCAGTCGGATCGATGTCAACTGTATTCAATCTTCATGCAATTTCTGCGTTTATCGCCAATGTGAAGGTTTACCTTTAACAGTAAACGTAGCAGTATTGCATCGGAAATAACTACGAGACTCGCACGACTAGTTCCATGAACTCCAGTCTTCAATGTTACGCAACTGTACAGTAGTCGTCATGACGCCAGCTGTATTCAATCTTGATGCATTTTCTGTGTCTGATCGTCAATGTGAAGGTCCAACGTTACCAGTAAACGTGCAGTATTGCATCGGAAATACTTACGATACCCACAGGACTAGTTCCAAGAACAACAGTCTGCAACTTTACTCGACTTCACAGTAATCAGCATGATGTCAGGTGTACTCAATCTTGATGCAATTTCTGTGTACCCTCGTCAATGTGAAGGCCCAACGTTACCAGTAAACGTGCTGTATTGCATCGGAAATAACTACGATACTCGCAGGACTAGTTCCAAGAACAGATGTGCGCAACGTTTCTGGACTTTACAGTAATCGGCATGATGCCAGCTGTACTCAATCTTGATGCAATTTCTGTGAACCATTGTCAATGCGAAGGTCCAACGTTACCAGTAAACGTGCAGTATTGCATCGGAAATAACTACATGAATCGCAGGACTAGTTCCATGAACTGCGGTCTGCAATGTCATGTGACTTTGCAGTAGTCACCATGGTGCAAGCTGTATTCAATCTTAATGCAATTTCTGTGTTTATCGTCAATGTGAAGGTCCAACGTTACCAGTAAACGCGCAGTATTGCATCGGAAAAAACTACGATACTCGCAGGACTCGTTCAAGGAACTGTAGTCTGCAATATTACGGGATTTTACAGTAGTGGGCATGATGCCAGCTGTATTGAATCTTGATGCAATTTCTGTGATTGATCGTCAATGTGAAGGTCCAACGTTACCAGTACAGAAGCAGTATTGCAACGGAAATAACTACGAGACTCGCAGGATTAGTTTTAAGAACAGCAGTCTGTCACGTTACTCGACTTTACAGTAGTCGGTATTATGCCAGTTGTATTCAATCTTGATGCAATTTCTGTGCTTGATCGTCAATTTGAAGGTCCAACCTTACCAGTAAACGAGCAGTATAGCATCGGAAATAACTACGAGACTTGCAGGACTAGTTCCAAGAACTGCAGTCTGCTTTGATACGCGACTGTACAGTAGTCGGCTTGATGCCAGCTGTACTCAATCTTGATGCAATTTCTGTGTACCATCGTCAACATGAAGGTCCTAGGTTACCAGCAAACGTGCAGTATTGCATCGGAAATAACTACGAGAGTCACAGGACTACTACCAAGAACTGCAGTCTGCAATGTTACGAGACTTTACAGTATTCGTCATGATGCCAGCTGAATTCAATATTGATGCATTTTCTGTGTCTGATCGTCAATGTGAAGGTCCAACATCACCAGTAACCGTTCAGTATTGCATCGAAAATAAGTACGAGACTCGCAGGCCTAGATCCAAGAACAGCAGTCTTTCACGTTACTCAACATTACCGTAATTGGCATGATGCCAGCTGTATTTAACCATGATGAATTTTATGTGTTTGATCGTCAATACGAAGCTCCAACGTTACCAGTAAACGTGCAGTATTGCATCGGAAATAACTACGAGAGTCGCAGGACTACTTCCAAGAACTGCAGGCTGCAATGTAACGCAACATTACAGTAGTCGGCCTAATGCCAGCTGTATTCAATCTTGATGCAATTTCAGCATTTGATCGTCAATGTGAAGGTCCATCGTTAGCAGTACAGATGCAGTATTGCAACGGAAGTGACTACGAGACTCGCAGGACTAGTTTTAAGAACAGCAGTCTGTCACGTTACTCGACTTTACAGTAGTCGGCATGATGCCAGTTGTATTCAATCTTGATGCAATTTCTGTGCTTGATCATCAATTTGAAGGTCCAACCTTATCAGTAAACGAGCAGTATTGCATCGGAAATAACTACGAGACTCGCAGGACTAGTTCAAAGAACTGCAGTCTGCTTTGTTACGCGACTGTGCAGTTGTCGGCTTGATGCCAGCTGTATTCAATCTTGATGCAACTTCTGTGCTTAATCGTCAATGTGAAGGTCCAACGTTACCAGTACAGATGCAGTATAGCAACGGAAATAACTACGAGACTCGCAGGCCTAGATCCAAGAACAGCAGTAATTCACGTTACTCGACATTACCGTAATTGGCATGATGCCAGCTGTATTGAACCATGATGCATTTTCTGTGTTTGATCGTCAATACGAAGGTCTAACGTTGCCAGCAACAGTGCAGTATTGCATCGGAAATAACTACGATACTCGCAGGACTTGTTCAACGAACTGTATACTGCAATGTTACGGGATTTTACAGTAGTCGGCATGATGCCAGCTGTATTGAATCTTGATGCAATTTCTGTGTTTGATCGTCAATGTGAAGGTTCAACGTTACCAGTAAACGTGCAGTATTGCATCGAAAATACTTACGATACCCACAGACTAGTTCCAAGAGCAACAGTCTGCGACGTTACTCGACTTCACAGTAATCAGTATGATGTCAGGTGTACTCAATCTTGATGCAATTTCTGTGTACCCTCGTCAATGTGAAGGTCCAACGTTACCAGTAAACGTGCTGTATTGCATCGGAAATAACTACGATACTCGCAGGACTAGTTCCAAGAACAGAAGTGCGCAACGTTTCTGGACTTTACAGTAATCGGTATGATGCCAGCTGTACTCAATCTTGATGCAATTTCTGTGAACCATCGTCAATGCGAAGGTCCAACGTTACCAGTAAACGTGCAGTATTGCATCCGAAATAACTACCAGACTCGCAGGGATATTTCCAAGAACTGCAGTCTGCAATGTTACGCGACTTTACATTAGTGTGCATGATGCCAGCTGTATTCAATCTTGATGCAATTTCTGTGTTTTATCGTCAATATGAATGTCCAAGTTTACCAGTAAACGTGCAGTATTGCATCGGAAATAACAACGAGAGTCGCAGGACTAGTTCCAAGTACATCAGTCTGCAAGGTTGCTCGACATTACAGTTGTCAGCATGATGCCAGCTGTACTTAATCTTGATGCAACTTCTGTGTACCATCGTCAGTGGGAAGGACCAACGTTAGCAGTATACGTGCAGTATTGCATCGGGAATAACTACGAGTCTAGCGGGACTAGTTCCAAAAACTGGAGTCAGCAATGTTCCGCGACTGCACAATAGTTGGCGTCATGCCAGCTGTAATCAATCTTGATGCCATTTCTGTGTTTGATCGTCAATGTGAAGTTCCAACATCACCAGTAAACGTGCCGTATTCCAGTGGATATAACTACGAGAATCGCAGGACTAGTACCAAAGTACAGCAGTCTGCAACGTTGTTCGACATTACAGCAATCGGTATGATGCCAACTGTACTTAATCTTGTTGCAATTTCTGTCTACCATCGTCAATGTGACGGTCCAACGTTACTTGTAAATGTGAAGTATTGCATCGGCAATAACCACGAGACTCGCAGGGCTAGTTCCAAGAGCTGCAGTCTGCAATGTAACGCGACTTTACAGTAGTCGGCATAATGCAACCTGTATTAGATCTTGATGGAATATCTGTGTTTGATAGTCAATGTGAAGGTACAACGTTACCAGTAAACGTGCAGTTTTACATCGGAATTAACTACGGGACTCGTAGAAATGGATCCAAGAACTGCGGTCTGCAATGTTACGCGACTTTACAGTAGTCGGATCGATGTCAACTATATTCAATCTTCAGGCAATTTCTGCGTTTATCGTCAATGTGAAGGTTTAACTTTAACAGTAAACGTTGCAGTATTGCATCGGAAATAACTACGAGACTCGCAGGACTAGTTCCAAGAACTGCAGTCTTCAATGTTACGCAACTGTACAGTAGTCGTCATGACGCCAGCTGTATTCAATCTTGATGCATTTTCTGTGTCTGATCGTCAATGTGAAGGTCCAACGTTACCAATAAACGTGCAGTAATGCATCGGAAATACTTACGATAGCCACAGGACTAGTTCCAAGAACAAAAGTCTGCAACGTTACTCGACTTCACAGTAATCAGCATGATGTCAGGTGTACTCAATCTTGATGCAATTTCTGTGTACCCTCGTCAATGTGAAGGTCCAACGTTACCAGTAAACGTGCTGTATTGCATCGGAAATAACTACGATACTCGCAGGACTAGTTCCAAGAACAGAAGTGCGCAGCGTTTCTACACTTTACAGTAATCGGCATGATGCCAGCTGTACTAAATCTTGATGCAATTTCTGTGAACATATCGTCAATGCGAAGGTCCAACGTTACCAGTAAACGTGCAGTATTGCATCGGAAATTACTACGATACTCGCAGGACTAGTTCAAGGAACTGTAGTCTGCAATATTCCGGGATTTTACAGTAGTCGGCATGATGCCAGGTGTATTGAATCTTGATGCAATTTCTGTGTTTGATCGTCAATGTAAAGGTCCAACGTTACCAGTACAGATGCAGTATTGAAACGGAAATAAATACGAAACTCGCAAGAATTAGTTTTAAGAACAGCAGCCTGTCACGTTACTCGTCTTTACAGTAGCTTGCATTATGCCAGTTGTATTCAATGTTGGTGCAATTTCTGTGCTTGCTCGGCAATTTGAAGGTCCAACCTTACCAGTAAACGAGCAGTATTGCATCGGAAATAACTACGAGACTCGCAGGACTAGTTCCAAGAACTGCAGTCTGCTTTGATACGCGACTGTACAGTAGTCGGCTTGATGCCAGCTATATTCAATCTTGATGCAATTTCTGTGTTTATCGTAAATGTGAAGGTCCAACGTTAGCAGTAAACGTGCAGTATTGCATCGGGAATAACTACGAGACTCCCAGGACTAGTTCCAAGAACAGCAGACTGCAACGTTACTCGACTTTTTAGCAATCGGCATGATAATATCTGTACTCAATCTTGATGCAATTTCTGTGTACCAGCGTCAATGTGAATTACCAACGTTACCAGTAAACGTGCAGTATTGCATCGGATTTAACTACGACACTCGCAGGGCTATTTCCAACTATTTCCAAGAACTGCAGTCTGCAATGTTACGCGACTTTACAGTAGTCGGCATGATGCCAGCTGTATTCAATCTTGATGCAATTTCTGTGCTTAATCGTCAATGTGAAGGTCCAACGTTACCAGTACAGAAGAAGTAGTGCATCGGAAATAAGTACGAGACTCGCTGGACTAGTTCGAAGAACAGCAGTCTGCAATGTTACGCGACTTTACATTAGTGGGCATGATGTCAGCTGTATTCAATCTTAATGCAATTTCTGTGTTTATCGTCAAAGTGAAGGTCCAACGTTACCAATAAACGAGCAGTATTGCATCGCAAATAGCTACGGTACTCGCAGGACTTGTTTAAGGAACTGTAGTCAGCAATGTTACGGGATTTTACAGTAGTCGGCATGATGCCAGCTGTATTGAATCTTGATGCAATTTCTGTGTTTGATCGTCAATGTGAAGGTCCAACGTTACCAGTACAGATGCAGTATTGCAACGAAAATAACTACGAGACTCGCAGGCCTAGATCCAAGAACAGCAGACTTACACGTGACTCGACATTACCGTAATTGGCGTGATGGCAGCTGTAATCAATCTTGATGCTATTTCCGTGTTTGATCGACAATGTGAAGGTCCAACATCACCAGTAAACGTGCAGTATTGCAGCGGATATACCTACGAGACTCGCAATACTAGTACCAAAGTACAGCAGTCTGAAACGTTGTTCGACATTACAGTAATCTGTATGATGCCAACTGTACTTAATCTTTAAGCAATTTCTGTGTACCATCGTCAATGTGAAGGACCAACGTTACCAGTAAACGTGCAGTATTGCATCGGAAATAACTAAGAGACTCGCAGGGCTATTTCCAACTATTTCCAAGAACTGCAGTCTGCAATGTTACGCGACTTTACATTAGTGGGCATGATGTCAGCTGTATTCAATCTTGATTCAATTTCTGTGTTTGACCGTCAATGTGAACGTCCAAGGTTACCAGTAAACGTACAGTGTTGCATTCGAAATAACTACGAGAATGGCAGTACTAGTTCCATGAACTGCGGTCTGCAAAGTTATGTGACTTTACAGTAGTCTCCATGGTGCAAGCTGTATTCAATCTTGATGCAATTTCTGTGTTTATCGTAAATGTGAAGGTCCAACTTTACCAGTAAACATGCAGTATTGCACCGGAAATAACTACGAGACTCGCAGGACTAATTACAAGGACTGTGGTCTTCAATGTTACGCAACCATACAGTAGTCGGTAAGATGCCAGCTGTATTCAATCTTGATGCAATTTCTGAGTTTGACCGTCAATGTGAAGGTCCAACGTTAGCAGTAAACGTGCAGTATTGCATCGGGAATAACTGCGAGACTCCCAGAACTAGTTCCAAGAACAGCAGACTGCAACGTTTCTCGACTTTTTAGTAATCGGCATGATGGTAGCTGTACTCAATCTTGATGCAACTTCTGTGTACCATCGTCAATGTGAAGGACCAACGTTACCAGTATACGTGCAGTATAGCATCGGAAATAACTACGAGACTCGCAGGGCTATTTCGAACTATTTCCAAGAACTGCAGTCAGCAATGTTACGCGACTTTACAGTAGTCGTCATGATGCCAGCTGTATTCAATCTTGATGCAATTTCTGTGTTTGATCGACAATGTGAATGTCCAAGTTTACCAGTAAACGTGCAGTGTTGAATCGGAAATAACTACGAGACTTGCTGGACTAGATCGGAGAACAGCAGTCTGCAATGTTACGCGACTTTACATTAGTGGGCATGATGTCAGCTGTATACAATCTTGATGCAATTTCTGTGTTTGATCGTCAATGTGAATGTCCAAGGCTACCAGTAAACGTACAGTGTTGCATCGGAAATTACTACGAGAATCGCAGGACTAGTTCCATGAACTGCGGTCTGCAATGTTATGTGACTTCACAGTAGTCACTATGATGCAAGCTGTATTCAATCTTAATGCAATTTCCGTGTTTATCGTCAAAGTGAAGGTCCAACGTTACCAGTAAACGTGCAGTATTGCATTGGAAATAACTACGAGACTGGCAAGACTAGTTCGAAGTACTTCAGTCTGCAATGTTACGCGACTTTACAGTAGTCGGCATGATGCCAGCTGTATTCAATCTTGATGCAATTTCTGTGCTTAATCGTCAATGTGAAGGTCCAACGTTACCAGCACAGAAGAAGTATTGCATCGGCAATAAGTACGAGACTCGATGGACTAGTTCGAAGAACAGCAGTCTGCAATGTTACGTAACTTTACATTAGTGGGCATGAAGTCAGCTATATTCAATCTTGATGCAATTTCTGTGTTTTACCGTCAATGTGAATGTCCAAGGTTACCAGTAAACATACAGTGTTGCATCTGAAATAACTACGAGAATCGCTGGACTAGTTCCATGAACTGCGGTCTGCAATGTTATGTGACTTTACAGTAGTCACTATGATGCAAGCTGTATTCAATCTTAATGCAATTTCCGTGTTTATCGTCAATGTGAATGTCCAAGGCTACCAGTAAACGTACAGTGTTGCATCGGAAATAACTACGAGAATCGCAGGACTAGTTCCATGAACTGCGGTCTGCAATGTTATGTGACTTTACAGTAGTCACTATGATGCAAGCTGTATTCAATCTTAATGCAATTTCCGTATTTATCGTCAAAGTGAAGGTCCAACGTTACCAGTAATCGTGCAGTATTGCATCGGAAATAACTATGAGACTGGCAAGACTAGTTCGAAGTACTTCAGTCTGAATTGTTACACGACTTTACAGTAGTCGGTATGATGCCAGCTGTATTCAATCTTGATGCAATTTCCGTGCTTAATCGTCAATGTGAAGATCCAACGTTACCAGTACAGAAGAAGTATTGCATCGGCAATAAGTACAAGACTCGCTGGACTAGTTCGAAGAACAGCAGTCTGCAATGTTACGTAACTTTACATTAGTGGGCATGATGTCAGCTATATTCAATCTTGATGCAATTTCTGTGTTTATCGTAAATGTGAAGGTCCAACGTTACCAGTAAACGTGCAGTATTGCATCGGAAATAAATACGAGACTCGCAGGACTAATTATAAGGACTGTGGTCTTCAATGTTACGCAACTGTACAGTAGTCGGCATGATGTCAGCTGTATTCAATCTTGATGCAATTTCTGAGTTTGATCGTCAATGTGAAGGTCCAGTGTTACCAGTAAACGTGCAGTATTGCATCGCAAATAACTATGAGACTCCCAGGACTAGTTCCAAGAACAGCAGTCTGCAACGTTACTCGACTTTACAGTAATCGGCCTGTTTCCAGCTGTACCCAATCTTGATGCAATTTCTGTCTACCATCGTCAATGTGAAGTTCCAACTTTGCAAGTAAACGGCAGTATTGCATCGGAAATAACTACGGGAATCGCACGACCAGTTCCAAGAACTGCAGTCTGCAATGTTACGCGACTTTACAGTAGTCCGCAGTATGCCAGCTGTATTGAATCTTGATGCAATTTCTGTGTTTGTTCGTAAATGTGAAGGTCCAACGTTACCAGTAAACGTTCAGTATTGCATCGGAAATAACTACGAGACTCGCAGGCCTAGATCCAAGAACTGCAGTCTTTCACATTACTCGACATTACCGTAATTGGCATGATACCAGCTGTATTCAACCATGATGCATTTTCTGTGTTTTTTCGGCAATGTGAAGGTCCAACGTTACCAGTAAACGTGCAGTATTTCATCGGAAATAAATAAAAATGTAGCACGACTAGTTCCAAGAACTGCAAGTCTGCAATGTTATGCGACAGTACAGTAGTCGGCGTGATGCCAGCTGTATTCAATCTTGATGCAACTTCTGTGTTTGTTCGTCAATGTGAAGGTAAAACGTTACCATTAACCATGCGGTATTGCATCGGAAATAACTAAAAGACTCGCAAGAATACTTCCAAGAACTGCAGTCTGCATTGTTACGCGACTTTACAGTAGTGGGCATGATATCAGCTGTATTCAATCTTTATGCAATTTCTGCATTTGACCGTGAATGTAAAATTCCAACCTTAGCAGTAAACGTACAGTAATTCATCGGAAATAACTACGTGACTCGTAGGACTAATTCCAAGAACAGCAGTGTGCAACGTTTCTCGACTTTACATTTATCGACATGATGCCAGCTGTATTCAATCTTGATTCAATTTCTGTGTACCATCGTCAATGTGGAGGTCCAAAGTTACCAGTAAACTTGCAGTATTGCATCGGAAATAAATACCAGACTTGTAGGACTAGTTCCAAGTAAGGCAGTCTGACACGTTGCTCGACTTTACAGTAATCGGCATGATGCCAGCTGTACTCAATCTTGATGCAATTTCTGTGTACCCTCGACAATGTGAAGTTCCAACGTTACCAGCAAACGTGCAGTATTGCATCGGAAATAAGTACGAGACTCGCAGGACTAGTTTCAAGTGCAACAATTTGCAACGTTGTTCGACGTTACAGTAATCGGCATGATGCTAGCTGTACTTCATTTTGATGCAATTTCTGTGTACCATCGTCAATGTGAAAATCCAACGTTACCAGTAAACGTGCAGTATTGCATCGGAAATAACTACGAGAGTCGCAGGACTACTTCCAAAAACTGCAGGCTGCAATGTAACGCGACATTACAGTAGTCGGCATAATGCCAGCTGTAATCAATCTTGATGCAATTTCAGCATTTGATCGTCAATGTGAAGGTCCATCGTTAGCAGTAAACGTGCAGTATTGCATCGGAAATAACTACGAGTCTCGCAGGACTAATTCCAAGAACAGCAGTCTGCAACGTTAATCGACTTTACAGTAATCGACATGATGGCAGCTGTACTCAATGTAGATGCAGTTTCTGTGTTTGACCGTCAATGTGCAGGACCAACATTACAAGTAAATGTACAGTAATGCATCGGAAATAACTACGAGACTCGGAGGACTAATTCCAAGAACAGCAGTCTTCAATGTTACTCGACTTTACAGTAATCGGCATGATGCCACCTGCATTCAATCTTGATAAATTTCCGTGTTCGATCGTCAACGAGAAGGTCCAACTTTACCAGTAAACGTGCAGTATTACATTGGAAATAACTACGAGAATCGCAGAACTAGTTCATAAAACAGCAGTCTGCAATGTTACTCGACTTATAGTAATCGGCGCAATGCTAAATGTACTCAATCTTGATGCAATTTCTGTGTACCATCGTCTATGTGAAGGTCCAACGTTACCAGTAAACGTGCAGTATTGCATCGGAAATAACTACGAGACTTGCAGGACTAGTTAAAAGAACTGCGGTCTGCAATGTTATGTGACATTACAGTAGTCACCATGATGCAAGCTGTATTCTATCTTGATGCAATTTCTGCATTTGATCGTCAATGTGAAGGTCCAACGTTACCAGTAAACGTGCAGTATTGCATCGGAAATAGTTACGAGACTCGCAGGACTAGTTTCAAGAACAGCATCCTGCAACGTTACTCGACTTTATAGTAATCGGCATGATGCCAGCTGTACTCAATCTTGATGCAATTTCTGTGTACCATAGTCAATGTGATTTTTCAACGTTACCAGTGAACGTGCAGTATTGCATCGGAAATAACTACGAGACTACCAGGACTAGTTCTAAGAACAGCAGTCTGCAACGTTACTCGACTTTACGGTAATCGGCATAATGCCAGCTATACTCGATGTTGTTGCAATTTCTGTGTATAATCGTGAATGTGAAGGTCCAACATTACCAGTAAACGTGCAGTATTGCATAGGAAATAACTATGACACTCGCAGTACTAGTTCAAAGAAATGCAGTCTGCAATGTTACAGGACTTTACAGTAGTCGGCATGATGCCAGCTGTATTCAATCTTGATGAATTTTTTGTGTCTGATCGTCAATGTGAAGGTCCAACATTACCAGTAAACGTGCAGTATTGCATCGGAAATAACTACGAGCTTCGCAGGCCTAGTTCCAAGAACAGCAGTCTGTCACGTTACTCGACATTACCGTAATTGGCATGATGCCAGCTGTATTTAACCTTGTTGCATTTTCTGTGTGGATCGTCAATGTGAAGGTCCAACGTTAGCAGTAAACGTGCAGTATTGCATCGGAAATAACTTTGGGACTCGCAGGACTAATTCCAAGAACAGCAGTTTTCAACGTTACTCGACTTCACAGTAATTGGCATGATGCCAGCTGTATTCAATCTTGATAAATTTCCGTGTTTGATCGTCAATGAGAACGTCCAACTTTACCAGTAAACGTGCAGTATTGCATTGGAAATAACTACGAGACTCGCAGGACTAGTTCCAAAACAGCAGTCTGCAACGTT
The DNA here is from genome assembly GCF_023897955.1 of Schistocerca gregaria. Lineage (NCBI taxonomy): Eukaryota > Metazoa > Arthropoda > Insecta > Orthoptera > Acrididae > Schistocerca > Schistocerca gregaria. The sequence goes on along the minus strand of NC_064926.1, from coordinate 92,737,569 downwards.
ACTCGACTTTACAGTAATCGGCGCAATGCTAGCTGTACTCAATCTTGATGCAATTTCTGTGTACCACCGTCAATGTGAAAATTAAACGTTAAAAGTAAACGATCAGTGTTGCATCGGAAATAACTACGAGACTCGCAGGACTAGTTCCAACTACAGCAGACTGCAACGTTGTTCGACTTTACATTAATCGGCATGATGCCATCTGTACTTAATCTTGATGCAATTTCTGTGTACCATCGTCAATGTGAAGGCCCAACATTACCAGTAAATGTGCAGCATTGCATCGGAAATAACTACGAGACTCGCAGGACTAGTTCCAAGAACTGCGGTCTTCGATATTACGCGACTGTAAGTAGTCGGCATGATTTCAGCTGTACTCAATCTTGACGCAATTTATGTGTAAAACCGTCAATGTGAGAGTAGAACGTTACCAGTAAACGTGTAGTATTGCATCGGAAGTAACTACGAGACTCCCAGGACTAGTTCCAAGAACTGCTGTCTGAAATGTGACGCGACTTCACATTAGTCGGCATGATGAGAGCTGTATTCAATCTAGATGCAATTTCTGAGTTTTATAGTCAATGTGAAGGTCCGGCCTCACCAGTAGACGTGTAGTATTGCATCGGAAAAAACCAAGAGACTCGGAGGACTAAAACCAAGAACAGCAGTCTTTAACGTTACTCGACTTTACAGTAGTCGGCATGATGCCAGCTGTACTCAATCTTGATGCAATTCCTGTGTACCATCGTCAATGTGAAGGTCCAACGTTACCAGTAAACGTACAGTATTGCATCGGAAATAACTACGAGACTCGTAGGACTAGTTCCATGTACAGCAGTGTGCAACGTGGTTCGACTTTACGTAATCGGCATGATGCCAGCTTTACTTAATCTTGATTCAATTTCTGTGTACCATCGTCAATGTGAAGGTCTAACGTTACCAGTAAAGGTGCTGTATTGCATCGCAAATCACTACGAGATTCGCAAAACTAGTTCCCAGAACAGCAGTCACGTTACTCGACATTACAGTATTCTGTATGATGCCAGCTGTAATCAATCTTGGTGCAATTTCTGTGTACCATCGTCAATGTGAAGGTCCAACGTTACCAGTAAACGTGCTGTATTGCATCGGAAATAATTACGAGACTCGCAGGACTAGTTCCAAGAACAGCAGTCTGTCATGTACTCGACTTTGCCGTAATCGGCATGATGCCAGCTGTATTCAATCTTGATGCAATTTCTGTGTTTGATCGTCAATGTGAAGGTCCAACGTTACCACTAAACGTGCAGTATTGCATCGGAAATGACTACGAGACTCGCAGGACTAGTTCCAAGCACTGCGGTCTTCAATGTTACGAGACTGTACAGTAGTCTGCCTGATGTCAGCTGTATTCAAACTTGATGCAATTTCTGTTTTGTTCGTCAATGTGAAGGTCCAACCTTACCAGTAAACGTGCCATATTCCATCGGAATTAACTAAGAATGTCGCACGACTAGTACCAAAGACTGAAAGTCTGCAATTTTACGCGACTGTACAGTAGTCGGCGAGATGCCAGCTGTATTCAATCTTGATGCAATTTCTGTGTTTGATCGTCAATGTGAAGGTCCAACGTTACCAGTAACCATGCGGTATTGCATCGGAAACAACTAAGAGACTCGCAGGAATACTTCCAAAAACTGCAGTCGGCAATTTTACGCGACTTTTCAGTAATGGGCATGATATCAGCTGTATTCAATCGTGATGCAATTTCTGTGTTTGATCGTCAATATGGAGGTCCAACGTTACCAGTAAACGTGCAGTATAGGGTTGGAAATAACTACGAGACTCGCAGGACTAGTTTCAAGAACCGCAGTCTGCAACGTTACTCGACTTTGCAGTAGTCGGCATGATGCCAGGTGTACTCTATCTTGATGCAATTGCTGTGTACCATCGCCAATGTCAAGATCCAACGTTACCAGTAAACGAGCAGTATTGCATCGGAAATAACTACGAGACTCGCAGGGCTAGTTCCAAGAACTGCAGGAAGCAATGTTACGCATCATTACAGTAGTCGGCATGATGCCAGCTGTAATCGATCTTGAAGCAATTTCTGTATTTGATCGTCAATGTGAAGGTCCAACGTTACCAGGACTAGTTCTAAGAACTGCTGTCTTCAATGTTACGCGACTGTACAGTAGTCGGCATGATGCCAGCTGTATTCAATCTAATTGCAATTTCTGTGTACCATCGTCAATGTGAAGGTCCAACGTTACCAGTAAACGTGCTGTATTGCATCGGAAATAACTACGATACTCGGAAGACTTGTTCCAAGAACTGCAGTCTGCAATGTTACGCGACTTTACATTAGTCGGCATGATGCCAGCTGTATTCAGTCTTGATACAATTTCTGTGTTTGATCGTCAATGTGGAGCTCAAACCTTACCAGTAAACGTGCCATATTGCTTTGGAAATAGTTATGAAAGTCGCAGGAATATTTCCAAGAACTGCAAGTCTGCAATGTTACGCGACTGTACAGTAGTCAGCGTGTTGCCAGCTGTATTCAATCTTGATGCTATTTCTGCATTTGATCGTCAATGTGAAGGTACAACGTTACCAGTAACCGTTCAGTATTGCATCGGAAATGACTACGAGACAAGCAGCTATACTTCAGAGAACTGCAGTCTGCAATGTTACGCGACTTTACAGTAGTGGGCATGATATCAGCTATATTCAACCTTGATGCAATTTCTGTGTTTGATCGTCAATGTGAAGGTCCAACGTTACCAGTAAAGGTGCAGTATTCCATCGGAAATAACTACGAGACAAGCAGGACTAGTTCCAAGAACAGCAGTCTGCAACGTTTTTCGATTTTACTGTAATCGGCATGATGCAAGCTGTACTCAATCTTGGTGCATTTTCTGTGCACCACCGTCGATGTGAAGGTCCAACGTTACCAGTAAACGTGCAGTATTGCATTGGAAGTAACAACGAGACTCGCAGGACTTGTTCCAAGAACAGCATTCTGCAACGATACTCGACTTTACAGTAATCGGTATGACGCCAACTGTACTCAATCTTGATGCAATTTTTGTGTAGCATCGTCAATGTGAAGGTCGAACGTTACCAGTCAGTGGAGTACTGCATCGGTAATAACTACGAGACTCGCAGTACGAGATCCAAGAACAGCAGTTTCCAAAGTTACTCGATTATACAGTAATTGGCATGATGCCAGCTGTACTCAATCTTGATGTTATTTCTGTGTACCATCGTCAATGTGAAGGTCCAACGTTACCAGTAAGTGCAGTATTGCATCGGAAATAACTACGAGACTCGCAGGACTAGTTCCAAGAACTGCAGTCTGCAATATGACGCAACTTTACAGTACTCGTCATAATGCCAGCTGTATTCAATCTTGCTTCAAAATCTGTGTTTGATCGTCAATGTTAAGCTCCAACGTTACCAGTCAACATGCAGTATTGCATCGGAAATAACTACGAGACTCGCAGGACTAGATCAAAAACAGCAGTCTGTCACGTTACTTGACTTTACCGTAAGCGGCATCATACCAACTGCATTCAATCTTGTTGCAATATCTGTGTTTGATCGTCTATGTGAAGGTCCAGCGTTGCCAGCAAACGTACAGTATTGCATCGGAAATAACTACGAGACACACAGGACTAGTTCCAAGAACAGCAGTCTGCAACGTTTTTGACTTTACTGTAATCGGCATTATGCCAGCTGTACTCAATCTTGGTGCATTGTCTGTGCACCACCGTCAATGTCAAGGTCCAACGTTACCAGTAAACGTGAAGTATTGCATTGGAATCAACTACGAGACTCGCAGGACTGGTTCCAAGTACAGCAGTCGGCAATGTTACGCGACTTTACAGTAGGCAGCATGATGCCCGCTGTATGCTATCTTGATGCATTTTCTGTGTTTGATCGTCTATGTGAGGGTCCAGCGTTACCTGTAAAAGTGCAGTATTGCATCGGAAATAACTACGAGACTCGCAGGACTTGTTCCAAGAACAGCATTCTGCAACGATACTCGACTTTACAGTAATCGGCATATGCCAGCTGTACTCAATCTTGATGCAATTTCTGTGTACCATCGTCAATGTGAAGGTCCAACGTTACCAGTAAGTGCAGTATTGGATCGGAAATAACTACGAGACTCGCAGTACTAGTTCAATGAACAGCAGTCAGCAAAGCTACTCGACTTTACAGTAATCGGCATATGCCAGCTGTACTCAATCTTGATGCAATTTCTGTGTACCATCGCCAATGTGAAGGTCCAACGTTAACAGGAAACGTGCAGTATTGCATCGGAAATAACGACGAGACTCGCAGGACTAGTTACAAGAACAGCAGTTTACAATGTTACTCGACTTTACAGTAATCGGCGTGATGCCAGCTGTATAGAATCTTGATGCAATTTCTGTGAACCATCGTCAATGTAAACGTCCAACGTTACCAGTAAACGTGCAGTATTGCATCGGAAATAACTACGAATCCTGCAGCACTAGTTACAAGAACAGCAGTCTGTCACATTACGCGACTTTAGAGTAGTCGGCATGATGCCAGCTGTATGCAATCTTGATGCATTTTCTGTGTTTGATCGTCTACGTGAAGGTCCAGCGTTGCCAGTCAACGTGCAGTATTGCATTGGAAATAACTACGAGTCTCGCAGGACTAGTTCCAAGTACAGCACCCCGCAACGTTGTCGTCTTTACAGTAATCGGCATGATGCCAGCTGTACTCAATCTTGATGAAATTTCTGTGTACCATCGTCAATGTGAAGGTCCAACGTTACCAGTAAACATGCAGTACTGCTTCGGAAATAAATATGAGAATCGCAGGACTATTTCCAAGTACAGCAGTCTGCAACGTTGTTCGACTCTACTGTAATCGTCATGATGCAAGCTGTACTCAATCTTGGTGCATTTTCTGTGCACCACCGTTAATGTGAAGGTCCAACGTTACCAGTAAACGTGCCGTATTGCATCCGAAATAACTACGAGACTCGCAGGACTAGTTCTTAGAACATCTGTCTCTTACGTTACTCTACTTTACAGTAATCGTCTGTACCCATTTTTGATGCAATTTCATTGTACCATCGTCAATGAGAAGGTCCAACCTTACTAGTAAGTGCAGTATTGTATCGGAAATAACTACGAGACTCGCAGTACTAGTTCCAAGAACAGCAGTTTGCAAAGTTACTCGATTTTACAGTAATCGGCATGATGCCAGCTGTACTCAATCTTGATGCAATTTCTGTGTACCATCGCCAATGTGAAGGTCCAACGTTAACAGGAAACGTGCAGTATTGCATCGGAAATAACGACGAGACTCGCAGGACTAGTTACAAGAACAGAAGTTTACAAAGTTACTGGACTTTACAGTAATCGGCATGATGCCAGCTGTATTCAATCTTGATGCAATTTCTGTGTTTGATCGTCAATGTGAAGGTCCAACGTTACCAGTAAAGGTGCAGTATTGCATCGGAAATAACTACGAGTCTCGCAGAACTAGTTCGAAAACAGCAGTCTGTCACGTTACTCGACTTTACAGTGTTCGGCATAATGCCAGCTGTATTCAATCTTAATGCAATTTCAGTGTTTAATCGTCAATGTGATGGTCCACCGTTACCAGTAAACGTGTACTATTGCATCGGAAATAACGACGAGACTCGCAGGACTTGTTAGAAGAAAAGCAGTTACAAAGTTACTCGACTTTACAGTAATCGGCATGATGCCAGCTTTACTGAATCTTGATGTTATTTCTGTGTACATTCGTCAATGTGATTTTTCAACATTACCAGTGAACGTGCAGTATTGCATCTGCAATAACTATGAGACTCGCAGTATTAGTTCCAAGAACTCCAGCCTGCAATGTCACATGACTTTACAGTATTCGGCATGATACCAGCTGTAATCAATCTTGATGTAATTTCTGTGTGTGATCGTCAATGTGAATGTCCAACGTTACCAGTAACGGTGCAGTATTACATAGGAAATAACTACGAGACTCGCAGGACTAGTTCCAATAACAACAGACTGCAACGATACTCGACTTTACAGTAATCGGCATATGCCAGCTGTACTCAATCTTGATGCAATTTCTGTGTACCATCGTCAATGTGAAGGTCCAACGTTACCAGTAAGTGCAGTATTGGATCGGAAATAACTACGAGACTCGCAGTACTAGTTCCAAGAACAGCAGTTTAAAAAGTTACTCGACTTTACTGTAAGCGGCATATGCCAGCTGTACTCAATCTTGATGCAATTTCTGTGTACCATCGTCAATGTGAAGGTCCAACGTTACCAGTAATTGCAGTATTGGATCGGAAATAACTACGAGACTCGCAGTACTACTTCAAAGAACAGCAGTTTGCAAAGTTACTCGACTTTACAGTAATCGGCATATGCCAGCTGTACTCAATCTTGATGCAATTTCTGTGTACCATCGCCAATGTGAAGGTCCAACATTAACAGGAAACGTGCAGTATTGCATCGGAAATAACTACGAGACTCGCAGGACTAGTTACAAGAACAGCAGTTTACAAAGTTACTCGACTTTACAGTAATCGGCATGATGCCAGCTGTATCCAATCTTGTTGCAATTTCTGTGAACCATCGTCAATGTAAACGTCCAACGTTACCAGTCAACGTGCAGTATTGCATCGGAAATAACTACGAGACTCGCAGGCCTAGTTCCAAGTACAGCACCCCGCAACGATGTCGTCTTTACAGTAATCGGCATGATGCCAGCTGTACTCAATCTTGATGAAATTTCTGTGTACCATCGTCAATGTGAAGGTCCAACGTTACCAGTAAACATGCAGTATTGCTTCGGAAATAAATACGAGAATCGCAGGACTATTTCCAAGTACAGCAGTCTGCAACGTTGTTCGACTCTACTGTAATCGTCATGATGCAAGCTGTACTCAATCTTGGTGCATTTTCTGTGCACCACCGTTAATGTGAAGGTCCAACGTTACCAGTAAACGTGCCGTATTGCATCCGAAATAACTACGAGACTCGCAGGACTAGTTCTTAGAACATCTGTCTCTTACGTTACTCTACTTTACAGTAATCGGCTGTACCCATTTTTGATGCAATTTCATTGTACCATCGTCAATGAGAAGGTCCAACCTTACCAGTAAGTGCAGTATTGTATCGGAAATAACTACGAGACTCGCAGTACTAGTTCCAAGAACAGCAGTTTGCAAAGTTACTCGATTTTACAGTAATCGGCATGATGCCAGCTGTACTCAATCTTGATGTCATTTCTGTCTACCATCGTCAATGTGAAGGTCCTACGTTACCAGTAAATGTGCAGTATTGCATCGGAAATAACTACGAGACTCGCAGTCCTAGTTCCAAGAACAGCAGTTTGCAAGGTTACTCGATTTTACAGTAATCGGCATGACGCCAGCTGTACCCAATCTTGATACAATTTCTGTGTACCATCGTTAATGAGAAGGTCCGAAGTTACCAGTAAGTGCAGTATTGGATCGAAAATAACTACAAGACTCGCAGTACTAGTTCCAAGAACTGCAGTCTGCAATGTTACGCGACTTTACAGTAGTTGGCATGATGCCAGCTGTATTCAATCTTGATGCAATTTCTGTGTTTGATCGTCAATGTGAAGGTCCAACGTTACCAGTAAAGGTGCAGTATTGCATCGGAAATAACTACGAGTCTCGCAGAACTAGTTCGAAAACAGCAGTCTGTCACGTTACTCGACTTTACAGTGTTCGGCATAATGCCAGCTGTATTCAATCTTGATGCAATTTCAGTGTTTAATCGTCAATGTGATGGTCCACCGTTACCAGTAAACGTGTAGTATTGCATCGGAAATAACGACGAGACTCGCAAGACTTGTTAGAAGAAAAGCAGTTACAAAGTTACTCGACTTTACAGGAATCGGCATGATGCCAGCTTTACTGAATCTTGATGTTATATCTGTGTACCATCGTCAATGTGATTTTTCAACATTACCAGTGAACGTGCAGTATTGCATCTGCAATAACTATGAGACTCGCAGGATTAGTTCCAAGAACTGCAGTCTGCAATGTTACACGACTTTACAGTATTCGGCATGATGCCAGCTGTAATCAATCTTGATGTAATTTCTGTGTGTGATCGTCAATGTGAATGTCCAACGTTACCAGTAACGGTGCAGTATTACATAGGAAATAACTACCAGACTCGCAGGACTAGTTTCAATAACAACAGACTGCAACGATACGCGACTTTACAGTATTTCTCATGATGCCAGCTGTACTCAATCTTGACGCAATTTCTGTGTACCATCGTCAATGTGAATGTCCAACGTTAGCATTAACCGTGCAGTATTGCATTGGAAATAACTACGAGACACACAGAACTAATTCCAAGAACTACAGTCTGCAATGTTACTCGACATTACAGTAGTCGGCAAGATGAAAGCCGTATTCAAGCTTGATGCAATTTCTGAGTTTGATCGTCAATGTGAAGGTCCAACATTAGCAGTAAACGTGCAGTATTGCATCGGAAATAATTGCGAGACTCGCAGGTCTAGATCCAAGAACAGCAGTCTGCAACGTTGTTCGACCTTACAGTAATCGGCATGATGCCAGCTGTCCTTAATCTTGATGCAATATCTGTGTATCATTGTCAATGTGAAGATCCAACGTTACCAGTTAATGTGCGGTTTTGCATCGGAAATAACTACGAGACTCGTAGGACTAGTTCCAAGAACTGCAGTCTGCAATATGATTCAACTTTACAGTACTCATCATAATGCCAGCTGTATTCAATCTTGGTACAATTTCTTTGTTTGATCGTCAATTTGAAGGTCCAACGTTACCAGTAAAGGTGCAGTATTGCATCGGAAATAACTACGAGACTCGCAGGACTAGTTCTTAGAACATCAGCCTCTCACATTACTCGACTTAACAGTAATCGGCATGATGCCAGCTGTACTCAATCTTGATGCAATTTCTGTGTACCATCGTCAATGTGAAGGTCCAATGTTACCAGTAAACGGGCAGTATTGCATCGGAAATAACTACGAGACACACAGGACTAGTTCCAAGAACTGCAGTCTGCAATGTTACGCGACTTTACAGTAGTTGGCATGAAGAGAGCTGTACTCAATCTTGATTCAATTTCCGTGTTTGATCGTCAATGTTAAGGTCCAACGTTACCAGTAAACGTGCAGTATTGCATCGGAAATAAATACGAGACTCGCAGGACTAGTTACAAGAGCAGCAGTCTGTCACGTTACTCGACTTTACCGTAAGCGGCATCATACCAACTTCGTTCAATCTTGATGCAATATCTGTGTTTGATCGTCTTTGTGAAAGTCCAGCGTTACCAGTAAACGTGCAGTATTGCTTCGGAAATAACTACGAGACACGCAGGACTGGCTCCAAGAACAGCAGTCTGCAACGTTATCGACTTTACAGTAATTGGCATGATGCAAGCTGTACTCAATCTTGATGCAATATATGTGCACAACCGTCAACGTGAAGGTCCAATGTTACCAGTAAATGTGCAGTATTGCATTGGAACTAACTACGAGACTCGCAGGACTAGTTCCAAGTTCAGCAGTCGGCAATGTTACGCGACTTTACAGTAGTTGGCATGATACCAGCTTTATGCTATCTTGATTAATTTTCTGTGTTTGATCGTCTATGTGAAGGTCCAGCGTTACCTGTAAACGTGCAGTATTGCATCGGAAACAACTTCGAGACTCACAGGACTTGTTCAAAGGACTGCATTCTGCAACGATACTCGACTTTACAGTAATACGTATGACGCCAACTGTACTCAATCTTCATGCAATTTTAGTGTACCATCGTCATTGTGAAGGTCGAACGTTACCAGTAAGTGCAGTATTGCATCGGTAATAACTAAGAGACTCGCAGTACTAGTTCCAAGAACAGCAGTTTGCAAAGTTACTCCATTTTACAGTAATCGGCATGATGCCAGCAGTACTTAATCTTGATGTTATTTCAGTGTACCATCGTCAATGTGAAGGTCCAACGTTACCAGTAAGTGCAGTACTGCATCGGAAATAACTATGAGACTCGCAGGACCAGTTCCAAGAACTGCAGTCTGCAATATGACGCGACTTTACAGTACTCGTCATAATGAAAGCTGTATTCAATCTTGGTACAATATCTGTGTTTGATCGTCAATTTGAAGGTCCAACGTTACCAGTAAAGGTGCAGTATTGCATCGGAAATAACTACGAGGCTCGCAGGGCTTGTTGCAAGAACGGCATTCTGCAACGTTCCTCGACTTTACAATAATCGGCATGAAGAAAGCTGTACTCAATCTTGATGCAATTTCTGTGTGGCATCGTCAACGTGAAGGTCCAACGTTACCAGTAAATGTGCAGTTTTGCATCGGAAATAACTATGAGAATCGCAGGACTAGATCCAAGAACAGCAGTCTGTCCCTTTACTCGACTTTACCGTAAGTGGCATGATACCAGCTGTATTCAATCTTGATGCAATTTCTGTGTTTGATCGAAAATGTGAAGGTATAAAGTTACCAGTAGACGTGCAGTATTGCATCGGAAATAACTACGAGACTCGCAGCACTAGTTACAAAAACTGCAGTCTGCAATGTTACGCGACTTTACATTAGTCGGCATGATGCCAGCTGTATGCAATCTTGATGCATTTTCTGTGTTTGAACGTCTATGTGAAGCCCAGCGTTACCAGTCAACGTGCAGTATTGCATCGGAAATAACTACGAGATTCGCAGGCTTGTTCCAAGAACGGCATTCAGCTACGTAACTCGAATTTACAGTAATCGGCATGACGGCAGCTGTACTCAATCTTGATGCAATTTCTGTGTACCACCGTCAATTTGAAGGTCCAGCGTTACCAGTAAATGTGTAGTTTTGCATTGGAAATAACTACGAGACTCGCAGGACTATTTCCAAATACAGCAGTCTGCAACGTTGTTCGACTTTACAGTATCGGCATGATGCCAGCTGTCCTTAACCTTGATGCAATATCTTTGTATCATCGTCAATGTGAAGGTCCAACGTTACCAGTAAATGTGCAGTTTTGCATCGGAAATAACTACGAGACTCGCAGGACTAGTTTCAAGAGCAGCAGTCTGTCACGTTATTCGACTTTACCGTAAGCGGCATCATACCAACTGCATTCAATCTCGATGCAATATCTGTGTGTGATCGTCTATGTGAAGGTCCAGCGTTGCCAGTCAACGTGCAGTATTGCATCGGAAATAACTACGAGTCTCGCAGCACTAGTTACAAAAACTGCAGTCTGCAATGTTACGCGACTTTACATTAGTCGGCATGATGCCAGCTGTATGCAATCTTGATGCATTTTCTGTGTTTGAACGTCAATGTGAAGGTCCAGCGTTACCTGTAAACGTGCAGTACTGCATCGGAAACAACTACGAGACTCACAGGACATGTTCAAAGAACTGCAGTCTGCAACATTACGCGACTTTACAGTAAACGGCATGATGCCAGTTGTACTCAATCTTGATGCAATTTCTGTGTACCACCGTCAATTTGAAGGTCCAGCGTTACCAGTAAATGTGTAGTTTTGCATTGGAAATAACTACGAGACTCGCAGGACTAGATCCAAGAACAGCAGTCTGTCCCTTTACTCGACTTTACCGTAAGTGGCATGATACCAGCTGCATTCAATCTTGATGCAATTTCTGTGTTTGATTGAAAATGTGAAGGTATAAAGTTACCAGTAAACGTGCAGTATTGCATCGAAAATAACTACGAGACTCGCAGCACTAGTTACAAAGCTGCAGTCTGCAAAGTTACGCGACTTTACAGTTGTCGGCATGATGCCAGCTGTATGCAATCTTGATGCATTTTCTGTGTTTCATCGTCTATGTGTAGGTCCAGCGTTGCCAGTAAACGTGCAGTATTGCATCGGAAATAACTACGAGATTCGCAGGACTTGTTCCAAGAACGGCATTCTGCTACGTTACTCGAGTTTACATTAATCGGCATGATGCCAGCTGTACTCAACCTTGATGAAATTTCTGTGTACCATCGTCAATGTGAAGGTCCAACGTTACCAGAAAACGTGCAGTATTGCATTGTAAATAACTACGAGACTCGCAGGACTATTTCCAGGTACAGCAGCCTGTAACGTTGTTCGACTTTACAGTAATCGGCATGATGCCAGCTGTACTCAATCTTGATGAAATTTCTGTGTACCATCGTCAATGTGAAGGTCCAACGTTACCGGTAATCGTGCAGTATTGCATCTGAAATAACTACGAGACTCGCAGGACTACTTCCAAGTACAGCAGTATGCAACATTGTTCGACTTTACAGTAATCGCCATTATGCCAGCTGTCCTTAATCTTTATGCAATATCTGGGTACAATCGGCAAAGTGAAGGTCCAACGTTACCAGTAAATGTGCAGTTTTGCATAGGGAATAACTACGAAACTCGCAGGACTAGTTCCAAGAACAGCAGTCTGTCACGTTACTCGACATTACCGTAAGCGGCATCATACCAACTGCATTTAATCTTGATGCAATATCTGTGTTTGATCGTCAATATGAAGGTCCAACATTAACAGTAAACTTGCAGTATTGCATCGGAAATAGCTACGAGACTCGCAGTACTAGTTCCAAGAACAGCAGTTTGAAAAGTAACTCGGTTTTACAGTAATCGGCATGATGCCAGCTGTATTCAATCTTGGTGCAATTTCTGTGTTTGATCGTCAATGTGAAGGTTCAACATTACCAGTAAACGTGCAGTTTTGCACCGGAAATAACTTCGAGACTCGCAGTACTAGTTCGAAGAACAGCAGTTTGCAAATTTACTCGAGTTTACAGTAGTCGGCATGATGCCAGCTGTATGCAATATTGATGCATTTTCTGTGTTTGATCGTCTATGTGAAGGTCCAGCATTACCAGTCAACGTGCAGTATTGCATCGGAAATAACTACGAGACTCGCAGAACTTGTTCCAAGAACGGCATTCTGCTACGTTACTCGACATTACAGTAATCGTCATGACGCCAGATGTACTCAGTCTTGATGCAATTTCTGTGTACCATCGTCAATGTGAAGGTCCAACTTTACCAGTAAACGTGCAGTATTGCATCGGAAATAACTACGAGACTCGCAGTACTAGTTCGAAGAACAGCAGTTTGCAAAGTTACTCGACTTTACAGTAATCGGCATGATGCCGGCTGTACTCAGTCTTGATGCAATTTCTGTGTACCATCGTCAATGTGAAGGTCCAACGTTACCAGTCAACGTGCAGTATTACATCGGAAATAACTACGAGACTCGCAGGTCTATTTCCAAGTACAGCAGTCTGCAACGTTGTTCGACTTTACAGTAATCGGCATGATGCCAGCTGTACTTAATCTTGATGCAAAATCTGTGGACCCTTGTCAATTTGAACGTCCAACGTTACCAGTAAACGTGCAGTATTGCATCGGAAATAACTACGAGTCTCGCAGGACTAGTTCCAAAAACTGCAGTCTTCCAAGTGACGCGACTTTACAGTACTCGTCATAATGCCAGCTGTATTCAATCTTGGTACAATTTCTGTGTTTGATTGTCATTGTGAAGGTCCAACGTTACCAGTAAAGGTGCAGTATTGCATCGGAAATAACTACGAGACTCGCAGGATTAGTTTTTAGCACATCAGTCTCTCACGTTACTCGACTTTACAGCAAACGGCAACATGCAAGCTGTACTCAATATTGATGCAATTTCTGTGTACCATCTTCAATGTTAAGGTCCAATGTTACCAGTAAACGCGCAGTATTGCATCGGAAATAAATAGGAGACTCGCAGGACAAGTTCCAAGAACAGCAGTTTGTAAAGTTAATCGACTTTACAGTAATCGGCATGATGCCAGCTGAGTTCAATCTTGATGCAATTTCTGTGTACCATCGTCAAAGTGAAGGTCCAACGTTACCAGTAAACGTGCAGTATTGCATCGGAAATGATTACGAGACTCGCAGGACTATTTCCAAGCACGGCAGTCTGCAATGTTACAGTAGTCGGCATGATGCCAGCTGTAAGCTATCTTGATGCATTATCTGTGTTTGATCGTCTATGGGAAGGTCCAGCGTTACCAGTACACGTTCAGTATTATATCGGAAATAACTACGAGACTCGCAGGACTAGTTCTTAGAACTTCAGTCTCTCACGTTACTCGACTTTACAGTAATCGGCATGATGCCAGCTGTACTCAATCTTGATGCAATTTCTGTGTACCATCGTCAATGTGAAGGTCCAATGTTACCAGTAAAAGCGCAGTTTTGCTTCTGAAATTACTACGAGACTCGCAGGACTAGATCCAAAAACAGCAGTCTGTCACGTTACTCGACTATACAGTAAGCGGCATGATACCAGCTGTATTCATTCTTGATGCAATATCTGTGTTTGATCGTTTATGTGAAGGTCCAGCGATACCAGTAAACGTGCAGTATTGCATCGGAAATATCTGCGAGACTCACAGGACTATTTCCAAGAACAGCATTCTGCAACGCTACTCGACTTTACAGTAATCGGTATGACGCCAACTGTACTCAAACTTGATGCAATTTCTGTGTACCATCGTCAATGTGAAGGTTCATCGTTACCAGTAAGTGCAGTATTGCATCGGAAATAACTACGAGACTCGCAGGACTAGTTCAAGAACTGTAGTCTGCAATGTTACGCGACTTTACAGTAACGGGCATGATGCCAGCTGTACTCAATCTTGCTGCAATTTCTGTGTATCATTCTCAATGTGAAGGTCCAATGTTATCAGTAAACGCGCAGTATTGGATCAGAAATAACTACGAGACTCAGAGGAGTAGTTCCAAGAACTTCAGTCTGCAATGTTACGAGACTTTACAGTAGTTGGCACGATGCCAGCTGTATTCAATTTTGATGCAATTTCTGTGTTTGATCGTCAATATGAAGGTCCAACGTTACCAGTAAATGTGCCGTTTTGCGTCGGAAATAACTACGAGACTCGCAGGACTAGATCTAAGAACAGCAGTCTGCAATATTGTTCGACTTTACAGTAATCGTCATGATGCCAGCTGTACTCAATCGTAATGAAATTTTTGTGTACCACCTTCAATGTGAAGGTCCTACGTTACCAGTAAACATACAGTATTGCATCGGAAATAGCTATGAGACTCGCAGGACTAGTTCCAAGTACAGCATTCTGCAATGTTACGCGAGTTTACAGTAGTCGGCATGATGCCAGCTAAATGGAATCTTGATGCATTTTCTGTGTTTGATCGTCTATGTGAAGGTCCAGCATTACCAGTCAACGTGCAGTATTGCATCGGAAATAACTACGAGACTCGCAGTACTAGTTCGAAGAACAGCAGTTTGCAAAGTTACTCGACTTTACACTAATAGGCATGATGCCAGCTGTACTCAGTCTACATGTTATTTCTGTGTACCATCGTTAATGTGAAGTTCCTACGTTACCAGTAAACGTGCAGTATTGCATCGGAAATAACTACTGGGCTCGCAGGACTATTTCCAAATACAGCAGTCTGCAACATAGTTCGACTTTACAGTAATGGGCATGATGCTAGCTGTCCTTAGTCTTGATGCAATTTCTGTGTACCATCGTCAATGTGAAGGTCCAACTTTACCAGAAAATGTGCAGTTTTGGATCGGAAATAACTACGAGACTCGCAGGACTAGGTCCAAGGACCGCAGTCTGTCACGTTACTCGACTTTACCGTAAGTGGCACGATACCAGCTGTATTCAATCTTGATGCAATATCTGTGTTTGGTCGTCAATGTGAAGGTAAAACCTTACCAGTAAATGGGCAGTACTCTATCGGAAATAACTACAAAACTCTCAGGTCTAGTTCTTAGAACATCAGTCTCTTACGTTACTCGAATTTACAGTAATCGGCATGATGCCAGCTGTACTCAATCTTGATGCAATTACTGTGTACCATCGTCAATGATAAGGTCCAATGTTACCAGTAAACGGGCAGTATTGCATCGGATATAACTACGGGACTCACAGGACTTGTTCCAAGAACGGCATTCCCCAACGTTACTCGACTTTACAGTAATCGGCATGATGCCATCTGTACTCAATCTTGATGCAATTTCTGTGACCATCGTCAATGTGAAGGTCCAACGTCACCAGTAAATGTGCAGTATTGCATCTGAAATAACTACGAGACTCGCAGGACAATTTAAAGTACAGCAGTGTGCAACGTTACTCGACTTTACAGTAATCAGTATGACGCCAGCAGTACTCAAACTTGATGCAATTTGTGTGTACCATCGTCAATGTGAAGGTCCAACGTTACCAGTAAACGTGCAGTATTGCATGGGAAATAACTACGAGACTCGCAGGACTAGTTCAAGAACTGCAGTCTGCAAAGTTACGTGACTTTACAGTAGTCGGCAAGATGCCAGCTGTATGGATCTTGATGCATTTTCTGTGTTATATCGACTATGTGAAGGTCCAGCGTTACCAGTAAACGTGCAGTATTGCATCGGAAATAACTACGAGACTCGCAGGACTTGTTCCAAGAATGGCATTCTGCAACGTTACTCGACTTTACAGTAATTGGCATGACGCCAGCTGTACTCAATCATGAAGCAATTTCTGTGTATCACCGTCAATCTGAAAATCCAACGTTACCAGTAAACGTGCAGTATTGGATCGGAAATAACTACGAGACTCACAGGACTAGTTCTTAGAACATCAGTCTCTCACGTTACTCGACTTTACAGTAATCGGCATGATGCCAGCTGTACTCAATCTTGATGCAATTTCTGTGTACCATCGTCAATGTGAAGGTCCAATGTTACCAGTAAACGCGCAGTTTTGCTTTTGAAATTACTACGAGACTCGCAGGACTAGATCCAAAAACAGCAGTCTGTCACGTTACTCGACTTTACAGTAAGCGGCATGATACCAGCTGTATTCATTCTTGATGCAATATCTGTGTTTGATCGTCTATGTGAAGGTCCAGCGATACCAGTAAACGTGCAGTATTGCATCGGAAATATCTACGAGACTCAAAGGACTATTTCCAAGAACAGCATTCTGCAACGCTACTCGTCTTTACATTAATCGGTATGACGACAACTGTACTCAATCTTGATGCAATTTCTGTGTACCATCTTCAATGTGAAGGTTCATCGTTAACAGTAAGTGCAGTATTGCATCGGAAATAACTACGAGACTCGCAGGACTAGTTCTTAGAACATCAGTCTCTCATGTTACTCGACTTGACAGCAATCGGCATGATGCCAGCTGTACTCAACCTTGCTGCAATTTCTGTGTTTCATTCTCAATGTGAAGGTCCAATGTTACCAGTAAATGCGCAGTATTGGATCAGAAATAATACGAGACTCGCAGGACTAGTTCTTATAACATGAGTTTCTCCCTTTACTCGACTTTACAGTAATCGGCATGATGACAGCTGTACTCAATCTTGATGCAATTTCTGTGTACCATCGTCAATGTGAAGGTCCAATGTTACCAGTAAACGCGCAGTATTGCATCGGAAATAACTACGAGACTCGCAGGACTAGTTACAAGAACTGCTGTCTGCAATATGACGCGACTTTACAGTACTCGTCATAATGCCAGCTGTATTCAATCTTGATTCAATTTCCGTGTTTGTTCGTCAATGTGAAGGTCCAACGTTACCAGTAAACGTGCAGTATTGCATCGCAAATAACGATAAGACTCGCAGGACTAGTTCCAAGTACAGCAGTCTGCATCGTTGCTCGACTTTACAGTAATCGGCATGATGCCAGCTATACTCAATCTTGATGCAATTTCTGTGTACCACCGTCAATTTGAAGGTCCAACGTTACCAGTAAATGTGTAGTTTTGCATCGGAAATAGCTACGAGACTCGCAGGACTAGATCCAAGAACAGCAGTCTGTCCCTTTACTCGACTTTACCGTAAGTGGCATGATACCAGCTGTATTCAATCTTGATGCAATTTCTGTGTTTGATCGAAAATGTGAAGGTATAAAGCTACCAGTAAACGTGCAGTATTGCATTGGAAATAACTACGAGTCTCGCAGCACTAGTTACAAAAACTGCAGTCTGCAATGTTACGCGACATTGCAGTAGTCGGCATGATGCCAGCTGTATGCAATCTTGATGCATTTTCTGTGTTTCATCGTTTATGTGAAGTCCAGCGTTGCCAGTCAACGTGCAGTATTGCATCGGAAATAACTGCGAGATTCGCAGGACTTGTTCCAAATACAGCATTCCACAACGTTGTTGGACTTAACAGTAATCGGCATGATGCCAGCTGTACTCAATCTTGATGAAATTTCTGTGTACCATCGTCTATGTGAAGGTCCAGCGTTACCTGTAAACGTGCAGTATTGCATCGGAAACAATTACGAGACTCACAGGACTTGTTCAAAGAACTGCATTCTGCAACAATACTCGACTTTTAGAGTACGATCGTCATTGTGAAGGTCGAACGTTACCAGTAAGTGCAGTATTGCATAGGTAATAACTACGAGACTCGCAGTACTAGTTCCAAGAACAGCAGTTTGCAAAGTTACTCCATTTTACAGTAACCGGCATGATGCCAGCTGTGCACAATCTTGATGTTAATTCAGTGTACCATCGTGAATGTGAAGGTCCAACGTTACCAGTAAGTGCAGTACTGCATCGGAAATAATTACGAGGCTCGCAGGACTAGTTCCAAGAACTGCTGTCTGCAACATGACGCGGCCTTACAGTACTCGTCATAATGCCAGCTGTATTCAATCTTGGTAAAATTTCTGTGTCTGATCGTTAATTTGAAGGTCCAACGTTAGCAGTAAAGAAGCAGTATTGCATCGGAAATAACTACGAGACTCGCAGGACTAGTTCTTAGAACATCAGTCTCTCACTTTACTCGACTTTACAGTAATCGGCATGATGACAGCTGTACTCAATCTTGATGCAATTTCTGTGTACCATCGTCAATGTGAAGGTCCAATGTTACCCGTAAACGCGCAGTATGGCACCGGAAATAACTACGAGACTCCCAGGACTAGTTCCAAGAACTGCAGTCTGCAACATTACGCGACATTACAGTAAACGGCATGAAGCCAGTTGTACTCAATCTTGATTCAATTTCTGTGTACCACCGTCAATTTGAAGGTCCAGCGTTACCAGTAAATGTGTAGTTTTGCATTGGAAATAACTACGAGACTCGCAGGACTAGATCCAAGAACAGCAGTCTGTCCCTTTACTCGACTTTACCGTAAGTGGCATGATACCAGCTGTATTCAATCTTGATGCAATTTCTGTGTTTGATTGAAAATGTGAAGGTATAAAGTTACCAGTAAACGTGCAGTATTGCATCGAAAATAACTACGAGACTCGCAGCACTAGTTACAAAGCTGCAGTCTGCAAAGTTACGCGACTTTACAGTTGTCGGCATGATGCCAGCTGTATGCAATCTTGATGCATTTTCTGTGTTTCATCGTCTATGTGTAGGTCCAGCGTTGCCAGTAAACGTGCAGTATTGCATCGGAAATAACTACGAGATTCGCAGGACTTGTTCCAAGAACGGCATTCTGCTACGTTACTCGAGTTTACATTAATCGGCATGATGCCAGCTGTACTCAACCTTGATGAAATTTCTGTGTACCATCGTCAATGTGAAGGTCCAACGTTACCAGAAAACGTGCAGTATTGCATTGT
The DNA here is from genome assembly GCF_023897955.1 of Schistocerca gregaria. NCBI lineage: Eukaryota > Metazoa > Arthropoda > Insecta > Orthoptera > Acrididae > Schistocerca > Schistocerca gregaria. The sequence goes on along the minus strand of NC_064926.1, from coordinate 92,717,913 downwards.
AAATAACTACGAGACTCGCAGGACTATTTCCAGGTACAGCAGCCTGTAACGTTGTTCGACTTTACAGTAATCGGCATGATGCCAGCTGTACTCAATCTTGATGAAATTTCTGTGTACCATCGTCAATGTGAAGGTCCAACGTTACCGGTAATCGTGCAGTATTGCATCTGAAATAACTACGAGACTCGCAGGACTACTTCCAAGTACAGCAGTCTGCAACATTGTTCGACTTTACAGTAATCGCCATTATGCCAGCTGTCCTTAATCTTTATGCAATATCTGGGTACAATCGGCAAAGTGAAGGTCCAACGTTACCAGTAAATGTGCAGTTTTGCATAGGGAATAACTACGAAACTCGCAGGACTAGTTCCAAGAACAGCAGTCTGTCACGTTACTCGACATTACCGTAAGCGGCATCATACCAACTGCATTTAATCTTGATGCAATATCTGTGTTTGATCGTCAATATGAAGGTCCAACATTAACAGTAAACTTGCAGTATTGCATCGGAAATAGCTACGAGACTCGCAGTACTAGTTCCAAGAACAGCAGTTTGAAAAGTAACTCGGTTTTACAGTAATCGGCATGATGCCAGCTGTATTCAATCTTGGTGCAATTTCTGTGTTTGATCGTCAATGTGAAGGTTCAACATTACCAGTAAACGTGCAGTTTTGCACCGGAAATAACTTCGAGACTCGCAGTACTAGTTCGAAGAACAGCAGTTTGCAAATTTACTCGAGTTTACAGTAGTCGGCATGATGCCAGCTGTATGAAATATTGATGCATTTTCTGTGTTTGATCGTCTATGTGAAGGTCCAGCATTACCAGTCAACGTGCAGTATTGCATCGGAAATAACTACGAGACTCGCAGAACTTGTTCCAAGAACGGCATTCTGCTACGTTACTCGACATTACAGTAATCGTCATGACGCCAGATGTACTCAGTCTTGATGCAATTTTTGTGTACCATCGTCAATGTGAAGGTCCAACTTTACCAGTAAACGTGCAGTATTGCATCGGAAATAACTACGAGACTCGCAGTACTAGTTCGAAGAACAGCAGTTTGCAAAGTTACTCGACTTTACAGTAATCGGCATGATGCCGGCTGTACTCAGTCTTGATGCAATTTCTGTGTACCATCGTCAATGTGAAGGTCCAACGTTACCAGTCAACGTGCAGTATTACATCGGAAATAACTACGAGACTCGCAGGACTATTTCCAAGTACAGCAGTCTGCAACGTTGTTCGACTTTACAGTAATCGGCATGATGCTAGCTGTCCTTAATCTTGATGGAATTTCTGTGTACCATCATCAATGTGAAGGTCCAACGTTACCAGTAAATGTACAGTTTGCATCGGAAATAATTACGAGACTCGAAGGACTAGATCCATGAATGGCAGTCTGTCACGTTACTCGACTTTACCGTCAGCGGCATGATACCTACTGTATTCAATCTTGATGCAATATCTGTGTTTGATCGTCAATGTGAAGGTCCAACCTTACCAGTAATGGTGCAGTATTGATTCATAAATAACTACGAGACTCGCAGGACTAGTTCCAAGTACTGCAGTCTGCAACGTTGTTCGACTTTACAGTAATCGGCATGATGCCAGCTGTACTTAATCTTGATGCAAAATCTGTGGACCCTTGTCAATTTGAACGTCCAACGTTACCAGTAAACGTGCAATATTGCATCGGAAATAACTACGAGACTCGCATGAGTAGTTCCAAGTACAGCAGTCTGCAACCTTACTCGCCTTCACAGTAATTTGAATGATGCCAGCTGTCCTTAATCTTGATGCAACTTCTGTGTACCGTCATCAATGTGAAGGTCAAACATTACCAGTAAAGGTGCAGTACTGCATCAGAAATAACAACGAGACTCGCAGGACTAGTTCTTAGAACTTCAGTCTCTCACGCTACTCGACTTTACAGTAATCGGCATGATGCCGCCTGTACTCAATCTTCATGCAATGTATATGTACCACCGTCAATGTGAAAAACCAACATTACCAGTAAGCGTACAGTATTGCATCGGAAATAATTACGAGACTCGCAGGACTAGTTCTTGGAACATCAGTATCTCACGTTACTCGACTTTACAGTAATCGGCATGATGCCAGCTGTACTCAATCTTGATGCAATGTCTGTGTACCACCGTCAATGTGAGGATCCAACATTACCAGTAAACGTACAGCATTGCTTTGGAAATAATTACGAGACTCGCAGGACTAGTTCTTAGAACATCAGTCTCCCACGTTACTCGACCATACATTAATTGGCATGATAACAGCTGTATTCAATCTTGATGCAATTTCTGTGTACCATCCTCAATGTGAAGGTCCAATGTTACCAGTAAACGCGCAGAATTGCATCGGAAATAACTACGAGACTCGCAGGACTATTTCCAAGTACTGCAGTCTGCAATGTTACGCAACTTTATAGTAGTTGGCATGATGCCAGCTGTATTTAATCTTGATGCAATTTCTGTGTATGATAGTCAATGTGAAGGTCCAACGTTACCAGTAAACGTGCAGCATTGCATCGGAAATAACTACGAGACTAGCAGAACTTGTTCCAAGAACGCCATTCTGCTACGTTACTCGACTTTACAGTAATCGGCATGACGCCAGCTGTACTCAATCTTGATGCATTCTCTGTGTACCATCGTCAATGTGAAGGTCCAACGTTACCAGTAAACGTGCAGTATTGCATCGGAAATAACTATGAGACTCGCAGTACTAGTTCGAAGAACTGCAGTTTGCAAAGTTACTCGACTTTACAGTAATCGGCATGATGCCAGCTGTACTCAATCTTCATTTTATTTCTGTGTACCATCGTCAATGTGAAGGTCCAACGTTACCAGTAAACATGCAGTATTGCATCGGAAATAACTCCCAGACTCGCAGGACTATTTCCAAGTACAGCAGTCTGCAACGTTGTTCGAATTTACACTAATCGGCGTGATGCCAGCTGTCCTTAATCTTGATGCAATTTCTGTGTACCATCATCAATGTGAAGGTCCAACGTTACCAGTAAACGTGCAGTATTGCATCGGAAATAACTATGAGATTCGCAGGACTAGTTCAAAGAACTGCAGTATGCAATGTGACGCGACTTTACAGTACTCGTCATAATGCCAGCTGTATTCAATCTTGGTACAATTTCTGTGTTTGATCGTCAATGTGAAGGTCAACGTTACTAGTAAGGGTGCAGTATTGCATCAGAAATAACTACGAGACTCGCAGGGCTATTTCCAAGTACAGCAGTCTGCAAAGTTGTTCGACTTTACAGTAATCGGCATGATGCCAGCTGTCCTTACTCTTGATGCAATATCTGTGTACCATCGTCAATGTGAAGGTCCGACGTTACCAGTAAACGTGCAGTATTGCATTGAAAATAACTACGAGACTCGCAGGACTAGTTCCAAGTACAACCGTCTGCAATGTTACTCGACTTTACAGAAATCAGCATGATGCCAGCTGTACTAAATCTTGATGCAATTTCTGTGTTTGATCGTCAATGTGAAGGTCCAACATTACCACTAAACGTGCAGTATTGCATTGGAAATAACTACGAGACTCGCAGAACTAGTTCCAAGAACTGCAGTTTGCAAAGTTACTCCACTTTACAGTAGTCGGCATGATGCCAGATGTACTCAATCTTATTGCAATTTCTGTGATCGATCGTCAAGGTGATTATCCAACGTTACCAGTAAACGTGCTGTATTGCATCGGAAACAACTACTAGACTCGCAGTTCTAGTTCAAAGAACTGCAGTCTGCTATGCTACGCGACTTTACAGTTGTCGGCATAATGCCAGTGTATTCAATCTTGAAGCAATTTCTGTGTTTGATCCTCTATGTGATGGTCCAACATTACCAGTAAATGTGCAGTTTTGCATCGGAAATAACTACGAGACTCGCAGGACTAGATCCAAGAACAGCAGTCTGCAACGTTGTTCGACTTTACAGTAATCGACATGATGCCAGCTGTACTCAATGTTAATGAAATTTCTGTGTACCCCCTTCAATGTGAAGGTCCAACGTTACCAGTAAAGTTTCAGTATTGCATCGGAAATAACAACGAGACTCGCAGGACTAGTTCTTAGAACATCAGTCTCCCACGTTACTCGACTTTACATTAATTGGCATGATGCCAGCTGTACTCAATCTTGATGCAATTTCTGTGTACCATCCTCAATGTGAAGGTCCAAAGTTACCAGTAAACGCGCAGAATTGCATCGGAAATAACTACGAGACTCGCAGGACTATTTCCAAGTACTGCAGTCTGCAATGTTACGCAACTTTAAAGTAGTTGGCATGATGCCAGCTGTACTAAATCTTGATGCAATTTCTGTGTACCATCGTCAATGTGAAGGTCCAACGTTACCAGTAAATGTGCAGCTTTGCATCGGAAATAACTACGAGACTAGCAGAACTTGTTCCAAGAACGGCTTTCTGCTACGTTACTCGCCTTTACAGTAATCGGCATGACGCCAGCTGTACTCAATCTTGATGCATTCTCTGTGTACCATCGTCAATGTGAAGGTCCAACGTTACCAGTAAACGTGCAGTATTGCATCGGAAATAACTATGAGACTCGCAGTACTAGTTCGAAGAAATGCAGTTTGCAAAGTTACTCGACTTTACAGTAATCGGCATGATGCCAGCTGTACTCAATCTTGATTTTATTTCTGTGTACCATCGTCAATGTGAAGGTCCAACGTTACCAGTAAACATGCAGTATTGCATCGGAAATAACTCCCAGACTCGCAGGACTATTTCCAAGTACAGCAGTCTGCAACGTTGTTCGAATTTACACTAATCGGCGTGATGCCAGCTGTCCTTAATCTTGATGCAATCTCTGTGTACCATCATCAATGTGAAGGTCCAACGTTACCAGTAAACGTGCAGTATTGCATCGGAAATAACTATGAGATTCGCAGGACTAGTTCCAAGAACTGCAGTATGCAATGTGACGCGACTTTACAGTACTCGTCATAATGCCAGCTGTATTCAATCTTGGTACAATTTCTGTGTTTGATCGTCAATGTGAAGGTCAACGTTACTAGTAAGGGTGCAGTATTGCATCAGAAATAACTACGAGACTCGCAGGGCTATTTCCAAGTACAGCAGTCTGCAAAGTTGTTCGACTTTACAGTGATCGGCATGATGCCAGCTGTCCTTACTCTTGATGCAATATCTGTGTACCATCGTCAATGTGAAGGTCCGACGTTACCAGTAAACGTGCAGTATTGCATTGGAAATAACTACGAGACTCGCAGGACTAGTTCCAAGTACAGCAGTCTGCAACGTTACTCGACTTTACAGAAATCAGCATGATGCCAGCTGTACTAAATCTTGATGCAATTTCTGTGTTTAATCGTCAATGTGAAGGTCCAACATTACCACTAAACGTGCAGTATTGCATTGGAAATAACTACGAGACTCGCAGGACTAGTTCCAAGAACTGCAGTTTGCAAAGTTACTCCACTTTACAGTAGTCGGCATGATGCCAAATGTATTCAATCTTATTGCAATTTCTGTGATCGATCGTCAAGGTGATTGTCCAACGTTACCAGTAAACGTGCTGTATTGCATCGGAAACAACAACTAGACTCGCAGTTCTAGTTCAAAGAACTGCAGTCTGCTATGCTACGCGACTTTGCAGTTGTCGGCATAATGCCAGCTGTATTCAATCTTGAAGCAATTTCTGTGTTTGATCGTCTATGTGAAGGTCCAACGTTACCAGTAAACGTGCAGTATTGCATCGGAAATACATACGAGTCTCGCAAGACTAGTTAGAAGTACAGCAGTCTGCAACGTTGTTCGACTTTACAGTAATCGGCATGATGCCACCTGTCCTTAATCTTGATGCAATTTCTGTGTACCATCGTCAATGTGAAGGTCCAACGTTACCAGTAAACGTGCAGTATTGCATCGGAAATAACTACGAGTCTCGCAGTACTACGCTCCTGGAATTGGAAAAAAGAACACATTGACACCGGTGTGTCTGACCCTCCATACTTGCTCCGGACACTGCGAGAGGGCTGTACAAGCAATGATCACACGCACGGCACAGCGGACACACCAGGAACCGCTGTGTTGGCTGTCGAATGGCGCTAGCTGCGCAGCATTTGTGCACCGCCCCGTCAGTGTCAGCCAGTTTGCCGTGGCATAAGGAGATCCATCGCAGTCTTTAACACTGGTAGCATGCCGCGACAGCGTGGACGTCAACCGTATGTGCAGTTGACGGACTTAGAGCGAGGGTGTATAGTGGGCATGCGGGAGGCCGGGTGGGCTTACCGCCGAATTGCTCAACACGTGGGGCGTGAGGTCTTCACAGAACATCGATGTTGTCGCCAGTGGTCGGCGGAAGGTGCACGTGCCCGTCGACCTGGGACCGGACCTCAGCGACGCACGGATGCACGCCAAGACCGTAGGATCCTACGCATTGCCGTAGGGGACCGCACCGCCACTTCCCAGCAAATTAGGGACACTTTTGCTCCTGGGGTATCGGCGAGGACCATTTGCAACCATCTCCATGAACCTGGGCTACGGTCCCGCACACCGTTAGGCCGTCTTCCGCTCACGCCCCAACATCGTGCAGCCCGCCTCCAGTGGTGTGGCGACAGGAGTGAATGGAGGGACGAATGGAGACGTGTCGTCTTCAGCGATGAGAGTCGCTTCTGCCTTGGTGCCAATGATGGTCGTATGCGTGTTTGGGGCCGTGCAGGTGAGCGCTACTATCAGGACTGCATACGACCGAGACACACAGGGCCAACACCCGGCATCATGGTGTGGGGAGCAATCTCCTACACTGGCTGTACACCTCTGGTGATCGTCGAGGGGACACTGAATAGTGCACGGTACATCCAAACCGTCATCGAACCCATCGTTCTACCATTCCTAGACCGGCAAGGGAACATGCTGTTCCAACAGGACAATGCACGTCTGCATGTATCCCGTGCCACCCAGCATTCTCTAGAAGGTGTAAGTCAACTATCCTGGCCAGCAAGAACTCCAGATCTGTCCCCTATTGAGCATGTTTGGGACTGGATGAAGCGTCGTCTCACGCAGTCTGCACGTCCAGCACGAACGCTGGTCCAACTGAGGCGCCAGGTGGAAATTGCATGGCAAGCCATTCCACAGGACGACATCCAGCATCTCTACGATCGTCTCCATGGGAGAATAGCAGCCAGCATTGCTGCGAAAGGTGGATATACACTGTACTAGTGGCTACATTGTGCATGCTCTGTTGCCTGTGTCTATGTGCCTGTGGTTCTGTCAGTGTGATCATGTGATGTATCTGACCCCAGGAATGTGGAAATAAAGTTTCCCCTTCCTGGGACAATATTTCCAAGTACAGCAGTCCGCAACGTTGTTCTAATTTACAGTAATCAGCATGATGCCAGCTGTCCTTAATCTTGATGCATTTTCTGTGTACCATCATCAATGTGAAGGTCCAAAGTTACCAGTAAACGTGCAGTATTGCATCGGAAATAACTACGAGACTCGCAGGACTAGTTCCAAGAACTGCAGTCTGCAATGTGAGGCGACTTTACAGTACTCGTCATAATGCCAGCTGTATTCAATCTTGGTACAATTTTTGTGTTTGATCGTCAATGTGAAGGTCCAACGTTGCTAGTAAAGGTGCAGTATTGCATCGGAAATAACTACGAGACTCGCAGGACTAGTTCTTAGAACATGAGTCTCTCACGTTACTCGACTTTACAGTAATCGGCATGATGCCAGCTGTACTGAATCTTGATGCAATTTCTGTGTACCACCGTCAATGTGAAGGTCCAACGTTACCAGTAAATGGCAGTATTGCATCGGAAGTAACTACGAGACTCGCAGGACTAGTTCCAAGTACAGCACTCTACAACGTTGTTCGACTTTACAGTAATCGGCATGATGCCAGTTGACCTTAATCTTGATGCAATTTCTGTGTACCATCGTCAATGTGAAGGTCCAACGTTACCAGTAAAGGTTCAGTATGGCATCGGAAATAACAACGAGACTCGCAGGACTAGTTCTTAGAACATCAGTCTGTCACGTTACTCGACTTTACAGTAATCGGCATGATGGAAGCTGTACTCAATCTTGATGCAATTTCTGTCTACCATCGTCAATGTGAAGGTATAATATTACCAGTAAACGCGCAGTATTGCATCGGAAATAACGACGAGACTCGCAGGACTAGATCCATGTACAGCATTCTGCAATGTTATGCGACTTTACAGTAGTCGGCATGATGCAAGCTGTACTAAATCTTGATGCAATTTATGTGTACCATCGTCAATGTGAAAGTCCAACATTACCAGTAAATGTTCAGTATTGGATCGGAAATAACAACGAGACTCGCAGGACTAGTTCTTAGAACATCAGTCTCTCACGTTACTCGACTTTACAGCAAACGGCAACATGCAAGCTGTACTCAATCTTGATGCAATTTCTGAGTACCATCGTCAATGTGAAGGTCCAATGTGACCAGTAAACGCGCAGTATTGCATCGGAAATAACTACGAGACTCGCAGGACTAGATCCCAGAACGGCAGTCTGCAACGTTGTTCGACTTTACAGTAATCGGCGTGATGCGAGCTGTCCTCAATCTTGATGCAATTTCTGTGTTCCACCGTCAATGTGAAGATCCAACGTTACCAGTAAACGTGCAGTATTGCATCGGAAATATTTATGAGACTCGCAGGAATAGTTCTTAGAAAATCAGTCTCACACGTTACTTGCCTTTACAGTAATCGGCATAATGCCAGCTATACTTAATCTTGATGCAATTTTTGTGTACCATCGTCAATGTGAAGGTCCAACGTTACCAGTAAACGTGCAGTATTGCATCGGAAATAACTACGAGACTCGCAGGACTAGTTCCAAGTACAGCAGTCTGGAACGTTACTCGACTTTACAGAAATCAGCATGATGCCAGCTGTACTAAATCTTGATGCAATTTCTGTGTACCATCGTCAATGTGAAGGTCCAACATTACCAGTAAAGGTTCAGTATTGGATCGGAAATAACAATGAGACTAGCAGGACTAGTTCTTAGAACATCAGTCTCTCACGTTACTCGACTGTACAGTAATCGGCATGATGCCAGCTGTACTCAATCTTGAAGCAATTTCTGTGTACCACCGTCAATGTGAAGGTCCAACGTTACCAGTAAATGGCAGTATTGCATAGGAAGTAACTACGAGACACGCAGGACTAGTTCCAAGTACAGCACTCTGCAACGTTGTTCGACTTTACAGTAATTGGCATGATGCCAGTTGACCTTAATCTTGATACAATTTCTGTGTACCATCGTCAATGTGAAGGTCCAAAGTTACCAGTACATGTGCAGTTTTGCATCAGAAATAACTACGACACTCGTAGGACTACAGCCAAGTACAGCATTCTGCAATGTTACGCGACTTTACAGTAGTCGGCATGATGCAAGCTGTATGCAATATTGATGCATTTTCTGCGTTTGATCGACTATTTGAAAGTCCAGCATTACCAGTCAACGTGAAGTATTGCATCGGAAATAACTACGAGACTCGCAGGTCTAGTTCCAAGAACAGCATTCTGCAACGTTACTTGACTTTACAGTAATCGGTATGACGCCAACTGTACTCAATCATTATGCAATTTCTGTGTACCATCGTCAGTGTGAAGGTCCAACGTTACCAGTAAGTGCAGTATTGCATCAGAAATATTTATGAGACTCGCAGGACTAGTTCTTAGAACATCAGTCTCTCACGTTACTCGACCTTACAGCAAACGGCAACATGCAAGCTGTACTCAATCTTGATGCAATTTCTGAGTACCAACGTCAATGTGAAGGTCCAATGTTACCAGTAAACGCGCAGTATTGCATCGGAAATAACTACGAGACTCGCAGGACTAGTTCCAAGAACAGCAGTCTGCAATGTTGTTCGACTTTACAGTAATCGGCGTGATGCAAGCTGTACTCAATCTTGATGCAATTTCTGTGTTCCACCGTCAATGTGAAGATCCAACGTTACCAGTAAACGTGCAGCATTGCATCGGAAATATTTATGAGACTGGCAGCACAAGTTCTTAAAACATCAGTCTCACACGTTACTTGACTTTACAGTAATCGGTATGATGCCAGCTATACTTTAATCTTGATACAATTTTTGTGTACCATCGTCAATGTGAAGGTCCAACGTTACCAGTAAACGTGCAGTATTGCATCGGAAATAACTACGAGACTCGCAGGACTAGTTCCAAGTATAGCAGTCTGCAACGTTACTCGACTTTACAGAAATCAGCATGATGCCAGCTGTACTAAATCTTGATGCAATTTCTGTGTACCATCGTCAATGTGAAGGTCCAACGTTACCAGTAAACGTGCAGCTTTGCATCGGAAATAACTACGAGACTAGCAGAATTTGTTCCAAGAACGGCATTCTGCTACGTTACTCGCCTTTACAGTAATCGGCATGACGCCAGCTGTACTCAATCTGGATGTAATTTCTGTGTACCATCGTCAATGTGATGGTCCAACGTTACCAGTAAACGTGCAGTATTGCATCGGAAATAACTACGAGTTTCGCAGCACTAGTTACAAAAACTGCAGTCTGCAATGTTACGCGACTTTACATTAGTCGGCATGATGCCAGCTGTATGCAATCTCGATGCATTTTCTGTGTTTGAAAGTCAATGTGAAGGTCCAACGTTACCAGTGAAGGTGCAGTATTGCATCGGAAATAACTACGAGACTCGCAGGATTATTTCTAATTACAGCAGTCTGCAACGTTATTCGACTTTACAGTAGTCCCCCTGATGCTAGCTGCCCTTAATCTTGATGCCATATCTGTGTACCATCGTCAATTTGAAGGTCAACGTTACCAGTAATGGTGCAGTATTGCATCGGAAATAACTACGAGACTCACAGGACTAGTTCTTAGAACATCAGTCTCTCACGTCATTCGACTTTACAGTAATCGGCATGATGGCAGCTGGACTCAGTCTTGATGCAATTTCTGTGTACCATCGTCAGTGTGAAGGTCCAACGTTACCAGTAAGTGCAGTATTGCATCGGAAATAACTACGAGACTTGCAGTACTAGTTCGAAGAACAGCAGTTTGCAAAGTTACTCGACTTTACAGTAATCGGAATGATGCCAGCTGTACTCAGTCTTGATGGTATTTCTGTGTACCATGGTCAATGTGAAGGTCCAACGTTACCAGTGAAGGTGCAGTATTGCATCGGAAATAATTACGAGACTCGCAGGACTATTTCCAATTACAGCAGTCTGCAACGTTGTTCGACTTTACAGTAATCGGCCTGATGCTAGCTGCCCTTAATCTTGATGCAATATCTGTGTACCATCGTCAATTTGAAGGTCAACGTTACCAGTAATGGTGCAGTATTGCATCGGAAATAACTACGAGACTCACATGACTAGTTCTTAGAACATCAGTCTCTCACGTTATTCGACTTTACAGTAATCTGCATGATGGCAGCTGTACTCAATCTTGATGCAATTTCTGTGTACCATCGTCAATTTGAAGGTCAACGTTACCAGTAATGATGCAGTATTGCATCGGAAATAACTACAAGACTCGCAGGACTAGATCCAAGTACAGCATACTGCAATGTTACGTGACTTTACAGTAGTCGGCATGATGCAAGCTGTATGCAATATTGCTGCATTTTCTGTGTTTGATCGACTATGTGAAGGTCCAGCATTACCAGTCAAAGTGCAGTATTGCATCGGAAATAACTACGAGACTCGCAGGACTTGTTCCAAGAACAGCATTCTGCAACGTTACTCGACTTTACAGTAATCGGTATGACGCCAACTGTACTCAATCTTTATGCAATTTCTGTGTACCATCGTCAGTGTGAAGGTCCAACGTTACCAGTAAGTGCAGTATTGCATCGGAAATAACTACAAGATTCGCAGGACTATTTCCAAGTTCATCAGTCTGCAACGTTGTTCGAGTTTACATTAATCGGCATGATGAAAGCTGTCCTTAGTCTTGATGCAATTTCTGTGTACCATAATCATTGTGAAGGTACAACGTTACCAGTAAACGTGCAGTATTGCATCGGAAATAACTACGAGACTTGCAGGACTAGTTCAAAGAACTGCAGTCTGCAATGTGACGCGACTTTACAGTACTCGTCATAATGCCAGCTGTATTCAATCTTGGTACAATTTCTGTGTTTGATTGTCAATGTGAAGGTCCAACGTTACCAGTAAAGGTGCAGTATTGCATCGGAAATAGCTACGAGACTCGCAGGATTAGTTTTTAGCACATCAGTCTCTCACGTTACTCGACTTTACAGCAAACGGCAACATGCAAGCTGTACTCAATATTGATGCAATTTCTGTGTACCATCTTCAATGTTAAGGTCCAATGTTACCAGTTAACGCACAGTATTGCATCGGAAATAGCTACGAGACTCGCAGGACTAGTTCCAAGAACAACAGTCTGCAACGCTTTTCGACTTTACAGTAATCAGCGTGATGCGAGCTGTACTCAATCTTGATGCAATTTCTGTGTACCACCGTCAATGTGAAGATCCAACGTTACCAGTAAACGTGCAGTATTCCAGTGGAAATATATATGAGACTCGCAGGACTAGTTCTTAGAACATCAGTCTCACACGTTACTCGACTTATAGTAATCGGCATGATGCCAGCTATACTTAACCTTGATGCAATGTTTGTGTACCATCGTCAATGTGAAGGTCCAACGTTACCAGTAAACGTGCAGTATTGCATCCGAAATAACTACGAGACTCGCAGGACTAGTTCCAAGTACAGCAGTCGGCAACGTTACTCGACATCAGCATGATGCCAGCTGTACTAAATCTTGATGCAATTTATGTGTACCATCGTCAGTGTGAAGGTCCAACGTTACCAGTAAGTGCAGTATTGCATCGGAAATAACTAAAAGACTCGCACGACTATTTCCAAGTACAGCAGTCTGCAACGTTGTTTGAGTTTACAGTAATCGGCATGATGTAAGCTGTCCTTAGTCTTGATGCAACTTCTGTGTTCCATCGTCAATGTGAATGTCCAATGTTACCAGTAAACGTGCAGTATTGCATCGGAAATAACTACGAGTCTCGCAGGACTAGTTCCAAGAACTGCAGTCTTCCAAGTGACGCGACTTTACAGTACTCGTCATAATGCCAGCTGTATTCAATCTTGGTACAATTTCTGTGTTTGATTGTCAATGTGAAGGTCCAACGTTACCAGTAAAGGTGCAGTATTGCATCGGAAATAACTACGAGACTCGCAGGATTAGTTTTTAGCATTTCAGTCTCTCACGTTACTCGACTTTACAGCAAACGGCAACATGCAAGCTGTACTCAATATTGATGCAATTTCTGTGTACCATCTTCAATGTTAAGGTCCAATGTTACCAGTAAACGCGCAGTATTGCATCGGAAATATATAGGAGACTCGCAGGACAAGTTCCAAGAACAGCAGTTTGTAAAGTTACTCGACTTTACAGTAATCGGCATGATGCCAGCTGAGTTCAATCTTGATGCAATTTCTGTGTACCATCGTCAAAGTGAAGGTCCAACGTTACCAGTAAACGTGCAGTATTGCATCGGAAATGATTACGAGACTCGCGGGACTATTTCCAAGCACGGCAGTCTGCAATGTTACAGTAGTCGGCATGATGCCAGCTGTAAGCTATCTTGATGCATTATCTGTGTTTGATCGTCTATGGGAAGGTCCAGCGTTACCAGTACACGTTCAGTATTGCATCGGAAATAACTACGAGACTCGCAGGACTAGTTCTTAGAACTTCAGTCTCTCACGTTACTCGACTTTACAGTAATCGGCATGATGCCAGCTGTACTCAATCTTGATGCAATTTCTGTGTACCATCGTCAATGTGAAGGTCCAATGTTACCAGTAAACGCGCAGTTTTGCTTTTGAAATTACTACGAGACTCGCAGGACTAGATCCAAAAACAGCAGTCTGTCACGTTACTCGACTTTACAGTAAGCGGCATGATACCAGCTGTATTCATTCTTGATGCAATATCTGTGTTTGATCGTCTATGTGAAGGTCCAGCGATACCAGTAAACGTGCAGTATTGCATCGGAAATATCTACGAGACTCAAAGGACTATTTCCAAGAACAGCATTCTGCAACGCTACTCGTCTTTACATTAATCGGTATGACGACAACTGTACTCAATCTTGATGCAATTTCTGTGTACCATCTTCAATGTGAAGGTTCATCGTTAACAGTAAGTGCAGTATTGCTTCGGAAATAACTACGAGACTCGCAGGACTAGTTCTTAGAACATCAGTCTCTCATGTTACTCGACTTGACAGCAATCGGCATGATGCCAGCTGTACTCAACCTTGCTGCAATTTCTGTGTTTCATTCTCAATGTGAAGGTCCAATGTTACCAGTAAATGCGCAGTATTGGATCAGAAATAACTACGAGACTCGCACGACTAGTTCCAAGAACTTCAGTCTGCAATGTTACGAGACTTTACATTAGTTGGCATGATGCCAACTGTATTCAATCTTGATGCAATTTCTGTGTTTGATCGTCAATGTGAAGGTCCAGCGTTACCGGTAAATGTGAAGTTTTGCGTCGGAAATAACTACGAGACTCGCAGGACTAGATCCAAGAACAGCAGTCTGCAATGTTGTTCGACCTTACAGTAATCGTCATGATGCAAGCTTTACTCAATCTTAATGAAATTTTTGTGTACCACCTTCAATGTGATGGACCTACGTTACCAGTAAACATGCAGTATTGCATCGGAAATAGCTATGAGACTCGCAGGACTAGTTCCAAGTACAGCATTCTGCAATGTTACGCGACTTTACAGTAGTCGGCATGATGCCAGCTGTATGCAATCTTGATGCATTTTCTTTGTTTGATCGTCTATGTGAGGGTCCAGCATTACCAGTCAACGTGCAGCATTGCATCGGAAATAACTACGAGACTCGCAGTACTAGTTCGAAGAACAGCTGTTTGCAAAGTTACTCGACTTTACACTAATAGGCATGATGCCAGCTGTACTCAGTCTACATGTTATTTTTGTGTACCATCGTTAATGTGAAGTTCCAACGTTACCACTAAACGTGCAGTATTGCATCGGAAATAACTACGGGACTCACAGGACAAGTTCCAAATACAGCAGTCTGCAACATTGTTCGACTTTACAGTAATGGGCATGATGCTAGCTGTCCTTAATCTTGATGCAATTTCTGTGTTTGATCGTCAATGTGAAGGTCCAGCGTTACCGGTAAATGTGCCGTTTTGCGTCGGAAATAACTACGAGACTCGCAGGACTAGATCCAAGAACAGCAGACTGCAATGTTGTTAGACCTTACAGTAATCGTCATGATGCAAGCTGTACTCAATCTTAATGAAATTTTTGTGTACCACCTTCAATGTGAAGGTCCTACGTTACCAGTAAACGTGCAGTATAGCATCGGAAATAACTAGGAGACTCGCAGTACTAGTTCCAAGAACTGCAGTCTGCAAAGTTACGCGACTTTACAGTAGAAGGAATAATGCCAGCCGTATGCAATCTTGATGCATTTTCTGTGTTTGATCGATTTGTGAAGGTCCAGCGTTACCAGTCAACGTGCAGTATTGCATCGGAAAAAACTACGAGACTCGCAGTACTTGTTCCAAGAACGGCATTCTCCATCATTACTCGACTTTACAGTAATCGGCATGATGCCAGCTGTACTCGATGCTATTTCAGTGTACCATCGTCAATGTGAAGGGCCAACGTTAAAAGTAAATGTGCAGTTTTGCCGCGGAAATCAATACTAGACTTGCAGGACTAGATCCAAGAACAGCAGTCTGTCACGTTACTCCACTTTCCGTAAGAGGCATGATACCAGCTGTATTCAATCTTGATGCTATATAAGTGTTTGATCGTCAATGTGAAGGTCCAACGTTACCAGTAAACGTGCAGTATTGCATCGGAAATGACTACGAGTCTCGCAGGATTAGGTGCAGCAACAGCTGCTGAAACGTTACTCGACTTTACAGTAATCGGCATGACGCTAGCTGTACTCAATCTTGATGCAATTTCTGTGCACCATCGTCAATGTGAAGGTCCAACGTCACCAGTAAATGTGCAGTATTGCATCTGAAATAACTACGAGACTCGCAGGACAATTTAAAGTACAGCAGTCTGCAACGTTACTCGACTTTACAGACATCAGCATGATGCCAGCTGTACTAAATGTAGATGCAATTTATGTGTACCATCGTCAGTGTGAAGGTCCAACGTTACCAGTAAGTGCAGTATTGCATCGGAAATAACTAAAAGACTCGCAGGACTATTTCCAAGTACAGCAGTCTGCAACGTTGTTCGAGTTTACAGTAATCGGCATGATGTAAGCTGTCCTTAGTCTTGATGCAACTTCTGTGTTCCATCGTCAATGTGAATGTCCAATGTTACCAGTAAACGTGCAGTATTGCATCGGAAATAACTACGAGTCTCGCAGGACTAGTTCCAAGAACTGCAGTCTTCCAAGTGACGCGACTTTACAGTACTCGTCATAATGCCAGCTGTATTCAATCTTGGTACAATTTCTGTGTTTGATTGTCAATGTGAAGGTCCAACGTTACCAGTAAAGGTGCAGTATTGCATCGGAAATAACTACGAGACTCGCAGGATTAGTTTTTAGCACATCAGTCTCTCACGTTACTCGACTTTACAGCAAACGGCAACATGCAAGCTGTACTCAATATTGATGCAATTTCTGTGTACCATCTTCAATGTTAAGGTCCAATGTTACCAGTAAACGCGCAGTATTGCATCGGAAATAAATAGGAGACTCGCAGGACAAGTTCCAAGAACAGCAGTTTGCAAAGTTACTCGACTTTACAGTAATCGGCATGATGCCAGCTGTACTCAATCTTGATGCAATTTCTGTGTACCATCGTCAATGTGAAGGTCCAATGTTACCAGTAAAAGCGCAGTTTTGCTTCTGAAATTACTACGAGACTCGCAGGACTAGATCCAAAAACAGCAGTCTGTCACGTTACTCGACTATACAGTAAGCGGCATGATACCAGCTGTATTCATTCTTGATGCAATATCTGTGTTTGATCGTTTATGTGAAGGTCCAGCGATACCAGTAAACGTGCAGTATTGCATCGGAAATATCTGCGAGACTCACAGGACTATTTCCAAGTACAGCATTCTGCAACGCTACTCGACTTTACAGTAATCGGTATGACGCCAACTGTACTCAATCTTGATGCAATTTCTGTGTACCATCGTCAATGTGAAGGTTCATCGTTACCAGTAAGTGCAGTATTGCATCGGAAATAACTACGAGACTCGCAGGACTAGTTCAAGAACTGTAGTCTGCAATGTTACGCGACTTTACAGTAACGGGCATGATGCCAGCTGTACTCAATCTTGCTGCCATTTCTGTGCATCATTCTCAATGTGAAGGTCCAATGTTATCAGTAAACGCGCAGTATTGGATCAGAAATAACTACGAGACTCAGAGGAGTAGTTCCAAGAACTTCAGTCTGCAATGTTACGAGACTTTACAGTAGTTGGCACGATGCCAGCTGTATTCAATCTTGATGCAATTTCTGTGTTTGATCGTCAATATGAAGGTCCAACGTTACCAGTAAATGTGCCGTTTTGCGTCGGAAATAACTACGAGACTCGCAGGACTAGATCTAAGAACAGCAGTCTGCAATATTGTTCGACTTTACATTAATCGTCATGATGCCAGCTGTACTCAATCGTAATGAAATTTTTGTGTACCACCTTCAATGTGAAGGTCCTACGTTACCAGTAAACATACAGTATTGCATCGGAAATAGCTATGAGACTCGCAGGACTAGTTCCAAGTACAGCATTCTGCAATGTTACGCGAGTTTACAGTAGTCGGCATGATGCCAGCTAAATGCAATCTTGATGCATTTTCTGTGTTTGATCGTCTATGTGAAGGTCCAGCATTACCAGTCAACGTGCAGTATTGCATCGGAAATAACTACGAGACTCGCAGTACTAGTTCGAAGAACAGCAGTTTGCAAAGTTACTCGACTTTACACTAATAGGCATGATGCCAGCTGTACTCAGTCTACATGTTATTTCCGTGTACCATCGTTAATGTGAAGTTCCTACGTTACCAGTAAACGTGCAGTATTGCATCGGAAATAACTACTGTGCTCGCAGGACTATTTCCAAATACAGCAGTCTGCAACATAGTTCGACTTTACAGTAATGGGCATGATGCTAGCTGTCCTTAGTCTTGATGCAATTTCTGTGTACCATCGTCAATGTGAAGGTCCAACGTTACCAGAAAATGTGCAGTTTTGGATCGGAAATAACTACGAGACTCGCAGGACTAGGTCCAAGAACCGCAGTCTGTCACGTTACTCGACTTTACCGTAAGTGGCACGATACCAGCTGTATTCAATCTTGATGCAATATCTGTGTTTGGTCGTCAATGTGAAGGTAAAACCTTACCAGTAAATGGGCAGTACTCTATCGGAAATAACTACAAAACTCTCAGGTCTAGTTCTTAGAACATCAGTCTCTTGCGTTACTCGAATTTACAGTAATCGGCATGATGCCAGCTGTACTCAATCTTGATGCAATTACTGTGTACCATCGTCAATGTTAAGGTCCAATGTTACCAGTAAACGCGCAGTATTGCATCGGATATAACTACGGGACTCGCAGGACTTGTTCCAAGAACGGCATTCCCCAACGTTACTCGACTTTACAGTAATCGGCATGATGCCATCTGTACTCAATCTTGATGCAATTTCTGTGACCATCGTCAATGTGAAGGTCCAACGTCACCAGTAAATGTGCAGTATTGCATCTGAAATAACTACGAGACTCGCAGGACAATTTAAAGTACAGCAGTGTGCAACGTTACTCGACTTTACAGTAATCAGTATGACGCCAGCAGTACTCAAACTTGATGCAATTTGTGTGTACCATCGTCAATGTGAAGGTCCAACGTTACCAGTAAACGTGCAGTATTGCATGGGAAATAACTACGAGACTCGTAGGACTAGTTCAAGAACTGCAGTTTGCAAAGTTACGTGACTTTACAGTAGTCGGCAGGATGCCAGCTGTATGGATCTTGATGCATTTTCTGTGTTTGATCGACTATTTGAAGGTCCAGCGTTACCAGTAAACGTGCAGTATTGCATCGGAAATAACTACGAGACTCGCAGGACTTGTTCCAAGAATGGCATTCTGCAACGTTACTCGACTTTACAGTAATTGGCATGACGCCAGCTGTACACAATCATGAAGCAATTTCTGTGTATCACCGTCAATCTGAAAATCCAACGTTACCAGTAAACGTGCAGTATTGGATGGGAAATAACTACGAGACTCACAGGACTAGTTCTTAGAACATCAGTCTCTCACGTTACTCGACTTTACAGTAATCGGCATGATGCCAGCTGTACTCAATCTTGATGCAATTTCTGTGTACCATCGTCAATGTGAAGGTCCAATGTTACCAGTAAACGCGCAGTTTTGCTTCTGAAATTACTACGAGACTCGCAGGACTAGATCCAAAAACAGCAGTCTGTCACGTTACTCGACTTTACAGTAAGCGGCATGATACCAGCTGTATTCATTCTTGATGCAATATCTGTGTTTGATCGTCTATGTGAAGGTCCAGCGATACCAGTAAACGTGCAGTATTGCATCGGAAATATCTACGAGACTCAAAGGACTATTTGCAAGAACAGCATTCTGCAACGCTACTCGACTTTACATTAATCGGTATGACGACAACTGTACTCAATCTTGATGCAATTTCTGTGTACCATCTTCAATGTGAAGGTTCATCGTTAACAGTAAGTGCAGTATTGCATCGGAAATAACTACGAGACTCGCAGGACTAGTTCTTAGAACATCAGTCTCTCATGTTACTCGACTTGACAGCAATCGGCATGATGCCAGCTGTACTCAATCTTGCTGCAATTTCTGTGTTTCATTCTCAATGTGAAGGTCCAATGTTACCAGTAAATGCGCAGTATTGGATCAGAAATAACTACGAGACTCGCAGGACTAGTTCCAAGAACTTCAGTCTGCAATGTTACGAGACTTTACAGTAGTTGGCATGATGCCAAGTGTATTCAATCTTGATGCAATTTCTGTGTTTGATCGTCAATGTGAAGGTCCAGCGTTACCGGTAAATGTGAAGTTTTGCGTCGGAAATAACTACGAGACTCGCAGGACTAGATCCAAGAACAGCAGTCTGCAATGTTGTTCGACCTTACAGTAATCGTCATGATGCAAGCTTTACTCAATCTTAATGAAATTTTTGTGTACCACCTTCAATGTGATGGACCTACGTTACCAGTAAACATGCAGTATTGCATCGGAAATAGCTATGAGACTCGCAGGACTAGTTCCAAGTACAGCATTCTGCAATGTTACGCGACTTTACAGTAGTCGGCATGATGCCAGCTGTATGCAATCTTGATGCATTTTCTTTGTTTGATCGTCTATGTGAGGGTCCAGCATTACCAGTCAACGTGCAGCATTGCATCGGAAATAACTACGAGACTCGCAGTACTAGTTCGAAGAACAGCTGTTTGCAAAGTTACTCGACTTTACACTAATAGGCATGATGCCAGCTGTACTCAGTCTACATGTTATTTTTGTGTACCATCGTTAATGTGAAGTTCCAACGTTACCACTAAACGTGCAGTATTGCATCGGAAATAACTACGGGACTCACAGAACAAGTTCCAAATACAGCAGTCTGCAACATTGTTCGACTTTACAGTAATGGGCATGATGCTAGCTGTCCTTAATCTTGATGCAATTTCTGTGTTTGATCGTCAATGTGAAGGTCCAGCGTTACCGGTAAATGTGCCGTTTTGCGTCGGAAATAACTACGAGACTCGCAGGACTAGATCCAAGAACAGCAGTCTGCAATGTTGTTAGACCTTACAGTAATCGTCATGATGCAAGCTGTACTCAATCTTAATGAAATTTTTGTGTACCACCTTCAATGTGAAGGTCCTACGTTACCAGTAAACGTGCAGTATAGCATCGGAAATAACTAGGAGACTCGCAGTACTAGTTCCAAGAACTGCAGTCTGCAATGTTACGCGACTTTACAGTAGAAGGAATAATGCCAGCCGTATGCAATCTTGATGCATTTTCTGTGTTTGATCGATTTGTGAAGGTCCAGCGTTACCAGTCAACATGCAGTATTGCATCGGAAAAAACTACGAGACTCGCAGGACTTGTTCCAAGAACGGCATTCTCCATCATTACTCGACTTTACAGTAATCGGCATGATGCCAGCTGTACTCGATGCTATTTCAGTGTACCATCGTCAATGTGAAGGGCCAACGTTAAAAGTAAATGTGCAGTTTTGCCGCGGAAATCAATACGAGACTTGCAGGACTAGATCCAAGAACAGCAGTCTGTCACGTTACTCCACTTTCCGTAAGAGGCATGATACCTTCTGTATTCAATCTTGATGCTATATAAGTGTTTGATCGTCAATGTGAAGGTCCAACGTTACCAGTAAACGTGCAGTATTGCATCGGAAATGACTACGAGTCTCGCAGGATTAGGTCCAGCAACAGCTGCTGAAACGTTACTCGACTTTACAGTAATCGGCATGACGCTAGCTGTACTCAATCTTGATGCAATTTCTGTGCACCATCGTCAATGTGAAGGTCCAACGTCACCAGTAAATGTGCAGTATTGCATCTGAAATAACTACGAGACTCGCAGGACAATTTAAAGTACAGCAGTCTGCAACGTTACTCGACTTTACAGTAAACAGCATGACGCCAGCTGTACTCAAACTTGATGCAATT
The DNA here is from genome assembly GCF_023897955.1 of Schistocerca gregaria. Classification (NCBI taxonomy): domain Eukaryota; kingdom Metazoa; phylum Arthropoda; class Insecta; order Orthoptera; family Acrididae; genus Schistocerca; species Schistocerca gregaria. Next base: position 92,696,088 of record NC_064926.1, on the reverse strand, counting down.
CCTGTGTACCATCGTCAATGTGAAGGTCCAACGTTACCAGTAAATGTGCAGTATTGCATCGGAAATAACTACGAGACTCGCAGTACTAGTTCGAAAACAGCAGATTGCAAAGTTGCTCGATTTTACAGTAATCGGCATGATGCCAGCTGTATTCAATCTTGATGTTATTTCTGTGTACCATCGTCAATGTGAAGGTCCAACGTTACCAGTAAACGTGCAGTATTGCATCGGAAATAACTACGAGACTCGCAGGACTATTTCCAAATACAGCAGTCTGGAACGTTGTTCGACTTTACAGTAAACGGCATGATGCCAGCTGTACTTAATCTTAATGCAATTTCTGTGTTCGATCGTCAAGGTGATTGTCCAACGTTACCAGTAAACGTGCTGTATTGCATCGGAAATATCCACGAGACTCGCAGCTCAGGTTTGAATAACTGCAGTCTGCAATAATACGCGACTTTACAGTGGTCGGCATAATGCCAGCTGTATTCAATCTTGATGCAATTTCTGTGTTTGATCGTCTATGTGAAGGTCCAACGTTACCAGTAAACATGCAGTATTGCATCGGAAATACATACGAGACTCGCAGAACTAGTTCCAAGGACAGCAATCTGCAACGTTACTCGACTTTACAGTAATCTGCATGATGCCTGTTGTACTTAATCTTGATGAAATTTCTATGCACCATCGACAATGTGAAGGTCCAACGTTACCAGTAAACTTGCAGTATTGCAACAGAAGTACCTATGAGACTCGCTTGATTAGTTCCAAGGACTGCAGTCTGCAACGTTACGCGACTATACAGTAGTCGGCATTACGCCAGCTGTATTCAATCTTGATGCAATTTCTGAGTTTGATCGTCAATGTGAAGATCCAACGTTACCAGTGAACGTGCAGTATTGTATCGGAATTAACTACGAGACTCACAGGGCTAGTTACAAGGACTGCAGTCTGTCACGTTACTCGACTTTACAGTAGTCGGCATGATGCCAGCTGTATTCAATCTTGATGCAATTTCCGTGTACCATCGTCAATGTGAAGGTCCAACATTACCAGTAAACGTGCAGTATTGCATAGTAAATAACTACGAGACTCGCACGACTAGTTCCAAGAACTGCAATCTGCAATATTACGCGACTTTACAGTAGTCGGCATGATGCCAGCTGTATTCAACCTCTATGCAATTTCTGTGTTTGATCGTCAATGTGAAGGTCCAAAGTTACCAGGAAACGTGCAGTATTGCATCGGAAATAAGTACGTGTCTTGCAGGACTGGTTCCAAAACAGCAGTCTGTCAAGTTACTCGACTTTACAGAAGTCGCCATGATGCCAGCTGTATTCAATCTTGATGAAATTTCTGTGTTTGATCGTCAATGTGAAGATCCAAAGTTACCAGTAAACATGCAGTATTACATCGGAAGTAACTACGAGACTCGCAGAACTAGTTCCAAGTACAGCAGTCTGCAAATTTGTTCGACTTTACAGTAATCGGCATGATGCCAGCTGTCCTTAATCTTGATGCAATATCTGTGTACCATCGTCAATGTGAAGATCCAACGTTACCAGTAAATGTGCAGTTTTGCATCGGAAATCACTAAGAGACTCGCAGGACTAGATCCAAGGACATCAGTCTGTCACGTTAGACGACTTTCCGTAAGCGGCATGTTACCAGCTGTTTTTAATCTTGATGCTATATAAGAGTTTGATCGTCAATGTGAAGGTCAAACATTACCAGTAAACGTGCAGTATTACATCGGAATTAACTACGAGACTCGCAGGACTAGATCCAAGAACAGCAGTCTGCAACGTTGTTCGACTTTACAGTAATCGGCATGATGCCAGCTGTACTCATTCTTAATGCAATTTCTGTGTACACCGTCAATGTGAAGGTCCAACGTTACCAGTAAACATGCAGTATTGCATCGGAAATAGCTACGAGACTCGCAGGACTAGTTCCAAGTACAGCATTCTGCAATGTTACGCGATTTTACAGTAGTCGTCATGATGCCAGCTGTATGCAAACTTGATGCATTTGCTGTGTTTGATCGTCTATGTGAAGGTCCAGCATTACCAGTCAACGTGCAGTATTGCATCGGAAATAACTACGAGACTCGCAGTACTAGTTCGAAGAACAACAGTTTGCAAAATTACTCGACTTTACACTAATTGGTATGATGCCAGCTGTACTCAGTCTACATGTTATTTTTGTGTACCACCGTTAATGTGAAGTTCAAACGTTACCAGTAAACGTGCAGTATTGCATCGGAAATAACTACGAGACTCGCAGGACTATTTCCAAATACAGTATTCTGCAACGTAGTTCGACATTACAGTAATCGGCATGATGCTAGCTGTTCTTAATCTTGATGCAATTTCTGTGTACCATCGTCAATGTGAAGGTCCAACGTTACGAGTAAACGTGCAGTATTGCATCGGAAATAACTACGAGACTTGCAGAACTAGTTCCAAGTACAGCAGTCTGCAACGTTACTCGACTTTACAGAAATCAGCATTATGCCAACTGTACTAAATCTTGATGCAATTTCTGTGTACCATCGGCAATGTGAAGGTCCAATGTTACCAGGAATCTTTCAGTATTGTATTAGAAATAACTACGATACTCGCAGGACTAGTTCCAAGTACAGCAGTCTGCAACGTTGTTCGACTTTACAGTAAACGGCATGATGCCAGCTGTACTTAACCTTGATGCAATTTCTGTGATTGATTTTCTATGTGAAGGTCAAACGTTACCAGTAAACGTGCAGTATTGCATCGGAAATAACTACGATACTTGCACATTTAGTTCAAAAAACTGCAGTCTTCAATGTTTCGGGACATTACGGTAGTCTGCATGACGCCAGCTGTATTCAAATGTGATGCAATTTCTGAGATTGATCGTCAATGTGAAGGTCCAACCTTACCAGCAAACATGCAGTATTGCATCGGAAATAACATCGAGACTCTCAGGACTAGTTCCAAAAACAGCAGACTGCAAAGTTACTCGAATTTACAGTAAATGTCATGATAAAAGCTGCACTCAATCTTGATGCAATTTCTGTGTACCATCGTAAATGTGAAGGTCTAACGTTACCAGTGAATGTGCAGTATTGCATCGGAAATAACTACCAGACTCGCAGGACTAGTTCCAAGAACTGCAGTCTGCAATGTTACGCGACTTTACAGTAGTCGGCATGACGCCTGCTCTATTCAATCTTGATGCAGTTTCTGAGTTTGATCGTCAATGTGAAGATCCAACGTTACCAGTAAACGTGCAGTATTGCATCGGAAATAGTTACGAGTCTCGCAGGGTTAGTTACAAAAACTGCAGTCTGCAATGTTACGCAACTTTACAGTAGTCAGCATGATGCCAGCTGTATTCAATCTTAATGTAATATCTGTGTTTCATCGTCAATGTGAAGGTCCAACGTTACCAGTAAACGACCAGTATGGCATAGGAAATAGCTACGAGACTCCCAGGCTTGGTTCCATGTACAGCAGACTGCAACGTTACTCGGATTTACGGTATTTGGCATGATGCCATCTGTACTCATTCTTGACGCAATATCTGTGTACGATCGTCAATGTGATGGTCCAACGTTACCAGTAAACATGCAGTATTGCATCGGAAATAACTACGAGACTCGCACAACTAGTTCCAAGAACTGCAGTCTGCAACACTACGCGACTTTACAGTAGTCGGCATGACGCCAGCTGTACGCAATCTTGATTCAATATCTGTATACCATCGCAATGTGAATGTCCAACGTCACCATCAAACGTGCAGTTTTGCAACGGAAATATCTACGAGACTCGCACGACTAGTTCCAAGAACAGCAGTTTGCAAAAATACTCGACTTTACAATAATCGGCATGATGCCAGCTGTACTCAATCTTGATGCAATTTCTGTGTACCATCGGAAATGTGAAGGTCCAATGTTACCAGTAATCGTTCAGTATTGTATCGGAAATAACTACGAGACTCGCAGGACTAGTTCCATGTACAACCGTCTGCAAAGTTGTTCGACTTTACAGTAAACGGCATGATGTCAACTGTACTTAACCTTGATGCAAATCCTGTGTACGATCGTCAAGGTGATTGTCCAATGTTACCAGTAAAAGTGCAGTATTGCATCGGAAATAACTACGTGTCTCGCAATACTAGTTCCAAAACAGCTGTCTGTCAAGTTACTTGACTTTACAGAAGTCGGCATGATGCCAGCTGTATTCAATCTTGATTCAATTTCTGTGTGTTGATCGTCAATGTTAAGGTCCAACGTTACCAGTAAATGTGCAGTATTGTATCGGAAATAATTACAAGACTCGCAGGACTAGTTCCAAGAACAGCAGTCTGCAACGTTATTCGACATTACAGTAATCGGCATGATGCCAGATGTACTCAGTCTTGATGTTACTTCTCTGTAACATCGTCAATGTGTAGGTCCAACGTTTCCAGTAAACGTGCAGTATTGTATCGGAAATAATTACAAGACTCGCAGGACTAGTTCCAAGAACAGCAGGCTGCAACGTTGTTCGACTTTACAGTAATCGGCATTATGCCAGCTGTATACAATCTTGATGCAATTTCTGTGTACCATCGTCAATGTGAAGGTCCAACGTTTCCAATAAACGTGCAGTATTGCATAGGAAATAAGTACGAGACTCCCAGGACTGGCTCCATGAACAGCAGAGTGCAACGTTACTCGAATTTACGGTAATTGGCATGATGGCAGCTGTACTCAATCTTGATGCTATTTATGTGTACCATCGACAATGTGATGGTACAACGTTACCAGTAAACGTGCAGTATTGCATCGGAAATAACTATGTGTCTCGCATAACTAGTTCCAAAACAGCAGTCTGTCACGTTACTCGATTTTACAGAAGTCGGCATGATGCCAGCTGTATTCAACCTTGATGCAATTTCTGTGTTTGATCGTCAATGCTAAGGTCCAACGTTACCAGTAAAAGTGCAGTATTGTATCGGAAATAATTACAAGACTCGCAGGATTAGTTCCAAGAACAGCAGTCTGCAACGTTGTTCGACGTTACAGTAATCTTCATGATGCCAGCTGTACTCAAACTTGATGCAATTTCTGTGTACCATCGTCAATGTGAAGGTCCAACGTTACCAGTAAACTTGCAGTATTGCATCGGAAATATCTACGACACTAGCAGGACTAGTAACAAAAACTGCAGTCTGCAATGTTACGTGACTTTTCAGTAGTCGGCATGATGCCAGCTGTATTCAATCTTGATGCAATTTCTGAGTTTGAACGTCAATGTGAAGATCCAACGTTACCAGTAAATGTGCAGTATTGCATCGGAAATATCTACGATACTCGCAGGAGTAGTAACAAGAACTGCAGTCAGCAATGTTACGCGACTTTACAGTAGTCTGCATGATGCCAGCTGTATTCAATGTTGATGCAATTTCTGTGTTCGATCGTCAAGGTGATTGTCCAACGTTACCAGTAAACGTGCTGTACTGCATCGGAAATAACTACGAGACTCGCAAGTCAGGTTCGAAGAACTGCAGTCTGCAACGTTACGCGACATTACAGTAATCGGCATGATGCCAGCTGTATTCAATCTTGATGCAATTTCTGTGTACCATCGTCAATGTTAAGGTCCAACATTACCAGTAAACGTGCAGTATTGCATAGGAAATAAGTACGAGACTCCCAGGACCGGCTCCATGAACAGCAGACTGCAACGTTACTCGAATTTACGGTAATTGGCATAATGCCAGCTGTACTCAATCTTGATGCAATTTCTGTGTACCATCGTCCATGTGATGGTCCAACGATACCAGTAAACGTTCAGAATTGCATCAGAATTAACTACGAGACTCGCAGGACTAATTTCAAGAACTGCAGTCTGCAATGTAACTCGACATTACAGTAGTCGGCATGATGCCAGGTGTATTCAATCTCGATGCAATTTCTGTGTTCGATCGTCAAGGTGATTTTCCAATGTTACCAGTAAAGGTGCTGTATTGCATCGGAAATAACTACGAGAGTCACAGGTCTAGTTCCAAATACAGCAGTCTGCAATGTTACTCGACTTTACAATAACCTGCATGATGCCTGTTGTACTTAATCTTGACGCAATTTCTGTGTACCATCGTCAACGTGAAGGTCCAACGTTACCAGTAAACTTGCAGTATTGCATCAGAAAAAAATTCGAGACTCGCTTGACTAGTTCCAAGGACTGCAGTCTGCAGCGTTACACGACTTTTCAGTACTCGGCATGATGCCAGCTGTATTCAATCTTGATGCAATTTCTGAGTTTGATCGTCAATGTGAAGATCCAACGGTACCAGTAAACGTGCAGTATTGAATCGGAAATAACTACGAGACTCGCAGAACTAGTAACAAGAACTGCAGTCTGCAATGTTACGCGACTTTACTGTAGTCGGCATGATGCCAGCTGTATTCAATCTTAATGCCATATCTGTGTTTGATCGTCCATGTGAAGGTCAAACGTTACCAGTAAACGTTTAGTATTGCATCGGAAATAACTACGAGACTCGCAGGACCTGTTACAAGAAGAGCATTCTGCAACGTTACTCGGCTTTACAGTAATCGTCATTATGCCAGCTATATTCAATCTTGATGCAATTTCTGTGTTTGATCGTCAATGTGAAGGTGCAAAGTCAGCATTGAACGTGCAGTATTGCATCGGATGTTACTACGTGTCTCGCAGAACTAGTTCCAAAACCGCAGTCTGTCACTTACTGGACTTTACAGAAGTCGGCATGATGCCAGCTGTATTTAATCTTGATGCAATTTCTGTGTTTGATCGTCAATGTTAAGGTCCAACGTTACCAGTAAAAGTGCAGTATTGTATCGGAAATAACTACGAGACCCGCAGGACTAGTTCCAAGAACAGCAGTCTGCAACGTTTTTCGACTTTGCAGTAATCGGCATGATGCCAGCTGTACTCAAACGTGATGTTATTTCTGTGTACCATCGTCAATGTGAAGGTCCAACGTTACCAGTATACGTGCAGTATTGCATCGGAAATAACTACGAGACACCCAGGACTAGTTCCAAGTACAGCAGTCTGCATCTTTGTTCGACTTTACAGTAAACGACATGATACAAGCTGTACTTAATCTTGATGCAAATTCTGTGTAACATCGTCAATGTGAAGGTCCAACGTTACCAGTAAACTTGCAGTATTGCATCCGAAATAACTACGAGACTCGCAGGACTAGATCCAAGAACAGCAGTTTGCAACGTTACTCGACTTTACAGTAATCGGCATGATGCCAGCTGTTCTTAATCTTGATGAATTTCTGTGAACAATCGGCAATGTGAAGGTCCAACGTTACCAGAAAATGTGCAGTTTTGCATCGGAAACAACTACGAGACAAGCAGGACTAGATCCAAGAACAGCAGTCTGTCACGTAACTCGACTTTACCGTAAGCGGCATGATACCAGCTGTATTCAATCTAGATGCAATATCTGAGTTTGATCGTCAATGTGAAGGTCCAACGTTACCAGTAACGGTGCAGTATTACATCGGAAATAACTACGAGACTCGCAGGACTAGTTCCAAATACAGCAGTCTGCAATGTTACTTGACTTTACAGTAGTCGGCATGATGCCAGCTGTATGCAATATTGATGCAATTTCTGTGTTTGATCATCAATGTTAAGGTCCACCGTTACCAGTAAAAGTGCAGTATTGTATTGGATATAATTACGAGACTCGCTGGACTAGTTCCAAGAACAGCGGTCTGCAACGTTGTTCGACTTTACAGTAATCGGCATGATGCCAGCTGTACTCAAACTTGATGCAATTTCTGTGTACCATCGTCAATGTGAAGGTCCAACGTTACCAGTAAACGTGCAGTGTTGCATCGGAAATAACTACGAGACTCGTAGGACTAGTTCCAAGTACAGCAGTCTCCAAGTTGTTCGACATTACAGTAATCGGCATGATGCCAGCTGTTCTTAATCTTGATGCAATTTCTGTGAACCATCGGCAATGTGAAGGTCCAACGTTACCAGTAAATGTGCAGTTTTACATCGGAAATAACTACGAGACAAGCAGGACTAGATCCAAGAACAGCAGTCTGTCACGTAACTCGACTTTACCGTAAGCGGCATGATACCAGCTGTATTCAATCTTGATGCAATATCTGAGTTTGATCGTCAATGTGAAGAACCAACGTTACCAATAAACGTGCAGTATTGCATCGGAAATAACTATGAGACTCACAGGACTAGTTCCAAGAACTGCAGTCTTCAATGTTACTCGACTTTACAGTAGTCGGCATGATGCCAGATGTATTCACTCTTATTGCAATTTCTGTGATCGATCGTGAAGGTGTTTGTCAAAGGTTATCAGTAAACGTGCTGTATTGCATCGGAAACAACTACTAAATGCGCAGGTCTACTTCAAAGAACTGCAGTCTGCTATGCTACGTGAATTTACAGTAGTCAGCATAATGCCAGCTGTATGGAATCTTGATGCATTTTCTGTGTTTGACCGTCAATGTGAAGGTAATAAGTTACCAGTAAACGTGCAGTATTGCATCGGAAATAACTACTAGACTCGCAGGACTTGTTCCAAGAACAGCATTCTGGAACGTTACTCGACTTTACAGTAATCGGTATGACGCCAGCTGTACTCAATGTGGATGCAATTTCAGTGTACCATCGTCAATGTGAAGGTCCAACGTTACCAGTAAAGGTGCAGTATTGCATCGGAAATAACTACGAGCCTCGCAGGACTAGTTCCAAGAACAACAGTCTGTCACTTTACTCGACTTTACCGTAATCGTTATGATGCCAGCGGTATTTAATCTTGATGCAGTTTCTGTGTACCACAGTCAATGTGAAGGTCCAACGTTACCACTAAACGTGCAGTATTGCATCGGAAATAACTACGAGACTCGCTTGACTAGTTCCAAGGACTCCAGTCTGCAATGTTACGCGACTTTACAGTATTCGGCATGATAACAGCTGTATTCAATCTAGATGCAATTTCTGTGTACCATCGTCAATGTGAAGGTCCAACGTTACCAGTAAACTTGTAGTATTGCATCGGAAAAAACAACGAGACTCGCAGGACCTGTTCCAAGAACAGCATTCTCCAACGTTACTCAACTTTACAGTAATCGGCATGACGCCAGCTGTACTCAATCTTGATGCAATTTCTTTGTACCATCGTCAATTTGAATGTCCAACGTTACCAGTAAACGTGCAGTATTGCATCGGAAATAATTACGAGACTCGCAGGACTAGTTCGAAGAGCAGCACTCTGCAACGTTGTTCGACTTTACAGTAAACGGCATGATGCCAGCTGTACTCAATCTCGATTCAATTTCTGTGTACCTTCGTCAATATGAAGGTCAAATGTTACCAGTAAACGTGCAGTATTGCATCGGAAATAACTACGAGATTCGCAGGGCTAGTTCCAACTACAGCAGTCTGCAACGTTGTTTGACTTTACAGTAATCGGCATGATGAAAGCTGTACTTAATCTTGATGCAATTTCTGTGCACTATCGTCAATGTGAAGGTCCAACGTTACCAGTAAACGTGCAGTGTTGCATCGGAAATAACTACGAGACTCGCAGGACTAGTTCCAAGTACAGCAGTCTGCAACGTTGTTCGACTTTACAGTAATCGGCATGATGCAAGCTGTCCTTAATCTTGATGCAATTTCTGTGAACCATCGGCAATGTGAAGGTCCAACGTTACCAGTAAATGTGCAGTATTGCATCGGAAATAACTAAGAGACTCGCAGAACTATTTCCAAGAACAGCAGTTTGCAACGCTACTCGACTTTACAGTAATCTGCATGATGCCTCCTGTACTCAATCTTGATGCAATTTCTGTGTGCCATCGTCAATGTGAAGGTCCAATGTTACCAGTAAAGGTGCAGTATTGCATCGGAAATACATACGAGACTCGCAAGACTAGTTCCAAGAACAGCAGTCTGCAACGTTAGTCGTCTTTACAGTAATCGGCATGATGCTAGTTGTACTCAAACTTGATGCAATTTCTGTGTACCATCGTCACTGTGAAGGTCCAATGTTACCAGTAAACGTGCAGTATTGCTTCGGAAATAACTATGAGACTTGCAGGAATTGTTAAAAGAACAGCAGTCTGCAATGTTACTTGACTTTACAGTAGTCTGCATGATGCCAGCTGTATGCAATATTGATGCAATTTCTGTGTTTGATCGTCAATGTTGAGGTCCAACGTTACCAGTAAAAGTGCAGAATTGTATCGGATATAATTACGAGACTCGCTGGACTAGTTCCAATAACAGTGGTCTGCAACGCTATTCGACTTTACAGTAATCGGCATGATGCCAGCTGTACTCAAACTTGATGCAATTTCTGTGAACCATCGTCAATGTGAAGGTCCAGTGTTACCGGTAAACGTCCAGTATTGCATGGGAAATAACTACGAGATTCGCAGGGGTAGTTCCAAGTACAGCAGTCTGCAACGTTGTTTGAATGTACAGTAATCGGCATGATGAAAGCTGTACTTAATCTTGATGCAGTTTCTGTGTACCATCGTCAATGTGAAGGTCCAACGTTACCAGTAAACGTGCAATGTTGCATCGGAAATAACTACGAGATTCGCATGACTAGTTCCAAGTACAGCAGTCTGCAACGTTGTTCGACTTTACAGTAATCGGCATGATGCCAGCTGTCCTTAATCTTGATGCAATTTCTGTGAACCATCGGCATTGGGAAGGTCCAACGTTACCAGAAAAAGTGCAGTTTTACATCGGAAATAACTACGAGACCAGCAGGACTAGATCCAAGAACAGCAGACTGTCACGTAACTCGACTTTACCGTAAGCGGCATGATACCAGCTGTATTCCATCTTGATGCAGTATCTGAGTTTGATCGTCAATGTGAAGGTTCAACGTTACCAGTAAACGTGCAGTATTGCATCGGAAATAACTATGAGACTCGCAGGACTAGTTCCAAGAACAGCAGTCTGCAACGTTGTTCGACTTTAGAGTAATCGGCATGATGCCAGCTGTACTCAATCTTGATGCAATTTCTGTGTACCACCGTCAATGTGAATTTCCAACGTTACCAGTAAACGTGCAGTATTGTATCAGAAATAACTACTAGACTCGCAGGACTTGTTCCAAGAACAGCATTCTGGAACGTTACTCGACTTTACAGTAATCGGTATGACGGCAGCGGTACTCAATGTGGATGCAATTTCTGTGTACCATCGTCAATGTGAAGGTCCAACGTTACCAGTAAACGTGCAGTCTTGCATTGGATATAACTACGAGACTCGCAGGACTCGTTCCAAGAACTGCAGTCTGCAATGTTTTCGACTTTACAGTAGTCGGCATGTTGCCAGATGTATTCACTCTTATTGCAATTTCTGTGTTCGATCGTAAAGGTGATTGTCCAACGTTACCAGTAAACGTGCAGTATTGCATCGGAAATAACTATGAGACTCGCAGGACTAGTTCCAAGTACAGCAGTCTGCAACGTTCTTCGACTTTACATTAATCGGCATGATGCCAGCTGTCCTTAATCTTGATGCAATTTCTGTGAACCATCATCAATGTGAAGGTCCAGTGTTACCAGTAAATGTGCAGTTTTGGATCGAAAATAACTACGAGACAAGCAGGACTAGATCCAAGAAGAGCAGTCTGTCATGTAACTCGACTTTACCGTAAGCGGCATGATACCAGCTGCATTCAATCTTGATGCAATATCTGAGTTTGACCGTCAATATGATGGTCTAACGTTACCAGTAAATTGCAGTATTGCATCGGAAATAACTACGAGGCTCGCAGGACTAGTTCCACATACAGCAGTCGGCAATGTTACTTGACTTTACAGTAGTCGGCATGATGCCAGCTGTATGCAATATTGATGCATTTTCTGTGTTTGATCGTGTATGTGAAGGTCCAACGTTACCAGTAAACGTTCAGTATTGCATCGGAAATAGTTACGAGACTCGCAGGATTAGTTCCAACAACTGCTGTCTGCAATGTTACGCGACTTTACAGTAGTCGGCTAGATGCCAGTTGTATACGTTCTTGATGGAATTTCTGTATTTGATCGTCAATGAGAAGGTACAACGTAACCAGTAAAGGTGCAGTATTGCATCGGAAATAACTACGAGACTCGTAGGAATAGTTCCAAGAACTGCAGTCTGCAACGTTGTTCGACTTTACAGTAATCGGCATGATGCCAGCTGTACTCAATCTTGATGCAATTTCTGTGTACCACCGTCAATGTGAAGGTACAACGTTACCAGTAAACGTGCAGTATTGCATCGGAAATAACTACTAGACTCGCAGGACTTCTTCCAAGAACAGCATTCTGGAACGTTACTCGACTTTACAGTAATCGGTATGACGCCAGCTGTACTCAATGTGGATGCAATTTCAGTGTACCATCGTCAATGTGAAGGTCCAACGTTACCAGTAAAGGTGCAGTATTGCATCGGAAATAACTACGAGCCTCGCAGGACTAGTTCCAAGAACAACAGTCTGTCACTTTACTCGACTTTACCGTAATCGTTATGATGCCAGCGGTATTTAATCTTGATGCAGTTTCTGTGTACCACAGTCAATGTGAAGGTCCAACGTTACCACTAAACGTGCAGTATTGCATCGGAAATAACTACGAGACTCGCTTGACTAGTTCCAAGGACTCCAGTCTGCAATGTTACGCGACTTTACAGTATTCGGCATGATAACAGCTGTATTCAATCTAGATGCAATTTCTGTGTACCATCGTCAATGTGAAGGTCCAACGTTACCAGTAAACTTGTAGTATTGCATCGGAAAAAACAACGAGACTCGCAGGACCTGTTCCAAGAACAGCATTCTCCAACGTTACTCAACTTTACAGTAATCGGCATGACGCCAGCTGTACTCAATCTTGATGCAATTTCTTTGTACCATCGTCAATTTGAATGTCCAACGTTACCAGTAAACGTGCAGTATTGCATCGGAAATAATTACGAGACTCGCAGGACTAGTTCGAAGAGCAGCACTCTGCAACGTTGTTCGACTTTACAGTAAACGGCATGATGCCAGCTGTACTCAATCTCGATTCAATTTCTGTGTACCTTCGTCAATATGAAGGTCAAATGTTACCAGTAAACGTGCAGTATTGCATCGGAAATAACTACGAGATTCGCAGGGCTAGTTCCAACTACAGCAGTCTGCAACGTTGTTTGACTTTACAGTAATCGGCATGATGAAAGCTGTACTTAATCTTGATGCAATTTCTGTGCACTATCGTCAATGTGAAGGTCCAACGTTACCAGTAAACGTGCAGTGTTGCATCGGAAATAACTACGAGACTCGCAGGACTAGTTCCAAGTACAGCAGTCTGCAACGTTGTTCGACTTTACAGTAATCGGCATGATGCAAGCTGTCCTTAATCTTGATGCAATTTCTGTGAACCATCGGCAATGTGAAGGTCCAACGTTACCAGTAAATGTGCAGTATTGCATCGGAAATAACTAAGAGACTCGCAGAACTATTTCCAAGAACAGCAGTTTGCAACGCTACTCGACTTTACAGTAATCTGCATGATGCCTCCTGTACTCAATCTTGATGCAATTTCTGTGTGCCATCGTCAATGTGAAGGTCCAATGTTACCAGTAAAGGTGCAGTATTGCATCGGAAATACATACGAGACTCGCAAGACTAGTTCCAAGAACAGCAGTCTGCAACGTTAGTCGTCTTTACAGTAATCGGCATGATGCTAGTTGTACTCAAACTTGATGCAATTTCTGTGTACCATCGTCACTGTGAAGGTCCAATGTTACCAGTAAAGGTGCAGTATTGCTTCGGAAATAACTATGAGACTTGCAGGAATTGTTAAAAGAACAGCAGTCTGCAATGTTACTTGACTTTACAGTAGTCTGCATGATGCCAGCTGTATGCAATATTGATGCAATTTCTGTGTTTGATCGTCAATGTTGAGGTCCAACGTTACCAGTAAAAGTGCAGAATTGTATCGGATATAATTACGAGACTCGCTGGACTAGTTCCAATAACAGTGGTCTGCAACGCTATTCGACTTTACAGTAATCGGCATGATGCCAGCTGTACTCAAACTTGATGCAATTTCTGTGAACCATCGTCAATGTGAAGGTCCAGTGTTACCGGTAAACGTCCAGTATTGCATGGGAAATAACTACGAGATTCGCAGGGGTAGTTCCAAGTACAGCAGTCTGCAACGTTGTTTGAATGTACAGTAATCGGCATGATGAAAGCTGTACTTAATCTTGATGCAGTTTCTGTGTACCATCGTCAATGTGAAGGTCCAACGTTACCAGTAAACGTGCAATGTTGCATCGGAAATAACTACGAGATTCGCATGACTAGTTCCAAGTACAGCAGTCTGCAACGTTGTTCGACTTTACAGTAATCGGCATGATGCCAGCTGTCCTTAATCTTGATGCAATTTCTGTGAACCATCGGCATTGGGAAGGTCCAACGTTACCAGAAAAAGTGCAGTTTTACATCGGAAATAACTACGAGACCAGCAGGACTAGATCCAAGAACAGCAGACTGTCACGTAACTCGACTTTACCGTAAGCGGCATGATACCAGCTGTATTCCATCTTGATGCAGTATCTGAGTTTGATCGTCAATGTGAAGGTTCAACGTTACCAGTAAACGTGCAGTATTGCATCGGAAATAACTATGAGACTCGCAGGACTAGTTCCAAGAACAGCAGTCTGCAACGTTGTTCGACTTTAGAGTAATCGGCATGATGCCAGCTGTACTCAATCTTGATGCAATTTCTGTGTACCACCGTCAATGTGAATTTCCAACGTTACCAGTAAACGTGCAGTATTGTATCAGAAATAACTACTAGACTCGCAGGACTTGTTCCAAGAACAGCATTCTGGAACGTTACTCGACTTTACAGTAATCGGTATGACGGCAGCGGTACTCAATGTGGATGCAATTTCTGTGTACCATCGTCAATGTGAAGGTCCAACGTTACCAGTAAACGTGCAGTCTTGCATTGGATATAACTACGAGACTCGCAGGACTCGTTCCAAGAACTGCAGTCTGCAATGTTTTCGACTTTACAGTAGTCGGCATGTTGCCAGATGTATTCACTCTTATTGCAATTTCTGTGTTCGATCGTAAAGGTGATTGTCCAACGTTACCAGTAAACGTGCAGTATTGCATCGGAAATAACTATGAGACTCGCAGGACTAGTTCCAAGTACAGCAGTCTGCAACGTTCTTCGACTTTACATTAATCGGCATGATGCCAGCTGTCCTTAATCTTGATGCAATTTCTGTGAACCATCATCAATGTGAAGGTCCAGTGTTACCAGTAAATGTGCAGTTTTGGATCGAAAATAACTACGAGACAAGCAGGACTAGATCCAAGAAGAGCAGTCTGTCATGTAACTCGACTTTACCGTAAGCGGCATGATACCAGCTGCATTCAATCTTGATGCAATATCTGAGTTTGACCGTCAATATGATGGTCTAACGTTACCAGTAAATTGCAGTATTGCATCGGAAATAACTACGAGGCTCGCAGGACTAGTTCCACATACAGCAGTCGGCAATGTTACTTGACTTTACAGTAGTCGGCATGATGCCAGCTGTATGCAATATTGATGCATTTTCTGTGTTTGATCGTGTATGTGAAGGTCCAACGTTACCAGTAAACGTTCAGTATTGCATCGGAAATAGTTACGAGACTCGCAGGATTAGTTCCAACAACTGCTGTCTGCAATGTTACGCGACTTTACAGTAGTCGGCTAGATGCCAGTTGTATACGTTCTTGATGGAATTTCTGTATTTGATCGTCAATGAGAAGGTACAACGTAACCAGTAAAGGTGCAGTATTGCATCGGAAATAACTACGAGACTCGTAGGAATAGTTCCAAGAACTGCAGTCTGCAACGTTGTTCGACTTTACAGTAATCGGCATGATGCCAGCTGTACTCAATCTTGATGCAATTTCTGTGTACCACCGTCAATGTGAAGGTACAACGTTACCAGTAAACGTGCAGTATTGCATCGGAAATAACTACTAGACTCGCAGGACTTCTTCCAAGAACAGCATTCTGGAACGTTACTCGACTTTACAGTAATCGGTATGACGCCAGCTGTACTCAATGTGGATGCAATTTCTGTGTACCATCGTCAATGTGAAGGTCCAACATTACCAGTAAACGTGCAGTATTGCATTGGATATAACTACGAGACTCGCAGGACTAGTTCAATGAACTGCAGTCTGCAATGTTACGCGACTTTACAGTAGTCGGCTATATGCCAGTTGTATACGATCTTGATGCAATTTCTGTGTTTGATCGTCAATGTGAAGGTCCAACGTTACCACTGAACGTGCAGTATTGCATCGGAAATAACTACGAGACTCGCAGGACTAGTTCCAAGAACTGCAGTCTGCAATGTTTTCGACTTTACAGTAGTCGGCATGTTGCCAGATGTATTCACTCTTATTGCAATTTCTGTGTTCGATCGTAAAGGTGATTGTCCAACGTTACCAGTAAACGTGCTGTATTGCATCGGAAATAACTACTAGACTCGCAGGTCTAGTTCGAAGAACTGCTGTCTGCTATGTTACGCGACTTTGCAGTAGTCGGCATAATGCCAGCTGTATTCAATATTGAAGCAATTTCTGTGTTTGATCGTCTATGTGAAGGTCCAACATTATCAGTAAGTGCAGTATTGCATCGTAAATAACTACGAGACTCGCAGGACTAGTTCCACATACAGCAGTCGGCAATGTTACTTGACTTTACAGTAGTCGGCATGATGTCAGCTGTTTGCAATATTGATGCATTTTCTGTGTTTGATCGTCTATGTGAAGGTCCAACGTTACCAGTAAACGTGCAGTATTGCATCGGAAATAGCTACGAGACTCGCAGGATTAGTTCCAAGAACTGCAGTCTGCAATGTTACGCGACTTTACAGTAGTCGTCTAGATGCCAGTTGTATACGATCTTGATGCAATTTCTGTATTTGATCGTCAATGAGAAGGTACAACGTAACCAGTAAAGGTGCAGTATTGCATCGGAAATAACTACGAGCCTCGCAGGACTAGTTCCAAGAACTGCATTGTGCAATGTTACTCGACTTTACAGTAGTCGGCACGATGCCAGCTGTCCTTAATCTTGATGCAATTTCTGTGTTCCATCGTCAATTTGATGGTCCAACGTTACCAGTAAAGGTGCAGTATTGCATCGGAAATAACTACGAGACCTGTAGGACTAGTTCCAAGAACAGCAGTCTCTAACGTTGTTCGACTTTACTGTAATCGGCATGATGCCAGCTATACTCAATCTTGATGCAATTTCTGTGTACCACCATCAATGTGAAGGTCCATCGTTACCAGTAAACGTGCAGTATTGCATCGGAAATAACTACGAATCTCGCAGGACTAGATCAAAGAACAGCATTCTGTCACGTTATTCGACTTTACCGTAATCGGTATGATAATAGCTGTATTTAATCTTGATGCAATTTCTGTGTTTGATCGTCAATGTGAAGTTCCAACGTTAAAACTAAATGTGCAATATTGCATCGGAAATAACTACAAGACTCGCAGGACTAGTTCAAACTACAGCAGTGTGCAATGTTACGCGACATTACAATAGTCGGCACGATGCCAGCTGTATGCAATCTTTATGCATTTTCTGTGTATGATCGTCTATTTGAAGGTTCGGTGTTACCAGTAAACGTGCAGTATTGCATCTGAAATAACTACGAGACTAGCAGGACCTGTTCCAAGAACAGCATTCTCCAACGTTACTCGACTTTACAGTAATTGGCATGACGCCAGCTGTACTCAATCTTGATGCAATTTCTGTGTACCATCGTCAATGTGAAGGACCAACATTATGAGTAAACGTGCAGTATTGCATCGGAAATAACTACGAGATTCGCAGTACTAGTTCCAAGAACAGCAGTTTGCAAAGTTACTCGAGTTTACAGAAATCGTCATGATGCCAGCTGTACTCGATCTTGATGTTATTTCTGTGTTCCATCGTCAATGTGAAGGTCCAACGTTACCAGTAAACGTGCAGTATTGCATCGGAAATAAGTACGAGACTCGCACGTCTATTTCCAAGTACTGGAGTTTGCAACGTTGTTCGACTTTACAGTATTCGGCATGATGCCAGCTGTCCTTAATCTTGATGCAATTTCTGTGTTCCATCGTCAATTTGATGGTCCAACGTTACCAGTAAAGGTGCAGTATTGCATCGGAAATAAGTACGAGACCTGTAGGACTAGTTCCAAGATTAGCAGTCTCTAACGTTGTTCGACTTTACAGTAATCGGCATGATGCCAGCTGTACTCAATCTTGATGCAATTTCTGTGTACCACCATCAATGTGAAGGTCCATCGTTACCAGTAAAAGTGCAGTATTGCATCGGAAATAACTACGAATCTCGCAGGACTAGATCAAAGAACACCAGTCTGTCACGTTATTCGACTTTACAGTAGTCGGCATAATGCCAGCTGTATTTAAACTTGATGCAATTTCTGTGTTTGATCGTCAATGTGAAGGTAATACGTTACCAGTAAACGTGCAGTATTGCATCGGAAATAAATACGAATCTCGCAGGACTAGTTCCAATTACTGCAGTCTGCAATGTTTAGCGACTTTACAGTAGTCGGCATGATGCCAGCTGTATGCAATCTTGATGCATTTTCTGTGTTTGATCGTCTATGTGAAGGTCCAGCATTACCAGTGAACGTGCAGTATTGCATCGTAAATAACTACTAGACTCGCAGGACTTGTTCCAAGAACAGCAGTGTGCAACGTTACTCGACTTTACAGTAATCGGTATAAAGCCAGCTATACTAAATCTGGATACAATTTCTGTGTACGATCGTCAATATGAAGGTCCAACGTTACCAGTAAACGTGCAGTATTGCATCGGAAATAACTACGAGACTCGCAGGACTACTTCCACGAACAACAGTCTGTCACGTTACACGTCTTTACCGTAATCGGCATGATGGCAGCTGTATTTAATCTTGATGCAATTTCTGTGTTTGATCGTCAATGTGAAGGTCCAACGTTACCACTAAACGTGCAGTATTGCATGGAAAAAAACTACGAGACTCGCTTAACTAGTTCCAAGAACTGCAGTCTGCAATGTTACGCGACTTGACAGTATTCGGTGAGATAAAAGCTATATTCAATCTTGATGCAATTTCTGTGTACCATCGTCAATGTGATGGTCCAACGTTACCAGTAAACGTGCAGTATTGCAACGGAAATAACTACGAGACTCGCACGACGTGTTCCAAGAACGGCATTATCCAACGTTACTCGACTTTACAGTAATCGGCATGACGCCAGCTGTACTCAATCTTGATGCAATTTCTGTGTACCATCGTCAATTGGAATGTCCAACGTTACCAGTAAACGTGCAGTATTGCATCGGAAGTAACTACGAGACTCGCAGGACTTGTTCAAGAACAGCATTCTGCAATGTTACTCGACTTCACAGGAATCGGTATGACGCCAGCTGTACTCAATCTTGACGCAATTTCTGTGTACCATCGTCAATTTGAATTTCCAACGTTACCAGTAAACGTGCAGTATTGCATCGGAAATAACTACGAGACTCGCAGGAACTGTTCAAAGAACATTATTCTCCAACGTTACTCGACTTTACAGAAAACGGCATGACGCCAGCTGTACTCAATCTTGATGCAATTTCAGTGTACTATCGTCAATTTTAATTTCCAACGTTACCAGTAAACGTGCAGTATTGCATCGGAAATAATTACGAGACTCGCAGGACTAGTTCCAAGTACAGCAGTCTGCAACGTTACACGACTTTTCAGAAATCAGCATGATGCCATCTGTACTCTACCTTGATGCAATTTCTGTGTACCATCGACAATGTAAGGTCCAACGTTACCAGTAAACATGCAGTATTGCATCGGAAATAACTACGAGAGTCGCATGACTAGTTCCAAGAACAGCAGTTTGCAAATTTACTCGACTTTACAGTAATCGGCATGATGCCAGCTGTACTCAATCTTGATGCAATGTCTGTGTACCATCGTCAATGTGAAGGTCCAATGTTACCAGTAAACGTGCAGTATTACATCGGAAATAACTACGAAACTCGCAGGACTAGTTCCAATTACAGCAGTCTGCAATGTTACTTGACTTTACAGTAGTCGGCATGATGCCAGCTGTATGCAATACTGATGCATTTTCTGTGTTTTATCGTCTATGTGAAGGTTCAACGTTACCAGTAAATGTGCAGTATTGCATCGGAAGTAACTATGACACTCGCAGGACTAGTTCCAAGAACAACCCTCTGCAACGTTGTTCGACATTACAGTAATCGGCATGATGCCACCTGTACTCAATCTTGATGCAATTTCTGTGTACCACCGTCAATGAGAAGGTCCAACGTTACCAGATAACGTGCAGTATTGCATCGGAATTAACTACGAGTCTCGCTGGACTATTTCCAAGAACAGCAGTCCGCAAAGTTGTTCGACTTTACAGTAATCGGCATGATGCCAGCTGTACTCAATCTTATTGCAATTTCTGTGTTCGATCGTCAAGGTGATTGTCCAACGTTACCAGTAAACGTGGTGTATTGCATCGGTAATAACTACGAGACTCGCAGGTATTGTTCGAAGAACTGCAGTCTGCAATGTTACGCGTCTTTACAGTAGTTGGCTAGATGATAGTTGTATACAATCTTCATGCAATTACTGTATTTGATCGTCAATGAGAAGGTCCAACGTAACCAGAAATGTTGCAGTATTGCATCGGAAATAACTACGAGTCTCGCAGGACTAGTTCCAATAACAACAGTCTGTCACGTTACTCGACTTTACCGTAATCGGTATGATAATAGCTGTATTTAATCTTGATGCTATTTCTGTGTTTGATCGTCAATGTGTATGTCCAACGTTACCACTAAACGTGCAGTATTGCATCGGAAATAACTACGAGACTCGCAGGTCTAGTTCCAAGAACTGCAGTCTGCAATGTTACGCGACATTACAGTAGTTGGCATGATGCCAGCTGTATGCAATCTTGATGAATTTTCTGTGTTTGATCGTCAATGTGAAGGTACAACGTTACCAGGAAACGTGCAGTATAGCATCGGAAATAACAACGAGACTCGCAGGAATAGTTCCAAGAACACCAATCTGCAACATTGTTCGGCTTTACAGTAATTTGCAGGATGCCAGCTGTACTCAATCTTGATGCAATTTCTGTGTACCACCGTCAATGTGAAGGTCCAACGTTACCAGTAAACGTGCAGTATTGCATCGGAAATAACTACGAGACTCGCAGGACTAGTTCCAAGTACTGCAGTCTGCAATGTTACGCGACTGTACAGTAGTCGGCACGATGAATGCTGCATGCAATCTTGATGCATTTTCTGTGTTTCATCGTCTATGTGAAGGTCCAGCGTTACCAGTAAACGTGCAGTATTGCATCGGAAATAAGTACTAGACTCGCATGACTTGTTCCAAGAACAGCATTCTGGAACGTTACTCGACTTTACAGTAATCGGTATGACGCCAGCTGTACTCAATGTGGATGCAATTTCTGTGTACCATCGTCATTGTGAAGGTCCAACGGTACCAGTAAACGTGCAGTATTGCATCGGAAATAACTACGAGACTCACAGGACTAGTTCCAAGAACTGCAGTCTGCAATGTTACTCGACTTTAGAGTAGTCGGCATGATGCCAGCTGTATTTAATCTTGATGAATTTTCTGTGTTTGATCGTTTATGTGAAGGTTCAGTGTTACCAGTAAACGTGCAGTATTGCATCGGAAATAACTGCGAGACTCGCAGGACCTGTTCCAAGAACGGCATTCTCCAACGTTACTCGACTTTACAGTAATCGGCATGACGCCAGCTGTACTCAATCTTGATGCAATTTCTGTGCACCATCGTCAATGTGAAGGACCAAAATTACCAGTAAACGTGCAGTATTACATCGGAAATAACTACGAGACTCGCAGTACTAGTTCCAAGAACAGCAATTTGCAACGTTGTTCGACTTTACAGTAATCGGCATGATGCCAGCTGTCCTTATTCATGATGCAATTTCTGTGTACGACCATCAATATGAAGGTCCTTCGTTACCCGTAAACGTGCAATTCTGCATCGGAAATAACTACGGATCTCGCAGGACTAGCTCAAAGAACAGCAGACTGTCACATTATTAGACTTTACAGTAGTCGGCATAATGCCAACTGTATTCAATTTTGATGCAAATTCTGTGTTTGATCGTCAATGTGAAGGTCCAACGTTACCAGTAAACGTGCAGTATAGCATCGGAAATAACAACGAGATTCGCAGGACTAGTTCCAAGAACAGCTGTCTTCAACATTGTTCGGCTTTACAGTAATTGGCAGGATGACAGCTGTACTTAATCTTGATGCAATTTCTGTGTACCACCGTCAATGTGAAGGTCAAACGTTACCAGTAAACGTGCAGTATTGCATAGGAAACAACTACGAGACTTGGAGAACAAGTTTCAAAAAACTGCAGTCTGCAATGTGACGCGACTTTACAGTACTCGTCATAATGCCAGGTGTAATCAATTTTGGTACAATTTCTGTGTTTGATCGTCAATGTGATGGTCCAACGTTACCAGTGAAGGTGCAGTATTGCATCGGAAATAACTACTAGACTCGCAGGACTATTTCTTAGAACGTCAGTCTCTCACGTTACTCGACTTTACAGTAATCGGCATGATGCCAGCTGTACTCAATCTTGATGGAATTTCTGTGTACCATCGTCAATGTGAAGGTCCAACGTACCAGTAAACGTGCAGTATTGCATCGGAAATAACTACGAGACTTGCAGGACTAGTTCCAAGTACAGCAGTCTGCAACGTTACTCGACTTTACAGAACTCGGCATGATGCCAGCTGTACTCAATCTTGATGCAATTTCTGTGTACCATCGTCAATGTGAAGGTCGATCGTTACCAGTAAACGTGCAGTATTGCTTCGGAAATAGCTACAAGACTCGCAGGACTAGTTCCAAGAACAGCAGTTTGCAAAGTTAAATGACTTTACAGTAATCGGCTGATACCAGCTGCACTCAATCTTGATGCAATTTCTGTGCACTATCGTGAATGTAAAGGTCCAATGTTACCAGTAAACGCGCAGTATTGCATTGGAAATAACTACGAAACTCGCAGGACTAGTTTCAAGTACTGCAATCTGCAACGTTGTTCGACTTTACAGTATTCGGCATGATACCAGCTGTACTTAATCTTGATGCAATTTCTGTGTACCATCGTCAATGTGAAGGTCCAACGTTAACAGGAAACGTGTAGTATTGCATCGGAAACAACTACCAGACTCGCAGGATTACTTCCCAGTACAGCAGTCTGCAACGTTGTTCGACTTTACAGTAATCGGCATAATGCCAGCTGTATTTAATCTTGATCCAATTTCTGTGTTTTATCGTCAATGTGAAGGTCCAACATTACCACTAAACGTGCAGTATTGCATCGGAAATTACTACGAGTCTTTCAGGACTAGTTCAAAGAACCTGCTGTCTCCAACGTTACTGGACTTTACAGTAATCGGCATGATGCCAGCTGTACTGAATCTAGATGCAATTTCTGTGTACCATTGTCAATGTGAAGGTCCAACGTTACGAGTAAACTTGCAGTATTGATTCGGAAATAACAACGAGTTTCGCAGGACTAGTTCCAAGAACAGCAGTCTGCAACATTGTTCGGCTTTACAGTAATTGGCAGGATGCCAGCTGTACTTAATCTTGATGCAATTTCTGTGTACCAGCGTCAATGTGAAGGTCCAACGTTACCAGTAAACGTGCAGTATTGCATCGGAAACTACTACGAGACTCGGAGAACTAGTTCCAAAAACTGCAGTCTGCAATGTGACGCGACTTTACAGTAGTCGGCATGATGCCAGCTGTATTCAATCTTGTTACAATTTCTGTGTTCGATCGTCAAGGTGATTATCCAATTTACCAGTAAACGTGCTGTATTGCATCGGAAAAAACTACGAGTTTCGCAGGTCTAGTTCAAAGAACTACCGTCTGCAATGTTATGCGACTTTACAGTAGTCGGCATGATGAGAGCTGTATTCAATCTTGAAGCAATTTCTGTGTTTGATCGTCTATGTGAAGGTCCAAAGTTACCAGTAAACGTGCAGTATTGCATCGGAAATAACTATGAGACTCACAGGACTAGTTCCAAGAACACCAGTCTGCCACGCTACTCGACTTTATAATAATCGACATGATGCCAGCTGTACTCAATCTTGATGCTTTTTCTGTGTACCATCGTCAATTTGAAGGTCCAACGCTACCAGTAAACTTGCAGTATTGCATCAGAAATAACTACGAGACTCGTTTGACTAGTTCAAATGACTGCAGTCTGCAATGTTACGCGACTTTACAGTAGTCGGCATGATGCCAGCTGTATTCAATCTTGATATAATTTCTGAGTTTGATCGTCAATGTGAAGGTAAAACTTTACCAGTAAACGTGCAGTATTGCATCGGAAAAATCTACGAGGCTCGCAGGACTAGGTCCAATAACAGCAGTCTGCAACGATACTCGAATTTACAGTAAATGGCATGATGCCAGCTGTACCTAATCTTTATTAAATTTCTGTGTACCATCGTGAATGTGAAGGTCCAAAGTTACCAGTAAACGTGCAGCATTGCATCGGAAATAACTACGAGACTCGCAGGAGTAGTTCCAATAACAGCAGTGTGCAACGTTACTCGACCTTACAGTAATCGATATGATGCCAGCTGTACTTAATCTTGATGCAATTTCTGTGTACCATCGTCAATGTGAAGGTGCAACGTTATCAGTAAACGTGCAGTATGGCGTCGGAAATTACAACGAGACTCGTAGGACTAGTTCCAAGAACTGCAGTCTGCAATTTTACGCGACTTTACAGTAGTCGGCATGATGCCAGCTGAATTCAATCTCAATGCAATTTCTGTGTTCCATCGTCAAGGTGATTGTCCAATTTACCAGTAAACGTGCTGTATTGCATCGGAAATAACTACGGGAGTCGCAGGTCTAGTTCCAAGTACAGCAGTCTGCAACGTTAGTCGACTTTACAATAATCGCCATGATGCCAGCTGTACTCAATCTTGATGCAATTTCTGTGTACCATCGTCAATGTGAAGGTCGAACGTTACCAGTAAACATGCAGTATTGCATGGGAAATAACTACGAGACATGACTGAGCAGTTCCAAGAACTATAGTCTGCAATGTTACGCGACTTTACAGTAGTTGGCATGATGCCAGCTGTATTCAATCTCGATGCAATTTCTGAGTTTGATCGTCAATGCGAAGGTCCAACGTTACCAGTAAACGTGCAGTACTGCACTGGAAATAACTACGAGACTCACATGACTAGTTCCAAGAACAGCAGTCTGCAATGTTACGTGACTTTACAGTAGTCGTCATGATGTCTGCTGTATTGAATATTGGTACAATTTCAGTATTTGATCGTCAATGTGAAGGTCAAACGTTACCAATATAGGTGCAGTATTGCATCGGAAGTAACTACGAGACTCGCAGCACTAGTTCCAAGAACAGCAGTCTGTCACGTCAGGCGACATAACAGTAATAGGCGTGATGCCAGCTGTACTTAATCTTGATGCAATTTCTGTATACCATCATAAATGTGAAGGTACATAATCATCATTAAACGTGGAGTATTGCAACGGAAATAACTACGATACTCGCAGGAGTAGTTCAAAAAACTGCAGTCTGCAATGTTACGGGACGTTACAGTAGTAGGCATGATGCCTGCTGTATTGTATCTTGCTGCAGTTTCTGTGTTTAATCGTCAATTTGAAGGTCCAACGTTACCAGTAAACGTGCAGTATTGCATCGGATATAACTACGAGACCCCCAGGACTAGTTCCATGAACAGCAAACTACAACGTTACTCGAATTTACATTAAATGGCATGATGCCAGCTGTACTCAATCTTGATGCAATTTCTGTGTACCATCGTCAATGTGAAGGTCCAATGATACCAGTATACGTGCAGTATTGCATCGGAAATAACTACGAGACTCGCAGGACTAGTTCCAAGATCTGCAGTCTGCAATGTGACGCGACTTTACAATACTCGTCATAATGCCAGCTGTATTCAATCTTGGTACAATTTCTGTGTTTGATCGTCAATGTGAAGGGCCAACGTTACCAGTAAAGGTGCAGTATTGCATCGGAAATAACTACGAGACTCGCATGACTAGTTCTTAGAACATCAGTCTCTCACGTTACTCGACATTACACTAATCGGCATGATGCCAGCTGTAATCAATCTTGATCCATTTTGTGTGTACCGTCGTCAATGTGAAGGTCCAACGTTACCAGTAAACGTGCAGTATTGCATCGGAAATAACTACGAGACTCGCAGGGCTAGTTCCAAGAACAGCAGCCTGCAACATCACTCCACTTTACAGTAATCGGCATGATGCCAGCTGTATTCAATCTTTGGGCAATTTCTGTGTTTGATCGTCTATGTGAACGTCCAAAGTTACCAGTAAACGTGCAGTATTGCATCGGATATAACTACGAAACTCGCAGGAATTAATTCAAAAAACTGTAGTGTGCAATGTTACGGGACGTTACAGTAGTCGGCATGATGCCAGGTGTATTCAATCTTGATGAAATTTCTGTGTTTGATCGTCAATGTGAAGGTCCAACCTTACCAGTGAACGTGCAATATTGCATCGCAAATTTCTAAGAGACACGCAGGACTAGTTAAAACAACGACAGTCTGTCACGTTACTCGACTTCACCGTAATCGGCTTAATGCCAGCTGTATTAAATCTTGATGCAATTTCTGTGTTTGATCGTCTATGTGAACGTCCATGGTTATCAGTATACGTGCAGTATTGCATCGGATATTACTACGAAACTCGCAGGACTTGTTGAAAGAACTACAATGTGCAATGTTACGGGACGTTAGAGTATTCGGCATGATGCCAGCTGTATTCATTCTTGATGCAATTTCTGTGTTTGATCGTCAATGTGAAGGTGCAACGTTACCAGTAAAGTTGCAGTATTGAATTGGAAATAAGTACGAGACTCGAAGGACTAGTTCCAAGAACAGCAGTCTGTCACATTTTTCGACATAACAGTAATCGGCATGATGCCAGATGTACTCAATCTTGATGCAATTTCTGTGTACCATCGTCAATGTGAAGGTCCAAAGTTACCAGTAAACGTGCAGTATTGCCAAGGAAATAACTACGAGACTCCCAGGACTAGTTACATGAACAGCAGACTGCACCGTTACTCGAATTTATAGTAATTGGCATGATGCCAGCTGTACTCAGTCTTGATGAAATTTCTGTGTTTGATCGTCTATGTGAAGCTCCAACGTTACCAGTAAACGTGCAGTATTGCATCGGAAATAACTACGCGACTCGCAGGACTAGTTTAAAGAACAGCAGCCTGCAATGTTACTCGACTTTACAGTAGTCGGCATGATGACAGCTGTATTCAATCTTGAAGCAATTTCTGTGTTTGATCGTCAATGTGAAGGTCCAAAGTTACCAGTAAAGTTGCAGTATTGCATCGGAAATAACTACGAGACTCGCATGACTAGTTCTTAGAACATCATTCTCTCACGTTACTCGACATTACACTACTCGGCATGATGCCAGCTGTAGTCAATCTTGATCCATTTTCTGTGTTTGATCGTCAATGTGAAGGTCCAAGGTTACCAGTAAACGTGCAGTATTGCATCGGAAATAACTACGAGACTCGCAGGGCTAGTTCCAAGTACAGCAGTCTCTAACGTTGCTCGACTTTACAGGAATCAGCATGATGACAGCTGTACTCAATTTTGATGCAATTTCTGTGCACCATTGTAAATGTGAAGGTCCATATTTATCATTAAACGTGCAGTATTGCATTGGAAATAACTAAGATACTCGCAGGACCAGTTCAAAAAACTGCAGTGTGCAATGTTACAGGACGTTACAGCAGTTGGCATGATGCCAGCTGTAAGCAATCTTGATGCAATTTCTGTGTGTGATCGACAATGTGAAGGTCCAACGTTACCAGTGAACGTGCAATATTGCATCGGAAATTACTACAGGACTCGCAGGACTGGTTAAAAGAACGACAGACTGTCACGTTACTCGACTTCACCGTAGTCGGCATGATGCCAGCTGTATTAAATCTTGATGCAATTTCAGTGGTTGATCGTCAATGTGAAGGTCCAACGTTACCAGTAAACGTGTAGTATTGCATCGGAAATAACTACGTGACTCGCAGGACTAGTTCAAAGAACAGCAGTCTGCAATGTTACTCGACTTTACAGTAATCGGCATGATGACAGCTGTATTCAATCTTGAGGCAATTTCTGTGTTTGATCGACAATGTGAAGGTCCAAAGTTACCAGTAAAGTTGCAGTATTGCATCGGAAATAACTACGAGTCTCGCATGACTAGTTCTTAAAACATCAGTCTCTCACGTTACTCTACATTACACTAATCGGCATGATGCCAGCTGTAATCAATCTTGATCCATTTTCTGTGTACCATCGTCAATGTGAAGGTCCAACGTTACCAGTAAACGTGCAGTATTGCATCGGAAATAAATACGAGACTCGCAGGGCTAGTTCCAAGTACAGCAGTCTGCAACATTACTCCACTTTACAGTAATCGGCATGATGCCAGCTGTATTCCATCTTTAGTCAATTTCTGTGTTTGATCGTCTATGTGAACGTCCAACGTTACCAGTAAACGTGCAGTATTGCATAGGAAATAACTACGAGACTCCCAGGACTAGTTACATGAACAGCAGACTGCAACGTAACTGGAATTTATAGTAATTGGCATGATGCCAGCTGTACTCAATCTTGATGCAATTTCTGTGTTTGATCGTCAATGTGAAGGTCCAACGTTACCAGTAAAGTTGCAGTATTGAATTGGAAATAAGTACGAGACTCGAAGGACTAGTTCCAAGAACAGCAGTCTGTCACATTTTTCGACATAACAGTAATCGGCATGATGCCAGATGTACTCAATCTTGATGCAATTTCTGTGTACCATCGTCAATGTGAAGGTCCAAAGTTACCAGTAAACGTGCAGTATTGCCAAGGAAATAACTACGAGACTCCCAGGACTAGTTACATGAACAGCAGACTGCACCGTTACTCGAATTTATAGTAATTGGCATGATGCCAGCTGTACTCAGTCTTGATGAAATTTCTGTGTTTGATCGTCTATGTGAAGCTCCAACGTTACCAGTAAACGTGCAGTATTGCATCGGAAATAACTACGCGACTCGCAGGACTAGTTTAAAGAACAGCAGCCTGCAATGTTACTCGACTTTACAGTAGTCGGCATGATGACAGCTGTATTCAATCTTGAAGCAATTTCTGTGTTTGATCGTCAATGTGAAGGTCCAAAGTTACCAGTAAAGTTGCAGTATTGCATCGGAAATAACTACGAGACTCGCATGACTAGTTCTTAGAACATCATTCTCTCACGTTACTCGACATTACACTACTCGGCATGATGCCAGCTGTAGTCAATCTTGATCCATTTTCTGTGTTTGATCGTCAATGTGAAGGTCCAAGGTTACCAGTAAACGTGCAGTATTGCATCGGAAATAACTACGAGACTCGCAGGGCTAGTTCCAAGTACAGCAGTCTCTAACGTTGCTCGACTTTACAGGAATCAGCATGATGACAGCTGTACTCAATTTTGATGCAATTTCTGTGCACCATTGTAAATGTGAAGGTCCATATTTATCATTAAACGTGCAGTATTGCATTGGAAATAACTAAGATACTCGCAGGACCAGTTCAAAAAACTGCAGTGTGCAATGTTACAGGACGTTACAGCAGTCGGCATGATGCCAGCTGTAAGCAATCTTGATGCAATTTCTGTGTGTGATCGACAATGTGAAGGTCCAACGTTACCAGTGAACGTGCAATATTGCATCGGAAATTACTACAGGACACGCAGGACTGGTTAAAAGAACGACAGACTGTCACGTTACTCGACTTCACCGTAGTCGGCATGATGCCAGCTGTATTAAATCTTGATGCAATTTCAGTGGTTGATCGTCAATGTGAAGGTCCAACGTTACCAGTAAACGTGTAGTATTGCATCGGAAATAACTACGTGACTCGCAGGACTAGTTCAAAGAACAGCAGTCTGCAATGTTACTCGACTTTACAGTAATCGGCATGATGACAGCTGTATTCAATCTTGAGGCAATTTCTGTGTTTGATCGACAATGTGAAGGTCCAAAGTTACCAGTAAAGTTGCAGTATTGCATCGGAAATAACTACGAGTCTCGCATGACTAGTTCTTAAAACATCAGTCTCTCACGTTACTCTACATTACACTAATCGGCATGATGCCAGCTGTAATCAATCTTGATCCATTTTCTGTGTACCATCGTCAATGTGAAGGTCCAACGTTACCAGTAAACGTGCAGTATTGCATCGGAAATAAATACGAGACTCGCAGGGCTAGTTCCAAGTACAGCAGTCTGCAACATTACTCCACTTTACAGTAATCGGCATGATGCCAGCTGTATTCCATCTTTAGTCAATTTCTGTGTTTGATCGTCTATGTGAACGTCCAACGTTACCAGTAAACGTGCAGTATTGCATAGGAAATAACTACGAGACTCCCAGGACTAGTTACATGAACAGCAGACTGCAACGTAACTGGAATTTATAGTAATTGGCATGATGCCAGCTGTACTCAATCTTGATGCAATTTCTGTGTTTGATCGTCAATGTGAAGGTCCAACGTTACCAGTAAAGGTTCAGTATTGCATCGGAAATAACTACGAGACTCGCAGGACTACTTCCAATAAGGGCAATCGGCAATGTTACGCGACTTTACAGTAGTCGGCGTGCTGTCAGCTGTATTTAATCTTGATGCAATTTCTGTGGTTGATCGTCAATGTGAAGGTCCAACGTTAGATGTAACCGTGATGTATTGCATCGGAAATAACTACAAGACTCGCGGGACTAGTTCCAAGAATTGTAGTCTGCAATGTTACGCGACTTAATAGTAGTCGGCATGATGCCAGCTGTATTCATTCTTGATGCAATTACTGTGTTTGATCGTCAATGTGAAGGTCCAACGTAACCAGTAAACGTGCAGTATTGTATCGGAAATAACTACGGGAATCGTAGTGCTAATTCCAAGAACAGCAGTCTGTCACGTTACTCGACTTAACAGTAGTCCTCATGATGCCAGCTGTATTCAATCTTTATGCAATTTCAGTGTTTGATCGTCAATGTGGAGGTCCAACGTTACCAGTAAACGTACTGTATTACATCGGAATCACTACGCGACTCGCAGGACTGGTTCAAAGTACAGCAGTCTGCAATGTTACTCGACTTTACAGTAATCAGCATGATGACAGCTGTACTCAATCTTGATGCAATTTCTGTGTTCCATCGTCAATATGAAGGTCAATGGTTATCAGTATACGTGCAGTATTGCATCGGAAATAACTTCGATACTCGCAGGACTTGTTCAAGTAACTGCAATGTGCTATGTTACGGAACGTTACAGTATTCGGCATAATGCCAGCTGTATTTATTCTTGATGCAATTTCTGTGTTTGATCGTCAATGTGAAGGTCCAACACTGCCAGTAAACTGGCAGTATTGCAACGGAAACAACTACGAGACTCGCAGGACTAGTTCCAACAAAAGCAGTCTGCAACATTACTCCACTTTACAGTAATCCGCATGATGCCAGCTGTGTTCAATCTTGATGCAATTTCTGTGTTTGATCGTCTATATGAAGGTCCAACGTTACCAGTAAATGTGCAGTATTGCTTCGGAAAAGACTACGAGACTCGCAGGACTAGTTCCAAGAACAGCAGTCTGCAAAGTTGTACGACTTTACAGAAGTCTGCATGATGCCAGCTGTACTCAATCTTGATGCAATTTCTGTGTACCACCGTCAATGTGAAGGTTCAACGTTACAATTAAACGTGCAGTATTGCATCGGAAACAACAACGCGACTCGCAGGACTAGTTCAAAGAACAGCAGTCTGCAATGTTACTCGACTTTACAGTAGTCGGCATGATGCCAGCTGTATTCAATCTCGAGGCAATTTCTGTGTTTGATCGTCAATGTGAAGGTCCAACATTACTAGTAAAGTTGCAGTATTGCATCGGAAATAACTAGGAGACTCGCATGACTAGTTTTTAGAACATCAGTCTCTCACGTTACTCGACATTACAGTAATTGGCATGATGCCAGCTGTACTCAATTTTGATCCATTTTCTGTGTACCATCGTCAATGTGAAGGTATAACGTTACCAGTAAACGTGCAGTATTGCATCGGAAACAACTACAAGACTCGCAGAACTAATTCCAAGAACAGCAGTCTGCAACATTACTTCACTTTGCAGTAATCGGCATGATGAAAGCTGTATTCAATCTTTAGGCAATTTCTGTGTTTGTTCGTCTATGTGAAGGTCCAGTGTTACCAGTAAATGTGCAGTATCGAATCGGAAATAACTACGAGACTCGCAGGACTAGTTCAAAGTACAGCAGTCTGTAACGTTACTCGACTTTACAGGAATCAGCATGATGACAGCTGTACTCAATTTTGATGCAATTTCTGTGCACCATTGTAAATGTGAAAGTCCATATTTATCATTAAACGTGCAGTATTGCATCGGAAATAACTAAGATACTCGCAGGACTAGTTCAAAAAACTGCGGTGTGCAATGTTACAGGACGTTACAGCAGTCGGCATGATGCCAGCTGTAAGCAATCTTGATGGAATTTCTGTGTGTGATCGACAATGTGAAGGTCCAACGTTACCATAAACGTGAAGTATTGAATTGGAAATAACTACGAGACCCGCAGGACTAGTTCCAAGAACAGCAGTCTGTCACCTTACTCAACATAACAGTAATCGGCATGATGCCAGCTGTACTCAATCTTGATGCAATTTTTGTGTACCATCGTCAATGTGAAGGTCCCAAGTTACCACTAAATGTGCAGTATTGAATCGGAAATAACTATGAAACTCGCAGGACTAGTTCCTATTGCAGCAGTCTGTAAAGTTACCCGACTTTACAGGAATCAGCATGATGACAGCTGTACTCAATTTTGATGCAATTTCTGTGTACCATCGTAAATGTGAAGGTCCATAATTATCATTAAACTTGCAGTATTGCATCGGATATAACTAAGACACTCGCACTACTAGTTCAAATAACTGCAGTGTGCAATGTTAAGGGACGTTACAGTAGTCGGCATGATGCCAGCTGTAATCAATCTTGATGCAATTTCAGTGTTTGATGGTCAATGTGAAGGTCCAACATTACCACTGAACGTGCAATATTCATCGCAAATTACTACGAGACTCGCAGGCTATTTAAAAGAACGACAGTCTGTCATGTTACTCTACTTCACCGTAATCGGCATCTTGATGCAATTTCTGTGTTTGATCGTCAATGTGAAGGTCCATGGTTATTAGTATACGTGCAGTATTGCATCTGATATAACTACGAAACTCGCAGGACTTGTTCAAAGAACTGCAATTTGCAATGTTACGGGACGTTACAGTTTTCGGCATGATGCCAGCTGTATTCATTCTTGATGCAATTTCTGTGTACCATCGTCAATGTGAAGGTCCAACGTTAGATGTAACCGTGCAGTATTGCATCGGAAATAACTACAAGACTCGCGGGACTAGTTCCAAGAATTGTAGTCTGCAACGTTACGCGACTTAATAGTAGTCGGCATAATGCCAGCTGTATTCAATCTTGATGCAATTTCTGTGTTTGATCGTCAATGTGAAGGTCCAACGTTACCAGTAAACGTGCAGTATTGCATCGGAAATAACTGCGAGACACGCAGGACTACTTCCAATAAGTGCAATCGGCAATGTTAGGCGACTTTACAGTAGTCGGCATGCTGTCAGCTGTATTCAATCATAATGCAATTTCTGTGTTTGATCGTCAATGTGAAGGTCCAACGTTACATTAAACGTGCAGTATTGAATTGGAAATAACTATGAGATTCGCAGGACAAGTTCCAAGAACAGCAGTCTATCACGTTACTCGACATAACAGTAATCGGCATGATGCCAGCTGTATTCAATCTTGATGCAATTTCAGTGGTTGATCGTCAATGTGAAGGTCCAACGTTACCAGTAAACGTACTGTATTACATCGGAATCACTACGCGACTCGCAGGACTGGTTCAAAGTACAGCAGACTGCATGTTACTCGACTTTACAGTAATCAGCATGATGACAGCTGTACTCAATCTTGATGCAATTTCTGTGTTCCATCGCCAATGTGAAGGTCCATGGTTATCAGTATACGTGCAGTATTGCATCGGAAATAACTTCCATACTCGCAGGACTTGTTCAAGGAACTGCAATGTGCAATGTTACGGAACGTTACAGTATTCGGCATCATGTCAGCTGTATTCATTCTTGATGCAATTTCTGTGTTTGATCGTCAATGTGAAGGTCCAACGCTGCCAGTAAACTGGCTGTATTGCATCGGAAACAACTACGAGACTCGCAGGACTAGTTCCAAGAAAAGCAGTCTGCAACATCACTCCACATTACAGTAATCGGCATGATGCCAGCTGTGTTCAATCTTGATGCAATTTCTGTGTTTGATCGTCTATATGAAGGTCCAACGTTACCAGAAAATGTGCAGTATTGCTTCGGAAAATACTACGAGACTCGCAGGACTAGTTCCAAGAACAGCAGTCTGCAAAGTTGTTCGACTTTACAGAAGTCTGCATGATGCCAGCTGTACTCAATCTTGATGCAATTTCTGTGTACCGCGGTCAATGTGAAGGTTCAACGTTACAATTATACGTGCAGTATTGCATCGGAAACAACTACGCGACTCGCAGGACTAGTTCAAAGAACAGCAGTCTGCAATGTTTCTCGACTTTACAGTAGTCGGCATGATGCCAGCTGTATTCAATCTTTAGGCAATTTCTGTGTTTGATCGTCTATGTGAAGGTCCAACGTTACCAATTAACGTGCAGTATTGCATAGGAAATAACTACGAGACTCCCAGGACTAGTTCCATGAACAACAGACTGCAACGTTACTCGAATGCAGTAATTGGCATGATGGCAGCTTTACTCAATCTTGATGCAATTTCTGTGTTTGATCGTCTATGTGAAGGTCCAACGTTACCAGTAAACGTGCAGTATTGAATCGGAAATAACTACGAGACTCGCAGGACTAGTTCCAAGTACATCAGTCTGTAACGTTAGTCGACTTTACATGAATCAGCATGATGACAGCTGTACTCAATTTTGATGCAATTTCTGTGCACCATTGTAAATGTGAAGGACCATATTTATCATTAAACGTGCAGTATTGCATCGGAAATAACTAAGATACTCGCAGGACTAGTTCAAAAAACTGCAGTGTGCAGTGTTACAGGACGTTACAGTAGTCGGCATGATGCCAGCTTTATTCAGTCTTGGTTCAATTTCTGTGTTTGATCGACAATGTGAAGTTCCAACGTTACCAGTGAACGTGCAATATTGCATCGGAAATTACTACAAGACTCGCAGGACTGGTTAAAAGAACGACAGTCTGTCACGTTACTCGACTTCACCGTAGTCGGCATGATGCCAGCTGTATTCAATCTTGACGCAATTTCTGTGTTTGATCGTCAATGTGAAGGTCCAACGTTACCAGTAAAGTTGCAGTATTCCATCGGAAATAACTACGAGACTCGCATGACTAGTTCTTAGAACATCAGTCTCTCTCGTTACTCGACATTACAGTAATCGGTATGATGCCAGCTGTACTCAATTTTGATCCATTTTCTGTGTACCATCGTCAATGTGGAGGTATATCGTTACCAGTAAACGTGCAGTATTGCATCGGAAATAACTACGAGACTCGCAGGACTAGTTCCAAAAAAAGCAGTCTGCAACATTACTCCACTTAACAGTAATCGGCACGTTGCCAGCTGTATACAATCTTAATGCAATTTCTGTGTTTGATCGTCTATGTGAAGGTCCAACGTTACCAGTAAAGGTGCAGTATTGCAAAGGAAGTAACTACGAGACTCGCATGACTAGTTCTTAGAACATCAGTCTCTCTCGTTACTCGACATTACAGTAATCGGTATGATGCCAGCTGTACTCAATTTTGATCCATTTTCTGTGTACCATCGTCAATGTGAAGGTCCGACGTTACCAGTAAACGTGCAGTATTGCATCGGAAATAACTACGAGACTCGCAGGACTAGTTCCAAAAAAAGCAGTCTGCAACATTACTCCACTTAACAGTAATCGGCACGTTGCCAGCTGTATACAATCTTAATGCAATTTCTGTGTTTGATCGACAATGTGAAGTTCCAACGTTACCAGTGAACGTGCAATATTGCATCGGAAATTACTACAAGACTCGCAGGACTGGTTAAAAGAACGACAGTCTGTCACGTTACTCGACTTCACCGTAGTCGGCATGATGCCCGCTGTATTAAATCTTGATGCAATTTCTGTGTTTGATCGTCAATGTGAAGGTCCAACGTTACCAGTAAACTTGCAGTATTGCATCGGAAATAACTATGAGACTCGTAGGACTAGTTCCAAGAACAGCAGTCTGCCACGTTACTCGACTTTACAATAGTCGGCATCATGCCAGCTGAATTCAATTTTGATGCAATTTCAGTGGTTGATCGTCTATGTGAAGGTCCATCGTTACCAGGAAACGTATAGTATTGCACCGGAAATAACTACGAGACACGCAGGACTAGTTCCAAGAACAGCAGTCTGCAACATTACTCCACTTTACAGTAATCGTCATGATGCCAGCTGTATTCAATCTTGATGCAATTTCTGTGCTTCATCGTCTATATGAAGGTCCAACGTTACCAGTAAATGTGCAGTATTGCTTTGGAAAAGACTACGAGACTCGCAGGACTAGTTCCAAGAACAGCAGTCTGCAAAGTTGTTCGACATTACAGAAATCGGCATGATGCCAGCTGTAATCAATCTCTGATGCAATTTCTGTGTACCACCATCAATGTGAAGGTTCAATGTTACCAGGAAACGTGCAGTATTGCATCGGAAACAACTACGCGCCTCGCAGGACTAGTTCAAATAACAGCAGTCTGCAATGTTACTCGACTTTACAGTAATCGGCATGATGCCAGCTGTATTCAATCTTGAGGCAATTTCTATGTTTGATCGTCAATGTGAAGGTCCAACGTTACCAGTAAAGTTGCAGTACTGCATCGGAAATAACTACGAGACTCGCATGACTAGTTCTTAGAACATCAGCCCCTCACGTTACTCAACATTTCAGTAATTGGCATGATGCCAGGTGGACTTAATTTTGATCCATTTTCTGTGTACCATCGTCAATGTGGAGGTATAACGTTACCAGTAAACGTGCAGTATTGCATCGGAAATAACTACGAGACTCGCAGGACTAGTTCCAAGTACAGCAGTCTGTAACGTTAGTCGACTTTACATGAATCAGCATGATGACAGCTGTACTCAATTTTGATGCAATTTCTGTGCACCATTGTAAATGTGAAGGTCCATATTTATCATTAAACGTGCAGTATTGCATCGGAAATAACTAAGATACTCGCAGGACTAGTTCAAAATGCTGCAGTGTGCAATGTTACGCGACTTTACAGTAGTCGGAATGATTCCACCTGTCCTTAATCCTGATGCAATTTCTGTGTACCATTGTCAATGTGAATGTCCAACGTTACCAGTAAATGTGCAGTATTGCATAGGAAATAACTATGAGACTCGCAGGACTAGTTCCAAGAACAGCAGTCTGCAACGTTACTCGACTTTACAATTATCGGCATGATGCCAATTGTACTCTATCTTGATGCAATTTCTGTGTACCATCGTCAATGTGAAGGTCCAGCGTTACCAGTAAACGTGGAGTATTGCTTCGGAAATAAGTATGAGACACGCTTGACTAGTTATAAGAACTGCAGTCTGCAATGTTACGCGACTTTACAGTAGTCGGAATGATGCCAGCTGTACTTAATCTTGATGCAATTTCTGTGTACCATTGTCTATGTGAATGTCCAACGTTACCAGTAAACGTGCAGTATTGCATCGGAAACAATTACGAGACTCGCAGGACTAGTTCCAATTACAGCAGTCTGCAACGTTAAGCGACTTTACAGTAATCAGCATGATGACAGCTGTTCTCAATCTTGATGCAATTTCTGTGTACCATCGTCAATGTGAAGGTCCATGGTTATCAGTATACGTGCAGTATTGCATCGGAAATAACTACGATACTCGCAGGACTTGTTTAAGGAACTGCAATCTGCAATGTTACGGGGCGTTACAGTATTCGGCATCATGCCAGATGTATTCATTCTTGATGCAATTTCTGTGTTTGATCGTCAATGTGAAGGTCCAACGTTACCAGTAAATGTGCAGAATTGCATCGGAAATAACTACGAGACTCGCAGGACTAGTTGCAATAACAGCAGTCTGCTCGTTGTTCAACTTTACAGAAATCGGCATGATGCCAGCTGCACTCAACCTTGCTGCAATTTCTGTGTACCACCGTCAATGTGAAGGTTCAACATAACCAGTAGACGTGCAGTATTGCATCGGAAATAACTACGCGACTCACAGGACTAGTTTAAAGAACAGCAGTCTGCAATGTTACTCGACCTTACAGTAATCGGCATGATGCCAGCTGTATTCAGTCTTGGTTCAATTTCTGTGTTTGATCGACAATGTGAAGTTCCAACGTTACCAGTAAACGTGCAATATTGCATCGGAAATTACTACAAGACTCGCAGGACTGGTTAAAAGAACGACAGTCTGTCACGTTACTCGACTTCACCGTAGTCGGCATGATGCCAGCTGTATTAA
The DNA here is from genome assembly GCF_023897955.1 of Schistocerca gregaria. Taxonomy (NCBI): domain Eukaryota; kingdom Metazoa; phylum Arthropoda; class Insecta; order Orthoptera; family Acrididae; genus Schistocerca; species Schistocerca gregaria. The sequence goes on along the minus strand of NC_064926.1, from coordinate 92,657,220 downwards.
ATCTTGATGCAATTTCTGTGTTTGATCGTCAATGTGAAGGTCCAACGTTACCAGTAAATGTGCAGTATTGAATCGGAAATAACTATGAGACTCGCAGGACTAGTTCCATAGCAGCCTGCTCGTTGTTTAACTTTACAGAAATCGACATGATGCCAGCTGCACTCAACCTTGCTGCAATTTCTGTGTACCACCGTCAATGTGAAGGTTCAACGTTAGCAGTAGACGTGCAGTATTGCATCGGAAATAACTACGCGACTCGCAGGACTAGTTTAAAGAACAGCAGTCTGCAATGTTACTCGACTTTACAGTAATCGGCATGATGCCAGCTGTATTCAATCTTGACGCAATTTCTATGTTTGATCGTCAATGGGAAGGTCCAACGTTACCAGTAAAGTTGCAGTATTCCATCGGAAATAACTACGAGACTCGCATGACTAGTTATTAGAACATCAGCCCCTCACGTTACTCAACATTTCAGTAATTGGCATGATGCCAGGTGGACTTAATTTTGATCCATTTTCTGTGTACCATCGTCAATGTGGAGGTATATCGTTACCAGTAAACGTGCAGTATTGCATCGGAAATAACTACGAGACTCGCAGGACTAGTTCCAAAAAAAGCAGTCTGCAACATTACTCCACTTAACAGTAATCGGCACGTTGCCAGCTGTATACAATCTTAATGCAATTTCTGTGTTTGATCGTCTATGTGAAGGTCCAACGTTACCAGTAAATATGCAGTATTGCTTGGGAAATAACTACGAGACTCGCAGGACTAGTTCCAAGAACAGCAGTCTGAAAATTTGTTCGACTTTACAGAAATCGCCATGATGCAAGCTGTACTCAATCTTGATGCAATTTCTGTGTACCACCGTCAATGTGAAAGTTCAACGTTACCAGTAATTGTGCAGTATTTCATCGGAAATAACAACGCGATTTGCAGGACTAGTTCAACGAACAGCAGTCTGCAACGTTACTCGACTTTACAGAAATCGGCATGATGCCAGCTGTATTGAATCTTGAAGCAATTTCTGTGTTTGATCGTCAATGTGAAGGTCCAACGTTACCAGTAAAGGTGCAGTATTGCAAAGGAAGTAACTACGAGATTCGCATGACTAGTTCTTAGAACATCAGTCTCTCTCGTTACTCGACATTACAGTAATCGGTATGATGCCAGCTGTACTCAATTTTGATCCATTTTCTGTGTACCATCGTCAATGTGAAGGTCCGACGTTACCAGTAAACGTGCAGTATTGCATCGGAAATAACTACGAGACTCGCAGGACTAGTTCCAAAAAAAGCAGTCTGCAACATTACTCCACTTAACAGTAATCGGCACGTTGCCAGCTGTATACAATCTTAATGCAATTTCTGTGTTTGATCGACAATGTGAAGTTCCAACGTTACCAGTGAACGTGCAATATTGCATCGGAAATTACTACAAGACTCGCAGGACTGGTTAAAAGAACGACAGTCTGTCACGTTACTCGACTTCACCGTAGTCGGCATGAAGCCCGCTGTATTAAATCTTGATGCAATTTCTGTGTTTGATCGTCAATGTGAAGGTCCAACGTTACCAGTAAACTTGCAGTATTGCATCGGAAATAACTATGAGACTCGTAGGACTAGTTCCAAGAACAGCAGTCTGCCACGTTACTCGACTTTACAATAGTCGGCATCATGCCAGCTGAATTCAATTTTGATGCAATTTCAGTGGTTGATCGTCTATGTGAAGGTCCATCGTTACCAGGAAACGTATAGTATTGCACCGGAAATAACTACGAGACACGCAGGACTAGTTCCAAGAACAGCAGTCTGCAACATTACTCCACTTTACAGTAATCGTCATGATGCCAGCTGTATTCAATCTTGATGCAATTTCTGTGCTTCATCGTCTATATGAAGGTCCAACGTTACCAGTAAATGTGCAGTATTGCTTTGGAAAAGACTACGAGACTCGCAGGACTAGTTCCAAGAACAGCAGTCTGCAAAGTTGTTCGACATTACAGAAATCGGCATGATGCCAGCTGTAATCAATCTCTGATGCAATTTCTGTGTACCACCATCAATGTGAAGGTTCAATGTTACCAGGAAACGTGCAGTATTGCATCGGAAACAACTACGCGCCTCGCAGGACTAGTTCAAATAACAGCAGTCTGCAATGTTACTCGACTTTACAGTAATCGGCATGATGCCAGCTGTATTCAATCTTGAGGCAATTTCTATGTTTGATCGTCAATGTGAAGGTCCAACGTTACCAGTAAAGTTGCAGTACTGCATCGGAAATAACTACGAGACTCGCATGACTAGTTCTTAGAACATCAGCCCCTCACGTTACTCAACATTTCAGTAATTGGCATGATGCCAGGTGGACTTAATTTTGATCCATTTTCTGTGTACCATCGTCAATGTGGAGGTATAACGTTACCAGTAAACGTGCAGTATTGCATCGGAAATAACTACGAGACTCGCAGGACTAGTTCCAAGTACAGCAGTCTGTAACGTTAGTCGACTTTACATGAATCAGCATGATGACAGCTGTACTCAATTTTGATGCAATTTCTGTGCACCATTGTAAATGTGAAGGTCCATATTTATCATTAAACGTGCAGTATTGCATCGGAAATAACTAAGATACTCGCAGGACTAGTTCAAAATGCTGCAGTGTGCAATGTTACGCGACTTTACAGTAGTCGGAATGATTCCAGCTGTCCTTAATCCTGATGCAATTTCTGTGTACCATTGTCAATGTGAATGTCCAACGTTACCAGTAAATGTGCAGTATTGCATAGGAAATAACTATGAGACTCGCAGGACTAGTTCCAAGAACAGCAGTCTGCAACGTTACTCGACTTTACAATTATCGGCATGATGCCAATTGTACTCTATCTTGATGCAATTTCTGTGTACCATCGTCAATGTGAAGGTCCAGCGTTACCAGTAAACGTGGAGTATTGCTTCGGAAATAAGTATGAGACACGCTTGACTAGTTATAAGAACTGCAGTCTGCAATGTTACGCGACTTTACAGTAGTCGGAATGATGCCAGCTGTACTTAATCTTGATGCAATTTCTGTGTACCATTGTCTATGTGAATGTCCAACGTTACCAGTAAACGTGCAGTATTGCATCGGAAACAATTACGAGACTCGCAGGACTAGTTCCAATTACAGCAGTCTGCAACGTTAAGCGACTTTACAGTAATCAGCATGATGACAGCTGTTCTCAATCTTGATGCAATTTCTGTGTACCATCGTCAATGTGAAGGTCCATGGTTATCAGTATACGTGCAGTATTGCATCGGAAATAACTACGATACTCGCAGGACTTGTTTAAGGAACTGCAATCTGCAATGTTACGGGGCGTTACAGTATTCGGCATCATGCCAGATGTATTCATTCTTGATGCAATTTCTGTGTTTGATCGTCAATGTGAAGGTCCAACGTTACCAGTAAATGTGCAGAATTGCATCGGAAATAACTACGAGACTCGCAGGACTAGTTGCAATAACAGCAGTCTGCTCGTTGTTCAACTTTACAGAAATCGGCATGATGCCAGCTGCACTCAACCTTGCTGCAATTTCTGTGTACCACCGTCAATGTGAAGGTTCAACATAACCAGTAGACGTGCAGTATTGCATCGGAAATAACTACGCGACTCACAGGACTAGTTTAAAGAACAGCAGTCTGCAATGTTACTCGACCTTACAGTAATCGGCATGATGCCAGCTGTATTCAATCTTGACGCAAATTCTATGTTTGATCATCAATGGGAAGGTCCAACGTTACCAGTAAAGTTGCAGTATTGCATCGGAAATAACTACAAGACTCGCATGACTAGTTCTTAGAACATCAGTCTCTCTCGTTACTCGACATTACAGTAATCGGTATGATGCCAGCTGTACTCAATTTTGATCCATTTTCTGTGTACCATCGTCAATGTGAAGGTCCGACGTTACCAGTAAACGTGTAGTATTGCATCGGAAATAACTACGAGACTCGCAGGACTAATTCAACGAACAGCAGTCTGCAACGTTACTCGACTTTGCAGAAGTCGGCATGATGCCAACTGTATTCAATCTTGAGGCAATTTCTGTGTTTGATCGTCTATGTGAAGGTCCAAGTTACCAGTAAATGTGCAGTATTGAATCGGAAATAACTACGAGACTCGCAGGAATAATTCCAAGAACAGCAGTCTGTAACGTTACTCGACTTTACATGAATCAGCATGATGACAGCTGTACTCAATTTTGATGCAATTTCTGTGCACCATTGTAAATGTGAAGGACCATATTTATCATTAATCGTGCAGTATTGCACCGGAAATAACTAAGATACTAGCAGGACTAGTTCAAAAAACTGCCGTGTGCAATGTTACAGGACGTTACAGTAGTCGGCATGATGCCAGCTTTATTCAGTCTTGGTTCAATTTCTGTGTTTGATCGACAATGTGAATTTCCAACGTTACCAGTGAACGTGCAATATTGCATCGGAAATTACTACAAGACTCCCAGGACAGGTTAAAAAAACGACAGTCTGTCATGTTACTCGACTTCACCGTGGTCGGCATGATGCCAGCTGTATTAAATCTTGATGCAATTTCTGTGTTTGATCGTCAATGTGAAGGTCCAACGTTACCAGTAAACGTGCAGTATTGTTCGGAAATAACTACGAGTCTTGTAGGACTAGTTCCAAGAACAGCAGTCTGCCACGTTACTCGACTTTACAGTATTCGGCATCATGCCGCTGTATTCAATCTTGATGCAATTTCAGTGTTTCATCGTCAATGTGAAGGTCCAACGTTACCAGTAAACGTGCAGTATTGCATCGGAAATAACTACGAGACTCGCAGGACTAGTTCCAAGAACAGCAGTCTGCAACGTTACTTGACTTTATAGTAAACGGCATGATGCCAGCTGTACTTAATCTTGATGCAATTTCTGTGTACCATCGTCAATGTGAAGGTCCACCGTTACCAGTAAACGTGCAGTATTGCATCGGAAATAACTACGAGACTCGCAGGACTAGTTCCAAGAACAGCAGTCTGCAACGTTACTTGACTTTATAGTAATCGGCATGATGCCAGCTGTACTTAATCTTGATGCAATTTCTGTGTACCATAGTCAATGTGAAGGTCCAACGTTACCAGTAAACGTGGAGAATTGCTTTGGAAATAAGTATGAGACACGCTTGACTAGTTATAAGAAATGCAGTCTGCAATGTTACGCGACTTTACAGTAGTCGGAATGATTCCAGCTGTACTTAATCCTGATGCAATTTCTGTGTACCATTGTCAATGTGAATGTCCAACGTTACCAATAATCGTGCAGTATCGGATAGGAAATAACTATGAGACTCGCAGGACTAGTTCCAAGTACAGCAGTCTGCAACGTTACTCGACTTTACAGTAATCAGAATGATGACAGCTGTACTCAATCTTCAAGCAATTTCTGTGTACCATCGTCAATGTGAAGGTCCATGGTTATCAGTATACATGCAGTATTGCATCGGAAATAACAACGATACTCGCAGGACTTGTTCAAGGAAGTGCAATCTTCAATGTTACGGGACGTTACAGTATTCGGCATCATGCCAGCTGTATTCATTCTTGATGCAATTTCTGTGTTTGATCGTCAATGTGAAGGTCCAACGGTAACAGTAAATGTGCAGTATTGCATCGGAAATAACTACGAGATTCGCTGGACTAGTTCCAAGAACAGCAGTCTGCTCGTTGTTCGACTTTACAGACATCGGCATGATGCCAGCTGCACTCAATCTAGGTGAAATATCTGTGTACCATCGTCAATGTGAAAGTTGAACGTTACCAGTAAACGTGCAGTATTGCATCGGAAATAATTACGCGACTCGCAGGACTAGTTCAAAAAATAGCAGTCTGCAATGTTACTCGACTTTACAGTATTCGGCATGATGCCAACTGTATTCAATCTTGAGGCAATTTCTATGTTTGATCGTCTATGTGAAGGTCCAATGTTACCAGTAAAGTTTCAGTATTGCATCAGAAATAACTACGAGACTCGCATGACTAGTTCTTAGAACATCAGTCTCTCTCGTTACTCGACATTACAGTAATCGGCATGATGCCAGCTGTACTCAATCTTGATCCATTTTCTGTGTACAATCGTCAATGTGAAGGTCCAACGATACCAGTAAACAGGCAGTATTGCATCGGAAATAACTACGAGACTCGCAGGAATAATTCCAAGAACAGCAGTCTGTAACATTACTCGACTTTACATGAATCAGCATGATGACAGCTGTACTCAATTTTGATGCAATTTCAGTGCACCATTGTAAATGTGAAGGTCCATATTTATCATTAAACGAGCAGTATTGCATCGGAAATAACTAAGATACTCGCAGGACTAGTTCAAAAAACTGCAGTGTGCAATGTTACAGGACGTTACAGTAGTCGGCATGATGCCTGCTGTATTCAATCTTGATGCAACTTCTGTGTTTGATCGACAATGTGAAGGTCCAACGTTACCAGTGAACGTGCAATATTGCATCGGAAATTACTACAGGACTCGCAGGACTGCTTATAAGATCAACAGTCTGTCACGTTACTCGACTTCACCGCAATCGGCATAATGCCAGCTGTATTAAATCTTGATGCAATTTCTGTGTTTGATCGTCAATGTGAAGGTTCATCGTTACCAGTAAACGTGCAGTATTGCATCGGAAATAACTACGAGACTCGTAGGACTAGTTCCAAGAACAGCAGTCTGTCACGTTACTCGAATTTACAGTAGTCGGCATCATGCCAGCTGTATTCAATCTTGATGCAATTTCTGTGTTTGATCGTCAATGTGAAGGTTCATCTTTACCAGTAAACGTGCAGTATTGCATCGGAAATAACTACGAGACTCGTAGGACTAGTTCCAAAAACAGCAGTCTGCAACGTTACTCGACTTTACAGTAATCGGCATGATGCCAGCTGTATTCAATCTTGAGGTAATTTCTGTGTTTGATCGTCAATGTGAAGATCCAACGTTACTAGCAAAGTTGCAATATTGAATCGGAAATAACTACGAGACTCGCATGACTACTTCTTAGAACATCAGTCTCTCACAAAACTCGACATTACAGTAATCGGCCTGATGCCAGCTGTACTCAATCTTGATCCATTTTCTGGGTACCATCGTCAATGTGAAGGTCCAACGTTACCAGTAAACGTGCAGTATTGCATCGGAAATAACTACGAGACTCGCAGGACTAGTTCCAAAAACAGCAACTGCAACATTACTCCACTTTACAGTAATCGGCATGATGCCAGCTGTATTCAATCTTGATGCAATTTCTGTGTTTGATCGTCTATGTGAAGGTCCAACGTTACCAGCAAAGGTGCAGTGGTGCATCGGAAATAACTACAATACTCGCAGGACTTGTTCAAAGAACTGAAATATTTAATGTTATGGGACGTTACAGTAGTCGGCATGATGCCAGCTGTATTGAATCGTGATGCAATTTCTGTTTGAACGTCAATGTGAAGGTCCAACGTTACCAGTAAATGTGCAGTATTGCATCGGAAATAACTACGAGACTCGCAGGACTAGTTCCAAGTACAACAGTCTGCAACGTTGTTCGACTTTACATTAATCGGCATGATGACAGCTGTCCTCAATCTTGATTACATTTCAGTGTACCATCGTCAATGTGAAAGTCCAACGTTACCTAAAAATGTGCAGTATGGCATCGGAAATAACTACGAAACTCCCCGGACCAGTTAGAAGAACAGCAGTCTTTAACGTTACGCAACTTTGCAGAAGTAGGCATGCTATCATCTGTATTCAGTCTTGATGCAATTTCTGTGTTTGATCGACAATGTGAAAGTCCAACGTTACAATAATCGTGTGGAATTGCATCGGAAATAACTACGAGACTCGCAGGACTAGTTCCAAGAGCAGCAGTATGCATCGTTGTTCGACTTTACAGTAATCGGCATGATGCAAGCAGTACTCAATCTTGATGCAATTTCTGTCAATGTGAACGTCCAACGTTACCAGTAAACGTGCAGTATTGCATCGGAAATAAATACGAGACTCGCAGCACTAGCTCCAAGAACAGCAGTCTGCAATGTTACGCGACTTTACAGTTGTCGGCATGATACCGGCTGTATTCAAACTTGATACAATTTCTGTGTACCATCGTCCATATGAAGGTAAAACGTTACCAGTAAACATGCAGTATTGCATCGGAAATAACTACGACACTCGCAGATCATGTTAAAAGAACAGCAGTCTGCACCGTTACTCGACTTTACAGTAATCGTCATGATGCCAACTGTACTCGATCTTGAAGCAATTTCTGTGTACCATCGTCAATGTGAAGGTCCAGCGTTACCAGTTAACGTGCAGTATTGCATCGGAAATAACTACAAGTCTCGAAGGACTAGTTCCAAGAACACCAGTGTGCAACGTTACTCGACTTTACAGTAATCGGCATGATGCCACCTGTACTCATTCTTGATGCAATGTCTGTGATTCATCGTCAATGCGAAGGTCCAAGGCTACCGCTAAACATGCAGTATTGTATGGGATATCACTACGATACTCCAAGGACAAGTTAAAAGTATAGCAGTCTGAAACGTTACTCAACTTTACAGTAATCGGCAGGATGCCAGCTGTACTCAATCTTGATGCAGTTTCTGTGTACCATCGTCAATTCGAAGGTCCAACGTTACCAGTAAACGTGCAGTATTGCATCAGAAATAACTACCAGTTTCCTCGGACTAGTTCCAAGAACAGCAGTCTGCAACGTTACCCGACTTTACAGAAGTCGGCATGATGCCATCTGTATTCAATCTTGATGCAATTTCTGTGATTCATCGTCAATGCGAAGGTTCAAAGCTACCAGTAAATGTGCAGTATTGCGTCGGAAACCACTACGAGACTCCCAGGACTAGATCCATAAACAGCAGTCTGCAATGTAACTCGACATTAGAGTAATCGGCATGATCCAAGCCGTACTCAATCTTCATCCAATTTCTATGTACCATCGTCAATGTGAAAGTCCAATGTTACCACTAAACGAGCAATATTGCATAGGAAGTAACTACGAGACTCCCAGGACTAGTTCAAATAACAGCAGTCTGCAACGTTATGGGATTTTCAGTAGTAGGCATGATGCCAGCTGTATTTAACCTTCATGCAATATCTGTGTTTCATCGTCAATGCGAAGTTCCAAGGCTACCAGTAAATGTGCAGTATTGCATCGGATATTACTTCTAGACTCCAAGGACTAGTTCCAAGTACAGCAGTGTAAAACGTTACTCGACTTAACAATAGGCGGCATGATGCCAGCTGTACTCAATCTTGATCCAATTTCTGTGTACCATCATCAATGTGAAAATCAACGTTACCTGTAAACGTGCAGTATTGTATCGGAAATAACTACGAGACTCCCAGGACTAGTTCCAAGAACAGCAGTCTGTTACGTTATAGGACTTTACAGTAGACGAAATGATGCCAGCTGTATTTAAAGTTCATGCAATTTCTGTGTTTCATCGTCAATGCGAAGGTCCAAAACTACCAGTAAACGTGCAGTATTGCATCGGAAATCATTACTATACTCCGAGGAATAGTTCCAAGAACAGCAGTCTGCAACGCTACTTAACCTTAGAGTAATCGGAATGATGCCAGCTGTACTCAAACTTGATGCAACTTCTGTGTACCATCGTCAATGTGAAGGTCCACCACTACCAGTAAACGTGCAGTATTACTTCGGAAATAACTACTAGGCTCCCAGGAATAGTCCCAAGAACCGCAGTCTGCAATGTTACGCGACTTTACAGTAGTCGGCATTATGCTAGCTGTATTCAATCTTGTTGCAATTTCTGTGGTTCATCATCAGTGCGACGGTTCAAGGTTACCAGTAAAAGTGCAGTATTACATCGGACATCTCCACGAGACCCCCAGGACTAGTTCCAAGAACAGCAGTCTGCAACGTTAATCGAGTTTACTGTAATCGGCATGATGCCTGCTGTACTCAATCTTGATCCAATTTCTGTGTACCACCATCAATGTGAAAGTCCAACGTTACCAGTAAACGTTCAGTATTGCATCGGAAATAATTACGAGACTCCCTTTAAAATTTCCAAGAACAGCAGTCTGCAATATTACGCGCCTTTACAGTAATCGGCATAATGCCTGCTGTATTTAATCTTCATGCAATTTCTGTGATTCATCGTCAATGCGAGGGAAAAGGCTACCAGAAAACGTGCAGTATGGCATCGGAAATAATTACGAGACTTCAAGGACTAGTTCCAAGAATTGCAGTCTTCAATGTTACGCGACTTTACATTAGTCGGCATGATGCCAGCTGTATTCAATTTTGATGCAATTTGTGTGTTTCATCGTCAATGCGAAAGTCCAAGGTTATGAGTATACATACAGTATTGCATCGGAAATAACTACGATACTCCCAGGACTACCTCCAAGTACAGCACTTCTGTAACGATACTCGACTTTACAGTATCCGGCATGATGCCAGCCGTACTAAATCTTGATGCAATTTCTGTGTTCCATCGTCAATGTGAAAGTCCAGTGTTAAAAAAAAAGTGTAGTATTGCATCGATAATAACTTCGATACTCCCAGGACTAGTTCCAAGAGTTGTAGTCTGCAATGTTATGCGACTTTACAGTAGTCGGCATGATGCCAGCTGTACTTAATCTTGATGGAATTTCTGTGTACCATCGTCAATGTGAAAGTCTAACGTTACCCGTAAACGTGCAGTATTGCATCGGAAATAATTACGAGACTTCCCGGACTAGTTCCAAGAACAGCAGTCTGCATCGTAATGGGACTTTACAGTAGTCGGCATGATGCCAGCTGTATTTAATCTTCATGAAATATCTGTGTTTCATCGTCAATGCAAAGGTCCAAGGCTACCAGTATACGTGCACTATTGCATCGGAAATCACTACGATACCCCCAGGTCTACTTCCCAGAACCCCAGGCAGCAACGTTACTCAACCTTACAGTAATCGGAATGATGCCAGCTGTACTCAATCTTGATGCAACTTCCAAGAGCCATTGTCAATGTAAAGGTATAACGTTACCAGTAAACATACACTATTGCATCGGAAATAATTACGAGACTCCCCAGACTAGTTCCACGAACAGCAGTCTGAAACGTTACTCGACTTTACACTAACCGGCATGATGCCAGCTGTACTCAATCTTGATGCAATTTCTGTTTACCATCGTCAATGTGAAGGTCCAACGTTACCAGTAAACGTGCAATATTGCATCGGCAATAACTACGAGACTCCCAGGAATAGTTCCAAAAACAGCAGTCTGCAAAGTTAAGCGACTTTACAGTAGTCGGCATGATGCCAGCTTTATTCAGTCTTGAAGCAATTTCTGTGTTTCTTTGTCAATGTGAAAATCCACCGTTAATAGTAAACGTGCAGTATTGCATCGGAAATAACTACGAGACTCGCAGGACTAGTTCCAAGAACAGCAGTCTGCAACGTTACTTGACTTTATAGTAATCGGCATGATGCCAGCTGTACTTAATCTTGATGCAATTTCTGTGTACCATCGTCAATGTGAAGGTCCACCGTTACCAGTAAACGTGCAGTATTGCATCGGAAATAACTACGAGACTCGCAGGACTAGTTCCAAGAACAGCAGTCTGCAACGTTACTTGACTTTATAGTAATCGGCATGATGCCAGCTGTACTTAATCTTGATGCAATTTCTGTGTACCATAGTCAATGTGAAGGTCCAACGTTACCAGTAAACGTGGAGAATTGCTTTGGAAATAAGTATGAGACACGCTTGACTAGTTATAAGAAATGCAGTCTGCAATGTTACGCGACTTTACAGTAGTCGGAATGATTCCAGCTGTACTTAATCCTGATGCAATTTCTGTGTACCATTGTCAATGTGAATGTCCAACGTTACCAATAATCGTGCAGTATCGGATAGGAAATAACTATGAGACTCGCAGGACTAGTTCCAAGTACAGCAGTCTGCAACGTTACTCGACTTTACAGTAATCAGAATGATGACAGCTGTACTCAATCTTGAAGCAATTTCTGTGTACCATCGTCAAAGTGAAGGTCCATGGTTATCAGTATACATGCAGTATTGCATCGGAAATAACAACGATACTCGCAGGACTTGTTCAAGGAAGTGCAATCTTCAATGTTACGGGACGTTACAGTATTCGGCATCATGCCAGCTGTATTCATTCTTGATGCAATTTCTGTGTTTGATCGTCAATGTGAAGGTCCAACGTTAACAGTAAATGTGCAGTATTGCATCGGAAATAACTACGAGATTCGCTGGACTAGTTCCAAGAACAGCAGTCTGCTCGTTGTTCGACTTTACAGACATCGGCATGATGCCAGCTGCACTCAATCTAGGTGAAATATCTGTGTACCATCGTCAATGTGAAAGTTGAACGTTACCAGTAAACGTGCAGTATTGCATCGGAAATAATTACGCGACTCGCAGGACTAGTTCAAAAAATAGCAGTCTGCAATGTTACTCGACTTTACAGTATTCGGCATGATGCCAACTGTATTCAATCTTGAGGCAATTTCTATGTTTGATCGTCTATGTGAAGGTCCAATGTTACCAGTAAAGTTTCAGTATTGCATCAGAAATAACTACGAGACTCGCATGACTAGTTCTTAGAACATCAGTCTCTCTCGTTACTCGACATTACAGTAATCGGCATGATGCCAGCTGTACTCAATCTTGATCCATTTTCTGTGTACAATCGTCAATGTGAAGGTCCAACGATACCAGTAAACAGGCAGTATTGCATCGGAAATAACTACGAGACTCGCAGGAATAATTCCAAGAACAGCAGTCTGTAACATTACTCGACTTTACATGAATCAGCATGATGACAGCTGTACTCAATTTTGATGCAATTTCAGTGCACCATTGTAAATGTGAAGGTCCATATTTATCATTAAACGAGCAGTATTGCATCGGAAATAACTAAGATACTCGCAGGACTAGTTCAAAAAACTGCAGTGTGCAATGTTACAGGACGTTACAGTAGTCGGCATGATGCCTGCTGTATTCAATCTTGATGCAACTTCTGTGTTTGATCGACAATGTGAAGGTCCAACGTTACCAGTGAACGTGCAATATTGCATCGGAAATTACTACAGGACTCGCAGGACTGCTTATAAGATCAACAGTCTGTCACGTTACTCGACTTCACCGCAATCGGCATAATGCCAGCTGTATTAAATCTTGATGCAATTTCTGTGTTTGATCGTCAATGTGAAGGTTCATCGTTACCAGTAAACGTGCAGTATTGCATCGGAAATAACTACGAGACTCGTAGGACTAGTTCCAAGAACAGCAGTCTGTCACGTTACTCGAATTTACAGTAGTCGGCATCATGCCAGCTGTATTCAATCTTGATGCAATTTCTGTGTTTGATCGTCAATGTGAAGGTTCATCTTTACCAGTAAACGTGCAGTATTGCATCGGAAATAACTACGAGACTCGTAGGACTAGTTCCAAAAACAGCAGTCTGCAACGTTACTCGACTTTACAGTAATCGGCATGATGCCAGCTGTATTCAATCTTGAGGTAATTTCTGTGTTTGATCGTCAATGTGAAGATCCAACGTTACTAGCAAAGTTGCAATATTGAATCGGAAATAACTACGAGACTCGCATGACTACTTCTTAGAACATCAGTCTCTCACAAAACTCGACATTACAGTAATCGGCCTGATGCCAGCTGTACTCAATCTTGATCCATTTTCTGGGTACCATCGTCAATGTGAAGGTCCAACGTTACCAGTAAACGTGCAGTATTGCATCGGAAATAACTACGAGACTCGCAGGACTAGTTCCAAAAACAGCAACTGCAACATTACTCCACTTTACAGTAATCGGCATGATGCCAGCTGTATTCAATCTTGATGCAATTTCTGTGTTTGATCGTCTATGTGAAGGTCCAACGTTACCAGCAAAGGTGCAGTGGTGCATCGGAAATAACTACAATACTCGCAGGACTTGTTCAAAGAACTGAAATATTTAATGTTATGGGACGTTACAGTAGTCGGCATGATGCCAGCTGTATTGAATCGTGATGCAATTTCTGTTTGATCGTCAATGTGAAGGTCCAACGTTACCAGTAAATGTGCAGTATTGCATCGGAAATAACTACGAGACTCGCAGGACTAGTTCCAAGTACAACAGTCTGCAACGTTGTTCGACTTTACATTAATCGGCATGATGACAGCTGTCCTCAATCTTGATTACATTTCAGTGTACCATCGTCAATGTGAAAGTCCAACGTTACCTAAAAATGTGCAGTATGGCATCGGAAATAACTACGAAACTCCCCGGACCAGTTAGAAGAACAGCAGTCTTTAACGTTACGCGACTTTGCAGAAGTAGGCATGCTATCATCTGTATTCAGTCTTGATGCAATTTCTGTGTTTGATCGACAATGTGAAAGTCCAACGTTACAATAATCGTGTGGAATTGCATCGGAAATAACTACGAGACTCGCAGGACTAGTTCCAAGAGCAGCAGTATGCATCGTTGTTCGACTTTACAGTAATCGGCATGATGCAAGCAGTACTCAATCTTGATGCAATTTCTGTCAATGTGAACGTCCAACGTTACCAGTAAACGTGCAGTATTGCATCGGAAATAAATACGAGACTCGCAGCACTAGCTCCAAGAACAGCAGTCTGCAATGTTACGCGACTTTACAGTTGTCGGCATGATACCGGCTGTATTCAAACTTGATATAATTTCTGTGTACCATCGTCCATATGAAGGTAAAACGTTACCAGTAAACATGCAGTATTGCATCGGAAATAACTACGACACTCGCAGATCATGTTAAAAGAACAGCAGTCTGCACCGTTACTCGACTTTACAGTAATCGTCATGATGCCAACTGTACTCGATCTTGAAGCAATTTCTGTGTACCATCGTCAATGTGAAGGTCCAGCGTTACCAGTTAACGTGCAGTATTGCATCGGAAATAACTACAAGTCTCGAAGGACTAGTTCCAAGAACACCAGTGTGCAACGTTACTCGACTTTACAGTAATCGGCATGATGCCACCTGTACTCATTCTTGATGCAATGTCTGTGATTCATCGTCAATGCGAAGGTCCAAGGCTACCGCTAAACATGCAGTATTGTATGGGATATCACTACGATACTCCAAGGACAAGTTAAATGTATAGCAGTCTGAAACGTTACTCAACTTTACAGTAATCGGCAGGATGCCAGCTGTACTCAATCTTGATGCAGTTTCTGTGTACCATCGTCAATTCGAAGGTCCAACGTTACCAGTAAACGTGCAGTATTGCATCAGAAATAACTACCAGTTTCCTCGGACTAGTTTCAAGAACAGCAGTCTGCAACGTTACCCGACTTTACAGAAGTCGGCATGATGCCATCTGTATTCAATCTTGATGCAATTTCTGTGATTCATCGTCAATGCGAAGGTTCAAAGCTACCAGTAAATGTGCAGTATTGCGTCGGAAACCACTACGAGACTCCCAGGACTAGATCCATAAACAGCAGTCTGCAATGTAACTCGACATTAGAGTAATCGGCATGATCCAAGCCGTACTCAATCTTCATCCAATTTCTATGTACCATCGTCAATGTGAAAGTCCAATGTTACCACTAAACGAGCAATATTGCATAGGAAGTAACTACGAGACTCCCAGGACTAGTTCAAATAACAGCAGTCTGCAACGTTATGGGATTTTCAGTAGTAGGCATGATGCCAGCTGTATTTAACCTTCATGCAATATCTGTGTTTCATCGTCAATGCGAAGTTCCAAGGCTACCAGTAAATGTGCAGTATTGCATCGGATATTACTTCTAGACTCCAAGGACTAGTTCCAAGTACAGCAGTGTAAAACGTTACTCGACTTAACAATAGGCGGCATGATGCCAGCTGTACTCAATCTTGATCCAATTTCTGTGTACCATCATCAATGTGAAAATCAACGTTACCTGTAAACGTGCAGTATTGTATCGGAAATAACTACGAGACTCCCAGGACTAGTTCCAAGAACAGCAGTCTGTTACGTTATAGGACTTTACAGTAGACGAAATGATGCCAGATGTATTTAAAGTTCATGCAATTTCTGTGTTTCATCGTCAATGCGAAGGTCCAAAACTACCAGTAAACGTGCAGTATTGCATCGGAAATCATTACTATACTCCGAGGAATAGTTCCAAGAACAGCAGTCTGCAACGCTACTTAACCTTAGAGTAATCGGAATGATGCCAGCTGTACTCAAACTTGATGCAACTTCTGTGTACCATCGTCAATGTGAAGGTCCACCACTACCAGTAAACGTGCAGTATTACTTCGGAAATAACTACTAGGCTCCCAGGAATAGTCCCAAGAACCGCAGTCTGCAATGTTACGCGACTTTACAGTAGTCGACATTATGCTAGCTGTATTCAATCTTGTTGCAATTTCTGTGGTTCATCATCAGTGCGACGGTTCAAGGTTACCAGTAAAAGTGCAGTATTACATCGGACATCTCCACGAGACCCCCAGGACTAGTTCCAAGAACAGCAGTCTGCAACGTTAATCGAGTTTACTGTAATCGGCATGATGCCTGCTGTACTCAATCTTGATCCAATTTCTGTGTACCACCATCAATGTGAAAGTCCAACGTTACCAGTAAACGTTCAGTATTGCATCGGAAATAATTACGAGACTCCCTTTAAAATTTCCAAGAACAGCAGTCTGCAATATTACGCGCCTTTACAGTAATCGGCATAATGCCTGCTGTATTTAATCTTCATGCAATTTCTGTGATTCATCGTCAATGCGAGGGAAAAGGCTACCAGAAAACGTGCAGTATGGCATCGGAAATAATTACGAGACTTCAAGGACTAGTTCCAAGAATTGCAGTCTTCAATGTTACGCGACTTTACATTAGTCGGCATGATGCCAGCTGTATTCAATTTTGATGCAATTTGTGTGTTTCATCGTCAATGCGAAAGTCCAAGGTTATGAGTATACATACAGTATTGCATCGGAAATAACTACGATACTCCCAGGACTACCTCCAAGTACAGCACTTCTGTAACGATACTCGACTTTACAGTATCCGGCATGATGCCAGCCGTACTAAATCTTGATGCAATTTCTGTGTTCCATCGTCAATGTGAAAGTCCAGTGTTAAAAAAAAAGTGTAGTATTGCATCGATAATAACTTCGATACTCCCAGGACTAGTTCCAAGAGTTGTAGTCTGCAATGTTATGCGACTTTACAGTAGTCGGCATGATGCCAGCTGTACTTAATCTTGATGCAATTTCTGTGTACCATCGTCAATGTGAAAGTCTAACGTTACCCGTAAACGTGCAGTATTGCATCGGAAATAATTACGAGACTTCCCGGACTAGTTCCAAGAACAGCAGTCTGCATCGTAATGGGACTTTACAGTAGTCGGCATGATGCCAGCTGTATTTAATCTTCATGAAATATCTGTGTTTCATCGTCAATGCAAAGGTCCAAGGCTACTAGTATACGTGCACTATTGCATCGGAAATCACTACGATACCCCCAGGTCTACTTCCCAGAACCCCAGGCAGCAACGTTACTCAACCTTACAGTAATCGGAATGATGCCAGCTGTACTCAATCTTGATGCAACTTCCAAGAGCCATTGTCAATGTAAAGGTATAACGTTACCAGTAAACATACACTATTGCATCGGAAATAATTACGAGACTCCCCAGACTAGTTCCAAGAACAGCAGTCTGAAACGTTACTCGACTTTACACTAACCGGCATGATGCCAGCTGTACTCAATCTTGATGCAATTTCTGTTTACCATCGTCAATGTGAAGGTCCAACGTTACCAGTAAACGTGCAATATTGCATCGGCAATAACTACGAGACTCCCAGGAATAGTTCCAAGAACAGCAGTCTGCAAAGTTAAGCGACTTTACAGTAGTCGGCATGATGCCAGCTTTATTCAGTCTTGAAGCAATTTCTGTGTTTCTTTGTCAATGTGAAAATCCACCGTTAATAGTAAACGTGCAGTATTGCATCGGAAATAACTACGAGACTCGCAGGACTAGTTCCAAGAACAGCAGTCTGCAACGTTACTTGACTTTATAGTAATCGGCATGATGCCAGCTGTACTTAATCTTGATGCAATTTCTGTGTACCATCGTCAATGTGAAGGTCCACCGTTACCAGTAAACGTGCAGTATTGCATCGGAAATAACTACGAGACTCGCAGGACTAGTTCCAAGAACAGCAGTCTGCAACGTTACTTGACTTTATAGTAATCGGCATGATGCCAGCTGTACTTAATCTTGATGCAATTTCTGTGTACCATAGTCAATGTGAAGGTCCAACGTTACCAGTAAACGTGGAGAATTGCTTTGGAAATAAGTATGAGACACGCTTGACTAGTTATAAGAAATGCAGTCTGCAATGTTACGCGACTTTACAGTAGTCGGAATGATTCCAGCTGTACTTAATCCTGATGCAATTTCTGTGTACCATTGTCAATGTGAATGTCCAACGTTACCAATAATCGTGCAGTATCGGATAGGAAATAACTATGAGACTCGCAGGACTAGTTCCAAGTACAGCAGTCTGCAACGTTACTCGACTTTACAGTAATCAGAATGATGACAGCTGTACTCAATCTTGAAGCAATTTCTGTGTACCATCTTCAATGTGAAGGTCCATGGTTATCAGTATACATGCAGTATTGCATCGGAAATAACAACGATACTCGCAGGACTTGTTCAAGGAAGTGCAATCTTCAATGTTACGGGACGTTACAGTATTCGGCATCATGCCAGCTGTATTCATTCTTGATGCAATTTCTGTGTTTGATCGTCAATGTGAAGGTCCAACGTTAACAGTAAATGTGCAGTATTGCATCGGAAATAACTACGAGATTCGCTGGACTAGTTCCAAGAACAGCAGTCTGCTCGTTGTTCGACTTTACAGACATCGGCATGATGCCAGCTGCACTCAATCTAGGTGAAATATCTGTGTACCATCGTCAATGTGAAAGTTGAACGTTACCAGTAAACGTGCAGTATTGCATCGGAAATAATTACGCGACTCGCAGGACTAGTTCAAAAAATAGCAGTCTGCAATGTTACTCGACTTTACAGTATTCGGCATGATGCCAACTGTATTCAATCTTGAGGCAATTTCTATGTTTGATCGTCTATGTGAAGGTCCAATGTTACCAGTAAAGTTTCAGTATTGCATCAGAAATAACTACGAGACTCGCATGACTAGTTCTTAGAACATCAGTCTCTCTCGTTACTCGACATTACAGTAATCGGCATGATGCCAGCTGTACTCAATCTTGATCCATTTTCTGTGTACAATCGTCAATGTGAAGGTCCAACGATACCAGTAAACAGGCAGTATTGCATCGGAAATAACTACGAGACTCGCAGGAATAATTCCAAGAACAGCAGTCTGTAACATTACTCGACTTTACATGAATCAGCATGATGACAGCTGTACTCAATTTTGATGCAATTTCAGTGCACCATTGTAAATGTGAAGGTCCATATTTATCATTAAACGAGCAGTATTGCATCGGAAATAACTAAGATACTCGCAGGACTAGTTCAAAAAACTGCAGTGTGCAATGTTACAGGACGTTACAGTAGTCGGCATGATGCCTGCTGTATTCAATCTTGATGCAACTTCTGTGTTTGATCGACAATGTGAAGGTCCAACGTTACCAGTGAACGTGCAATATTGCATCGGAAATTACTACAGGACTCGCAGGACTGCTTATAAGATCAACAGTCTGTCACGTTACTCGACTTCACCGCAATCGGCATAATGCCAGCTGTATTAAATCTTGATGCAATTTCTGTGTTTGATCGTCAATGTGAAGGTTCATCGTTACCAGTAAACGTGCAGTATTGCATCGGAAATAACTACGAGACTCGTAGGACTAGTTCCAAGAACAGCAGTCTGTCACGTTACTCGAATTTACAGTAGTCGGCATCATGCCAGCTGTATTCAATCTTGATGCAATTTCTGTGTTTGATCGTCAATGTGAAGGTTCATCTTTACCAGTAAACGTGCAGTATTGCATCGGAAATAACTACGAGACTCGTAGGACTAGTTCCAAAAACAGCAGTCTGCAACGTTACTCGACTTTACAGTAATCGGCATGATGCCAGCTGTATTCAATCTTGAGGTAATTTCTGTGTTTGATCGTCAATGTGAAGATCCAACGTTACTAGCAAAGTTGCAATATTGAATCGGAAATAACTACGAGACTCGCATGACTACTTCTTAGAACATCAGTCTCTCACAAAACTCGACATTACAGTAATCGGCCTGATGCCAGCTGTACTCAATCTTGATCCATTTTCTGGGTACCATCGTCAATGTGAAGGTCCAACGTTACCAGTAAACGTGCAGTATTGCATCGGAAATAACTACGAGACTCGCAGGACTAGTTCCAAAAACAGCAACTGCAACATTACTCCACTTTACAGTAATCGGCATGATGCCAGCTGTATTCAATCTTGATGCAATTTCTGTGTTTGATCGTCTATGTGAAGGTCCAACGTTACCAGCAAAGGTGCAGTGGTGCATCGGAAATAACTACAATACTCGCAGGACTTGTTCAAAGAACTGAAATATTTAATGTTATGGGACGTTACAGTAGTCGGCATGATGCCAGCTGTATTGAATCGTGATGCAATTTCTGTTTGATCGTCAATGTGAAGGTCCAACGTTACCAGTAAATGTGCAGTATTGCATCGGAAATAACTACGAGACTCGCAGGACTAGTTCCAAGTACAACAGTCTGCAACGTTGTTCGACTTTACATTAATCGGCATGATGACAGCTGTCCTCAATCTTGATTACATTTCAGTGTACCATCGTCAATGTGAAAGTCCAACGTTACCTAAAAATGTGCAGTATGGCATCGGAAATAACTACGAAACTCCCCGGACCAGTTAGAAGAACAGCAGTCTTTAACGTTACGCGACTTTGCAGAAGTAGGCATGCTATCATCTGTATTCAGTCTTGATGCAATTTCTGTGTTTGATCGACAATGTGAAAGTCCAACGTTACAATAATCGTGTGGAATTGCATCGGAAATAACTACGAGACTCGCAGGACTAGTTCCAAGAGCAGCAGTATGCATCGTTGTTCGACTTTACAGTAATCGGCATGATGCAAGCAGTACTCAATCTTGATGCAATTTCTGTCAATGTGAACGTCCAACGTTACCAGTAAACGTGCAGTATTGCATCGGAAATAAATACGAGACTCGCAGCACTAGCTCCAAGAACAGCAGTCTGCAATGTTACGCGACTTTACAGTTGTCGGCATGATACCGGCTGTATTCAAACTTGATATAATTTCTGTGTACCATCGTCCATATGAAGGTAAAACGTTACCAGTAGACATGCAGTATTGCATCGGAAATAACTACGACACTTGCAGATCATGTTAAAAGAACAGCAGTCTGCACCGTTACTCGACTTTACAGTAATCGTCATGATGCCAACTGTACTCGATCTTGAAGCAATTTCTGTGTACCATCGTCAATGTGAAGGTCCAGCGTTACCAGTTAACGTGCAGTATTGCATCGGAAATAACTACAAGTCTCGAAGGACTAGTTCCAAGAACACCAGTGTGCAACGTTACTCGACTTTACAGTAATCGGCATGATGCCACCTGTACTCATTCTTGATGCAATGTCTGTGATTCATCGTCAATGCGAAGGTCCAAGGCTACCGCTAAACATGCAGTATTGTATGGGATATCACTACGATACTCCAAGGACAAGTTAAAAGTATAGCAGTCTGAAACGTTACTCAACTTTACAGTAATCGGCAGGATGCCAGCTGTACTCAATCTTGATGCAGTTTCTGTGTACCATCGTCAATTCGAAGGTCCAACGTTACCAGTAAACGTGCAGTATTGCATCAGAAATAACTACCAGTTTCCTCGGACTAGTTCCAAGAACAGCAGTCTGCAACGTTACCCGACTTTACAGAAGTCGGCATGATGCCATCTGTATTCAATCTTGATGCAATTTCTGTGATTCATCGTCAATGCGAAGGTTCAAAGCTACCAGTAAATGTGCAGTATTGCGTCGGAAACCACTACGAGACTCCCAGGACTAGATCCATAAACAGCAGTCTGCAATGTAACTCGACATTAGAGTAATCGGCATGATCCAAGCCGTACTCAATCTTCATCCAATTTCTATGTACCATCGTCAATGTGAAAGTCCAATGTTACCACTAAACGAGCAATATTGCATAGGAAGTAACTACGAGACTCCCAGGACTAGTTCAAATAACAGCAGTCTGCAACGTTATGGGATTTTCAGTAGTAGGCATGATGCCAGCTGTATTTAACCTTCATGCAATATCTGTGTTTCATCGTCAATGCGAATAATTGATGTCTGCAATGTTACGCGACATTACAGTAGTCAGCATGATGCCAGGTGTACTCAATCTTGATGCAATTTTGTGTTTCATCGTCAAATCGTCAATGTGAAGGTACACTGTTACCAATAAACGTGCAGTATTGCATCGGAAATAACTACGAGGCTCATAGGAATAGTACCAAGAACATCAGTCTAAAATGTAACGCCACTTTACAATAAACGGCATGATGCCAGCTGTATTCAATCTTGATGCAATTTCTGTGTTTCATCGTTAATGCGAAGGACCATGACTACCAGTAAATGTGAAGTATAGCATCGGAAATCACTACGAGACTCCCAGGACTAGTTCAAAGAACAGCTGTCTGCAACGTAACTCGACTTTAGAGTAATCGGCATGATGCCAGCTGTACTCAATCTTGATCTAATTTCTGTGGTTAATCGTCAATGCGATAGTCGAAGGTTACCAGTAAACGTGCAGTATTGCATCTGAAATCACTACGAGACTCCCAGGACCAATTCCAAGTACAGCAGTCTGCAACGTTACTCGACTTTACTGTGATCGGCATGATGCCAGCTGTACTCAGTCTTGATGCAATTTCCGTGCACCATCGTCAATTTGAAGGTCCAACTTTACCAGTAAACGTGCAGTATTGCATCGGAAATTAATACGAGACTCCAGGGACTAGTTCCAAGAACAACAGTCTGCAACGTTACTCGACTTTACGGTAATCGGCGTGATGCAAGCGGTATTTAATCTTGATGCAATTTCTGTGTTCCATAGCCAGTGCGAAGGTCCAAGGCTACCAGTAAACGTGCAATAGTGCTTTGGAAATAACTACGAGACTCCCACGACTAGTTCAGAGGACAGCAATCTTCAACGTTACTCGACTTTACATTAATGGTAGTGATGCCAGCAGTATTTAATCTTGATGTACTTTCTGTGTTCCATCGTCAATGCGAAGGTTCAAGGCTACCCATAAACGTGCAGTATTGCATCTGAAAGCACTATGAGTATCTCAGGACTATTTCCATGAACAGCAGACTGCAACATTACTCGATTATACAGTAATCGGCATGATGCCAGCTGTACTCAATCTTGATGCAATTGGTGTGTACCATCGTCAATGCGAAGGTCCAAGGCTACCAGTAAACGTGCAATATTGCTTTGGAATTAACTACGAGACTCCCACGACTAGTGCCAAAACAGCAGTCTTCAACGTTACGAGACTTTACAGTAATCGTAGTGATGCCTGCAGTATTTAGTCTTGATGCAGTTTCTGTGTTCCATCGTCAATGTGAAGGTTCAAGGCTACCAATAAACGTGCAGTATTGCATCGGAAATCACTACGAGACTTCCAGGACTAGTTCCAAGAGCATCAGTCTGCAAATTATTCGACTTTACAGTCGTTGGCATGATGCCAGCTGTAATCACTCTTGATGCAATTTCTGTGTACCATCGTCAATTTGAAGGTCCAACTTTAACAGTATACGTGCAGTATTGCATCGGAAATTAATGCAAGACTCCCAGGACTATTTCCAAGAACAGCAGTCTGCAACGTTACTCGACTGTACAGTAATTGGCATAATGGCTGCTGTACTCAATCTCGATGCAATTTCTGTGTAGCATCGTCAATGCGAAGGTTCAAGGCTACCAATAAACGTGCAATATTGCATGGGAAATTACTACGAGACTCCCAGGACTAGTTCCAAGAACAGGAAATTGCAACGTTACTCGACTTTACAGTAATCGCCATGATGCTAACTGTATTCAATTTTGATGCAATATCTGTGTTTCATCGTCAATTTGAACGTCCAAGTTTACCAGTATATGTGCAGTATTGCTTCGGAAACAACTGCGAGACTCCCAGGACTAGTTCCATAAACAGCAGTCTATTACGTTACGCGACTTTACAGTAGTCGGCATGATGCCAGCTGTATTCAATCTTGATGCAATTTCTGTGTTTCATCGTCAATGCGAAGGTCCAACTTTACCAGTAAATGTTCAGTATTGCATCGGAAATAACTACGAGACACCCAGGACTAGTAACAAGATCAGCAGTCGGCAACGTTACGCGACTTAACAGTAATCGGTATGATCCCAGATGTACTCAATTTTGATACTATTACTGTGTTTCATCGTCAATTCGAAGGTCCATGGCTAGCAGAAAACGTGCAGTATTTCATCGGAAATAATTACGATGCTCCCAGGACTAGTTGCAAAAACAGCAGTCTGTAACGGTACGCGAACTTACAATAGTTGACATGATGCCAGCTGTATTCAATCTTGATGAAATTTCTGTATACGAAAACCATGGTCAATTTGAAGGTCCAACTTTACTAGTAAACGTGCAGTACTTCATCGGAAATTAATACGAGACTCCATGGACTAGTTCCAAGAACAGCAGTCTGCAACGTTAAGCGACTTTACAGTAGTCGGCGTGATGCCAGCTGTATTCAATTTTGATGCAATTTCTGTGTTTCATCGTCAATGCGATAATCAAAGGTTACCAGTAAGCGTGCAGTATTGCATCGGAAATAACAACAAGACTACGACGACTAGTTCCAATAACAGCCGTCTGCAACATTACGCGACATTTCAGAAGTCCGCATGATGCCAGCTGTATTCAATCTTGATGCAATTTCTGTGATTCATCTTCAATGCGAACGTCCAAGGCTGCCAGTATACGTGCAGTATTGCAACGGAAATAACTACGAGACTCCCAGGACTAGTTCCAAGAACAGCAGTGTGCAACGTTACTCGACTTTACAAGAAAAGGCATGATGCGAGCTGCACTCAATCTTAATGTAACTTCTGTGTACCATCATAAAAGTGAAGATCCAACGTTACAAGTAAACGTGCAATATTGCATCAGAAATTACAACGAGACAAACAGCACTAGTACCAAGAACAGCAGTCTGCAACGTTACGCGACTTTACAGTAGTCGGCATGATGCCAGCTGTATTTTATCTAGAGGCAATTTCTGTGTTTCATCGTCAATGCGAAAATCCAAAGCTACCAGTAAACGTGCAGTATTGCATCGGAAATTACTACGAGACTCCCAGGACTAGTTCCAAAGCAGCAGTCTTCAATGTTACGCTACTTCACAGTAATCGGAATGATGCCAGCTGTATTCAATTTTGATGTAATTTCTGTGTTTCATAGTCAATGCGAAGGTCGGAGGCTACCAGTAAACGTGCCGTATTGCATCGGAAAAAACTACGAGACTCCCACGACTAGTTCCAAGAACAGCAGTCTGCAATGTTTCTCGACTTGACAGTAATCTGGCTGATGCCAGCTGTATTCAATCTTTATGCAATTTCTGTGTTTCAACGTCAATGCGAAGGGCCAATGTTACCATTAAACGTGCAATATTGCATCAGAAATAACTACGAGACCAACAGCACTAGATATAAGAACAGCAGTCTGCAACGTTACGCGACTTTACAGTAGTCGTCATGATGCCAGCTGTATTTAATCTAGAGGCAATTTCTGCGTTTCAATGTCAATGCGAAAGTCCAAAGCTACCAGTAAACGTGCAGTATTGCATCGGAAATAAATACGAGTTTCCCAGGATTAGTACCAAGGAGAGCAGTCTGCAACGTTACACGGCTTTACATTAGTCGGCATGATGCCAGCTGTATTCAATCTTGATACAATTTCTGTGGATCATTGTTAATGCGAAGGTCCAAGGTTACCAGCAAACATGCACTATTGCATCGGAAATAACTACGAGACTTCCGGGACTAGTTCCAAGAACAGCAGTCTGCAACGGTACTCGACTTTACAGTAATCGGCATGATGCCAGCTGTATTCAATTTGGATGCAATTTCTGTGTTTCATCGCCAATATGAAGGTGTAAGGCTACCAGAAATCGTGCAGTATTACATCGGAAATTACTTCGAGACTCCCAGGACTAGTTCCACGAACAGATGTCGGCAACGTTAAACGACTTTACAGTAGTCGGCATGAGGAAAGCTGTATTTAATCTTGATGATATTTCTGTGTTTCATCGTCAATGCGTAGGTCGAAGGCTACCAATAAACGTGCAGTATTCCATGTGCAATCACGACGAGACACCCAACACTGCTTCCAAGAACAGCAGTCTGAAACGTTACTCGACTTTACAGTATCGCCATGATGCCAGCTGTATTCAATCTTCATGCAATTTCTGTGTTACACCGTCAATGCGAAGGTCCAAGGCTACCAGCAAAGGTGCAGTACTGCAGCGGAAATAATTATGAGACTCCCAGGACTAGTTCAAAGAACAGCAGTCTGCAACCTTACCCGATTTTACAGTAGTCGGCATGACGCCAGCTGTATTTAATTTTGGTGCAATTTATGTGCCTCATCGTCAATGAGAAGGTCCAAGGCTACCAGCAAACGTGCAGTATTGCATCGGAAATAACTACAAGACTCCAAGGACTAGTTCCAAGAACAACAGTCTGCAAAGTTACTCGACTTTACAATACTCAGCATGATGCCAGCTGTACTCAGTATTGATGCAATTTCTGTGCACCATTGTCAATGTGAAGGTCCAACTTCACCACTAAACGTGCAGTATTTCATCGGATATTGCTACGAGATTCCCAGGACTAATTTCAAGAACAGCAGTGTGCAACGTTAGGCGACTTTACAGTAGCCCTCATGATGCCAGCTGTATTCAACTTTGATGCAATTTCTGTGTTTCATCATCAATCGAAAGATCGAAGGCTACCAGTAATCGTGCAGAATTGCATCGGAAATAACTACCAGACACCCAGGGCTAGTTCCAAGTACAGCAGTCTGTAACGTTACTCGACTTTACAGTAATCGGCATGATGGCAGCTGTTTTCAATTTTTATGCAATTTTTGTGTTTCATCGTCAATTCGAAGGTCCAAGGTTACCAGTAAACGTCCAGTATTCCATCGTAAATAACTACGAGACTCCTGGGACCACTTCCAAGAACAGCAGTCTGTAACGTTACTCGACTGTACAGTAATCGTAGTGATGCCAGCGGTATTTAATCTTGATAAGGTTTATGTGTTCCATTATCAATGCGAAGTTACAAGGCTACCAATAAATTTGCAGTATTACATCGGAAATAACTACGAGACTTCCAGGACTAGTTCCACGAGCATCAGTCTGCAACTTATTCGACTTTACAGTAGTCGGCACGATGCCAGCTGCATTCAATCTTGAAGCAATTTCTGTGTACCATCGACAATGTGAAGGTCCAAGGTTACCAGAAACGTGCAATATTGCTACGGAAATTACTACTGACTCCCAGTAGTAGTTCCAAGAACAGCAGTCTGCAACATTACGCGACATTACAGAAGTCGGCATGATGCCAGCTGTATTCAATCTTGATGCAATTTCTATGATTCATCTTCAATGCGAAGGTCCAAGACTACCAGTATACGTGCAGTATTGCAACGGAAATAACCTTGAAACTCCCAGGACTAGTTCCAAGAACAGCAGTCTGCAACGTTACTCGCCTTTGCAGTGGTCGGCATGATGCCAAAGGTATTCAATCTTCATGCAATTCGCGTGTTTCAACGTCATTGCGAACGTCCAAGGCTACCAGTAAACGTCCAGTATTGCATCGGAAATCACTACGAGACTCCCAGGACTAGTTCCAAGAACAGCAGTCTGCAACGTTACTCGACTTTACAATAAAAGGCATGATGCGAGCTGTACTTAATCTTGATGTAATTTCTGTGTACCATCATAAAAGTGAAGATCCAACGTTACAAGTAAACGTGCAATATTGCATCAAAAATTACAACGAGACAAAAAGCACTAGTACCAAGTGCAGCAGTCTGCAACGTTACTCGACTTTACAGTAGTCAGCATGACGCCAGCTGTATTAAATTTTGATCCAATTTCTGGGTCTCATCGTCAATGCAAAAGTCCAAGGTTACCAGTTATCGTGCAGTATTGCATCGGAAATAACTCCGAGAGTCCTAGGGCTAGTTCCAAGAACAGCCGTCTGCAACGTTACTCGACTTTACAGTAGTCGACATGACGCCAGCTGTACTCATCCTTCATGAAATTTCTGTGTTCCATCGTCAATGTGAATTTCTAACGTTACCAGTAAACGAGAAGTATTGCATCGGAAATAACTACGAGACTCCCATGACTAGTTCCAAGAACAGCAGTCTGTAATGTTACTCGACTTGACAGTAATCTGCCTGATGCCAGCTGTATTCAATCTTTATGCAATTTCTGTGTTTCATCGGCAATGCGAAGTCTAACTCTACCAGTAAACGTGCACTATTGCATCGGAAAACCCTACAAGACTCCCAGGACTAGTTCCAAGGACAGCAGTCTGCAGCGTTACTCGACTTTACAGTAGTCGGCATGATGCCAGCTGTATTCTATCATGATGCAATTTCTGTGTTTCATCGTGAATGCGGAGGTAGAAGGTTACCAGTAAACGTACAGCTTTGCATCGGAAATAACAACGAGACTCCCAGGACTAGTTCCAAGAACAGCAGTCTGCAACGTTACTCGACTTTACAGTACTCGGCATGATGCCAGCTGTATTCACTGTAGATGCAGTTTCTGAGTTTCAACGTCAATGCCAACGTCCAAGGCTACCGCTAAACGTACTGTATTGCATCGGAAATCACTGTGAGACTCTGAGGACTAGTTCCAAGAACAGCAGTCTTCAACGTTACTCGAATTTACAGTAGCCGGAATGATGCCAACTGTACTCCATCTTGATGCAATTTCTGTGTCCATCGTGAATGTGAAGGTCCAGCGTTACCAGTAAACGTGCAGTATTGCATCGGAAATTACTACGAGACTCCGAGGAATAGTTCCAAGAAGAGCAGTCTACAATGTTACTCGACTTTACAGTAATCGGCATTATGCTAGCTGTATTCAATTTTGATTCAATTTCTGTGTTTCAACGTCAATGCGAACGTCCAAGGTTACCAATAACCGTGCAGTATTGCATAGGAAATCACTAGGGGACTCCCAGGATTAGTTCCAAGAACAGACCCTCTGCAACGTTACTCGACTTCACAGTAATCGACGTGACATCGGAAATCACTACGAGACTCCCAGGACTAGTTCCAAGATCAGCAGTCAGCAACGTTATTCAAGTACACAGTAACCGACATGATGCCAGCTATATTCTTTTTCGATGCAATTTCTGTGTTTTATCGTCAATGCGAAGGTCCAAGGCTACCAGTAAACGTGCAGTATTGCATCGAAAATAACTACAAGACTCCCATTACTAATTCCAAGAACTGCATTCTTCAACGTTACGTAACTATACAGTTATCGGCATGATGCCAGCTGTATTCAATCTTGATGCAATTTCTGTGTTTCATCCCCAATCGAAAGATCCAAGGCTACCAGTATATGTACATTATTGCATCGTAATTACTATGAGACTCCCAGGTCTAGTTCAGTGAACAGCAGTCTGCAATTTTACACGTTTTTACAGTTATCGGCATGATGCCAGCTGTATTCAATCTTGATGCAATTTCTGTGTTTCATCCCCAATCGAGAGATCGAAGGCTTCTAATATACGTGCAGTATTACTTCGGATATAACTACGAGACCCCAAGACTAGTTCCAAAAACAGCCGTCTGCAACGTTACTCGACTTTACAGTAGTCAGCATGACGCCAGCTGTATTAAATTTTGATGCAATTTCTGTGTCTCATCGTCAATGCAAAAGTCCAAGGTTGCCAGTAAACGTGCAGTATTTCATCGGAAATAACTCCGAGACTCTCAGGACTAGTTCCAAGAACAGCCGTCTGCAACGTTACTCGATTTTACAGTAATCGGCATGATGCCATCTGTATTTATCTGGATGCAATTTCTGTGTTTCATCGCCAATATGAAGGTGTAAGGCAACCAGAAAACGTGCAGTATTACATCGGAAATTACTACGAGACTCCCAGGACTAGTTCCACGAACAGAAGTCGGCAACGTTAAACGACTTTACAGTAGTCGGCATGATGAAAGCTGTATTTAATCTTGATGCAATTTCTGTGTTTGATAGTCAATGCGTAGGTCCAAGGCTACCAATAAAGGTGCAGTATTGCATCTGCAATCGCGACAAGACACGAAGAACTACTTCCAAGAACTGCAGTCTGAAACGTTACTCGACTTTACAGTATCGCCATGATGCCAGCTGTATTCAATCTTGATGCAATTTCTGTGTTACACCGTCAATGCGAAGGTCCAAGGCTACCAGTAAAGGTGCAGTATTGCAGCGGAAATAATTACGAGACTCCCAGGACTAGTTCAAAGAACAGCAATCTGCAACGTTACCCGACTTTACAGTAGTCGATATGACGCCAGCTGTATTTAATTTTGATGCAATTTCTGTGTCTCTTCGTCAATGAGAAGGTCCAAGGCTACCAGCAAACGTGCAGTATTGCATCGGAAATAACTACAAGACTCCAAGGACTAGTTCCAAGAACAACAGTCTGCAAAGTAACTCGACTTTACAATACTCTGCATGATTCCAGCTGTACTCAGTCTTGATGCAATTTCTGTCCACCATTGTCAATGTGAAGGTCCAACTTTACCACTAAAAGGGCAGTATTGCATCGGATATTACTACGAGATTCCCAGGACTAATACTAAGAACAGCAGTCTGCAACGTTACTCGACTTTACAGTAGTCTGCATGATGCCAGCTGTATTCTATCATGATGCAATTTCTGTGTTTCATCGTCAATGCGAAGGTAGAAGGTTACCAGTAAACGTACAGCTTTGCATCGGAAATAACAACGAGACTCCCAGGACTAGTTATAAGAACAGCAGTCTGCAACATTACTCGATTTTACAGTAGTCGGCATGATGCCAACTGTACTCCTTCTTGATGTAATTTCTGTGTCCATCGTCAATGCGAAGGTCCAAGGTTACCTGTAAACGTGCAGTATTGCAACGGAAAGTACTACGCGACTCCCAGGACTAGTTCCAAGAACACCAGTCTGCAAAGTTACTCGATTTTACAGTAGTCGGCATGATGGCTACTGTATACAATCCTGATGCAATTTCTTCGTTTCATCGTCAATGCAAAGATCCAAGGCTGTCAGTAAACGTGCAGTATTGCATCGGAAATTACTACGAGACTCCCAGGACTAGTTCCAAGGAAAGCAGTCTGCAACGTCACGCCACTTTACAGTAGTCGGCATGAGGCAAGCTGTATTCAGTCTTGATGGAATTTCTGTGTTTCATCGTCAATTCGAAGGTCGAAGGTTACCAGTAAACTTGTAGTATTGCATCGGAAATTATTACGAGACACCCAGGACTAGTTCCAAGAACAGCAGTCAGCAATGCTACTCGACTTAACAGCAATCGGCATGATGACAGCTGTATTCAATCTTGATGCAATTTCTATGTTTCAACGTCAATGCGAAAGTAAAAGGTTACCGGTAAACGTGCAGTATTGCATCGGAAATCACCACGAGACTCCGAAAACTAGAGCCAAGAACAGCAGTCTGCAACGTTACTCGATTTTACAGCAGTCGGCATGATGCCTTCTGTACTCAATCTTGATGCAAATTCTGTCTACCATCGTCAAAGTGAAGGTCAAACGTTACCAGTAAACGTGCAGTTTTCCGTCGGAAATAATTACGAGACTCCCAGGACTAGTTCCAAGTACAGCAGTCTGCAACGTTACTCGACTTCATAGTAATCGACTCGATGTCAGCTGTATTCATTTTTCATGCAATTTCTGTGTTTTATCGTCAATGCGAGGGTCCAAGGCTACCAGTAAACGTACAGTATTGCATCGGAAATAACTACAAGACTCCCAGGACTAGTACCAAGAACACCAGTGTTCAACGATACGCGACTTTACAGTAATCGGCCTAATGAAAGCTCTATTCAATCTTGATGCAATTTCTGTGTTTCACCGTCAATCGGAAGATATAAGGCTACCAGTAAACGTGCAGTATACATCGTAAATAACTACGAGACACCCAGGACTAGTTCCAAGAACAGCAGTCTGCAATGTTACTCGACTTTACAGCAATAGGCGTGATGCCAGCTGTATTCAATCTTGATGCAATTTCTGTGTTTCAACGCAATGCCAACGTCAAATGTTTCCGGTAAACGTGCAGTATTGCATCGGAAATCACTACGAGACTCCCAGGACTAGGTCCAAGAACAGCAGTCTGCATCGTTACTCGATTTTACAATAGTCGGCATGATGCCATCTGTACTCAATGTTGATGCAAATTTTGTGTACAATCGTCAATGTGAAGGTCCAACGTTACCAGTAAACATGCAGTATTCCGTCGAGAATAACTACGAGACTCCCAGGACTAGTTCCAAGACCAGCAGATTGCAACGTTAGGCAACTTTACAGTAGTCGGCATGATGCAAGCTGTATCCAATCTGGATGAAATTTCTGTGTTTCATCGTCAATGCGATGGTCCAAGGCTACAAGTAAAAGTGCAGTATTGCATGGGAAATGACTACAAGACTCCCAAGACTAATTCCAAAAACAGCAGTCTGCAACGTTACACGATTTTACAGTAGTCAGCATGATACCAACTGTACTCTATCTTTATGCAATAGCTGTGTACCATTGTCAACGTGAAGGTCCAACGTTACCAGTGAACGTGCAGTATTGCAACAAAAATTACTACGCGACTGCCAGGACTAGTTCCAGGAACAGCAGTCTGCAACGTTACTCGATTTTACAGTAGTCGGCATGATGCCAAGTGTATTCAATCATGATGCAATTTCTGTGTTTCATCGTAAATGCAAAGGTCCAAGGCTATCAGTAAACGTGCAGTATTGCATCGGAAATTACTACGAGACTCCCAGGACTAGTTCCAAGAACAGCAGTCTGCAACGTTACGCCACTTTACAGTAGTCGGCATGATGCAAGCTGTATTCAGTCTTGATGGAATTTCTGTAATTCATCATCAATGCGAAGGTCCAAGGTTACCAGTAAACTTGCAGTATTGCATCGGAAATAACTACGAGACTCCCAGGACTAGTTCCAAGACTAGCAGTCTGCAACGTTAGGCAACTTTACAGTAGTCGGCATGATGCAAGCTGTATCCAATCTGGATGAAATTTCTGTGTTTCATCGTTAATGCGAGGGTCCAAGGCTACAAGAAAAGTGCAGTGTTGCATGGGAAATAACTAGAAAACTCCCAGGACTAGTTCCAAGAACAGCAGGCTTCAACGTTACGCGACTTTACAGTAATCGGCATGATGCAAGCTATATTCAACCTTGATGCAATTTCTGTGTGTCGACGTCTATGCGATCGTACAAGGCTACCGGTAAACGTGCAGTATTGCATCGGAAATCACTACAAGACTCTGAGAACTAGTTCGAAGAACAGCAGTCTGCAATGTTACTCGATTTTGCAGCAGTCGGCATGATGCCAACTGTACTCAATGTTGACGCAAATTATGTGTACCATCGTCAAAGTGAAGGTCCAACGTTACCAGTAAACGAGCAGTATTGCATCGGAAATAACTACGATACACCTAGGACTACTTCCAAGAACAGCAGTCTGCAATGTTACGCGACTTTACAGTAGTTGGCATGATGCAAGCTGTATTCAATCTTGATGCAATTTCTGTGTTTCATCGTCAATGCGATGTTCTAAGGCTGCCAGTAAAAGTAGAGTATTACATCGGAAATAACTACGAGACACCCAGGACTAGCTCTAAGAACAGCAGTCTGCAACGTTACGCGACTATACAGTAGTCGGCATGATGCCAGCTGTATACAATTTTGATGCAATTTCTGTGTTTCATCGTCAATGCGAAGTTCCATCTCTACCAGTAAACGTGCAGTAATGCATCGGAAATAACGACGAGACTCCCAGGACTAGTTCCAAGAACAGCAGTGTGCAACGTTACTCGACATCACAGTAATCGGCATGATGCCAGCTGTATACAATCTTGATGCAATTTCTGCGTTTCTACGTCAATGCGAACATCCAAGGCTACAGGTAAACGTGCTGTATTGCAACGGAAATCACTACGAGACTCCCAGGACTAGTTCCAAGAACAGCAGTCTGCAACGTAACTCGAATTTACAGTGGTCGATATGATGAAAACTGTACTTCATCTTGATGCAATTTCTGTGTACCATCGTCAATGTGAAGGCCCAGCGTTACCAGTAAACGTGCATAATTGCACCGGAAATTACTACGCGACTTCCAGGACTACGTCCAAGAACAGCAGTCTGCAACGTTACCCGACATTACAGTAGTCGACATGATGCCATCAGTATACAATCTTGATGCAATATCTATGTTTCATCGTTTATGCGAAGGTCAGAGGTTACTATTAAACGTGCAGTATTGCATCTGAAATAACTACAAGACTCTCAGGACTAGTTCGATGAACAGCAGTCTGCAACGTTACTCGACTTTACAGTAGTCGGCATGATGCCAGATGTATTCAGTCTTGATGCAATATCTGCGTTTAATCGTCAATTGGAGGGTCAGACATTACTAGTAAACGTGCTGTATTCCATCGGAAATCACTACGAGACTCCCAGGACGCGTTCCAAGAACAGCAGTCTGCAACGTAACTCGAATTTACAGTGGTCGGCATGATGAAAACTGTACTTCATCTTGATGCAATTTCTGTGTACCATCGTCAATGTGAAGGCCCAGCGTTACCAGTAAACGTGCATAATTGCACCGGAAATTACTACGCGACTTCCAGGACTACGTCCAAGAACAGCAGTCTGCAACGTTACCCGACATTACAGTAGTCGACATGATGCCAGCTGTATTCAATCTTGATGTAATTTCTGTGTTTCAAAATCAGTGCGAAGTCCAAGGTTACCGGTTAACGTGCAGTATTTCATCGGAAATAACTACGAGTCTCCCAGGATTAGATCCAATAAGAGCAGCCTGCAACGTCACGTTACATTACAGTAGTCGGCATAATGCCAGCTGTATTCAATCTTGACACAATTTCTGTGTTTCAACGTCAATGCGAATGTCCAAGTCTACCGGTAAACTTGCTGTATTGCATCGGAAATCACTATGAGACTGCCAGGACTAGTTCCAAGAACAGCAGTCTGCAACATTACTCGATATTACAGTAGTCGGCATGATGCCAACTTTACTCAATCATGATGTAATTTCTATGTACCATCGTCAATGTGAAGGTCCAACGTTACCAGTAAACGAGCAGTATTCCACCGGAAATTACTACACGACTCCCAGGTCTAGTTCCAAGAACAGCAGTCTGCAACGTTACGCGACTTTACAGTAGTCGGCATGATGTCAACTGTACTCAATCTTGATACAATTATTGTGTACAGTCGTCAATGTGAAGGTTCAACGTTACCAGTAAACGTGCAGTTTTGCATCGGAAATTACTGCGAGACTCCCAGGACTAGTTCAAAGAACAGCAGTCTAAAACGTGACGCGACTTTACGGTAGTCGGCATGATGCCACCTGTATACAATTTTGATGCTATTTCTGTGTTTCATCTACAATGAGCAGATCCAACTCTAACCAGTAAACGTGCAGTATTGCGTGGGAAATAACTACAAGACACTTAGGACTAGTTCCAAGAACAGCAATCTGCAACGATATTCAACATTACATTAATCGTTATGAAGCCAACTGGTTTCAATCTTGATGCAATTTCTGTGTGTCTCCGTCAATCCGAAGTTCCATGGTTTCCGGTAAACGTGCAGTATTGCATCTGAAAAAACTACAAGACACCCAGGTCTAGTTCCAAGAACCGCAGTCTGCAACGTTACTCGACATTATAGTAATCGGCATGATGCCAGCTGTACTCAATCTTGATGCAATTTCTGTGTTTCATCTTCAATGTGAAGGTCCAACGTTACCAGTAAATGTGCAGTATTGGATCGGAAATTACTACAAGAATCCCAGGACTAGTTTCAAGAACAACAGTCTGAAACGTTACTCGACTTTACAGTAATCGGCATGATGCCAGCTGTATTCAATCTTGATGCTATTTCTGCGTTTCAACGTCAATGCGAACGTCAAGGGCTCCCGGTAAACGTGCTGTATTGCATCGGAAATCACTATGAGACTCCCAGGACGAGTTCCGAAAACAGCAGTGTGCAACGTTACTCGATTTTACAGTAGTTGGCATGATGCCAACTTTACTCAATCATGATACAATTTCTATGTACCATCGTCAATGTGAAGGTCCAACTTTACCAGTAAAAGTGCAGTATTCCACCAGAAATTATTACGCGACTCCCAGGACTAGTTCCAAGAACAGCAGTCTGCAACGTTACGCGCCTTTGCAGTAATCGGCATTATGCCAGGTGTATTTAATCTTGATGCAATATCTGTGATTCATCGTTACTGCGAAGGTCAGAGGTAACTAGTAAACGTGCAGTATTGCATGGGAAATTACTACAAGACTTCCAGGACTAGTTCCAACATCAGCTGTCTTCAACGTTACACAAGTTTCCAGTAATCGGCATGATGCAAGCTGTATTCAATCTTGATGCAAATTCTATGTTTTACGTTCAATCGGAAGATTCAAGGCTACCAGTAAACGTGCAGTATTTCATCGTAAATAACTGCGAGACTCCCAGGACTAGTTCCAAAAACAGCAATCTGCAATGTTTCTCGACTTTACAGTAAACGCTATGATGCCAGCGGTATCCAATCTTGATGCAATTTCTGTGTTTCAACGTTAATGCGAATGTCCAAGGTTACCAGTAAACGTGCAGTATTGCATCGGAAATAACTACAAAACTGCAAGGACTAGTTCCAAGAAAAGCAGTCTGCCACGTTACTCGTTTTTACAGTAATCGGCATGAGGTCATCTGTATTTCACCCTGATGCAATTCCTGTGTTTCATCGTCAATGCGAAGGTCCAAAACTACCAGTGAACTTGCAGAATTGCTTTTGGAAACTACTACGAGACTTCCAGGACTAGTTACGAGAACAGCAGTCTGCAACGTTGCGCGATTTCACGGTAGCCGGCTTGATGCCAGCTGTATTTAATCTTGATCCAATTTCTGTGTTTCATCGTCAATGCGAAGGTTCAAAGCTACCAGTGAACTTGCAGTATTGCATCGGAAATACTTACGATACCCACAGGACTAGTTCCAAGAACAACAGTCTGCAACGTTACTAGAATTTACAGTAATCGTGTGATGAGAGCTGTATTAAATTTTGATGCAATTTCTGTATTTTACCGTCAATCCGAAGGTCAAAGGCTATCTCTAAACGTGCAGTATTTCATTGGAAATAACTACGAGACTCCCAGGACTAGTTTAAAGTACAGCAGTCTGCAACGTTACTCGACATTACAGTAGTCGGCATGATGCCAGCTGTATTCATTTTTGATGTAATCTCTGTGTTTCATCGTCAATGCGAAGGTCCAAGGCTGCCAGTAAAGAGCAGTAATGCGTCGGAAATAATTACGAGACTCCCAGAACTAGTTCTAAGAACAGCAGTCTGCTACCTTTCTCGACTTTACAGTAATCTACATGATGCCACCTGTATTGAATCTTGATGCAATTTCTTTGTACCATCGTCAATCTGAAGGTCCAACGTTACCAGTAAACGTGCAGTATTGCACCGGAATTTACTACGCGACTACCAGGACTAGTTCCAAGAACAGCAGTCTGCAACGTTACGCGGCTTTACAGTATTCGGCATGATGCCAGCTGTATTCAATCTCGTTGTGATATCTGTGTTTCATCGTGAATGCGAAAGTAAGAGGTTACTAGTAATCGTGCAGTACTGCATCGCAAATAACTACGAGATTCCCAGGACTAGTTCCAAGAACAGCAGTTTGCAACATTACGCGACTTTACGGTTGTTGGCATGATGCCAGGTGTATTTAATCTTGATGCAATTTCTGTGTTTCATCGTCAATGCGGAGGTCCAACTCTGCCAGTAAACGTGTAGTATTGCGTCGGAAATATCTACGAGACACTCAGGACTAGTTCTGAAAACAACAGTCTGCTACGTTACTCGACTTTACACTAAACAACATGATGCCAGCTCTATTCAATCTTGATGCAATTACTGTGTTTCATCGTCAATGTGAAAGTCCAAGTCTACCAGTAAACGTGCAGTATTGCATCGGAAATAACTAAGAGACTCCCAGGACTAGTTCCAAGAACAGCAGTGTGCAACGTTACTCGACTTTACAGTAATCGGCATGATGCCAACCGTACTCTATCTTCATGCAATTTCTGTGTACCATCGTCAATCTGAAGGTCCAACGTTACCAATAAACGTGCAGTATTGCACCGGAATTTACTACGTAACTCCCAGGACTATTTCCAAGGACAGCAGTCTGCACGTTACGCTACTTTACAGTAATCGGCATGATGCCAGCTGTATTCAATCTTGATGCAATTTCTGTGTTTCATTGACAATTCGAAGGTAGAGGTTTACCAGTAAACGTGCAGCATTGCATTGGAAATAACTACGAGATTCCCTAGACTAGTTCCACGAACAGCAGTCTGCAACGTTACGCGACTTTACCGTAGTCGGCATGCTGCCAGCTGTATTAAATTTTGATGCAATTTCTGTATTTCACCGTCAATCCGAATGTCCAAGGTTACCAGTAAACGTGCAGTATTGCATCGGAAATAACTACGAGCCTCCCAGGACTAGTTATAAGAACAGTAGTCTGCTACGTTACTTGTCTTTACAGCAATCGGTATGATGCCAGCTGTATTAAATTTTAATGTAATTTCTGTATTTTACCGTTAATCCGAAGGTCCAAGGTTACCAGTAGACATGCAGTATCTCATCGGAAATAACTAACAGACTCAAAGGACTAGTTTCAAGAACAGCAGTCTGCAACGTTACTCGACATTACGGTAGTCGGCATAAATCCAGCTGTACTCAATCATGATGCAATTTCTATGTTTCATCGTGAATGCAAAGGTTCAAGGCAATCAGTAAACGTGCATTATTGCATCGGAAACAACCACGTGACTCCTAGGACTACTTCAAGAACAGCAGTCTGCAACGTTACGCGACTTTACAGTAGTCGGCATGATGCCAACTGTATTCAATCTTGATGCAATTTCTGTCTTTCATCGTCAATGTGAAAGTCCAAGGCTACCAGTAAACGTGCAGTATTGCATCGGTAATAACTACGAGACATTCAGAACTAGTTCCAAGGACAGCAGTGTGCACTGTTAGTCGACTTTACAGTAATCGGCATGATGTCAGCTGTATACAAATTTGATGCAATTTCTGTTTCATCCTCAATGCGAAGGTCCGAGGCTACCTGTATACATCCAGAATTGCATCAGATATAAGTACGAGACTTCCAGGACTAGTTCCGAGAACAGCAGTCTGCAACGTTACGCAACTTTACAGTAGTCGGCATGATGCCAGCTGTATTCAATCTCGATGTAATATCTGTGCTTCATCGTCAATGCGAAGGTAAGAGGTTACTAGTAAACGTGCAGTATTGCATCGGAAATAACTACGAGATTCCCAGCACTAGAGCAAAGAACAGCAGTCTGCAACGTTACGCGACTTTACACTAATCAACATGATGCCAGCTGTATTCAATCTTGATGCAATTTCTGTGTTTCATCGTCAATGCAAAGGTCCAAGGCTATCAGTAAACGAGCATTATTGCATCGGAAACAACCACGTGACTCATAGGACTAGTTCCAAGAACAGCAGTCTGCAACGTTACGCGACTTTACCGTAGTCGGCATGCTGCCAGCTGTATTAAATTTTGATGCAATTTCTGTATGTCACCGTCAATCCGAACGTCCAAGGTTACCAGTAAACGTGCAGTATTGCATCTGAAATAACTACGAGACTCCCAGGACTAGTTTCAAGAACAGCAGTCTGCAATGTTACTCGACTTTACAGTAATTGGCATGATGCCAGCTGTATTAAATCTTGATTCAATTTCTGTGTATCATCGTCAATGCGAACGTCCAAGGTTACCAGTAAACGTGCAGTATCTCATCGGAAATAACTAAAAGACTTAAAGGACTACTTTCAAGAAAAGCGTTCTGCAACGTTACTCGACATTACAGTAGTCGGTGTAATTTCAGCTGTACTCAATCATGATGCAATTTCTGTGTCATCGTCAATGTGAAGGTCCAACATTACCACTAAACGTGCAGTATTGAATCGGAAATAACTACGAGACCCCCAGGACTAATTCCAAGAACAGCAGTGTGCAACATTACTCGACTTTACGGTATTCGGCATGATGCAAGCTGTATTCAATCTTGATGCAATTTCTCTGTTTCATTGTCAATGCGAAGGTAGAAGATTGCCAGTAAATGTGCAGCATTGCATCGGAAATAACTACGAGACTCCCAGAACTAGTTCCACGAACAGCAGTCTGCAACGTTACGCGGATTACAGTAATCTTCATGATGGCAGCTGTATTCAATCTCGATGTAATATCTGTGCTTCATTGTCAATGCGAAGGTAAGAGGTTACTAGTAAACGTGCAGTATTGCATCGGAAATAACTACGAGATTCCCAGGACTAGTTCCAAGAACAACAGTCTGCAACGTTACGCGACTTTACACTAATCAACATGATGCCAGCTGTATTCTATCTTGATGCAATTTCTGTGTACCATCGTCAATATGAAGGTCCAACGTTACCAGTAATCGTGCAGTATTGCACCGGAAATTATTACGCAACTCCCAGGACTAGTCCCAAGAACAGCAGTCTGCAACGTTACGCGACTTTACAGTAATCGGCATGATGCCAGCTGTATACAATCTCGTTGTAATATCTGTGTTTCATCGTCAATGCGAAGGTAAGAGGTCACTAGTAAACGTGCAATAGTGCATCGGAAATAACTACGAGATTCCCAGGACTAGTTGCAAGAACAGCAGTCTGCAACGTTACGCGACTTTACGGTTGTCGGCATGATGCCAGCTGTATTTAATCTTGATGCAATATCTGTGTTTCATCGTCAATGCGGAGGTCCAACTCTACCACTAAACATGCAGTATTGCGTCGGAAATATCTACGAGACTTTCAGGACTAGTTCTGAAAACAACAGTCTGCTACGTTACTCAACTTTACACTAATCAACATGATGCCAGCTGTATTCAATCTTGATGCAATTTCTGTGTTTCATCGTCAATGTGAAAGTCCAAGGCTACCAGTAAACGTGCAGTATTGCATCGGAAATAACTACGAGACTCGCAAGACTAGTTCCAAATACAGCAGTCTGCAACGTTACTCGACTTCACAGTAATCGGCATGATGCGAGCTGTATTCAATCTTGATGGAATTTCTGTGTTTCATCGTCAATGTGAATGTCCAACGTTACCAGTAAACGTGCAGTATTGCATCGGAAATTACTACAAGACTCCCAGGACTAGTTTCAAGAACGGCAGTCTGCAATGTTACTCGACTTTACAGTAATCGGCATGATGCAAGCTGTATTCAATCTTGATGAAATATCTGTGTTTCAACGTCAACGCGAATGTCCAAGGTTACCAGTAAACGTGCAGCATTGCATCGGAAATAACTACGAGACTCTCAGGACTAGTTCGAAGAACAGCAGTCTGAAACGTTACTCAACTTTACAATAATCGGCATGATGCCAGCTGTATTCAATCTCGTTCTAATATCTGCGTTTCATCGTCAATCTGAAGGTTAGAGGTTACTTGTAAACGTGCAGTATTGCATCGGAAATAACTACGAGATTCCTAGGACTAGCTCCACGAACAGCTGTCTGCAACGTTACGCGACTTTACGGTTGTCAGCATGATGCAAGCTGTATTTAATCTTGATGCAATTTCTGTGTTTCATCGTCAATGCGGAGGTCCAACTGTACCAGTAAACGTGCAGTATTGCATCGGAAGTATCTACGAGATTCCCAGGACAAGTTCTGAGAACCATATTCTGCTACGTTACTCGACTTTACACTAATCAACATGATGCCATCGGTATACAGTCTTGATGCAATTTCTGTGTTTCGTCGTCAGTGCAAAGGTTCAAGGCTATCAGTAAACGTGCAGTATTCCATCGGAAACAACCACGTTACTCCTACGACTATTTCCAAGAACAGCAGTCTGCAACGTTACTCGACTTTACAGTAATCGGCATGATGCCAGCTGTATTCAATCTTGATGCAATTTCTGTGTTTCAACGTCAATGCGAACGTCCAAGGTTACCAGTAAACGTGCAGCATTGCATCAGAAATAACTACGAGACTCCCAGGACTAGTTCCAAGAACAGCAGTCTGCAACGTTACTCGACTTTACAGTAATCGGCATGATGCCAACTGTACTCAATCTTGATGCAATTTCTGTGTACCATCGTCAATCTGAAGGTCCAACGTTACCAGTAAACGTGCAGTATTGCAACGGAAATCACTATGAGACTCCCTGGACTAGTTCCAAGAACAGCAGTCTGCAACGTTACGCGACTTTACAGTAGTCGGCATAATTCCAGATGTACTCAATCATGATGTAATTTCTGTGTTTCATCGTCAATGTGAAGGTCCAATGTTACCATTAAAGGTGCAGTATTGCATCGGAAATAAATACGAGAGTCCCAGGACTAGTTCCAAGTGCAGCAGTCTGCAAAGTTACTCGACTTCATAGTAATAGGCTTGATTCCAGCTGTATTCAATCTTGATGCAATTTCTGTGTTTCATCGTCAATGTAAAGGTCCAATGTTACCAGTAGACATGCAGTATCTCCTCGGAAATAACTAACAGACTCAAAGGACTAGTTTCAACAACAGCAGTCTGCAACGTTATTCGACATTACAGTAGTCGGCGTAATTCCTGGTCTACTCAATCATGATGCAATTTCTGTGATTCATCGCCAATGTGAAGTTCCAACCTTACCAGTAAATATGCAGTATTGCCTCGGAAATTACTACAAGAATCCCAGGACTAGTTTCAAGAACGGCAGTCTGCAATGTTACTCGACTTTACAGTAATCGGCATGATGCCAGGTGTATTTAATCTAGATGCAATTTCTGTGTTTCATCGTCAATGTGGAGGTCCTACTCTACCAGTAAACGTGCAGTATTGCGTCGGAAATATCTAAGAGACACTCAGGACTAGTTCTGAAAACAACAGTCTGCTACGTTACTCGACTTTACGCTAATCAACATGATGCCAGCTGTATTGAATCTTGATGCAATTTCTGTGTTTCATCGTCAATGCAAAGGTTCAAGGCTATCAATAAATATGCATTATTGCCTCGGAAACAATCACGTGACTCCTAGGACTAGTTCCAAGAACAGCAGACTGCAACGTTACTCGAATTTACAGTAGTCGGCATGATTCCAACTGTACTCGATTTTTATGCAATTTCTGTGTACCACCGTCAATGTGAAAGTAAAACGTTACCAGTAAACGTGCAGTATTGCTTCAGGAATTACTACGAGACTCCCAGAACTAGTTCCAAGAACAACATTGTGCGACGTTAAGCGACTTTACAGTAGTCGGCATGATGACAGCTGTATTCAATCTTGATGCAATTTCTGTGTTTCATCGTCAATGCGAAGGTCCAAGGCTGCCAGTCAACGTGCAGTATTGCATCGGAAATTACTACAAGACTGGCAGGACTAGTTTCAAGAACGGCAGTCTGCAATGTTCTCGACCTTACAGTAATCGGCATGATGCAAGCTGTATTCAATCTTGATGCAATTTCAGTGTTTCATCGTCATTGCGATGGTAAAAGGCAACCAGTAAAAGTGCAGTATTGCAACGGAAATAAATACGAGACTCTCAGGACTAGTTCCAAGAACAGCAGTCTGCAAAGTTACGACACTTTACAGTAGTCGACATGACGCCAGCTGTATTCAATCTTGATGCAATTTCTATGTTTCATCTTCAATACGGAGGTTCAAGGTTACCAGTAAACGTGCTGTATTGCATCGGAAATAACTACGAGACTCCCAGGACTAGTTCCAAGTGCAGCAGTCTGCAACGTTACTCGACTTCAAAGTAAACGGCATGATTCCAACTCTATTTAATCTTGATGCAATTTCTGTGTTTCATCGTCAATGTAAATGTCGAAGGTTACCAGTAGACATGCAGTATCTTATCGGAAATAACTAACAGACTCAAAGGACTAGTTTCAAGAACAGCAGTCTGCAACGTTACTCGACTTTACAGTAGTCGGCATAATTCCAGCTGTACTCAATCATGATGTAATTTCTGTGCTTCATCGTCAAT
This sequence comes from Schistocerca gregaria, assembly GCF_023897955.1. Classification (NCBI taxonomy): domain Eukaryota; kingdom Metazoa; phylum Arthropoda; class Insecta; order Orthoptera; family Acrididae; genus Schistocerca; species Schistocerca gregaria. Next base: position 92,612,705 of record NC_064926.1, on the reverse strand, counting down.
GTGAAGGTCCAACCTTACCAGTATACGTGCAGTATTGCTTCAGAAATTACTACAAGAATCCCAGGACTAGTTTCAAGAAAAGCAGTCTGCAACGTTACGCGACTTGACAGTACTTGGCATGATGCCAGCTGTATTCATTTTTGATATAATTTCTGTGTTGCATCGTCATTCCGAAGGTCCAAGGCTACCAGCGAACGTGCAGTATTGCATCGGAAATCACTATGAGACTCCCTGGACTAGTTCCAAGAACAGCAGTCTGCAACGTTATGCGACTTGACAGTAGTCCGCATGACGCCGCTGTATTCATTTTTGATGCAATTTCTGTATTGCATCGTCAATGCGAAGGTCCAAGGCTACAAGTATACGTGCAGTATTGAATCGGATATAACTACGAGACTTCCAATACTAGTTCCGAGAACAGCAGTCTGCAACGTTACGCGACTTTACAGTAGTCGGCATAATTCCAGCTGTACTCAATCATGATGTAATTTCTGTGTTTCATCGTCAATTTAAAGGTCCAATGTTACCAGTAGACATGCAGTATCTCATCGGAAATAACTAACAGACTCAAAGGACTAGTTCCAAGAACAGCAGTGTGCAACGTTACTCGACTTTACAGTAATCGGCATGATGCCAACCGTACTCTATCTTCATGCAATTTCTGTGTACCATCGTCAATCTGAAGGTCCAACGTTACCAATAAACGTGCAGTATTGCACCGGAATTTACTACGTAACTCCCAGGACTATTTCCAAGGACAGCAGTCTGCACGTTACGCTACTTTACAGTAATCGGCATGATGCCAGCTGTATTCAATCTTGATGCAATTTCTGTGTTTCATTGACAATTCGAAGGTAGAGGTTTACCAGTAAACGTGCAGCATTGCATTGGAAATAACTACGAGATTCCCTAGACTAGTTCCACGAACAGCAGTCTGCAACATTACGCGACTTTACCGTAGTCGGCATGCTGCCAGCTGTATTAAATTTTGATGCAATTTCTGTATTTCACCGTCAATCCGAATGTCCAAGGTTACCAGTAAACGTGCAGTATTGCATCGGAAATAACTACGAGCCTCCCAGGACTAGTTATAAGAACAGTAGTCTGCTACGTTACTTGTCTTTACAGCAATCGGTATGATGCCAGCTGTATTAAATTTTAATGTAATTTCTGTATTTTACCGTTAATCCGAAGGTCCAAGGTTACCAGTAGACATGCAGTATCTCATCGGAAATAACTAACAGACTCAAAGGACTAGTTTCAAGAACAGCAGTCTGCAACGTTACTCGACATTACGGTAGTCGGCATAAATCCAGCTGTACTCAATCATGATGCAATTTCTATGTTTCATCGTGAATGCAAAGGTTCAAGGCAATCAGTAAACGTGCATTATTGCATCGGAAACAACCACGTGACTCCTAGGACTACTTCAAGAACAGCAGTCTGCAACGTTACGCGACTTTACAGTAGTCGGCATGATGCCAACTGTATTCAATCTTGATGCAATTTCTGTCTTTCATCGTCAATGTGAAAGTCCAAGGCTACCAGTAAACGTGCAGTATTGCATCGGTAATAACTACGAGACATTCAGAACTAGTTCCAAGGACAGCAGTGTGCACTGTTAGTCGACTTTACAGTAATCGGCATGATGTCAGCTGTATACAAATTTGATGCAATTTCTGTTTCATCCTCAATGCGAAGGTCCGAGGCTACCTGTATACATCCAGAATTGCATCAGATATAAGTACGAGACTTCCAGGACTAGTTCCGAGAACAGCAGTCTGCAACGTTACGCAACTTTACAGTAGTCGGCATGATGCCAGCTGTATTCAATCTCGATGTAATATCTGTGCTTCATCGTCAATGCGAAGGTAAGAGGTTACTAGTAAACGTGCAGTATTGCATCGGAAATAACTACGAGATTCCCAGCACTAGAGCAAAGAACAGCAGTCTGCAACGTTACGCGACTTTACACTAATCAACATGATGCCAGCTGTATTCAATCTTGATGCAATTTCTGTGTTTCATCGTCAATGCAAAGGTCCAAGGCTATCAGTAAACGAGCATTATTGCATCGGAAACAACCACGTGACTCATAGGACTAGTTCCAAGAACAGCAGTCTGCAACGTTACGCGACTTTACCGTAGTCGGCATGCTGCCAGCTGTATTAAATTTTGATGCAATTTCTGTATGTCACCGTCAATCCGAACGTCCAAGGTTACCAGTAAACGTGCAGTATTGCATCTGAAATAACTACGAGACTCCGAGGACTAGTTTCAAGAACAGCAGTCTGCAATGTTACTCGACTTTACAGTAATTGGCATGATGCCAGCTGTATTAAATCTTGATTCAATTTCTGTGTATCATCGTCAATGCGAACGTCCAAGGTTACCAGTAAACGTGCAGTATCTCATCGGAAATAACTAAAAGACTTAAAGGACTACTTTCAAGAACAGCATTCTGCAACGTTACTCGACATTACAGTAGTCGGTGTAATTTCAGCTGTACTCAATCATGATGCAATTTCTGTGTCATCGTCAATGTGAAGGTCCAACATTACCACTAAACGTGCAGTATTGAATCGGAAATAACTACGAGACCCCCAGGACTAATTCCAAGAACAGCAGTGTGCAACATTACTCGACTTTACGGTATTCGGCATGATGCAAGCTGTATTCAATCTTGATGCAATTTCTCTGTTTCATTGTCAATGCGAAGGTAGAAGATTGCCAGTAAATGTGCAGCATTGCATCGGAAATAACTACGAGACTCCCAGAACTAGTTCCACGAACAGCAGTCTGCAACGTTACGCGGATTACAGTAATCTTCATGATGGCAGCTGTATTCAATCTCGATGTAATATCTGTGCTTCATTGTCAATGCGAAGGTAAGAGGTTACTAGTAAACGTGCAGTATTGCATCGGAAATAACTACGAGATTCCCAGGACTAGTTCCAAGAACAACAGTCTGCAACGTTACGCGACTTTACACTAATCAACATGATGCCAGCTGTTTTCTATCTTGATGCAATTTCTGTGTACCATCGTCAATATGAAGGTCCAACGTTACCAGTAATCGTGCAGTATTGCACCGGAAATTATTACGCAACTCCCAGGACTAGTCCCAAGAACAGCAGTCTGCAACGTTACGCGACTTTACAGTAATCGGCATGATGCCAGCTGTATACAATCTCGTTGTAATATCTGTGTTTCATCGTCAATGCGAAGGTAAGAGGTCACTAGTAAACGTGCAATAGTGCATCGGAAATAACTACGAGATTCCCAGGACTAGTTGCAAGAACAGCAGTCTGCAACGTTACGCGACTTTACGGTTGTCGGCATGATGCCAGCTGTATTTAATCTTGATGCAATATCTGTGTTTCATCGTCAATGCGGAGGTCCAACTCTACCACTAAACATGCAGTATTGCGTCGGAAATATCTACGAGACTTTCAGGACTAGTTCTGAAAACAACAGTCTGCTACGTTACTCAACTTTACACTAATCAACATGATGCCAGCTGTATTCAATCTTGATGCAATTTCTGTGTTTCATCGTCAATGTGAAAGTCCAAGGCTACCAGTAAACGTGCAGTATTGCATCGGAAATAACTACGAGACTCGCAAGACTAGTTCCAAATACAGCAGTCTGCAACGTTACTCGACTTCACAGTAATCGGCATGATGCGAGCTGTATTCAATCTTGATGGAATTTCTGTGTTTCATCGTCAATGTGAATGTCCAACGTTACCAGTAAACGTGCAGTATTGCATCGGAAATTACTACAAGACTCCCAGGACTAGTTTCAAGAACGGCAGTCTGCAATGTTACTCGACTTTACAGTAATCGGCATGATGCAAGCTGTATTCAATCTTGATGAAATATCTGTGTTTCAACGTCAACGCGAATGTCCAAGGTTACCAGTAAACGTGCAGCATTGCATCGGAAATAACTACGAGACTCTCAGGACTAGTTCGAAGAACAGCAGTCTGAAACGTTACTCAACTTTACAATAATCGGCATGATGCCAGCTGTATTCAATCTCGTTCTAATATCTGCGTTTCATCGTCAATCTGAAGGTTAGAGGTTACTTGTAAACGTGCAGTATTGCATCGGAAATAACTACGAGATTCCTAGGACTAGCTCCACGAACAGCTGTCTGCAACGTTACGCGACTTTACGGTTGTCAGCATGATGCAAGCTGTATTTAATCTTGATGCAATTTCTGTGTTTCATCGTCAATGCGGAGGTCCAACTGTACCAGTAAACGTGCAGTATTGCGTCGGAAGTATCTACGAGATTCCCAGGACAAGTTCTGAGAACCATATTCTGCTACGTTACTCGACTTTACACTAATCAACATGATGCCATCGGTATACAGTCTTGATGCAATTTCTGTGTTTCGTCGTCAGTGCAAAGGTTCAAGGCTATCAGTAAACGTGCAGTATTCCATCGGAAACAACCACGTTACTCCTACGACTATTTCCAAGAACAGCAGTCTGCAACGTTACTCGACTTTACAGTAATCGGCATGATGCCAGCTGTATTCAATCTTGATGCAATTTCTGTGTTTCAACGTCAATGCGAACGTCCAAGGTTACCAGTAAACGTGCAGCATTGCATCAGAAATAACTACGAGACTCCCAGGACTAGTTCCAAGAACAGCAGTCTGCAACGTTACTCGACTTTACAGTAATCGGCATGATGCCAACTGTACTCAATCTTGATGCAATTTCTGTGTACCATCGTCAATCTGAAGGTCCAACGTTACCAGTAAACGTGCAGTATTGCAACGGAAATCACTATGAGACTCCCTGGACTAGTTCCAAGAACAGCAGTCTGCAACGTTACGCGACTTTACAGTAGTCGGCATAATTCCAGATGTACTCAATCATGATGTAATTTCTGTGTTTCATCGTCAATGTGAAGGTCCAATGTTACCATTAAAGGTGCAGTATTGCATCGGAAATAAATACGAGAGTCCCAGGACTAGTTCCAAGTGCAGCAGTCTGCAAAGTTACTCGACTTCATAGTAATAGGCTTGATTCCAGCTGTATTCAATCTTGATGCAATTTCTGTGTTTCATCGTCAATGTAAAGGTCCAATGTTACCAGTAGACATGCAGTATCTCCTCGGAAATAACTAACAGACTCAAAGGACTAGTTTCAACAACAGCAGTCTGCAACGTTATTCGACATTACAGTAGTCGGCGTAATTCCTGGTCTACTCAATCATGATGCAATTTCTGTGATTCATCGCCAATGTGAAGTTCCAACCTTACCAGTAAATATGCAGTATTGCCTCGGAAATTACTACAAGAATCCCAGGACTAGTTTCAAGAACGGCAGTCTGCAATGTTACTCGACTTTACAGTAATCGGCATGATGCCAGGTGTATTTAATCTAGATGCAATTTCTGTGTTTCATCGTCAATGTGGAGGTCCTACTCTACCAGTAAACGTGCAGTATTGCGTCGGAAATATCTAAGAGACACTCAGGACTAGTTCTGAAAACAACAGTCTGCTACGTTACTCGACTTTACGCTAATCAACATGATGCCAGCTGTATTGAATCTTGATGCAATTTCTGTGTTTCATCGTCAATGCAAAGGTTCAAGGCTATCAATAAATATGCATTATTGCCTCGGAAACAATCACGTGACTCCTAGGACTAGTTCCAAGAACAGCAGACTGCAACGTTACTCGAATTTACAGTAGTCGGCATGATTCCAACTGTACTCGATTTTTATGCAATTTCTGTGTACCACCGTCAATGTGAAAGTAAAACGTTACCAGTAAACGTGCAGTATTGCTTCAGGAATTACTACGAGACTCCCAGAACTAGTTCCAAGAACAACATTGTGCGACGTTAAGCGACTTTACAGTAGTCGGCATGATGACAGCTGTATTCAATCTTGATGCAATTTCTGTGTTTCATCGTCAATGCGAAGGTCCAAGGCTGCCAGTCAACGTGCAGTATTGCATCGGAAATTACTACAAGACTGGCAGGACTAGTTTCAAGAACGGCAGTCTGCAATGTTCTCGACCTTACAGTAATCGGCATGATGCAAGCTGTATTCAATCTTGATGCAATTTCAGTGTTTCATCGTCATTGCGATGGTAAAAGGCAACCAGTAAAAGTGCAGTATTGCAACGGAAATAAATACGAGACTCTCAGGACTAGTTCCAAGAACAGCAGTCTGCAAAGTTACGACACTTTACAGTAGTCGACATGACGCCAGCTGTATTCAATCTTGATGCAATTTCTATGTTTCATCTTCAATACGGAGGTTCAAGGTTACCAGTAAACGTGCTGTATTGCATCGGAAATAACTACGAGACTCCCAGGACTAGTTCCAAGTGCAGCAGTCTGCAACGTTACTCGACTTCAAAGTAAACGGCATGATTCCAACTCTATTTAATCTTGATGCAATTTCTGTGTTTCATCGTCAATGTAAATGTCGAAGGTTACCAGTAGACATGCAGTATCTTATCGGAAATAACTAACAGACTCAAAGGACTAGTTTCAAGAACAGCAGTCTGCAACGTTACTCGACTTTACAGTAGTCGGCATAATTCCAGCTGTACTCAATCATGATGTAATTTCTGTGCTTCATCGTCAATGTGAAGGTCCAACCTTACCAGTATACGTGCAGTATTGCTTCAGAAATTACTACAAGAATCCCAGGACTAGTTTCAAGAAAAGCAGTCTGCAACGTTACGCGACTTGACAGTACTTGGCATGATGCCAGCTGTATTCATTTTTGATATAATTTCTGTGTTGCATCGTCATTCCGAAGGTCCAAGGCTACCAGCGAACGTGCAGTATTGCATCGGAAATCACTATGAGACTCCCTGGACTAGTTCCAAGAACAGCAGTCTGCAACGTTATGCGACTTGACAGTAGTCGGCATGACGCCGCTGTATTCATTTTTGATGCAATTTCTGTATTGCATCGTCAATGCGAAGGTCCAAGGCTACAAGTATACGTGCAGTATTGAATCGGATATAACTACGAGACTTCCAATACTAGTTCCGAGAACAGCAGTCTGCAACGTTACGCGACTTTACAGTAGTCGGCATAATTCCAGCTGTACTCAATCATGATGTAATTTCTGTGTTTCATCGTCAATTTAAAGGTCCAATGTTACCAGTAGACATGCAGTATCTCATCGGAAATAACTAACAGACTCAAAGGACTAGTTTCAACAACAGCAGTCTGCAACGTTATTCGACATTACAGTAGTCGGCGTAATTCCTGGTCTACTCAAACATGATGCAATTTCTGTGTTTCATCGTCAATGTGAAGTTCCAACCTTACCAGTAAACGTGCAGTATTGCTTCGGAAATTACTCCAAGAATCCCAGGACTAGTTTCAAGAACGGCAGTCTGCAACGTTACTCGACATTACAGTAGTCGGCATAATTCCAGCTGTACTCAATCATGATGTAATTTCTGTGTTTCATCGTCAATGTGAAGGTCCAACGTTACCAGTAAACGTGCAGTATTGCAAAGGTAATTACTACGCGACTCCCAGGACTAGTTCCAAGAACAGCAGTCCGCAACGTTACGCGACTTTACAGTATTCGGCATGATGCCAGCTGTATTCAATCTCGTTGTAATATCTGTGTTTCATCGTGAATGCGAAGGTAAGAGGTTACTAGTAAACGTGCTGTATTGCATCGCAAATAACTACGAGATTCCCAGGACTAGTTCCAAGAACAGCAGTCTGCAACATTCCGCGACTTCACGGTTGTCGGCATGATGCCAGGTGTATTTAATCTACATGCAATTTCTGTGTTTGATCGTCAATGCGGAGGTCCTACTCTACCAGTAAACGTGCAGTATTGCGTCGGAAATATCTAAGAGAAACTCACGACCAGTTCTGAAAACAACAGTCTGCTACGTTACTCGACTTTACGCTAATCAACATGATGCCAGCTGTATTGACTCTTGATGCAATTTCTGTGTTTCATCGTCAATGCAAAGGTTCAAGGCTATCAATAAACATGCATTATTGCATCGGAAACAATCACGTGACTCCTAGGTCTAGTTCCAAGAACAGCAAACTGCAACGTTACTCGAATTTACAGTAGTCGGCATGATGCCAGCTGTATTCAATCTTGATGCAATTTCTGTGTTTCATCATCATAGAGGAGGATAAAGGTTACCACTAAACTTGCAGTATTGCATCGGAAATAACTACGAGACTCCAGGGACTAGTTCCAAGAACAGCAGTCTGCAACGTTACTCGAATTTACAGTAGTCGGCATGATGCCATTTCTATTCAATCTTGATGCAATTTCTGTGTTTCATCGTCAATGGAAGGTCCAAGGTTACCAGTAGACATGCAGTATCTCATCGGAAATAACTAACAGACTCCCAGGACTAGTTCCAAGAACAGCAGTCTGCAACATTACGCGACTTTACAGTAGTCGGCATGATGCCAGCTGTATTTCACCTTATTGCAATTTCTGTGTTTCAACGTTAATCCGAAGGTCGAAAGCTACTACTTAACTTGCAGTATTGCATCGGAAATTGCAACGAGACTCCAAGGACTAGTTCCAAGAACAGCAGTCTTCAACGTTACTCGATTTTACAGTAGACGGCATGAAGCCAACTGTACTCAATCTTTATGCAATTCCTGTGTACCATCGTCAATGTGAAGGTCCTACGTTAAAAGTAAACGTGCAGTATTGCATCGGTAATTACTACGAGTCTCCCAGAACTAGTTCCATGAAGAGCAGTGTGAAACGTTAAGCGACTTTACACTAGTCGGCATGATGCCAGCTGTATTAAATCTTGATGTCATTTCTGTCTTTCATCGTCAATGTGAAGGACCAAGGTTATAAGTTAACCTTGCAGTATTGCATCAGCAATAACTACGAGACTCCCAGGACTAGTTCCAAGGACAGCAGTCTGCAACGTTATTTGACTTTACAGTAATCGGTTTGATGCCAGCCGTATTCAACGTTGATGCAATTTCTAAATTTCACCATCAATCAGAAGGTCCAAAGCTACCACTAAACGTGCAGCACTGCATCGGAAATAACTAAGAGACTGGTAGGACTAGTTCCAACAACAGCAGTCTGCAACGTTACGCGACTTGACAGTAGTCGGCATGATGCAAGCTGTATTATATCTTGATGCAATTTCTGTGTTTCATCGACAATGCGAAGGTAGAAGGTTACCAGTAAACATGCAGTATTGCATCGGAAATAACTACGAGACTCCCAGGACTAGTTCCAAGAACAGCAGTCTGCAACGTTACGCCACTTGACAGTAGTCGGCATGATGCAAGCTGTATTCAATTTTGATGGAATTTCTGTGTTGCATCGTCAATGCGAAGGTCCAAGGCTACCAGTAAACGTGCTGTATTGCATCGGAAATAACTACGAGACTCCCAGGACTAATTCCAAAAACAGCAGTCTGCAACATTACTCGACATTACTGTAATCGGAATAATGATAGCTGTATTCAAATTTGATGCAATTTCTGTCTTTCATCGTCAATGTGAAGGACCAAGGTTACAAGTAAACTTGCAGTATTGCATTAGCAATAACTACAAGACTCCCAGGACTTTAATGTATTTGGCATGATGCCAGCTGTATTGAATGTTAATGCAATTTCAGTGTTTCATCGTCAATGCGATGGTCAAAGGAAACCAGTAAAAGTGCAGTATTGCAAAGGAAATAAATACGAGACTCTCAGGACTAGTTCCAAAAACAGCAGTCTGCAACGTTACTCGATTTTACAGTAGTCAGCTGATGCCATCAGTACTCAATCTTGATGCAAATGCTGTGTACCATCGTCAGTGTGAAGGTCCAACTTTACCAGTTAACGTGCAGTATTGCTTCGGAAATAACTACAAGACTCCCAGGACTAGTTCCAAGAACAGTACTTTGCAACATTACGCGACTTTACAGTAGTCGGCATGATATAAGCTTTATACAATGTTGATGCAATTTCTGTGTTTCACCGTCAATTGGAAGATCCAAGCCTACCAGTAAACGTGCTGTATTGTATCATAAATAACTACGAGAGTCCCAGGACTAGTTCCAAGAACAGCAGTCTGCAATGTTATTCTACTTTACAGTAACCAGCATTATGCCAGCTGTATTCAATCTTGATGCAATTTCGGTATTTCACTGTCAATCCGAAGGACAAAAGCTACCACTAAACGTGCAGTATTGCATCAGAAAACACTATAAGACTCCCAGGACTAGTTCCAAGTACAGCAGTGTGCAACGTTAAGCGACTTTACAGTAGTCGGCATGATGCAATTTCTGTGTTTCATCGTCAATACGAAGGTAGAAGGTTACCAGTAAACATGCAGTATTGCATCGGAAATAACTACGAGACTCCCAGGACTAGTTCCAAGAACAGCAGTCTGCAACATTACTCGATTTTACAGTAGTCGGTATGATGCCAGCTGTATTCATTCTTGATACAACTTCTGTGTTTCAACGTCAATGCGGACGTCCAAGGCTAACGGTAAAAGTGCAGTATTGCATGGTAAATCTATACGAGACTCCCAGGACTAGTTCCAAGAACAGCAATCTGCAACGCTACTCGAAATTACAGCAGTCGGCATGATGCCAGCTGTATTTAATCTTAATGCAATTTCTATGTTTCATCGTCAATGTGAAGGTCCAAGGTTACCAGTAAACGTGCAGTATTGAATCGGAAATAACTACGAGACTCCCAGGACTAATTCCAAAAACAGCAGTCTGCAACATTACTCGACATTACTGTAATGGGAATAATGATAGCTATATTCAAATTCGATGCAATTTCTGTCTTTCATCGGCAATGTGAAGGACCAAGGTTACAAGTAAACTTGCAGTATTGCATTAGCAATAACTACAAGACTCCCAGGACTAGTTCCAAGGACAGCAGTCTGCAACGTCGTTTGACTTTACAGTAATCGGTATGATGCCAGCCGTATTCAATGTTGATGCAATTTCTGTTTTTCACCGTCAATCAGAAGGTCCAAGGCTAGCACTGAACGTGCAGCATTGCATCGTAAATAACTACGAGCTATATTCAAATTCGATGCAATTTCTGTCTTTCATCGGCAATGTGAAGGACCAAGGTTACAAGTAAACTTGCAGTATTGCATTAGCAATAACTACGAGACTCCCAGGACTAGTTCCAAGAAGAGCAGTGGGCAACGTTACGCTATTTTACAGTAGTCGGCATGATGCCAGCTGTATTTAATCTTGACGATATGTCTATGTTTCATCGTCAATGCGAAGGTCCAAAGCTACCATTGAACGTGCAGTATTGCATCGGAAATCACTATGAGTCTCCCAGGACTAGTTCCAAGGACAATAGTCTTCAACGTTACGCCACTTTATAGTAGTCGGCATGATGCCAGCTGTATTCAATTTTGATGCAATTTCTGTGTTTCATCCTCAATGCGAAGGCCCAAGGCTACCAGTAAACGTACAGTATTGCAACGGAAATTATTACGAGACTCACAGAACTAGTTCCAAGAACAGCAGTCTGCAACTATACTCGACTTTACGTTAATCGGCATAATGGCCACTGTATTAAAATTTGATGCAATTTCTGTCATTCATCGTCAATGTGAAGGTCCAAGGTTAAAAGTAAATTTGCGGTATTGCATCGGCAATAATTACGAGACTCCCAGGACTAGTTCCAATAACAGCAGTCTGCAACGTTAGGCGACTTTACAGTAATCGGTATGATGCCAGCCGTATTCAATTTTGATGCAATTTCTGTCTTTCGCCGTCAATCCGAAGGTCCAAGGCTACCACTAAACGTGCAGTATTGCATCGGAAATAGTTACGAGACTCCCAGAACTAGTTCCAAGAACACCAGTCTTCAACGTTATGCGCTTTACAGTAGTCGGCATGATGCCAGCTGTATTTAATCTTCACGAAATTTCTATGTTTCATCGTCAATGCGAAGGTCCAAGGTTACCAGTAAACGTCCAGTATTGCATCTGAAATAACTACGAGACTCCCAGAACTAGTTCCAAGAACACCAGTCTTCAACGTTATGCGCTTTACAGTAGTCGGAATGTTGCCAGCTGTATTTCATTTTATTGCAATTTCTGTGTTTCATCGTTAATCCGAAGGACGAAATCAACTAGTTAACTTGCAGTATTGCATCTGAAATAACTACGAGACTCCCAGAACTAGTTCCAAGAACACCAGTCTTCAACGTTATGCGCTTTACAGTAGTCGTCATGATGGCAGCTGTATTCAATCTTCATGCAATTTCTGTGTTTCATCGTCAATGGGAAGGTAGAAGGTTACCAGTAAACACGCATTATTGCATCGGAAATAACTACGATACTCCCGGGACTAATTCTAAGAACAGCAGTCTGGTACGTTACTCGACTTAACAGTAATCGGCATGATGCCAGCTGTATTCAATCTTGATCCAATTTCTGTGTTTCAACGTCAATGCGAACGTCCAAGGCTAACGGTAAACGTGCAGTATTGCATCGGAAATCACTACGAGACTCCTAGGACTAGTACCAAGGACAGCAGTCTGCAACGTTATTTGACTTTACAGTAATCGTTGTGATGCCAGCCGTATTCAATGCTGATGCAAGTTCTGTATTTCACCGTCAATCAGAAGGTCCAAGGCTACCAATATACGTGCAGCATTGCATCGGAAATAACTACGAGTCTCCCAGGACTAGTTCCAAGGTCAGCAGTCTGTAACGTTACGCGACTTTACAGTAATCGGCATGATGCAAGCTGTCTTCAATCTAGATGCAATTTCTCTGTTTCATCGTCAATGCGATGGTCCAAGGCTACCAGTAAACGTGCAGTATTGCATTGGAAATCACGACGAGACTCCCAGGACTAGTCCCAAGAACAGCAGTCTGCAACGTTACTCGACTTTCAGTAGTCGGCATGCTGCCAGCTGTATTCAATCTTGATGAATATTCTGTGTTTCATCGTCAATGAGATGGACCAAGGTTACCAGTAAACATGCAGTATTGCATCAGGAATAACTACAAGAACCCCAGGACTAGTTCCAAAAACGGCAGTCTGCAACGTTACGCGATTTTACTGTAGTCGGCGTGATGCCAGCTGTATTCAATTTTGATGCAATTTCTGTGTTTCATCGTCAATGCGAAGGTCCACAGCTTCCAGTAAACGTTCAGTATTGCATCGGAAATAACTACGAGACTCTCGGGACAAGTTCCAAGAACGGCAGTCTGCACCCTTACCTGACTTTACAGTAATCGGCATGATGACAGCTGTATTCAATCTTGATGCAATTTCTTTGTATCAACGTCAATGTGAAGGTGAAATGTTACCAGTAAACGTGCAGTATTGCATCGGAAATAGCTACGAGACTATCAGGACTAGTTCTTAGTACAGTAGTCTGCAACGTTACTTGACTTTACAGTAGTCGTCATGATGCCAGCTGTATCCAAGATTGATGCAATTTCTGTGTTTCATCGTCAATGCGAAGGTCCAAGGCTACAAGTGAACGTGCGGTATTGCATCGGAGATCACTGCGAGACTCCGAGGACCAGTTCGAAAAACAGCAGTCTGCAACGATACTCGACTTTACAGTAATCATTGTGATGCCAGCTATACTCATTCTTGATGCAATTTCTGTGTACCATCGTCAATATGAATGTCCAACGTTACAAGTAAACGTCCACTATTGCATCGCAAATAACTACGAGACTCCCGGGTCAAGTTCAAAGAACAGCAGTCTGCAACGTTACTAGACTTTACAGTAATTGGCATGATGCCAGCTGTATTAAATTTTGATGCAATTTCTGTGATTCATAGTCAATGCGAAGGTCCAAGGATACCAGTGAACGTGCAGTATTGCATCATAAATAACTACGATAATTCCATGACAAGTTCCAAGAACAGCAGTCTTCAACATTACTAGACTTTACAGTAATCGGCATGGTGTCAGCTGTACTCAATCTTGATCCAATATCTATGTACCATAGTCAATGTGATTGTCCAACATTACCATTAAACGTGCAGTATTGCATCGGAAATTACTACGAGACTCCCAGGACTAGATCCAATAACAGCAGTCTGCAACGTTACTCGACTTTACAGTAATCGGCTTGATTCCAGCTGTATTCAGTCTTTTTGTAATTTCTGTGCTTCATCGTCAATGCGAAGGTCCAAGGCTAATAGTAAACGTGCAGTATTGCATCGGAAATCACTACGAGACTCCCAGGACTATTTCCAAGAACAGCAGTCTGCAACGTTACGCGACATGACAGTAGTCGGCATGATGCGAGCTGTATACAATCTTGATGCAATTTCATTGTATCATCGTCAATGTTAAGGTCCAAAGCTACCAGTATACGTGCAGTAAATGATCGGAAATAACAACGAGACTCTCAGGACTAGTACCAAGAACAGCAGTGTGCAACGTTACTCGACTTTACAGAACTCGAAATGATGCCAGCTGTATTGAATTGTGATGCAATTTCTGTGTTTCATCGTCAAAGCGAAGGTCCAAGGTAACCAGTAAACGTGCAATATTGCATCGGAAATAACTACGAGACTCCCAGGACTAGTTCCAATAACATCAGTCTGCAATGTTACCCGACTTTACAGTAATCGTCATGATGCCAGCTGTATTCAGTCTTGATTCAATTTCTGTGTTTCATCGTCAATGCGAATGTCCAAGGATACCAGTATACGTGCAGTATTGCATCCGAAATTACTACGCTACTAACAGGACAGGTTCCAAGAACAGCAGTCTGCAACTTACCGGACTTTACAGTAGTCGGCATGATCCAGCTGTATTCAATTTTTATGCAATTTCTGTTTTTCGTCGTCAAAGCGAAGGTGAAAAGTGACCAGTAAACGTGCAGTATTGCATCGGAAATAATTGCGAGACTCCCAGGACTAGTTCCAAGAACAGCATTCAGAAACGTTACTCAACTTTACAGTCGTCGGCATGATGAAAGCTGTATCAAACCTTGATGCAATATCTGTGTACCATTGTCCATGTAAAGGTCCAATGTTACCAGTAAATGTGCAGTATTGCATCGGATATAACTACGAGACTCGCAAGACTAGTTCCAAAAACAGCTGTCTGCAACGTTACGGGACTTTACAGTTGTCGCCATGAACCCAGCTGTATTGAAATTTCATGCAATTTCTGAGTTTCGTCGTCAATGCGAAGGTCCAAGTTTACCAATAAACGTGCAATATTGTATCGGAGATGATTACGAGACTCCCAGGAGTAGTTCAAAGAAAAGCGGTCTGAGACTTTACTCGACCTTACAGTAATAGGCATGATGCCAGTTCTATTTAATCTTGAAGCAATATCTGTGATTCATCGTCAATGCAAATGTCCAAGGTTACCAGTAAACGTGTAGTACTGTATCGGAAATAACTACGAGACTCCGAGGACTAGTTCCAAAAACAGCAGACTGCGACGTTACGTGACTTTACAGTAGTCTGCATGGTGCCAGCTGTATTCAATTTTGATGCAATTTCTATGTTTCATCGTCAATGCGAATGTCCAAGGTTACCAGAAATGTGCAGTATTCCATCTGAAAACACTAGGAGGCTTCGTGGACTAGTTCCAAGAACAGCAGTCTGCAACGTTACTCGACTTTACAGTAATCGACATGATGCCAGCTGTACTCAATCTTGATGCAATATCTGTGTACCAACGTCAAATGTGAAGGTCCAGCGTTAACAGTAAACGTTCAGTATTGCGTCGGAAATAACTACGAGACTCCCCTGACTAGTTCCAAACACAGCAGTCATCAACGTTAGTCGACTTTACAGTAATCGGCATGCTGCTAGCTGTATTTAATCTTGATGCAATTTCTGTTTTTCATCGTCAATGTGAAGGCCAAGGCTAACAATAAACATGCAGTATTGCATCGGAAATAACTACAAGACTCCAAGGACTAGTTCCAAGAACAGCAGTCTGCAACGTTACTCGACGTTTCAGTAATCGGCATGATTCAAGCTGTATTCAATCTTGATGCAATTTCTTTGTATCATTGTCAATGCGAAGGTCCAAGGCTACCAGTAAACGTGCAGTGTTGCATCGGAAATCACTTCGAGAATCCCATAATAGATCCAAGCACAGCAGTCTGCAACTTTACTCGACTTTACAGATGTCGGCATGATGCCAGCTGTATTCAAACGTGATGCAATTTCTGTGTTTCTTGGTCAATGCGAAGGTCCAAGGCTACCAGTAAATGTCCAGTATTGCATCGGAATTAACCACGAGACTCCAAGCACTAGTTCGAAGAAAAGCAGTTTCTATATTACTTGACATTACAGTAATCGGCATGATGTCAGAGATATTCAATTTTGATGCAATTTTTGTGTTTCATCGTCACTGCGATGGTCCAAGGCTACCGGTAAACGTGCAGTGTTGCATCAGAAATAACTACGAGACTCCCAGGACTAGTTCCAAGAACAGCAGTATGTAACGTTACTCGAATTTACAGTAATCGGCATGATGCCAGCTATACTCAATCTTGAAGCAAGTTCTGTGTACCATCGTCAATGTGAAGGTCCAATGTTACCAGTAAACGTCCAGTATTGCATCGAAATAACTACAAGACTCCCAGGACTATTTCCAAGACAGTTGTCTGCAACGTTACTCGAATTTACAGTAATCGGCATGATGTCAGCTGTATTTAATCTTGATGCAATTTCTGTGTTTCATCGTCAATGTGAAGGTCCAAAGCTACCAGTATACGTGCAGTAAATGATCGGAAATAACAACGAGACTCTCAGGACTAGTACCAAGAACAGCAGTGTGCAACGTTACTCGACTTTACAGAACTCGGAATGATGCCAGCTGTATTCTATCGTGATGCAATTTCTGTGTTTCATCGTCAAAGCGAAGGTCCAAGGTTACCAGTAAACGTGCAATATTGCATCGGAAATAACTACGAGACTCCCAGGATTAGTTCCAATAACATCATTGTGCAATGTTACTCGACTTTACAGTAATCGGCATGATGCCAGCTGTATTTGTTCTTGATGCAATTTATGTGTTTTATCATCAATGCGAAGGTCCAAGGCTACCAGTGAACGTGCAGTATTGCATCCTAAATCACTACGAGACTCCCAGGACTTGTTCCAAGAACAGCAGTCTGCAACGTTACTCGACTGTACTTTAATCGGCATGATAGCAGCTGTACTCAATCTTGATGCAATCTCTGTGTACCATCTTCAATGTGAAGGTCGAACGTTACCAGGAAACTTGCAATAATGCATCGGAAATTACTACCAGACTCACAGGTGTAGTTCCTAGACCAGCATTGTGCAACGTTACGCGACTTTACTGTAGTTGGCATGATGCCATCTGTATTCAATCTTAATGCAATTTCCGTGTTTATTCTTCAATGCGAAGGTCCAAGGCTACTAGTAAACGTGCAGTATTGCATCGGAAATACCTACGAGAATCGCAAAACTAGTTCCAACAACAGCAGTCTGCAACGTTACGTTATATTACAATAGTCGGCATGATGCCAGCTGTACTCAATCTTGATGCAATATCTGTGTACCATCGTCAATGTGAAGGTCCAAGTCTACCAGTAAACGTACAGTATTGCATTGGAAATAAATACCAGACTCCCAGGACTAGTTCCAAGAATAGCAGTTTGAAACGTTACTGGACCTTACGGTAATCGTGATGATGCCAGCTGTATTTAATCTTGATTCAATTTCTGGGTTTCATCGTCAATGTGAATGTCGAAGGATACCAGTATACGTGCAGTATTGCATCGGAAATTATTAAGCTACTCCCAGGTCAGGTTCCAAGAACAGCAGTCTGCAACTTACCGGAATTCACAGTAGTCGGTATGATCCACCTGTATTCAATATTTATGCAATTTCTGTTTTTCGTCGTCAAAGCGAAGGTGAAAGGTTACCAGTAAACGTGCAGTATTGCATCGGAAATAATTACGAGACTCCCAGGACTAGTTCCAAGAACAGCATTCAGGAACGTCACTCGACTTTACAGTCGTCGGCATGATGCCAGATGTATCAAACCTTGATGCAATATCTGTGTACTATTGTCCATGTAAAGGTCCAACGTTACCAGTAAATGTGCAGTATCGCATCGGATATAACTACGAGACTCCCAGGACTAGTTCCAAACACAGCAGTCATCAACGTTAGTCGACTTTACAGTAATCTGCATGCAGCTA
Organism: Schistocerca gregaria; assembly: GCF_023897955.1. Taxonomy (NCBI): domain Eukaryota; kingdom Metazoa; phylum Arthropoda; class Insecta; order Orthoptera; family Acrididae; genus Schistocerca; species Schistocerca gregaria. Next base: position 92,594,542 of record NC_064926.1, on the reverse strand, counting down.
GCTGTATTTAATCTTGATGCAATTTCTGTTTTTCATCGTGAATGTGAAGGCCAAGGCTAACGGTAAACATGCAGTATTGCATCGGAAATAACTACAAGATTCCCAGGACTAGTTCCAAGAACAGCAGTCTGCAACGTTACCCGACTTTTCAGTAATCGGCATAATGCCAGCTGTATTCAATCTTGATGCATTTTCTGCGTTTCATCGTCAATGCGAAGGTCCTAAGTTACCAGTAAACGTGCAATATAGCATCAGAAATTACTACGAGAATCCCAGGACTAGTTCCAAAAACAGCGGTCAGCAACGTTCCACGACTTTACAGTAATCGGCATGATGCCAGCTGTATTTGTCTTGATGCAATTTCAGTGTTTCATCGTCAATGCGATGGTACAAGGAAACGAGTAAAAGTGCAGTATTGCAACGGAAATAAATACGAGAATCTCAGGACTACTTCCAAGAACAGCAGTCTGCAACTTTACGCGACTTTACAGTAGTCGGCATGATGCCAGCTGTATTCAATGTTGATGCAATTTCTATGTTTCATCTTCAATGCGAAGGTACAAGGCTACCAGTAAAGGTGCAGGATTGCATCGGAAATCACTACGAGACTCCCAGGAATAGTTCCAAGTACAGCAGTCTGCAACGTTACTCGAGGTTACCAGTAAACGAGAAGTATTGCATCGGAAATAGCTATGAGACTCCCAGGACTAGTTCCAAGAACAGCAGTCTGCAACCTTACTCGACTTTACAATAGTTGGCATGATGCAAGCTGTATTCAATCTTGATGCAATTTCTTTGTTTCATCGTCAATGCGAAGGTCCAAGGCTACCAGTAAACGTGCAGTGTTGCATTGGAAATCACTTCGAGACTCCCAGGAATAGTTCCAAGTACAGCAGTCTGCAACGTTACTCGACTTTACAGTAGTCGTCATGATGCCAGATTTATTTAATCTTGATGCAATTTCTGTGTTTCATCGTCAATGTGAAGGTCCAAGGCTACCTGTAAACGTGCAGTATAGCATCGGAAATAACTACGTGACTCGCAGGACTAGTTCCAAGAGCAGCAGTTTGCAACCTTACTCTACTTTACAGTAATCGGCATGATGCCAGCTGTATTCAATCTTGATGCAATTTCTATGTTTCACCATCTATGCGAAGGACCAAGGTTACATGTAAACCTGCAGTACTGCATCGGAAATAACTACGAGACTCCCAGGACTAGTTCCAAGAACAGCAGTCTGCAACGTTACGCGACTTTACAGTAGTCAGCATGATGCAAGCTGTATCCCATCTTGATGCAATTTCTTTGTTTCATCGTCAATGTGAAGGTCCATGGCTACCAGTAAACGTGCAGTAATGAATCGGATATAACTACGAGACTCCTAGGACTAGATCCAAGAACAGCAGTCTGCAACGTTACTCGTTTTACATTAATGGGCATGATGCCAGCTATTTTCAAACTTGATGCAATTTCTCTGTTTCATCGTGTATGCGAAGTTGCAATGCTAAAAGTAAATGTCCAGTATTGCATCGGAATTAACTACGAGGCTCCCAGGACTATTTCCAAGAACAGCAGTCATCTACGTTAATCGACTTTACAGTAATCGGCATGATGCCAGCTGTTTTCAATCTTGATGCAATTTCTGTTTTTAATCGTCAATGCGTTTTTCCAAGCTTTCCAGTCAACGTGCAGTATTAAATCGGAAATAACTACGACACACCCAGGACTAGATCCAAGCACGGCAGTCTGCAACTTTACTCGACTTTACAGATGTCGGCATTATGCCAGCTGTATTCAATCGTGATGCAATTTCTGTGTTTCTTGGTCAATGCGAAGGTCCAAGGCTACCAAAAAATGTGCAGTATTGCATCGGAAATAACCACGAGACTCCAAGGACTAGCTCCAAGAAAAGCAGTTTGCAATATTACTTGACATTACAGCAATCGGCATGATGTCAGATGTACTCAATCTTGATGCAATTTTTGTGTTTTATCGACATGCGAAGGTGCAAGGCTACCGGTAAACGTGCAGTATTGCATCGAAATAACTACAAGACTCCCAGGACTAATTCCAAGACAGTTGTCTGCAACGTTACTCGAATTTACAGTAATCGGCATGATGTCAGCTGTATTTAATCTTGATGCCATTTCTGTGTTTCATCGTCAATGTGAAGGTCCAAAGCTACCAGTATACGTGCAGTAAATGATCGGAAATAACAACGAGACTCTCAGGACTAGAACCAAGAACAGCAGTGTGCAACGTTACTCGACTTTACAGAACTCGGAATGATGCCAGCTGTATTGTATCGTGATGCAACTTCTGTGTTTCATCGTCAAAGCGAATGTCCAAGGTTACCAGTAAACGTGCAATATTGCATCGGAAATAACTACGAGACTCCTAGGATTAGTTCCAATAACATCATTCTGCAATGTTACTCGACTTTACAGTAATCGGCATGATGCCAGCTGTATTTGTTCTTGATGCAATTTATGTGTTTCATCATCAATGCGAAGGTCCAAGGCTACCAGTGAACGTGCAGTATTGCATCCGAAATCCCTACGAGACTCCCAGGACTAGTTCCAAGAACAGCAGTCTGCAACGTTACTCGACTGTACTTTAATCGGCATGATAGCAGCTGTACTCAATCTTGATGCAATCTCTGTGTACCATCTTCAATGTGAAGGTCGAACGTTACCAGGAAACTTGCAATAATGCATCGGAAATTACTACGAGACTCACAGGTCTAGTTCCTAGACCAGCAGTGTGCAACGTTACGCGACATTACTGTAGTTGGCATGATGCCAGCTGTATTTAATCTTGATGCAATCTCCGTGTTTATTCGTCAATGCGAAGGTCCAAGGCTACTAGTAAACGTGCAGTATTGCATCGGAAATAACTAAGAGACTCCCAGGACTAGTTACAAGAACAGCAGCCTGCAACGTTACATTATATTACAATAGTCGGCATGATGCCAGCTGTACTCAATCTTGATGCAATATCTGTGTACCATCGTCAATGTGAAGGTCCAAGGATACCAGTAAACGTACAGTATGGCATTGGAAATAAATACCAGACTCCCAGGACTAGTTCCAAGAACAGCAGTTTGAAACGTTACTGGACCTTACAGTAATCGTCATGATGCCAGCTGTATTCAATCTTGATTCAATTTATGTGTTTCATCATCAATGCGAATGTCCAAGGATACCAGTATACGTGCAGTATTGCTTCCGAAATTACTACGCTACTCCCAGGACAGGTTCCAAGAACAGCAGTCTGCAACTTACCAGACTTTACAGTAGTCGGCATGATCCAGCTGTATTCAATTTTTACGCAATTTCTGTTTTTCGTCGTCAAAGCGAAGGTGAAAGGTTACCAGTAAACGTGCAGTATTGCATCGGAAATAATTACGAGACTCCCAGGACTAGTTCCAAGAACAGCATTCAGGAACGTTACTCGACTTTACAGTCGTCGGCATGATGCCAGCTGTATCAAACCTTGATGCAATATCTGTGTAGCATTGTCCATGTAAAGGTCCAACGTTACCAGTATATGTGCAGTATTGCATCGGATATAACTACGAGACTCGCAAGACTAGTTCAAAACACAGCAGTGTGCAACGTTAGTCGACTTTACAGTAATCGGCATGCTGCTAGCTGTATTTAATCTTGATGCAATTTCTGTTTTTCATCGTCAATGTGAAGGCCGAGGCTAACAGTAAACATGCAGTATTGCATCGGAAATAACTGCAAGACTCCCAGGACTAGTTCCAAGAACAGCAGTCTGCAACGTTACTCGACTTTTCAGTAATCGTCATGATGCCAGCTGTATTCAATCTTGATGCATTTTCTGTGTTTCATCGTCAATGCGATGGTCCAAGGAAACGAGTAAAAGTGCAGTATATCAACGGAAATCAATACGAGACTCTCAGGACTACTTCCAAGAACAGCAGTCTGCAACCTTAGTTGACTTTACAGTAGTCGGCATGATGCCAGCTGCATTCAATGTTGATGCAATTTCTGTGTTCCATCGTCAATGCGAAGGTCCAAGGCTAGCAGTAAACGTGCAGTATTTGCATCTGGAATAACTACGAGACTCCCAGGACTAGTTCCAAAAACAGCAGTGTGCAACGTTACTCGACTTTACAGTAATCGGCATGATGCCAGCTGTATTCACTCTTGATGCAATTTCTGTGTTTCATCGTCAATGCGAAAGTCCAAGGCTACCATTAAAAGAGCAGTATTGCATCGGAAATAACCACGAGACTCCCACTACTAGTTCCTAGAACAGCAGTTTGCAACGTTACTCTGCCTTTCAGTAATCGGCATGATGCCAGCTGTATTCAATCTTAGTGCAATTTCTGTGTTTCATCGTCAATGCGTAGGTCCGAAGTTACCAGTAAACGAGAAGTATTGCATCGGAAATAGCTACGAGACACCCAGGACTTGTTCCAAGAAGAGCAGTCTGTAACATTACTCGACTTTACAGTAATCGGCATTATGCCAGCTGTATTCAATCGTGTTGCAATTTCTGTGTTTCTTCGTCAATGCGAATGTCCAAAGCTACCAGTAAACGTGCAGTATTGCATCGGAAATAACTACGGGACTCCAAGGATTAGTTCGAAGAACAGCAGTTTGCAATATTACTTGCTTTACAGTAATCGGCATGATGCCAGCTGTATTCAAACTTGATGCAATTTCTCTGTTTCAACGTCAATGCGAATTTGCAATGATAAATTGTAAACGGCCAGTATTGTATCGGAAATAACTACGAGGCTCAGAGGACTAGTTCCAAAAACAGCAGACTGCGACGTTATGCGACTTTACAGTAGTCGGCATGATGCAAGCTATATTCCATCTTGATGCAATTTCTTTGTTTCATCGTCAATGTGAAGGTCCAAGGCTACCAGTAAACGTTCAGTATTGCATCGAAAATAACTACGAGACTCCCAGGACTAGTTCCAAGAATAGCAGTGTGCAACGTTACTATACTTTACAGTAATCGGCATGATGCCAGCTGTATTCACTCTTGATGCAATTTCTGTGTTTAATCGTCAGTGCGAAAGTCCAAGGCTACCATTAAACGAGCAGTATTGCATCGGAAATAACCATGAGACTCCCGCTACTAGTTCCTAGAACAGCAGTCTGCAACGTTACTCTGCCTTTCAGTAATCGGCATGGTGCAAGCTGTATTCAATTTTGATGCAATTTCTATGTTTCATCGTCAATGCGAGTGTCCAAGGTTACCAGAAACGTGCAGTATTGCATCAGAAATAACTACGAGACTCCCAGGACTAGTACCAAGAACAGCAGTCTGCAACGTTATTCGACTTTACAGTAGTCGGCATGATGCCAGCTGTATTCAATCTTGATGCTATTTCTGAGTTTCATCGTCAATGCGAAGTCCACTGTTATCAGGAAACGAATAGTATTGCATCTGAAAACACTACGAGGCTTGGAGGACTAGTTCCAAGAACAGCAGTCTGCAACGTTTCTCGACTTTACAGTAGTCGTCATGATGCCAGCTGTACTCAATCTTGATGCAGTATCTGTGTACCATCGTCAATGTGAAGGGCCAAGGCAACCAGTAAACGTACAGTATTGCATTGGAAATAAATACCAGACTCCCAGGACTAGTTCCAAGAACAGCGGTGTGAAACGTTACTGGACCTTACAGTAATCGTCATGATGGCAGCTGTATTCAATCTTGATTCAATTTCTGTGTTTCATCGTCAATGCGAATGTCCAAGGATACCAGTATACGTGCAGTATTGCATCCGAAATTACTACGCTACTCCCAGAACAGGTTCAAAGAACAGCAGTCTGCAACTTACCGGACTTTACAGTAGTCGGCATGATGCCAGCTGTATTCAGCTTTTATGCAATTTCTGTTTTTCGTCGTCAAAGCGAAGGTGAAAGGTTACCAGTAAACGTGCAGTATTGCATCGGAAATAATTGCGAGGCTCCCAGGACTAGTTCTAAGAACAGCGGTCAGGAACGTTACTCGACTTTACAGTCGTCGGCATGATGCCAGCTGTATCAAACCTTGATGCAATTTCTGTGTACCATTGTCCATGTAAAGGTCCAACGTTACCAGTAAATGAGCAGTATTGCATCGGATATAACTACGAGACTCGCAAGACTAGTTCCAAAAACAGTAGTCTGCTACGTTACGCGACTTTACAGTAGTCGTCATGACCCCTGCTGTATTCAAATTTGATTCAATTTCAGAGTTTCATCGTCAGTGCGAAGGTCCAAGGTTACCAATAAACGTGCAGTATTGTATCGGAAATAACTACGAGACTCCCAGGAATAGTTCAAAGAACAGCAGCCTGCAACTTTACTCGACTTTACAGTTGTTGTTGTTGTTGTCTTCAGTCCTGAGACTGGTTTGATGCAGCTCTCCATGCTACTCTATCCTGTGCAAGCTGCTTTATCTCCCAGTACCTACTGCAACCTACATCCTTCTGAATCTGCTTAGTGTACTCATCTCTCGGTCTCCCTCTACGATTTTTACCCTCCACGCTGCCCTGCAATGCTAAATTTGTGATCCCTTGATGCCTCAAAACATGTCCTACCAACCGATCCCTTCTTCTAGTCAAGTTGTGCCACAAACTTCTCTTCTCCCCAATCCCATTCAATACCTCCTCATTAGTTACGTGATCTATCCACCATATCTTCAGTATTCTTCTGTAGCACCACATTTCGAAAGCTTCTATTCTCTTCTTGTCCAAACTAGTTATTGGCCATGTTTCACTTCCATTCATGGCTACACTCCAAAAAAATACTTTCAGAAACGACTTCCTGATACATAAATCTATATTCGATGTTAACAAATTTCTCTTCTTCAGAAACGCTTTCCTTGCCATTGCCAGTCTACATTTTATATCCACTCTACTTCGACCATCATCAGTTATTTTACTTCCTAAATAGCAAAACTCCTTTACTACTTTAAGTGTCTCATTTCCTAATCTAATTCCCTCAGCATCACCCGATTTAATTTGACTACATTCCATTATCCTCGTTTTGCTTTTGTTGATGTTCATCTTATATCCTCCTTTCAAGACACTGTCCATTCTGTTCAACTGCTCTTCCAAGTCCTTTGCCGTCTCTGACAGAATTACAATGTCATCGGCGAACCTCAAAGTTTTTACTTCGTCTCCATGAATTTTAATACCTACTCCAAATTTTTCTTTTGTTTCCTTTACTGCTTGCTCAATATACAGATTGAATAACATCGGGGAGAGGCTACAACCCTGTCTCACTACTTTCCCAACCACTGCTTCCCTTTCATGCCCCTCGACTCTTATGACTGCCATCTGGTTTCTGTACAAATTATAAATAGCCTTTCGCTCCCTGTATTTTACCCCTGCCACCTTTAGAATTTGAAAAAGAGTATTCCAGTCAACATTGTCAAAAGCTTTCTCTACGTCTACAAATGCTAGAAATGTAGGTTTGCCTTTTCTTAATCTTTCTTCTAATATAAGTCGTAAGGTCAGTATTGGCTCACGTGTTCCAACATTTCGACGGAATCCAAACTGATCCTCCCCGAGGTCTGCATCTACCAGTTTTTCCATTCGTCTGTAAAGAATTCGCGTTAGTATTTTGCAGCCGTGGCTTATTAAACAGATAGTTCGGTAATATTCACATCTGTCAGCACCTGCTTTCTTTGGGATTGGAATTATTATATTCTTCTTGAAGTCTGAGGGTATTTCGCCTGTCTCATACATCTTGCTCACCAGCTGGTAGAGTTTTGTCATGACTGGCTCTCCCAAGGCCGTCAGTAGTTCTAATGGAATGTTGTCTACTCCGGGGGCCTTGTTTCGACTCAGGTCTTTCAGTGCTCTGTCAAACTCTTCACGCAGTATCGTATCTCCCATTTCGTCTTCATCTACATCCTCTTCTATTTCCATAATATTGTCCTCAAGTACATCGCCCTTGTATAAACATTCTATATACTCCTTCCACCTTTCTGCCTTCCCTTCTTTGTTTACAACTGGGCTGCCATCTGAGCTCTTGATATTCATACACGTGGTTCTGTTCTCTCCAAAGGTCTCTTTAATTTTCCTGTAGGCAGTATCTATCTTACCCCTAGTGAGATAAGCTTCTACATCCTTACATTTGTCCTCTAGCCATCCCTGGTTAGCCATTTTGCACTTCCTGTCGATCTCATTTTTGAGACGTTTGTATTCCTTTTTGCCTGCTTCATTTACTGCATTTTTATATTTTCTCCTTTCATTAATTAAATTCAATATTTCTTCTGTTACCCAAGGATTTCTAGCAGCCCTCGTCTTTGTACCTACTTTATCCTCTGCTGCCTTCACTACTACATCCCTCAGAGCTACCCATTCTTCTTCTATTGTATTTCTTTCCCCTATTCCTGTCAATTGTTCCCTTATGCTCTCTCTGAAACTCTGTACAACCTCTGGTTCTTTCAGTTTATCCAGGTCCCATCTCCTTAATTTCCCACATTTTTGCAGTTTCTTCAGTTTTAATCTACAGGTCATAACCAATAGATTGTGGTCAGAGTCCACATTTGCCCCAGGAAATGTCTTACAACTTAAAACCTGGTTCCTAAATCTCTGTCGAACCATTATATAATCTATCTGATACCTTTTAGTATCTCCAGGGTTCTTCCACGTATACGACCTTCTTTCATGATTCTTAAATCCAAGTGTTAGCTATGATTAAGTTGTGCTCTGTGCAAAATTCTACTAGGCGGCGTCCTCTTTTATTTCTTAGCCCCAATCCATATTCACCTACTATGTTTCCTTCTCTCCCTTTTTCTACTCTCGAATTCCAGTCACCCATTACTATTAAATTTTCGTCTCCCTTCACTATCTGAATAATTTCTTTTATTTCATCGTACATTTCTTCAATTTCTTCATCATCTGCAGAGCTAGTTGGCATATAAACTTGTACTACTGTAGTAGGTGTGGGATTCGTATCTATCTTGGCCACAATAATGCGTTCACTATGCTGTTTGTAGTAGCTTACCCGCATTCCTATTTTCCTATTCATTATTAAACCTACTCCTGCATTACCCCTATTTGATTTTGTGTTTATAACCCTGTAGTCACCTGACCAGAAGTCTTGTTCCTCCTGCCACCGAACTTCACTAATTCCCACTATGTCTAACGTTAACCTATCCATTTCCCTTTTCAAATTTTCTAACCTACCTGCCCGATTAAGGGATCTGACATTCCACGCTCCGATCCGTAGAACGCCAGTTTTCTTTCTCCTGATAACGACATCCTCCTGAGTAGTCCCCTCCCGGAGATCCGAATGGGGGACTATTTTACCTCCGGAATATTTTACCCAAGAGGATGCCATCATCATTTAATCATACAGTAAAGCTGCATGTCTTCGGGAAAAATTACGGCTGTAGTTTCCCCTTGCTTTCAGCCGTTCGCAGTACCAGCACAGCAAGGCCGTTTTGGTTAATGTTGCAAGGCCAGATCAGTCAATCATCCAGACTGTTGCCCCTGCAACTACTGAAAAGGCTGCTGCCCCTCTTCAGGAACCACACGTTTGTTTGGCCTCTCAACAGATACAACTCCGTTGTGATTGCACCTACAGTACGGCCATCTGTATCGCTGAGGCACGCAAGCCTCCCCACCAACGGCAAGGTCCATGGTTCATGGGGGGAGGGACTTTACAGTAATAGGCATGATGCCAGATCCATTTCATTTTTTTTGATGCAATATCTGTGATTCATCGTCAATGCGAATGTCCAAGGTTACCAGTAAACGTGCAGTATTGTATCGGAAATAACAACGAGACTCCGAGGACTAGTTCCAAAAACAGAAGACTGCGACGTTACGCGACTTTACAGTAGTCTGCATGGTGCCACCTGTATTCAATTTTGATGCAATTTCTATGTTTCATCGTCAATGCGAGTGTCCAAGGTTACCAGAAACGTGCAGTATTGCATCGGAAATAACTACGAGACACCCAGGACTAGTACCATGATAAGCAGTCTGCAACGTTAGTCGACTTTACAGTAGTCGGCATGATGCCAGCTGTATTCAATCTTGATGCAATTTCTGAGTTTCATCGTCAACGCGAAGTCCACTGTTACCAGTAAACGAGCACTATTGCATCTGAAAACACTACGAGGCTTCGAGGACTAGTTCCAAGAACAGCAGTCTGCAACGTTAGTCGACTTTACAGTAATCGGCATGCTGCTAGCTGTATTCAATCTTGATGCAATATCTGTGTTTCATCGTCAAAACGTAGGTAAAAGATTACCAGTAAACGTACAGTATTGCATCGGAAATAACGACAAGACTCCCAGGACTAGTTCCAAGAACAGCAGTCTGTAACGTTACTTAACTTTACCTTAATCGAAACGTGCCAACTTTACTCAGTCTAGATGCAATTTCTGTGTGCCATCGTCAATGTGAAGGTCCAACGTTGACAGTAAACGTGCAGTATTGCATCGGAAATAACTACGAGACTGACAGGATTAGTTAAAAAACAGCAGTCTGCAACGTTATTCGACTTTACATTAGTCGGCATGATGCCAGCTGCATTAAATCTTGATGCAAATTCTGTGCTTCATCGTCAATGCAACGGTCCAAGGCTACCAGTAAATGTGCAGTATTGCATCAGAAATCACTACGACATTCCCAGGACTAGTTCCAAGAACAGCAGTCTGCAACGTTACTCGACTTTACAGTAGTCGGCATGATGAGTGCTGTATTCAATTTCGATGCAATTTCTGTATTACATCGTCAATGCGAAGGTCCAAGGCTACCAGTAAACGTGCAGTATTGCAAGGGAAATCACTACGAGGCTCCAAGGACTAGTTCCAAGAACAGCAGTCTGCAACGTTATTCGACTTTACATTAGTCGGCATGATGCCAGCTGTATTCAAACTTGATGTAAGTTCTGTATTTCATCGTCAATGCGAAGGTCCAATGCTACAAGTAAAGGTGAAGTATTGCATCGGAAATAACTACGAGACACCCAGGACTAGTTCCAAGAACAGCAGTCTGGAACGTTACTCGACTTTACAGTATTCGGCATGATGCCAGCTGTACAAAATCTTGATGCAATTACTATGTACCATCTTCAATGTGAAGGTATAACGTTATCAGTAAACGTGCAGTATTGCATCGGATATTACTACGAGACTCCGAGAACTAGTTCCAAAAACGGCAGTCTGCAACGTTACATGACTTTACAGTAGTCGGCATGATACCAGCTATACTCAATTTTGATGCAATTTCTCTATTTCGTCGTCAATGCGAGGGTACAAGGTTACCCGGAAACGTGCAGTATTGTATCGGAAATCACTACGAGACTCCCAGGACTAGAACCATGAACAGCATTCAGTAACGTTACTTAACTTTACCTTAATCGAAATGTGCCAACTTTACTCACTCTTGATGCAATATCTGTGTGCCATCGTCAATGTGAAGGTCCAACGTTGCCAATAAACGTGCTGTATTGTATCGAAAATAACTACGAGACATCCAGGACTAGTTCTAAGAACAGCAGTCGGTATTGTTACTCGACTTTACAGTAGTCGGCATGACGCCAGGTATATGTAATTTTGATGTAATTTCGGTGTTTCATCGTTAATGCAAAGGTCAAAGGCTACCAGTGCGCGAGCGGTATTACATCGGAAGTAACTACAAGACTCCCAGGACTAGTGCCAAGAACAGGAGTCTGCAATGTTAGTTGACTTTACAGTAATCGGCAAGATGCCAGCTGTACTCAATCTTGATGCAATTTCTGTGTACCATCGTCAATGTGGAGGTCCAACGTTGCCAGTAAACGTGCACTATTGCATTGGAAATAGCTACGAGACTCCCAAGACTAGTTCCAAGAACAGCAGTCTGCAACGTTACTTGTCTTTACAATAATCGTCATGATGCCTGCTGTATTCAATTGCGATGCAATTTCTGTGTTTCGCCGTCAATGCGAAGGACCAAGGTTACCAGTAAACGTGCAGTAATGGATCGGAAATAACTTCGAGGCTCCCAGGACTAGTTCCAAGAACAGCAGTCTGCAAAGTTACTCGAGTTCACAGTAATCGGCGTAATGCCAGATGTATTCAATCTTGATGCAATATCTGTGTTTCATCGTCATTGCGAATGTCCAAGGTTACCAGTAAACGTGCAGTATTGTATCGGAAATAAATACGAGACTCCTGGGACTAGTTCCAAAAACAGCATACTGCGACGTTACGCGACATTACAGTAGTCTGCAAGGTGGTGCTGTATTCAATTTTGTTGCAATTTCTATGTTTCATCGTCAATGCGAATGTCCAAGGTTACCAGAAACGTGCCATATTGCATCTGAAAACACTACGAGGCTTCCAGGACTAGTTCCAAGTACAGCAGTCTGCAAAGTTACTCGACTTCACAGTAATCGTCATGATGCCAGCTGTATTCAATTGCGATGCAATTTCTGTGATTCATCGTCAATGCGAAGGACCAAGGTTACCAGTAAACGTGCAGTAATGGATCGGAAATAACTACGAGACCCTCAGGACTGGTTCCAAGAACAGCAGTCTGCAAAGTTACTCGAGTTTATAGTAATCGGCGTGATGCCAGCTGTGTTCAATCTTGATGCAATATCTGTGTTTCATCGTCAAAACGTAGGTAAAAGATTACCAGTAAACGTACAGTATTGCATCGGAAATAACTACAAGTTTCCTAGGACTAGTTCCAAGAACAGCAGTCTGCAACGTTACTCGAATTTACAGTAATCGGCATGATGACGGCTGTACTCAATCTTGGTGCAATTTTTGTGAACCGTCGTCAATGTGAAAGACCAACGTTACCAGTAAACGAGCAGTATTGCATCTGAAAACACTACGAGACTTCCAGGACTAGTTCCAAGAACAGCAGTCTACAACGTTCCTTATTTTTCCTTAATCGAAATGTGCCAACTTTACTCAGTCTAGATGCAATTTCTGTGTGCCATCGTCAATGTGAAGGTGAACGTATCCAGTAAACGTGCAGTATTGCATCGGAAATAACTACGAGACTGGCAGGACTAGTTAAAAAACAGCAGTCTGCAACGTTATTAGACTTTACATTAGCCGGCATGATGCCAGCTGTATTTAATCTTGATGCAAATTCTGTGCTTCATCCTCAATACAACGGTCCAAGGCTACCAGTAAATGTGCAGTATTGCATCAGAAATCACTACAAGACTCCCAGGACTAGATCCAAAAACAGCAGCCTGCAACGTTACACGACTTTACAGTAGTCGGCATGATGCCAGCTATACTCAACTTTGATGCACTTTCGCTATTTCGTCGTCAATGCGAGGGTACAAGGTTACCCGGAAACGTGCAGCATTGTATCGGAAATCACTACGAGGCTCCCAGGACTAGTTCCATGAACAGCATTCTGTAACGTTACTCGATTTTACAGTAATCGTCATGATGCCATCTGTTCTCAATCTTGAAGCAATTTCTGTGTTTCATCGTCAATGTGAAGGTCCAAGGCTACCAGTAAACGTGCAGTATTGCAAGGGAAATCACTACGAGGATCCAAGGACTAGTTCCAAGAACAGCAGTTTGCAAAGTTACTCGATTTTACAGTAGTCGGCATGATGCCAGCTGTATTCAAACTTGATGTAAGTTCTGTATTTCATCGTCAATACGAAGGTCCAAGGCTACCAGTGAAAGTGAAGTATTGCTTCGGAAATAACTGTGAGACACCCAGGACTAGTTCCAAGAACAGCAGTCTGCAACGTTACTTAACTTTACCTTAATCGAAATGTGCCAACTTTACTCACTCTTGATGCAATTTCTGTGTGCCATCGTCAATGTGAAGGTCCAACGTTGCCAGTAAACGTGCAGTATTGCATCGTAAATAACTACGAGACATCCAGGACTAGTTCCAAGAACAGCAGTCGGTATTGTTACTCGACATTACAGTAGTCGGCACGATGCCAGCTGTATGTAATCTTGATGTAATTTCGGTGTTTCATCGTTAATGCAAAGGTCCAAGGCTACCAGTGCGCGAGCGGTATTACATCGGAAGTAACTTCAAGACTCCCAGGACAAGTGCCAAGAACAGGAGTCTGCAATGTTAGTTGACTTTACAGTAATCGGCAAGATGCCAGCTAAACTCAATCTTGATGCAATTTCTGTGTACCATCGTCAATGTGAAGGTCCAACGTTGACAGTAAACGTGCACTATTGCATTGGAAATAGCTACGAGACTCCCAGGACTAGTTCCAAGAACCGCAGTCTGCAACGTTACTTGTCTTTACAATAATCGTCATGATGCCAGCTGTATTCAATTGCGATGCAATTTCTGTGTTTCATCGTCAATGCGAAGGACCAAGGTTACCAGCAAACGTGCAGTAATGGATCGGAAATAACTATGAGACTCCCAGGACTAGTTCCAAGAACAGCAGTCTGCAAAGTTACTCGAGTTTACAGTAATCGGCGTGATGCCAGCTGTATTTAATCTTGATGCAATATCTGTGTTTCATCGTCAAACCGAAGGTAAACGATTACCAGTAAACGTACAGTATTGGATCGGAAATAACTACAAGACTCCCAGGACTAGTTCCAAGTACAGCAGTATGTAACGTCACTTAACTTTACCTTAATCGAATTGTGCCAACTTTACTCAGTCTAGATGCAATTTTTGTGTGCCATCGTCAATGTGAAGCTCCAACGTTGCCAGTAAACGTGCAGTATTGCATCGGAAATAACTACGAGACTGACAGGACTAGTTAAAAAGCAGCAGTCTGCAACGTTATTCGACTTTACATTAGTCGGCATGATGAGTGCTGTATTCAATTTTGATGCAATATCTGTATTATATCGTCAATGCGAAGGTCCAAGGCTACTAGTAAACGTGCAGTATTGCAAGGAAAATTACTACGAGACTCACAGGACTAGTTCCATAAACAGCAGTCTTCAACGTTACTCGACTTACAGTAATCGGCATGATGCCAGCTGTATTCAATTTTCATGCAATTACTGTGTTTCATCATCAATGCGAAGGTCCAACGTTACCAGTAAACGAGCAGTATTGCATCTGAAAACACTACGAGACTTCCAGGACTAGTTCCAAGAACAGCAGTCTACAACGTTACTTATCTTAACCTTAATGGATATGTGCCAACTTTACTCAGTCTAGATGCAATTTCTGTGTACCATCGTCAATGTGAAGGTCCAACGTTGCCAGTAAGCGTGCAGTATTGCATCGGAAATAACTACGAGACTGACAGGAGTAATTTAAAAACAGCAGTCTGCAACGTTATTCGACTTTACATTAGTCGGCATGATGAGTGCTGTATTCAATTTTGATGCAATATCTGTATTATATCGTCAATGCGAAGGTCCAAGGCTACTAGTAAACGTGCAGTATTGCAAGGAAAATTACTACGAGACTCACAGGACTAGTTCCATAAACAGCAGTCTTCAACGTTACTCGACTTACAGTAATCGGCATGATGCCAGCTGTATTCAATTTTCATGCAATTACTGTGTTTCATCATCAATGCGAAGGTCCAACGTTACCAGTAAACGAGCAGTATTGCATCTGAAAACACTACGAGACTTCCAGGACTAGTTCCAAGAACAGCAGTCTACAACGTTACTTATCTTAACCTTAATGGATATGTGCCAACTTTACTCAGTCTAGATGCAATTTCTGTGTACCATCGTCAATGTGAAGGTCCAGCATTGCCAGTAAACGTGCACTATTGCATTGGAAATAGCTACGAGACTCCCAGGGCTAGTTCCAAGAACAGCAGTCTCAACGTTCCTTGTCTTTACAATGATCGTCATGATGCAAGCTGTATTCAATTGCGATGCAATTTCTGTGTTTCATCGTCAATGCGAACGACCAAGGTTACCAGTAACCGTGCAGTAATTCATCGGAAATAACTACGAGACTCCCAGGACTAGTTCTAAGAACAGCAGTCTGCAACGTTACTCGACATTACAGAAGTCGGCTTGATGAGTGCTGTATTCAATTCTGATGGAATTTCTCTATTACATCGTCAATGCGAAGGTCCAAGGCTACCAGTAAACGTGCAGTATTGCAAGGGAAATCACTACGAGGCTCCAAGGAGTAGTTCCAAGAACAGCAGTTTGCAAAGTTACTCGAGTTTACAGTAGTCGGCATGATGCCAGCTGTATTCAAACTTGATGTAAGTTCTGTATTTCATCGTCAATGCGTAGGTCCAAGGCTACAGGTAAACGTGCAGTATTGCATCGCAAATCACTTCTAGACTCCCAGGACTTGTTCCAAGAATAGCATTCTGCAACGTTAATCGACTTTACAGTAATCGGCATGATGCCAGCTGTATTCAATCTCTATGCAATTAGTGTGTTTCATCGTCAATGCGAAGGTCCAAGGCTACCAGAAACTGAGCAGTACTGCATCGGAAATAACTACGAGAATCCCTGGACTAGTTCCAAGAACAGCAGTCTTTATCGTTATCGACTTTACAGATATCGGCATGATGCTAGCTGTACTCAGCCTTGAAGCAATTGCTGTGTTTCATCGTCAAAGCGAAGGTCCATGGTTACCAGTGACCGTGAAGTATTGCGTCGGAAATCACTACGAGACTCCCGGGACAAAATCCAAGGACATACGTCTGCAACGTTACTCGACTTCAGAGTAATCGCCGTGACGCCAGCTGTATTCAATCTTTATGCAATTTCTGTGTTTCGCCGTCAAAGCGAAGGTCCAAGGTTACCACTAAACGTGCAGCATTGCATCGGAAATAACTACGAGACTCCCAGGACTAGTTCCAAGAACAGCAGTCTGCAACGTTACTCGACTTTACAGTAATCGGCATGATGACAGCTGTATTCAATCTTGATGCAATTTCTGTGTTTCATCGTCAATGCGTAGGTCCAAGGCTACCAATAAACGTGCAGTATTGCATCGCAAATCACTTCGAGACTCGCAGGACTTGTTCCAAGAACAGCATTCTGCAACGTTAATCGACTTTACAGTAATCGGCATGATGAGAACTGTACTCAATCGTGATGCAATTACTGTCTACCATCGTCAATGTGAAGGTAGAGCGTTACCAGTAAACATGTTGTTCTCCATCGGAAATAACTACGGGACTCCCAGGACTAGTTCCAAGAACAGCAGTCTGCAACATTACTCGACTTTACAGTAGTCGGCGCGATGCCAGCTGTACTCAATCTTGAAGCGATTTCTGTGTACCATCGGCAATGTGAAGGTCTAACGTTACCAGTAGACGAGCAGTATTGCATCGGAAATAACTACGAGACTCCCAGGACTAGTTCCAAAAACAGCAGTTTGCAACGTTACGTGACGTTACAGTAGCGGCATGATGCCAGCTGTATTCAATCTTGATGCAATATCTGTGTATCATCATCAATGAGAAGGTCCAAGGTTACCAGTAAACGTGCAGTATTGCATTGGAAATAACTACGGGACTCCCAGGACTAGTTCCAAAAACAGCAGTTTGCAACGTTACGTGACGTTACAGTAGCGGCATGATGCCAGCTGTATTCAATCTTGATGCAATTTCTGTGTTTCGTCGTCAATGTGAAGGTCCAACGTTACCAGTAAGCTAGTAGTAATGCATCGGGATACCTACGAGACTGACAGGACTAGTTCCAAGAACAGAAGTCTGCAACGTTACTCGACTTTACAGTAGTCGGCATGATGCGAGCTGTAATCTATTTTGATGCAATTTCTGTCTTTCATCGACAATGCGAAGGTTTAAAGCTACCAGTAAACGTGCAGTATTGGATAGGAAATAACTACGAGACTCCCAGGACTAATTCCAAGAACAGCAGTCTACAACATCACGCGACTTCACAGTAGTCAGCACGATGCCAGCTGTATTTAATCTTGATGCAATTTCAGTGTTTCATCGTCAATGCGAAGCTCCAAGATTACCTGTAAAAGTGCAGTATTTTATCGGAATTAACTACGAGACTCACAGGAGTTGTTCCTAGAAGAGCAGTCTGCAATGTTACTCGACTTTACAGTAATCGGCATGATGCCAGCTGTATTCTAATTTGATGCAATTTCTGTGTTTTATCGTCAATGCGATGGTTAAAGGCTGCCAGTAAACGTGCAGTATTGCATCGGAAATAACTACGAGACTCCCAGGATTGGTTGCAAACACACCAGTCTGAAACGTTAAGCGACTTTACAGTAGTCGGCATGATGACAGCTGTATTTAATCTTGATGCAATATCAGTGTTTCATCGTCAATGCGAAGGTCCAAGATTACCCGTAAACGTTCAGTATTGCATCAGACTTAACTACGAGACTCACAGGACTAGTTACAAGAACAGCAGCCTGCAACGTTACTCGACTTTACGGTAATCGACATGATGCCAGCTGTACTCAATCTTGATGAAATTTCTGTTATTCGTCGTCAATGCGAAGATCCAAGGTTACCAGTGAACGTGTAGAATGGCAACTTAATTAAATACGAGACTACCAGGACTTGTTCCAGGAACAGCACCTCGCAACGTTACTCAACTTTACAGTAGTCGGCACGATGACAGCTGCATTTAATTTTGAGGCAGTTTCTGTGTACCATCGTCAATGTGAAGGTAAAAACGTTACCAGTAAACGTACAGTATTGAGTCGGAAATAACTATGAGCCTCCTAGGACTAGTTCCAAGAGCAGCAGTCTGCAACGTTACTCGACTTTACAGTAGTCGGCCTGATGCCAGCTGTATTTAATCTTGATGCAATTTCTATGTAGCATCAGCAATGTGAATGTCCAACGTTACCAGTAAACGTGGAGTATTGCATCGGAAATAACTATGAGACTCCTAGGACTAGTTCCAAGAACAGCAGTCTGCAACGTTACGTGACTTTACAGTAGTCTACATGATGCCAGCTTTATTCAATCTTGATGCAATTTCTGTGTTTCATGGTCAATGCGAAGGATCAAGATTACTAGTAAACGTGCAGTATTGCATCGGAAATAACTACGAGATCCCCAGGACTAGTTTACAAAACAGCAGTCTGCAACATCACTTGACATTACAGTAGTCGGCATTATGCAAGCTGTATTCTATTTTGATGCCATTTCTATGTTTCATCGTCAATGCGAAGGTTAAAGGCTACCAGTAATCGTGCAGTATTGCATCGGAAATAACTGCGAGCCACCCAGGACTTGTTCCAAGAAAAGCAGTCTGCAACGTTACTCGAGTTTACATTAACCGGCATGATGCCAGCTGTATTCAATCTTGATGCAATTTCTGTGATTCATCGTCAAAACGAAGGTCCAAGGCTACCGGTAAACGTGCAGTATTGCATCTAAAATAACTACGACACTCCCAGGACTAGTTCCAAGAACAGCAGTCTGAAACGTTACTCGTCTTTACAGTAGTCGGCATGATGCCAACTGTATTCCATTTTGATGCAATTTCTGTATTTAATCGTCAATGCGAAGGTCCAAGGCTACCAGTAAAAAGTGCAGTATTGCATCGGAAATAACTACGAGGCTCCTAGGACTAGTTCCAAGAACAGCAGTCTGCATCGTTACTCGACTTTACAGTAGTCTACATGATGCCAGCTGTATTCAGTCTTGAAGCAATTTCTGTGTTTCATCATCAAGGAGAAGGTCCAAGATTGCCAGTAACCGTGCAGTATTGCATCGGAAATAACTACGAGACTCCCAGGACTAGTTCCAAGAACAGCAGTCTGCAACGTTACTTGACCTCACAGTAATCGGCATGATGCCAGCTGTTTTCAATCTTAATGCAATTTCTGTGTACCGCCATCAATGTGAAGGTCCAACGTTACCAATAAATGTGCAGTATTGAATCGGAAATAACTACGAGACACCCACGATTAGTTCCAAGAACAGCAGTCTGCAACGTTACTCGACTTTACATTAGTCGGCATGATGCCAGCTGTAATGAATCTTGATGAACCTTCTGTATACCATCGTCAATCTAAAGCTACAAGGTTACTACTAAACGAGCAGTATTGCATCGGAAATCACTACGAGACTTCCAGGACTAGTTCCAAGAACAGCAGCCTGCAACGTTACGCGACGTTACAGTAGTCGGCACCATGACAGCTGTATTTAATCTTGGTGCAATTTCTGTGTTTCATTGTCAATGCGAAATTCGAAGGCTGCCAGTAAACGTGCAGTATTGCATCGGAATTAACTACGAGACTCACAGGAGTATTTCCAAGAACAGCAATCTGCAATGTTACTCGACTTTACAGTAATCGGCATGATGCTAGCTGTACTCAATCTTGATGCAATTTCTGTGATTCATCGTCAATACGAAGGTCCAAGGCTACCAGTAAATTTGCAGTATTGCATGGTAAATCACTACGAGGCTCCCAGGACTAGTTGTAAGAACAGCAGTCTGCAACGTTACTCGACTTTACAGTAGTCGGCATAATGCCAGCTGTATTTTATTTTGATTCAATTTCTGTATTTCATCGTCAATGCGAAGGTCCAAGGCTACCAGTGAAAAGTGCAGTATTGCATCGGAAATTACTACGAGACTCCTAGGACTAGTTCCAAGAACAGCAGTCGGCATTGTTACTCGACTTTACAGTAGTCGGCATGATGCCAGCTGTATTCTATTTTTTTTCAATTTCTGTGTTTCATCGTCAAAGCGGAGGTCCAAGGCATGGTGAAAGCTGTATTCTACCCCTGTGCAATTTCTGTGTTTCATCGTCAATGTGAAGGTTCAGGGTTACCAGTAAACATGCAGTATAGCATCGGAAACAACTACGGGATCCTAGGACTGGTTCCAAGTACATCAG
The DNA here is from genome assembly GCF_023897955.1 of Schistocerca gregaria. Lineage (NCBI taxonomy): Eukaryota > Metazoa > Arthropoda > Insecta > Orthoptera > Acrididae > Schistocerca > Schistocerca gregaria. The sequence goes on along the minus strand of NC_064926.1, from coordinate 92,573,811 downwards.
TCTTTAACGTTACTCGACTTTACAATAGGCGGCATGGTGCCAGCTGCATTCAACCACTATGCAATATCTGTGTTTCATCGTCAATGTGAAAGTCCAAGGTTACCAGTAAACGTGCAGGATTGCATCGGAAACAACTACGCGACTCCTAGGACTGGTTCTAAGATCAGAGGTCGGCAACGTTACTCGACTTTACAGTAGTCTTCATGATGCCAGCTGTATTCAATCTTGATACAATTCATGTGTTTCATCGTCAATGTGAAGGTCCAAGGACACCAGTAAACGTGCAGTATTGCATCAGAAATACTTACGACACTCCTAGGACGGGTTCCAAGAACAGCAGTCTGCAACGTTAGTTGACTTTACAGAAGACGGCATGGTAAGAGTTGTATTCCACTGCATTGCAATTTCTGTTTTTCATCTTTAATGTGAAGATATAAGGTTAAGTGTTCACGTGAAGTATTGCATCGGAAACAACTACGAGACTCCTAGGACTGGTTCCAAGAACATCAGTCTACAACGTGACTCGACTTTACAGAAGTCTGCATGTTGACAGCTGTATTCAACCAATATGCAATTTCTGTGTTTCATCGTCCATGTGTAGGTCCAAGGTTAACCATTTAACTCCTAGGACTGGTCCCAAGAACATTAATCTTTAACATTATCGACTTTACAGTAGTCGGCATGGTGCCCGCAGTATTCAATCCCTATGCAATTTCTGTGTTTCATCGTCAATGTGAAACTCCAAGGTTAGCAGCAAACGTGCAGTATTGGATCGGAAACAACTACGAGATTCCTAGGACTGTATCCATGAACATTATTCCACAACGTTACACGACTTTACAGCATGTGGCATGGTGCAATCTGTATTCAACCCCTATGGAATTTTTTTGTTTCATCGTCAATGTGAAACTCCAAGGTTACCAATTAAGGTGCAGTATTGCATCGGGGACAAGTACGAGACCCCTAGGACTGATTCCAAGAACAGTAGTAAGCTACGTTACTCGACTTCACAGTAGTCGACATGGTGCCAGCTGTATACAACCTCTATGCAATTTCTGTGTTTCATCGTCAATGCGAAAGTCCAAAGTAATCAGTAACGTGCATATTGCATAGGAAATAACTACGATTCTCCTAGGGCAGGTTCCAAGAACAGCAGTCTGCAACGTGACTCGACTTTACAGTAGTCTGCATGTTGACAGCAGTATTCAACCAATATGCAGTTTCTGTGTTTCATCGTCCATGTGTAGGTCCAAGGTTAACCATTTAACGTGCAGTATTGCATCGAAAAACAACTACGAGCCTCTTCGCACTGGTTCGAAGAAAAGCAGTCTGCAACGTTGTCGACTTTACAATAGTCGGCATGATGCAAGCTGTATTCAATCTTGATGCAATTTCTGTGTTTCATCATAAATGTGAAGGTCCAAGGTTGCCAGTAAACGTGCGGTATTGCATCGGAAACAACTACGTGACTCCTAGGACAGGTCCCAAGATCATCTAACATTATCGACTTTACAGTAGTCGGCATGGTGCCAGCAATATTCAATCCCTATGCAAATTCTGCGTTCCATAGTCAATGTGAAACTCCAAGGTTAGCAGAAAACGTGCAGTATTGGATCGGAAACAACTATGAAATTCCTTGGACTGTATCCAAGAACAGCAGTCCGCTACGTTACTCGACTTTACAGAAAACGGTAAGATGCAAGTTGTATTCAATCTTGATGCAATTTCTCTATTTCATCGTCAATGCGAAGGTCCAAGGTTACCAGTAGACATGCAGTATCTCATCGCAAATAACTACAAGACCTCCAGGACTAGTTTCAAGAACAGCAGTCTGCAACGTTACTCGACATTACAGTAGTCGTCATAATGCCAGCTGTATTCAATCATGAATCAAATTCTGTGTTTCATCGTAAATGTGAAGGTCCAAGGATAGCAGTAATCGTGCAGTATTTCATCAGAAACAACAACGAGACTCCTAGGACGGGTACCAAGAACATCAGTCTTTAACGTTACTCCACTTTACAGCAGGCGGCCTGGTGCAAGCTGTATTCAACACCTATGCAATTTCTTTGTTTCATCGTCAATGTGAAACTCCAAGGTTACCAGTAAACGTGCAGTATTGCATCGGAAACAACTACGAGACTCACAGGACTGGTTCCAAGAACAGCAGTCTGCAACGTTACTCGACTTTACAGAAGTCTGCATGTTGACAGCTGTATTCAACCCATATGCAATTTCTGTGTTTCATCGTCAATGTGAAGGTCCAAGGTTGCCAGTTAACGTGCAGTATTGCATCGGAAACCACTACGAGACGACTAGGACTGATTCCAAGAACAGCAGTCTGCAACGTTACTCGACTTTACGGTAGTCGGCATGGTGCCAGGTGTACTTAACCTCTAAGCAATTTTTGTGTCTCATTAGGAATGTGAACGTCCAAGATTACCAGTAAACGTGCAGTATTGCATCGGAAACAAGTACGAGACTCCTAGGACTGGTTCCAAAACAGCCGTCTTTAACGTTACCCGACGTTACAGAAGTCGGCATGGTGCCAGCTGTATTCAACGCCTATGCAACTTCTGTGTTTCATTGTCTATTTGAAAGTCCAAGGTTACCAGTAAATGTGCAGTATTGCATCGGAAACAACTACGAGACTTTTAGGACTGGTTCCAAGTACAGCAGTCTTTAGCATTATCGACTTTACAGTAGTCGGCATGGGTCCAGCTGTATTCAACCCCTATGCAATTTCTGTGTTTCATCGTCAATGTGTAACTCCAAGGTTACCTGTAAACGTTCAGTATTGCATCGGAAACAGCTACGAGAGTCGTAGGACTTGTTCCAAGAACATCAGTCTTCAACGTTACTCGACTTTACAGTGGTCGGCATGATGCCAGCTGTATTCAATCTTGATGCAATTTTTTGTGTTTCTTCGTCAACGTAAATGTCTAAAGTTGCCAGTAAACGTGCAGTATTGCATCGGAAATAGCTAGTTAATTGCAAGCGCAGCTGGGAAATACTTGGTGCAAATCTTCATGCATGCCACAACTCTTTTACTGTACAACAATGAAAGACTGCACCTATAAAGGAGATTCTCTCTACAATTACGTGCTAGCAGTAAATAATATCTACACTAATTACACAAGAAAAAAATCTGAAATTTCCAGTGAGGTATCCTCGGCTGAGAGTCGACATATGGAACATCCCCTTTGAACAGTTATACATGACTGTGCTTAAACTGACACACAATATTTTTAGCGCAACGGGATCTGACTTTCAATAATCCCTACGAGAGAATGGCCCTGACTAAATTAACGTATATGTTTGACAAATCACTTACATCACAAAAATCTTCGTTACTCAAACTACTGCAATACAGCGAGCGCCAATACCGCTAGCTAAATATAAGATTCAAACTACGGAAGGCACTAACCGCTGATACGCATAGTTAGCAAATGAAAGATTTTAATAGAGAACAAACAATGTATTTACCTTAATAGTCATAATATATATAGCAGTTCATGACTTCCATTCTTACAAATGTACTGTTTCTGATGGACGCACCTCCAGACTATCCATTCTCAAAAATCCGCCACCTCACTTCCTCACATCCACCACTGCTGGCGGCTCACCTCCAACTGTGCAACGGTATACGCTGTCAACATCCTGCTGCCCAACACTACAATGGCAGCCAACAATGCAAACCAGCCACAGACTGCACACAGCACAGCCAGTGATTTTCATACAGATCGCTACATGGCTTTACCAATAGGAAAAGCTAAACAGCCTACTTACAGCATGTTTACTGTAAATCATGGACATTCACATAGACGATGAAACACAGAAAGTACATTGGGATTGATCACAGCAGGCATCAAGCCGACTTCATTCCAGTCGAGTAACGCTGCAGATTGTTTGTGGTTCACACTGACGATGAAACACAGAAATTGCATCGGGATATAGTACAAGGGCACCATGCCGAATTATGTACAGGCGAGTGAGACGAGCTTCTGTCCGTCTCGTTTAAACACGCGCCCTCGTTAGGCTTTGGCTTCCCGTCATTTTCTTTTCCGCGTGGGCGCGCCGTCTGTTCGCCTTGTCTCATGCCCCGCCCCTAGGTCGGTGGAGTGGAGTGACTGAGTCGTGAAGGGGGGCAGTACGCCATCGACTCAGGAAGTGCTTGTTTGTCTTACTTGCGGTGGTTTGCGTGGTGTCGGCCGGCTAATACCACCGTGCGGTTCTACGGCATAGCGTGTCTGACTTACAGAGGCCGTTAGCTCCGATTATGTTTCTTCTTGTTGGTAGAGAATTGAAATAAGGAGCTGTGATGTTGCTGTTCCGGAGAATAGTGGGAGTTGCCGAGGACGGTTGCTCCGCGAATGTTTTGAGCACTGAGGCTCGCAGGTTTTCCTCCGGGACTTGAAGTGGAGTATATTTCGCTATTGCCGTTGTGCTTTTGACTTGCTATGGCCTTGTATTAGGGTGGTGTTTGCGACTTCCTTTATGTTGCTGCCGCCTACATTGTGTGTTTTCCGTCCACCGGTTTAGCTCGCGGGTTGTGAACTTATGAAGGAAAAGGTTGAATGTTAGCTCTGCACTGCGTTTCCGGAGTTTGACTCCGAGTGAGTAGGTTGTTCTTGTACTGCTGGGCTGTTTCCTCGGTTGGGCGTCGACGTGAGAGTGAATTACTGGGTTAAAATTTGCAGTAGGCACTCCGGACATGGTCGATGCTGTACAACGAGGATAGTAGAACATGTTGAATCAAAGGCTGTGAATGTGAACTGCTGCTCTGTCATATCACACTAGGAGACTGTCTAACTAGGTACTGATGTATTGGTGGCTATCTATTGATTCTTGTGACCAATTAGGTAGTCAGTTCCCAGCCTATGTGTTTTATGTATCTGAGAGAAGGAAACGAAATTTCAGAAGTACGTGTCTGTGCATATCTTAAAAGTTGTTGGTGCATGTGTTTATCTTAAAGATTGTTTTAATACCGTATGTTGTTATCAGCCTCCTTTTAGATTGAAAATTTTACAGGGTTAGAGAATTTTATTTGTATGTTTGCCTATATGGACAGTGTCGATTGAACTGGTGGCTATTACGCCAGTTGGTGAAATGTTGCAGCTTTACGCTACGGTTGATTGATTTGTAATTGAATGGCATCATTTAATTCCTTTTTGGGGCTCGCCTTGTATTTTTCCTGTTTCGCACTACCTGAAGATTGTAAATCATAATATTGCGGCACGATGACTGATTGGTAGCCTTGCAGCTGCTTGTACTTCATACTCAGCAACTGTCGTTAAACACTTGTAAATTTGCTGGCCATGTTGGTGTGCGATTGTTTGCATTTTAAATTTAGATTTTATGCAAGTTTACCCTTTAGGAGTATATGCATGTCTTGTTGTCCCTAGGTTTTAAGCTGGATAGTATCAATTGATTTATTTAAGGTTGCTAAGTTTTAGGGAATTGCTTCGCTGTATTATAGTTCTTAATGCTTAACGTGGATTCAAAATGTACTGTTGCCCTTAAGCCTCAATTACAGATAAATTTGTTGATTTGCCTTCTGTTTTTGAGAACTTGGCTAACCTTAATCATCGGCCAGCTGTATATTTGAATACTTTCTTTGTCTGTGGTATTGGCCTTTTATATCTTAATTTTGAAATGAAATGTATTTTGGTTCGCAAATTTACTAGCCCTTCAGACTGAACACGTTATATGTATTCTTTCTAAATTGGCCCTTCAGACTTTCTTTGCGACTGCAGCCCTTAAGGCATACGTAGTACTATGTTGCGTGGTACAATGATAAATTGCTAATGAATTAGTTTCTTATAGTTTGATTCTCCCTATATTCATTATCTTGGCAGATTGTATATTATATTTTAGCTAGTTTTAATAAATGCATTAGAAGTAACGTGTTGTGTTACTTCTACCAGCAATTGGCCCTGCTTCCTCGCCCGATCCTAGTGGCTCCTTACTTTTTCGATTGTTAGAATTTTTGCCCGTTAGCCACTATTATCGGTTTCAGCGAGTAATGCTACACACGGTCTCTGCTTGGAACTTTTCCTGAAGTTAAGTAATTGATTCCGATGGACCGCAGCAGGTTTGCTGTAGCCTTTGAACCATAACATTGACGATGCAACACAGTAACAGCGTCGAGACTGATTGCAAATGGCACCATGCCGACTTCTGTACAGGCGAGTAATGCTGCAAACGGTTTACGCTTGAAACCTTAACTGGGAGTCCAGTAGTTGTTTCCGACACACCACTGCATATTTACTGTATCCGATGGACCTTCACATTGACGATGAAACACAGATATTGCATCGGAATAAATACAACAGGCACCATGCCGACTTATATACAGGCAAGTAAAGCTGCAAGCGGTTTGTACTTGGAACCTTTCCTGGGAGTCGCGTAGTACTTTCCGATGCCTTATTGCACGTTTAATGTAATCCTTGGACATTCATATTGTCTATGAATTACAGAAATCGGGTCGGGTTTGATTATAACAGGGACTATGTCGAATTAAGTACAAGCGATAAATGCTGCAAATGGTCTCTCCTTGGAACCTTTGCTGGGAGTCCAGTCGTTGTTTCTAATGCACCACTACAGGTTTGATGTAACCCTTGGATCTACACATTGACGACGAAACACAGAAATTGCAAACGAATTGAAAAAAAAGTACCATAATGAGTTCTGTCCAGGTCAGTAACGCTTCGGAAGGTCTCTTCTTGGAATCTGTTATGGGAGTCCAGTTGTTGTTTCCCGTGCACCACTGCACGTTTATTGTAACCCTTGGACCTTCACATTGATTATGAAACACAGAAATTGCGTCTGTACTGAATACAACGGGTAGCATGCCTACTGCTGTCCCGGGGAGAAATGCTTAAAACAGTCAGTGGTTGGTTAATTTTCCTGGGAGTTTACATGTTGATTCCACCGCAGGTCCGCTGTAAAACGGTTACATTCATATTGTTGATGAAACACAGAAATTGCTTCGGATTGAATAGATCAGCCACTATGCCAAATTCTGTCCAGGCGAGTAACGCTGCAAACGGTCTCTACTTGAAACGTTCCCTGGGAGACCAGTAGTTGTTTCAGATGCTAACTGCACTTTTACTGTAACCATAGGATCTTCATGTTAACGATGAATCACAGAAATTGAATACAATAGGCAACATGCTGACTTCTGTCCATGTGAGTAAAGGTCTGTGCTTGGAACCATTATAGGGAGTGCAGTATTTGTTTCGGTAGCACCACTGCAGGTTTACTGTATCCGTTGGACCTTCACATTGACGATGAAACACATAAATTGCATCGGGAATGATTAGAAAAGGTACTATCCCGTCCTCTGTCCAGGCCAGTACCGCTGCAAAAGGTCTCAGCTTGGAACATTTCTTAGGATTTCCGTAGTTGTTTACGATGAACCGTGGCACGTTTACTGTAACACTAGGATATTCGGACTGACGATGAAACATAGAAATTGCATACGGATTTAATACAACAGGCATCGTGCCGACTTCTGTCCAATCGAGTAACGTTGCAAACGGTTTCTCCTTTGATCCTTTTTTGGAAGTCCAGTAGTTGTTTCCGATGAACTATTGCATGGCTACTGAAACCCTGGGACCTGTACGTTGACGATGAGACGCAGATATTGTATCTCGACTGGATACAACAGGTACCATGCCGACTTCTCTCCAGGGGAGTAACGCTTCAAACGGTCTGTCATGGAACCATTGTTGGGAGTTTACTAGTTGTTTCCGATGCACCAATGCAGGTTTATTGTAATTTAACATTCAAAGTGGGAATGAAACACAGAAACTAAATCGGGATTAAATACAACAGGGAGACATGCCACTTCGGTCCAGGCGGATAAGCTGCAAACGGTGTGTGCTTGGAACCTTTAGTAGGAGTGCAGTAGTTGTATCCGATGCACAACTTCACGTTTTCTGTAACCGTTGGACTGTCCGTTTGACGATGAGACACAGACATTGCATCGGGATTATGGACGACAGGCACAATTCCGACTACTGTCGAAGCGAGAAATATTGCAACGGTCTTTGCTTGGAACCTTTACTGGGAGGTTTTCCGATGCACAGTTGCACGTTTTCTGTAACCCTCGGGCAATAACATTGATGATGAAACACAGATATAGCATCGGTAATGAATACAAGAAGCAGCATGCAGACTTTCGTCCAGGGAGAAACACTCCAAAGGTCCTCTGATTGATACCTTTTCTGGGCATGCAGTAGATGTATCCGATACACCACTATAAACCTTTGACATTAGCATTGACGATGAAACACAGACATTGTACCAGGATAGAATACAACAGACACCATGCCGACTACTGTAAAGGCAAGTAACGTTTCAATCGGTTTGAGATTTGTACCTTTATTGGGAGTGCAGATGTTGTTTACAATGAAACACTGCTAGTTTACTGTAACCTTTGGACCTTCTTATTGACGATGAAACACAGATTTTGGCGTCGGGCATCAATACAACTGGCACCATGGAGACTTATATCAACACAAGTTGCGCTGCAAAAGGTCTCTGTTGTGAATCTTTCCAGTGACTCCAGTGGTTGTGTATAAGGCTCCACAGCTGTTTTACTGCATACCTTTTACATTCACATTGTTCATGAAACACAGAAATTGCTTTGGGATTGAATACAACAGTCACCATGCCGACTTCTGTGCAGGCAAGTGAAACTCCAAACGGTCTCTGTTTGGAACGTTTACTGGGAGTGCAGTAGTTGTTTCCGTTGCACAACTGCACGTTTACTGTAACATTTGGGCCATCACATTGGCGATGAAACACAGAAATTGCGTCTCGATTGGACACAACAGGTACCATGCCAACTTCTCTCCAGGGTCGTAATGCCTCAAACGGTTTATCATGGAACTTAGTAGTTGTTATGATCATACAATGTAAGCTTTCGCGGCCGGTATTGTCTTCACTTAGTAGTTGTTAGCACAACTTCAGGTTTATTGTAAACCTTTAACATTCAAAGTGAGAATGACACACAGAAATTAAATCGGGATTGAATAATCAGGGAGACATGCTACTTCGGGTCAGGTGAATAACGCTGCAAACGGTGGGTGCTTGCATCCTTGAATAGGAGTGCTGTAGTTGTATCCGATGCACAACTACACGTTTACTGTAACCGTTCGCCCATCACTTTGACGATGAAACACAGACATTGTATCTCTATTGAATACAACAGGCACCATGCCCACTTCTGTGCTGGCGGGTAACGCTGCAAACGCTCTGTGCTTTGAATCCTTACTGGGAGTGCAGTAGTTGTTTCCGATGCTCCATTGTAAACTTTGTGTAACCTTTGGACTTTCATATTGAGGATGAAACACAGAAATTGCATCAGGATTGGACACAGCATGCACCATTCTGACTTATCTCCAGTCGAGTAGTGTTGCAAACGGTCTCTGCTTGGAACCTTTCCTGGAAGTCCAGTAGTTGTTTCCGATGCATCACTGGAATGCTACGCTCTTCTAGAGACCTACAGTACACTGCTGCAAGAAGGGGGGGGGGGGGGGGCAAGTTCCTTCGCGTACTCTGTGTAAAATCGGACTGGTATCCCATCAAGTCCAGCGGCCTTCCCTCTTTTGAGCGATTTTAATTGTTTCTCTATCCCTCTGCGTCTATTTCGATATCTACCATTTTGTCATCTGTGCGACAATCTAGAGAAGGAACTACACTGCAGTCTTCCTCTGTGAAACAGCTTTGGAAAAAGACATTTAGTATTTCGGCCTTTTGTCTGTCATCCTCTGTTTCAATACCATTTTAGTCCTGGGAGACCAGTAGCTATTTCAGATGCTAACTGCACGTTTACTGCAGCCGTAGGACCTTCACATTGACGATGAATCACAGAAATTGAATGCAGTAGGCAACATGCTGACTTCTGTCCATGCGAGTAAAGGTCTCTGCTTGGAACCATTATAGGGAGTGCAGTATTTGGTTCGGTAGCAGAACTGCAGGTTTACTGTATCCCTTGGACCTTTACATTGACGATGAAACACAGAAATTGCATCGGGAATGATTAGAAAAGGTACCTTCCTGTCCTCTGTCCAGGCCAGTACCGCTGCAAAAGGTCTCAGCTTGGAACATTTCTTAGGATTTCCGTAGTATTTTACGATGAACATTTTCTGTAACTCTAGGATGTTCAGATTGACGATGAAACATAGAAATTGCATAAGGATTGAATACAACAGGCACCACGCCGACTTCTGCCCAATCGACAAACGCTGTAAACGGTCTTTGCGTGGAATCTTTTGTGAGAGTCCAGTAATTGTTTCCGATGCACTACTGCACGTTTACTGTAACCCTTGGACCTTCCCATTGATGATGAAACACAGAAATTGCATCTGTCCAGACAAGAAATGCTGAAATTGATCTCTGCTTCGAACCCTTCCTCTCATTCCAGTAGCTATTTCCTATGCACCAATGCACGTTTAGTGCAACGCTTGGACTTTCACAGTAACGATGAAACACTGTAATTGCATGGGGAATGAAAACAACAGGCACCATGCTGACTTCTGTCCAGGTGAGAACCTTTGCAAACGGTCTCTACCTGAAACGTTCCCTGGGAGACCAGTAGTTTCAGATGCTAACTGCACATTTACTGTAAACCTTGGACCTTCAGATTGACGATGAAACATAGAAATTGCAACGCGAATGAATACAACTGGCACCATGCCGACATCGGTCCAATCGACAAAAGGTGCAAATGGTCTCTGCTTGTAACCTTATCTGAAATTCCAGTAATTGCTTCCGATGCACCACAGCACGACTACTTTATCCCCTGGACCTTCAGATTGACCATGAAAAACAGAAATTAACTCGCCATGCCCACTTCCATCCAGGCGAGTAACACTGCAAACGGTCTGTGCTTGGAGCCGTTCGTGGGAGTGCCGTAGTTGTTTCTGATGCATCACTGCAAGTTTAGTGTAACCCTTGGGCCATCACATTGACAATGAAACACAGAAATTGCATCTGGATTGAATACAACTTGCTGCATGCCGACTTGGGACTAGCTGAATGACGCTGCAAACGACCACTGCTTGGAACCTGTCCTGAGAGCGCAGTAGTTGTTTCGATGCGTCACTGCAAACTCTCTCTAACACTTAGGCCTTCACATTGATGATGAAGCACAGAAATTGCATCGGGATTGAATACAACACGCACCAATGCCGATTTCTGTTCAGGCGAATAATCCTTCAAACGGTCTCTTCTTTGAACATTTCCAGGGAGTCCTATAGTTATTTCCGATGCACAACTGCACGTTTACTGCAAAGTTTGGATCTTCACATCACATTGATGATGAAGCACAAAAATTGCATCTGGATTGAATACAACAAGCACCACGCCGACTTCTGTCCAATCGACAAACGCTGTAAACGGTCTTTGCTTGGAATCTTTTGTGAGAGTCCAGTAATTGTTTCCGATGCACTACTGCACGTTTTCGGAAACCCTTGGACCTTCGCATGGATCATGAAATGCAGAAATTGCATCTGTACTGAATACAACGGGTACCATGCTTCAAACAGTCAGTGATTGGTACCTTTCCTGTGAGTTTACTTTTTGTTTCCACTGCAGGTTCGCTGTGAAACGTTCACATTCATATTGTTGATGAAACACAGAAATTGCTTCGGATTGAGTGGATCAGTCACCATGCCGAATTCCGGCCAGGGAGTAACGCTCCAAACGGTAACTGTTTTGAACATTCCCTGGGTGTGCTGTAGTTGTCTGCGATGCACCACTGTAGGTTTTCTGTAAACCTTGCACATTCTCATTGACGATGAATCCTAGAAATTACGTCGTGGTGTAATATAAAAGACGCCATGACGGCTTTTGTCCAGGCGAGAAACGCTGAAATTGATCTCTGCTTCGAACCCTTCCTCTCATTCCAGTAGTTATTTCCGATGCACGACTGTACGTTTTCTGCAACCCTTGGACTTTCACAGTAACGATGAAACACTGTAATTGCTTCGGGAATGAATACAACAGGCACCATGCTGACTTCTGTCCAGGTGAGTAACGCTGCAAACGGTCTCTACTAGAAACGTTTCTACATCTGCATCTACATCTACATCTACATCCATACTCCGCAAGCCACCTGACGGTGAGTGGCGGAAGGTATCCTGAGTACATCGATCGGTTCTCCCTTCGTATTGTTCGTGGAAAGAAGGATTGTCGGTATGCTTCTGTGTGGGCTCTAATCTCTCTGATTTTATCCTCATGGTCTCTTCGCGAGATGTACGTAGGAGGGAGCAATATACTGCTTGCGCCTTCGGTGAAGGTATGTTCTCGAAACTTTAACAAAAGCCCATACCGAGCTACTGAGCGTCTCTCCTGCAGGGACTTCCTCTGGAGTTTATCTATCATCTCCGTAACGTTTTCGCGCTTACTAAATGATCCTGTAACGAAGCGCGCTGTTCTCCGTTGGACCTTCTCTATCTCTTCTATCAACCCTATCTAGTACGGATCCCACACTGCTGAGCAGTATTCAAGCAGTGGGCGAACAAGCGTACTGTAACCTACTTCCTTTGTTTTCGGATTGCTTTTCCTTAGGATTCTTCCAATGAATCTCAGTCTTGCATCTGCTTTACCGACGATCAACTTTATATGATCATTCCATTTTAAATCACTCCTAACGCTTACTCCCAGATAATTTATGGAATTAACTGCTTCCAGTTGCTGACCTTCTATTTTGTAGCTAAATGTTAAGGGTTCTATCTTTCTATGTATTCGCAGCACATTAAACTTGTCTACATTGAGATTCCATTGCCATTCACTGCACCATGCGCCAATTCGCTGCAGATCCTTCTGCATTTCAGTGCAATTTTTCATTGTTACAACCTCTCGATACACCACAGCATCACCTGCAAAAAGCCTCAGTGAACTTCCGATGTCATCCACCAGGTCATTTATGTATATTGTGAATAGCAACGGTCCTATGACACTCCCCTGCGGCACACCTGAAATCACTCTTCCTTCGGAAGACTTCTCTCCATTGAGAATGACATGCTGCGTTCTGTTATCTAGGAACTCCTCAATCCAATCACGCAATTGGTCTGATAGTCCATATGCTCTTACTTTGTTCATGAAACGACTGTGGATAACTGTATCGAACGCCTTGCGGAAGTCAAGAAACACGGCATCTACCTGTGAACCCGTGTCTATGGCCCTCTGAGTCTCGTGGACGAATAGCGCGAGCAGGGTTTCACACGACCATCTTTTTCGAAACCCATGCTGATTCCTACAGAGTAGATTTCTAGTCTCTAGAAAAGTCATTATACTCGAACATAATGTTACAACTGATCGACGTTAGAGATATGGGTCTATAGTACTGCAAATCTGATCTTCGTCCCTTCTTGAAAACGGGGATCACCTGTGCCCTTTTCCAATCCTTTGGAATGCCACGCTCTTCTAGAGACCTACAGTACACTGCTGCAAGAAGGGGGTGGGGGGGGGGGGGGGCAAGTTCCTTCGCGTACTCTGTGTAAAATCGGACTGGTATCCCATCAAGTCCAGCGGCCTTCCCTCTTTTGAGCGATTTTAATTGTTTCTCTATCCCTCTGCGTCTATTTCGATATCTACCATTTTGTCATCTGTGCGACAATCTAGAGAAGGAACTACACTGCAGTCTTCCTCTGTGAAACAGCTTTGGAAAAAGACATTTAGTATTTCGGCCTTTTGTCTGTCATCCTCTGTTTCAATACCATTTTAGTCCTGGGAGACCAGTAGCTATTTCAGATGCTAACTGCACGTTTACTGCAGCCGTAGGACCTTCACATTGACGATGAATCACAGAAATGGAATACAGTAGGCAACATGCTGACTTCTGTCCATGCGAGTAAAGGTCTCTGCTTGGAACCATTATAGGGAGTGCAGTATTTGGTTCGGTAGCAGAACTGCAGGTTTACTGTATCCCTTGGACCTTTACATTGACGATGAAACACAGAAATTGCATCGGGAATGATTAGAAAAGGTACCTTCCTGTCCTCTGTCCAGGCCAGTACCGCTGCAAAAGGTCTCAGCTTGGAACATTTCTTAGGATTTCCGTAGTATTTTACGATGAACATTTTCTGTAACTCTAGGATGTTCAGATTGACGATGAAACATAGAAATTGCATAAGGATTGAATACAACAGGCACCACGCCGACTTCTGCCCAATCGACAAACGCTGTAAACGGTCTTTGCGTGGAATCTTTTGTGAGAGTCCAAAATTGTTTCCGATGCACTACTGCACGTTTACTGTAACCCTTGGACCTTCACATTGATGATGAAACACAGAAATTGCATCTGTGCAGACAAGAAATGCTGAAATTGATCTCTGCTTCGAACCCTTCCTCTCATTCCAGAAGCTATTTCCTATGCACCAATGCACGTTTAGTGCAACGCTTGGACTTTCACAGTAACGATGAAACACTGTAATTGCATGGGGAATGAAAACAACAGGCACCATGCTGACTTCTGTCCAGGTGAGAACCTTTGCAAACGGTCTCTACCTGAAACGTTCCCTGGGAGACCAGTAGTTTCAGATGCTAACTGCACATTTACTGTAACTATAGGACCTTCAAGTTGACGATGAATCACAGAAATTGAATGCAATAGACAACAAACGTGTGGTTCCTGAAGAGGGGCAGCAGCCTTTTCAGTAGTTGCAAGGGCAACAGTCTGGATGATTGACTGATCTGGCCTTTTAACAATAACCAAAACGGCCTTGCTGTGCTGGTACTGCGAACGGCTGAAAGCAAGGGGAAACTACGGCCGTAATTTTTCCCGAGGGCATGCAGCTTTACTGTGTGATTAAATGATGATGGCGTCATCGTGGGTAAAATATTCCGGAGGTAAAATAGTCCCCCATTCGGATCTCCGGGCGGGAACTACTCAAGAGGATGTCGTTATCAGGAGAAAGAAAACTGGCGTTCTACGAATCGGAGTTTGTAATGTCATATCGCTTAATCGGGCAGGTAGGTTAGAAAATTTAAAAAGGGAAATGGATAGGTTATTGTTAGACATAGTGGGAATTAGTGAAGTTCGGTGGCAGGAGGAACAAAACTTCGGGTCAGGTGACTACAGGGTTATAAACTCAAAATGAAATAAGAGTAATGCTGGAGTAGGTTTAATAATGAATAGGAAAATAGGTATGGGGGTAAGCCACTACAAACAGCATAGTGAACGCATTATTGTGGCCAAGATAGATACGAAGCCCACACCTACTACAGTAGTACAAGTTTCTATGCCAACTGGCTCTGAAGATGACGAAGAAATTGAAGAAACGTATGATGAAAGAAAAGAAATTATCCAGATAGTGAAGAGAGACGAAAATTCAATAGTCATGGGTGACTGGAATTCGAGTGTAGGAAAAGGGAGAGAAGGAAACGTAGTAGGTGAATATGGATTGGGGCTAAGAAATGAAAGAGGAAGCCGCCTGGTAGAATTTTGCACAGAGCACAACTTAATCATAGCTAACACTTGGTTTAAGAATCATGAAAGAAGGTTGTATACATGGAAGAACCCTGGAGATACTAAAAGGTATCAGATAAATTATATAATTTAGGAACAAGGTTTTAAATTGTAAGACGTTTCCAGGGGCAGATGTGGACTCTGACCACAATCTATTGGTTATAACCTATAGGTTAAAACTGAAGAAACTGCAAAAAGGTGGGAATTTAAGGAGATGGGACCTGGATAAACTGACCGAACCAGAGGTTGTACAGAGTCTCAGGGAGAGCATTAGGCAACAATTGACAGGAATGGGGGAAAGAAATACAGTAGAAGAAGAATGGGTAGCTTTGAGGGATGAAGTAGTGAACGCAGCAGAGGATCAAGTAGGTAAAAAGACGAGGGCTAGTAGAAATCCTTGGGTAACAGAAGAAATATTGAATTTAATTGATGAAAGGGGAAAATACAAAACTGCAGTAAATGAAGCAGGCAAAAATGAATATAAAAGTCTCAAAAATGAGATCGACAGGAAGTGCAAAATGGCTAACCAGGGATCGCTAGAGGACAAATGTAAGGATGTAGACGCTTATCTCACTAGGGGTAAGATAGATACTGCCTACACGAAAATTAAAGAGACCTTTGGAGAGAAGAGAACCACTTGTATGAACATCAAGAGCTCAGATGGAAACCCAGTTCTAAGCAAAGAAGGGAAAGCAGAAAGGTGGAAGGAGTATATAGAGGGTCCATACAAGGGCGATTTATTTGTGGACAATATTATGGAAATCGAAGAGAATGTAGATGAAGATGAAATGGGAGATATGATACCGCGTGAAGAGTTTGACAGATAACTGAAAGACCTGAGTCGAAACAAGGCCCACAGAGTAGACAACATTCCATTGGAACTACTGACGGCCTTGGGAGAGCCATTCCTGACGAAACTCTACCATCTGGTGAGCAAGATGTATGAAACGGGCGAATTACCCTCAGACTTAAAGAAGAATATAATAATTCCAATCCCAAAGAAATCAGGTGCTGACAGATGTGAAAATTACCGAACTATCAGTTTAATAAACCACAGCTGCAAAATACTAACACGAATTCTTTACAGATTAAGGAAAGGCAAACCTACGTTTATAGCATTTATAGACTTAGAGAAAGCTTTTGACAATGTTGAATGGACTACTCTCTTTCAAATTCTAAAGGTGGCAGGGGTAAAATACAGGGAGCGAAAGGCTGTTGACAATTTGTACAGGAACCACATGGCAGTTATAAGACTCGAGGGGCATGAAAGGGAGGAGCGGTTGGGAAAGGAGTGATACAGGGTTGTAGCCTCTCCCCGATGTTATTCAATCTGTATATTGAGCAAGCAGTACAGGAAACAAAAGAAAAATTTGGAGTAGGTATTAAAATGCATGGAGATGAAATAAAAACTTTGAGGTTCGCCGATGACATTGTAATTCTGTCACAGACAGCAAAGGACTTGGAAGAGCAGTTGAACGGAATGGACAGTGTTTTGAAAGGAGGATATAAGATGAACATCAACAAAAGCAAAACAAGGATAATGTAATGTAGTCGAATTAAGTCAGGTGATGCTGAGGGAATTAGATTAGGAAACAAGACACTTAAAGTAGGAAAAAGAGTTTTGCTATTTGGGGAGCAAAAAAACTGATGATGGTCGAAGTAGAGAGGATGTAAAATGTAGACTGGCAATGGCAAGGAAAGCGTTTCTGAAGAAGAGAAATTTGTTAACATCGAGTATAGATTTAAGTGTCAGGAAGTCAGTTCTGAAAGTATGTATATGGAGTGTAGCCATGTATGGAAGTGAAACATGGACGATGAATAGTTTGGACAAGAAGTGAATAGAAGCTTCCGGAATGTGGTGCTACAGATGAATGCTGAAGATTAGATGGGTAGATCACATAACTAATGAGGAAGTATTGAATAGGATTGGGGAGAAGAGAAGTTTGTTGCACAACTTGACCAGAAGAAGGGATCGATTGGTAGGACATATTCTGAGGCATCAAGGGATCACCAATTTAGAATTGGAGGATAGCGTGGAGGGTAAAAATCGTAGAGGGAGACAAAGAGATGAATATACTAAGCAGATTCAGAAGGATGTAGGTTGCAGTAGGTACTGTGAGATGAAGAAGCTTGCGCAGGATAAGGAAGCATGGAGAGCTGCATCAAACCAGTCTCAGGACTGAAGACCACAACAGCAACAGGGAACATGCCGACTTCTGTCCATGCGAGTAAAGGTGTTGCTTGGAATCATTAAAGGAAATGCCGTATTTGTTTCGGTAGCACCACTGCAGGTTTACTGTATCTCTTGGACCTTCACATTCACGATGAAACACAGAAAGTGCATCGGGAATGATTACAACACGTACCATCCAACCTGTCTCAGCTTGGAACATTTCTTAGTATTTCCGTATTAGTTGACGATAAACCAATGCACATTTACTGTAACACTAGGATTTTCAGATTGACGGTGAAACGTAGAAATTGCATAAGGATTGAATACGACAGGCACCATGCCGACTTCTGTCCAATCGAGTAACCTTGCAAACGGTTTCTCCTTTGATCCTTTTTTGGAGGTCCAGTAGTTCTTTCTGATGAACCATTGCATGTCTACTGAAACCCTTGGACCTACACATTTAAGATGAAACACAGATATTGCATTTCGATTGGGTACAACAGTTACCATGTGGACTTCTCTCCATGGGAGTAACGGTTCAAACGGTCTGTCATGGAACCTTCGCTGGGAGTTTAGTAGTTGTTTTCCATGCACCACTGCAGGTTTATTTTAAACCTTCAAAATTCAAAGTGGGAATGAAACACAAAAATTAAATCGGGATTTAATACAATATGGAGACATGCCACTTCGGTTCAGGTGAATAACGCTGCAAACGGTGTGTGCTTGGAACCTTACCTAGGAGTGAAGTAGCTGTTTCCGATGCACCACTGCAAACTTTCTGTAATACTTCGACATTCACATTGAGGGCGAAACAAAGCAAATAGTCTCTGCTTGTAACCTTTTCTGGAAGTCCAGGAAGTCCAGTAATTGCTTCCGATGCATCACTGCACGACTGCTGTAGCCCTTGGACCTTCAAATTGACGATGAAAAACAGAAATTGCATCTGGTTTGTATACAACCCACTCCATGCCGACTTGGGACAAGTTGATGACGCTGCAAACGATCTCTGCTTGGGAACTGTCCTGGGAGCGCAGTACTTGTTTCGATGCGTCACTGCAAACTTTCTGTAACACTTGGACCTTCACACTGTTGATCAAGCACAGAAATTGCATCGAGTTTGAAAGCAACACGCACCAATCGCGACTTCTGTTAAGGCGAATAACCCTTTAAACGGTCTCTGTTTTGAACATTTCCAGGGAGTCTTATAGTTATTTCCGATACACAACTGCACGTTTACTGTAAAGTTTGGATCTTTACATTGACTATGAAACACAGAAATTGCAATGGGATTGAAAAAAAAGTACCATCCAGTTCAGTAACGCTTCAGGTCTCTTCTTGGAATCTGTTATGGGAGTACTGTTGTTGTTTCCGGTGCACTGCTGCACGCTTATTGTAACCCTTGGACCTTCACATTAATGATGAAACACAGAGATTGCGTCTATACTGAATACAACGGGTACCATGCCTACTGCTGTCCCGGTAAGTAATGCTTCAAACAGTCAGTGATTGGTACCTTTCCTGGGGGTTTAGTTGTTGTTTCCACCGTAGGTTCGCTGTAAAACGTTTACATTCACATTGTTGATGAAATACAGAAACTGCTTGTAATCGAATAGATCAGTCACCATGCCGAATTCTGTTCAGGCGAGTAACGGTCCAAACGGCCTCTGGTTTGAACCTTCACTGGGTGTGCTGCAGTTGTCTCAGATGCACCACTGTAGGTTTTCTGTAAACCTTGCACATTCTCATTGATGATGAATCATAGGAATTATGTCGGGGTATAATACAAAAGACACCATGATGGCTTTCGCCCAGACCAGAAACGCTGAAATTGATCTCTGCTTCGAACCTTTTCTCTCATTCCAGTAGTTATTTTCGATACACCACTGCACGTTTACTGCAACCCTTGGACTTTCACATTAACGAAGAAACACTGTAATTGCATCGGGAATGAATACAACAGGCAACATGCTAACTTCTATAATACCTGGTCATTCACACTGTCGATGAAACACAGAAATTGCATCGGGATTAATAACGACAGGCAGAATTCCGACTACTGTCGAAGCGAGAAATATTGCAACGGTCTTTGCTTGGAACCTTTACTGGGAGTTTTTTCCGATGCACAGTAGCACGTTTTCTGTAACTCTCGGGCCATAACATTGATGATGAAACACAGAAATAGCATCGGGAATGAATACAACAAACACCATGCTGACTACCGTCCAGGGAGAAACACTCCAAACGGTCTCCGACTGATACCTTTTCTGGGCATGCAGTAGATGTATCCGATGCACCACTGCAGCTTTTCTATAACCCTTGGACATTACCATTGACGATGAAACACAGACATTGTACCAGGATTGAATACAACAGTCACCATGCCGACTACTCTCAAGGCAAGTAACTTTTCAATCGGTTTGAGATTTGAACCATTATAGGGAGTGCAGAAGTTGTGTACAATGAAATACTGCTAGTTTACTGTAACCCTTGGACCTTCACATTGACGATGAACCACAGATTTTGGCGTCGGGATTCAATAGAACTTGGACCATGGACACTTATGTCAACACGAGTAGCGCTTGAAAAGGTCTCTGCTGGAAATCTTGCCAATGTGTTCAGTGGTTGTTTACAATGCACCACAGCTGTTTTACTCCATACCTTTTACATTCACATTGTTGATGAAACACAGAAATTGCTTTGGGATTGAATGCAACTGTCACCATGCTGACTTCTGTGCAGTGAAGTGAAACTGCAAACGGTCTCTGTTTGGAACGTTTCTTGGGAGTGCAGTAGTTGTTTCCTTTGCACCACTGCATGTATGCTGCACCCTTAGTTCTTACAATTAATGATCAAACGCAGATATTGAATTGGCGTTTTAATACAACATTCGCCATGGCGACTCTTGACTAGGCGAGTAACGCTGCATGCGGTTTCTGTTTGGAAACTTTCCTTGGAGGGTAGTAGTTGTTTCCGATGCACCACTGCAGGAATTCTGTAACTTTTGACCTTCACATCGTCGATGAAAAACAAATATTTTATCGGGGCGTAATACAACAGGTACTATGCCGACTTCTGTCCAAGCGAGTAACGCTGCTAAGGGTATGTGATGTCAACCTTTCCTGGCAGTCCAATAGTAGTTTCTGATGCAGTATTGCAGGTTTACTGTGACCGCTGGACGGTCACATTGCGGATAAAATAGAGAAATTGCATTCGAATTTAATTCAATAAGCACCATTCCGACTCCTGTCTAGGGAATTAATGGAGCAAAAGGTCTCTGCTTGGAACCAATCCTGGGTGCCCAGTAGTAGTTTCGGATACACAACTGCAGGTTTACTGTATCCCATGGACCACACAGAAGCTGCATCAGGATGGAATACAACATGCATCATGCTGACTGTCCATTCGAGTAACTCTGAAAACTGTCTGTGCTTCGAACATTTCCTGGGAGTGCAGTAGTTGTTTCTGATGCACCACTGCACGTTTACTGTAACCATTGGACATACACATTAACGAAGAAACGGAGAGATAGCATTGGGATATAATAAAACAGGCACCATGCCAACATATGTCCAGGCAAGTGACGCTGCAAATGATCTCTTCTTGTAACCTTTCCTGTTAGACCAGTATTATTTTCCGATGCTGAATTACAGGTTTACTGTAAACCTTTTACATTCATAATGTCGTTGAAATACAGAAACAGCATCGGGATTGAATATAACAGTCACCATGTTCGCTTCCGTACAGACGAGTCACACTGCAAACTGTCAGTGTTTGGAACCTTTCCTGGGGTAAAGTGGTTGTTTCCTAAACACCACTGCAGCATTACTATAACACTTGGAACTTCACACTGACGTTGATACACAAATATAGCATCGGGATTGAATAAACAGGCACCATGCCGAATTCTGTCGAGGAGAGTAACGCTGCATACTGTCTGTGCTTCAAACCATTCCTGGAAAAACAGTAGTTGTTTCCGATGCACCACTGCATTGTTACTGTAATACCTGAACCTTCACATTGACTATGAAATACAGAAATTGCATCGGGATATCATACAATAGGTACCACGGCGACATTGGTCCACACGAGTAACGCTGTAAACAGTTTCGGCTCACTACCTTTTGTGGAAGTTCCGTAGTAGTGTATGATGCACCACTGCAGGTTTACTGTAACTCTTGGACATTCATATTGTCGATAAAACACAGAAACTGCATCGGGATTGCATACAACAGGCTGCATGCCGATATCGGTTCAAGCGAGTAAATTTACAAACAGTCTGTGTTTGATCCTTGCCTCAGAGTCCAGTAGTTGTTTCCGTTGCACCGCTGCAGGTTTATTGTGTGTAATTTTTCAGTTTTATTTTGCCTCCAGTTCTTCCACATTCACAAGTAACTTTAATTTTCTAATGTCTCGATACACATTGTTCACAAATCCTACAAAATCCATCTTTTCAGTACTTATCTTTATGAAATCCATAAAAATTCTTTTTTCTTTAGACAGTCGTCACACTTTGATATCGTCCATTTAAAGATTACAGATTTTAATAGGAAAAAAATAAATTTATCCTCAAAAAGTGCAAAATGTTTGCTGTCGAACACCTTCCACTTAGTCAATCCTAAAGACCGAGTTTCTGGCCTATGACATGTACATCAGCACATCACAGATCTTATCCTCTGAGTGAACAGAGTACTCCATTATTTCAGACTGTAAGATGAAACCCACTCCTTAGGATAGGTCTTATACCCATCTGTGGGGTCGTGATAAGTCATACAGAAGTGAGGATAGAAAATGTTTTGTCAAATCACTTCGTGAGATAATGGCCAAAATCCTGCACTCTACGTACATAGTTTATTAGTTTGCCAGACTAAAGTAGTTCTAAGATTGTATATATAGTTTGTATTCGAGTGACAAAAAAAGAAAAGGAGGTAAATAAATTATTTCCTTCAAATTTTCGTATTTTATTTGAAATAAGGAAATGTAAATAGCACATAAAGTTAGTATGAATACTTGAAACAAATTTGAAACACAATTAATTTGTGTTCAAAGTGAAAGGTGTTCCTGTATTATTTTTAGTGAATTGTACAGCAGCGCCATCTTTGTATGAAGTTAAGAACTGTTTTGTTTGCAGCGAGAGAATTGATGCCATGAACAGCATGAGAGAATGTTTATGTAACTTAACTCAGCTTGCGACCTTGCTTCCAATGACAGAAAGTGTTGCAATATCTTTATGTAGAGGCCACACACTGCCACATAATTATGAATTTCAAACTCCCATTGACCTCACGCAAATATAAACCGATTCTGAAAATTTAAAATGCTAACATAACCTGAATAAAAAAAGCTGTTCAGGAAAATGAGAATTGGATATAATTTTCTATTTGACATACTACATTTTCCAGTTTTTTCTCTTTCTTCCTGAAAATGCTTCAAAAGTAAATACAAACAAGCTGTAAAGTTTCCATTAACTTTTTCAATTTATTTATTTATTTATTTATTCAAAATTTTTGGTAAATATTCTGTGCTGTGCATCGTAAATTAAATTTTTCTTACCACACATCATTATGTACACTAAGGTATCTGTACGAATTTTTTCATAGTTTCATAGTCGATTTTGCTGTGGTTGGCAGGAGACCCAACCTCTTGGTACTAAAGGAGGCCGAAATGCACGCGTTTTAGCTCACGCAGGCTGGCGTGAGGTCTGGAACACGGCTGGGGAATTACAATTGAGCAAAACGGACGTAGCTGGTGGAATAATTAACTTTAATCAATTAATGGAGAACGTCGCTCTTTATGGTACATGATTCACAATATTAGTAGAACGGATACTGGCGCCTTGCTAGGTCGTAGCAAATAACGTAGCTGAAGGCTATGCTAACTATCGTCTCGGCAAATGAGAGTAGAAGTCAGTGAACCATCGCTAGCAAAGTCGGCTGTACAACTGGGGCGAGTGCTAGGTAGTCTCTCTAGACCTGCCGTGTGGCGGCGCTTGGTCTGCAATCACTGATAATGGCGACACGCGGGTCTGACGTATACTACCGGACCGCGGACGATTTAAAGGCTACCACCTAGCAAGTGTGGTGTCTGGTGGTGATACCACAGTTTTCTTTGAAGATACAATATTCTTTCTACGAGAAAGATGGGATAATGCGTTATGAAATTATATAGAGTTATGTCAGTGTCTGATCTGAGTGGTGAAAGTCGTTTAAAATCGAGAAAAGCATGTATGCTTTAAGTGGATTATTTGGAGGATTAATATACCACATTTTCTGTGGGCAAATTTCGTTTCTTCCATTTTTCAAGAATATATTCTGTAACATAACGTTGTGGAATAATGAAGAGTAAAGTAAGTAGTTTGGTGATTTGTGGGAAATGTAACAAATACGAAATATGGCATACCAATTTTCACAATTTTTTTCATAAAAATATATCAATGGTTTTTGGAGTTTTCAGAATGTTTTCTCATTGTTCCTTCTCTTAAGCTGATTTATATTTCACTACTTGGACACGAATTTCCATCTATTCTATTACAACTTCTCCTTACTTACGAAGTTTATCTTTAATTTGAACTCTAGCATCATTATAGTCAGGCGATCTAAGAACTGCATCTCCAGAACCCGAAAACCTAGTTAAAATTACTGTTAAATAACCTTTTCACATAATTTCTGTGTAATTAAAAATCTACCAAACATTGGTAATGGATGAAGTATTTCATTTTTCTCACTTCTTATTTTTTCATTATTAAGAATTAGTCCTTCCAAGCTTACTTTCTGAGTAACAGATGAAGTCAAATATACCATAGCTGTTGACCAATAAAAGGATGTTCGATTCTGGATAAACATTATTTCCTTTCTTTATGGTCACAAATTGAAAGTTTTGACACAAAAGTATCGATTAATTTTTTGTTGGATTTTCTGTCATATGTTGGATAATCTGTTTCAGATCCATCTTGATGAGCTACAACAGTTCTAACATTCATGTATAATTGCGCATGATTCGGATGAAGCCACCCATTATCTACATTTATTTCAACCTTGGTATCCTTGTTGGATACCTTTAGATAATTTTTTGTTTTCTCATTCATAGGGAATGAATAAAACTGGAAACTCTCGACTTTGTTTATGATTTAGTAAGGATAAAATTTACTAAGATATTTTTAAAACTACTGTTACATAAGCACAATTAAAGTAAATCAGATTGTCGTTTTCATCAATTAGAGTAACTTTTAAATGTCGAATAGGACCAAAATAGTAATATCTTCAGGATAATGTAGTTGGTATGGTATTAATCGTCCTAATTCAGCATTTTGTTTAAAAAAACAAAAATATTAGTTTTGCTATGAAAATTAGCTGTATGTGGAACAAAAATTCTATCAACCAAATTGAAATTTATTTTAATTAAATTGAATGGAATAATTTTTGGAATGTCTTTAGTAACATTTTTATTAGCTTCAATAATTTGCTTACTAAATCCTATAACTTAACCTACACAATCTTTTTTTTCTATAAATAATTAAATGTCATATTCATAACAACTCTATTTAAAATTTCGTCTGCTCTGATATGGATATTTATTCTTTTCGATTGAATAAATTTTTCAACATTTTTCAAACTTTATTGACCAGCAGATTATTTTATTGTATCTTGATCACAGTAAAGTTTATTATTTTTGGATGTAAAGATGAACAAAAACAACTAGTGAAACATTTTTATAAGTTTGTCTTATTGGAATGGTTTATATCTTGTTAAGTATAAATGACTCATCACTTAAGTGAAATAATATAGTACATTCCATTCACTATCAAAAATTTTTATTAAATAAATGACAGATTGGGAACCAAATATAGAAATTCCAGACAAGGCATTAAAAAACGTACATAGTAAGCTTCTACCAAATTTTATTCGATGTGCAATTAATGGACAAGTGGTTGGTGATACAAAACATTATTCATCGACAGTTGTATTCTAGATCCAGGATGGTTGAATTGCAATAAAATTAATCATTAGTTTGTTTATTCAGAAAGTTTAGATCAACCAAAATAACAAGAAATTATAAAAAGCTTGAAAAATAGAAGGAAAAATTTCAACTTTTATTGAAAATAGTGAAGAAATTATTGCATTATATCAATGTGTAGATGATTCAATAATAGTATTCGAGGGGTGCATACTTGAAAATCATGATATAGTTAGAGAATAAATTCTTAGAGGAAGATATAAAGGAATAGACTGTTTTTATTGAGCTCAAATTTATTCAAAGACATCAAAATAGTTAGTGAGAGATAATCCGTTATTTTTCTTTATTTTCAGACAAGAGAACACAATTTTAATCAAGTTTGCCATGAGTTTGTCAGTGGTGATTTAGAGTTTGATGATTTTAAAGAAATGTGTAATACATGTTGCAATGATACTTTTGGATTTTTTATGATAGACATGACCAGAGAACTAAATGAAGGTAATTTCAGGAATAAAATATAGAATGTCATACAGTAATAATGATTTTAACCTTAATAAATGAGTACTTTAAAAGATGATATTGCTTACATATTAGATCACACTGATAGTGTTTCACTGAACATGTAAATGAATTTAAAGAAACTATTAATTATTTAAAACAATATGAAAAAAAGCAAAAAGTGAATCCAGGTTTGCTGAACATTATAGTAATCGTTCATGATGCTAAAACTGGACTGGACACATCGCTTGTTCTTTTTTTGAAACATGCATATTTAAAATATGTCATGTGATTAAATTTTGTAAATGTAAGCATTAAACAAGACCATAAAACTTAAATGTTAAAATGTAAAAAAATGTTTAATTAGTGTTTTTAATCACTAAGAAATGTTTGCAAAATACGACACAGGAGCTGTTGGAAAAGCTAAACGAAATAGAAATAAAGCTGAAGAATTGAAAGAACAATTTATATTCTTGACAAAACAACCATGAACAGAATATGATAATTATGCCAAAAGGATCAGCAAGTTTTTCATGCTATTGAACAACTAAAACATGAGTTGGAAGGATTAGATGAAAATATTTCGAAAGGTCTTCAAGGAAATAGAAAAGCTGAAAAACAAGTAATTCCTTATAAAAACATCCCAAATAGAAAACTTTTAGTTTTTTCACCAATCAGAAAACTATAAGATTAGTCTGATGATGTTTCTGGTAAATATGACTTTATATTAAGTGAATCAGATATTCAAGCTGCATTGAAGAATTATGGAGAAGAACAAAAAGATGCTTTTAAAAAAAATAAAAAAGGGATGTAGTAAAAAAAATTAGAAGATACTGTTCAAAAAATAAAAGTAAGTGAACTAATGTTAAAGTATATTATTGAAGGTGAAGATCCAAGTTTTGGATTAAAACCTGTTGATAGACTTTAATTTAATTGGTGTTTTAGAGTTGATTTTGATGCAATAAATTAAAAATTATGGGAAAATAACGAAAGCACCAATGATTTAATGAATCATTTAACTGAAAAACAAGTTGCTGTAGTTGATTTGTGAAAAATATGATTACATTTATTTATCAAATTATGCAGATATATTGCACCATTCAGGAGCACTATTCCCTGAAACTAATCCAAAGAAAATAAGGTCAAATAGAGGGAAAATGCAATAAACTGATAAAAGAAATTGTTCCTGTCTGTTTTCCAAATGTATATCAAGTAGCATCAGATTCAGATTCTTCACATTAATTAGATACAAAAAAGGTAATGTTTTAACTGAAAAATATACAGAAAAATAAGTTGAATATATTTGGATGAAACATGTTGGAGATTTAGTCAATAGATTAGCAGTAATTCATTGTGAAGAATCAGCTGGAAACAAAAATTATCATAACGAAATGTTGGCATAGCAAACATGATAACAAGCAAATTTAGTGATTTCATAATCAATAATCCAAATGAAATTCCATATTGGATTAGATTTTTGAATAATTTACCATGTATGTTTTGCAAACATAGCAAAGGACTGTAAGCATATTAATTAATAAATTACTATTCGAGATGCATCTTCTATGGTATAGATTTTGTGGCACAGGAACAAATTAGTAGAAAGGTTAGTCATAGGTGATCAAGGAATATATCGATTAGATTAAGCATGTAAGGACATCACCTATAGGAGTAATAACGAACAAGAAAAAAGACATGGAGGTGATAAAATACTTCAGTTACCTCTGACAGAAACAATGCACACAAGTGATACTTCATTAGGAGATAAAATACTTGCAAATGCAGTTATAGGAAAAATGTACAAAAACGGTAATTGGTACTCGTAATGGGCATTGATTTCGATACTGATAAAAACGGTTAGAGACTGTAAAAATATTAAAGGTTATATATTTTTATCTGTGTAAATGAATAACTTTTCAATTGATTATACTTGCTGCCATGATGTAAAACTAAACAAAAGTTAATTAAATGTGAATGAAATAATTAACAATTAATTAATACTGATAATTAAATATTTAACAACAAAGAAACAAGGTAAAGGACTAACACTACATGAAGGTGGATTTCTTCCATTTCCATTATTTCCATTAACATATGTAACAACTATTGGTTCAATTACTGGTGGTTCTGTAGCAATCGCAAATGCAGTAACAAACAGAGGAAAAGCTAACACAGATTTGGAAGGACAGAAAAGATATAATCAAACAATGGAGAAAAAAGGAATTCAACCCTGAAAACCTTTTGAAAATAGTCAAAAATATAATAATCCTTTATCTAATTTTAACATACAAGAATTAGTTAATCGATTAAAAATCAAATATTGTCATGGTGTTTTTATCATTGATGAATTAGCTAATGAACCAAAAAATTCAGAATGTGGAACAGTTAATTTAGTTACATCTTATCATCCTCTTTCTCAGTGGAATTGTTACAATATGAATAACGATAAAAAAATATATTTGATTCACTAGGTGGAAATATTTATTTATTTATTTATTTATGCATTTATTTTACCTGGCAAGATTAGGGCCTTCAGGCCCTCTCTTACACCTAACCAGGCATACTTAGATTGAACGAGTTACAGTTTCTACATAACATTAAGGAAATATAGCCTATTATGCAGTATTGATGTATGTATATGAAAGTAAACATAATTTTCTTTTCTGAATGTCAGTCCCATTGTTAGTTGGGAATTTTCTCGTTATGTTCTTGCAGTTTGTGAGTTATTCTCATCAAGCAGGGACATAAGATGATAGAATGGGGTGAAAGAGATATATAAGAGGTAGATAGGTTAGAGGAAGAGAAATAGAACGGTGAAATTCGAAGCTGTGATGGAGAGGAGAAAAAAAGAGATGGGAGGGGCACAACAATGGTGGCTATACCGTCCCTAATATGTAAGTCTTGAGTTCCCTCTTGAATGTTGAGTAGTTCTGGATAAGACGTAGATCACAGGGGAGCTCGTTCCATAGTCGTATGGCTGACATGGAGAATGACACGGAGAAAGATTTTGTGTTATGTAAACGTACAGCCAAGGTGATAGACGTATCCGATCTGGTGTTGCGATTGTGGAATGATGATAGGTGTTTAATGTGAGAAGATAAGTATTGGGGCACAAGTGACTAAGAAATCGATGAAGTAAGCACATCGTGTGGAGATCGCGTGCCTTATGTGGGTGTATCCAACCTAGCTGGGAGTATGAAGGACTGATATGATCATACAACCGAATATTGCACACGTATCTAATGCAAGCATTCATCACTAGCTCGAGGCATCTAGAATTTTCACTATTTGTGCCGTGTTGAACTACATCGCAGTAGTAAAGATTAGGCAAGACTAGTGTTTGGACTAATTTTTGTTTAACGTGGGTTGGAAATATTTTTCTAAATTTTTGAATTGCATGTATGGAGGAGAGCGATTTCCGACAAGCTGTGACTGTTTGTTCTTCCCAGTTTAGGTGTTCATCCAAGATTATTCCAAGGTCTTTTACTGTTTTTTGGTATGGTAGTTGGGTACCATTGAGGAGTATTTTAGGGACTGTTTTGCGAAAGTACCGGCTGATTAACTTTGGATGAGATATAAGTATGACCTGGGATTTCTTGGGGTTTAGTTTCAGACCTATGTTCTGTGCCCATCGGGAAACAGAGCTAAGATCTGCGTTCATACTCGCTACTGCACCAGCAATGTTTTTGGGGCTTGCACTTATGTACAGTTGGATGTCGTCGGCATAAAGATGGTAGTTGCAGGAGTGAATCACTGAAGAAATATCATTAATGTACAGTGAGAAGAGTAGTGGACCAAGGACGGAGCCTTGGGGAACTCCAGAGCGCACGCTTTTCTATGATGACTTTTCCGACCCACAAATGACTTGTTGACTTCTGGTTTTGAGGTAGCTGTCGA
Organism: Schistocerca gregaria; assembly: GCF_023897955.1. Taxonomy (NCBI): domain Eukaryota; kingdom Metazoa; phylum Arthropoda; class Insecta; order Orthoptera; family Acrididae; genus Schistocerca; species Schistocerca gregaria. The sequence continues at coordinate 92,543,809 of NC_064926.1, read as the reverse complement.
ACCAGTGTATTGCGCTGTTTGAGAAATTCAGCTGTTTCATTTTAATTAGTAATATATCGAAGTCAACTGTGTCAAAAGCCTTGCTAAAGTCAAGCAGTGTTAGGATAGTACCTTCACGTCTGTCCATAGCGTGTTTAATGTCATCAGTTACTTTGATTAATGCGGTTGCTGTACTATGGTGCTTTCGAAAGCCTGACTGATATTCGTCATGGATGTTATGAGTTTTGAGGTAATCCGTTAGCTGTTCATGGACGATGTACTCTAGGGCTTTAGAAATTGCAGGTAGTATGCTGATCGGCCTGTAGTCACCTGGTTGTCAGTCTTGGGTATAGGCTGAATTAAACTTTGCTTCCACTCAGTAGGATATGTACTACTGACAAGAGACAGGTTGAAGATGTCTGTGATAACTGGAATAATAGTGTCTACGACGTTCTTAATCATGCCAATGCTCACTTCATCATTTCCTACTGTCTCGGAAGAGATTCTCATAATTGCCTTGTGTACTTTGCCTGTAGCGACATGTTTTAGGAAAAACTTGTCTCTCGAGAGATTGATATCTTCGGGCTTGTAATTTGTCGCTGCGTGGCAGTTTACAGCTGTTGAGAAGAAATCGTTTAAGTCTTCTGCAGACGCTTGATAAACAGCGTCAGATCTTCGCTTCCCTATACCGAAACTGCGCCGCTTTTTCCGCAGTGCAGCAGGTTTTGATATGCCGCATACGACAGAGCGAGCATGTCTGATTTTGGCATTCCTCACACTTTGCTTGGTTCTGTTTCGGAGTTTCCTATAAGCTTCGTACGCCTCGGGAGTTGAGTTACGCTTGAAGGCCCTATGCGCAGCATCACGTTTATTCATTAACTGGCGTAATGCAGTGGTGAGCCACGGAGCGGGAGCTCTCTTTACCTTGACAGTGCGTTGAGGAGCATGTTTATCATACAGTGCAATAATTTTGCGACATAATTGCCGAATTTTTCCGTCTAAAGTCGGTTCATTGCTTATATCATGCCAAGGGATGTATGAGCAATCCTTTTGAAGAGCGTCATGGTTAACATTTGTTAAGTTTCTGTAGGTTACCAGGTGAGATTTTTCTTTGGTAGTATGCATTGAGTAATTTAAGAATATCACGTCATGAGCAGAGAGTTCCGGAGCGGATGTCTGATTGGCGCGGATTATTTTATCTGGTCGCTTTGTTGCTATTATATCTATGAGTGTGTGGCTGTGTGGCGTGTGATGAGTTGGGTCCAGCGGTGTTAAACTCATATCATTGGAGTGGAACAGTCGCCTTAGTTTTTCGGCAGAGGGAGATTTTAACTGTAAGTCGATGTTTGTGTCGCCCATAATGATTATGTGTTCATACTGTGTCACGAGTGAGGACAGGGCAGACTGAAAGGAGGACATGGCACCGACGTTTGGAGGTTTATAGATTACTCCAATTAGCAGTTTATGATTTGATGTATTTATTTCGAAAAACAAGAACTCTGCTTCTCCTTCGCCCTTTGCATCCGATGTGCATAGTACAGTAGGTGTCAGATCAGAGCGAACATAGGCACCCACACCACCCCCACGTCGTGTTTCACGATCTGCCCTTAGGAGAGAGTAACCAGCAATTTGTATAGCGTCGGAAGAAATGTTTGGTTTCAACCAAGTTTCAGAGACGAGGATAATGTGGAACAGCGATTGGCAGAACAGGTCATAGAACTCGTCGAAGTGAGCCGTTAGCGACTGCGCGTTCGCGTGGGCCACAAAGAGCCCGCCACCGGAACCGGTCCGTCCCATTATGGCCGCCTGTAGGACCGAGCGCGCTCCGTTTACCTGCTGGCCGGAAGAGGGACAAAAGCTGGATTTCGCGGGACAAGACATATTTACAGGTGTGTCCAAGGTCGTGACTGACTCAAGCGTCTGTGGACTAAAGGTGAAAAACACGCTGGAAGTATCGAAGAAGGGAGCGAAAAGAAAGATGGAAAGTGGCAGTAGTGGTTACGAAAAAGATAGTAGTAGTAGTAGTGGTAGTGGCGAAGATGAAAATAACAGATATAGAAAGGCGGTTGTAAGGAGATTCCTGTTAATGGAGAATGTTAATTCCCATTTGACTTACAATATGAATATACATGAGCACTTATGATAGACAAATAAAGAAACAATATTTTTGTCAAACAATTGACTGATTTTAAATAGAGTACTTATGGTACTTATAGAAATAACGGAGCTGTATTTAAGCTAAAAAAATGAAAAGAAAGAATAAAAATTAACTTATGTTAGACAGATTACAATATGAGACTTTGTGTCTCGCGAGATTTCGCTCAGTCTTTCAGTTCGAACATGTTTGTCACCGTTTTCCTCCCTCCTTCCGTCTTGATTACGATCCTGCCATCCTAGGTCCATACATTTTGAAGGCCAAACTGTGTGATCGCAGCGTTCAAAACTTTTAGTCTTTCGCGCGTCAGATCTTCCCTCAGGGTAACCCCACTCTTGGCGAGTTTTCTTTTCTGAGCAAACACTTCAGCCCTTTTCCGGTAAGACACAAATTTAATTATTATGGGCCTGGGTTTCATGGCACCTGGTATCCTGCGCCCAACACGGTGGCTTCAGTCAATATCGGCCACGTCGATCTGCACGCCAAGTTTCTCACGCACGAGGCTAATGGCCAGGTCGTCGGTGTTTTCGAGATCGTTTCCAGCTACCCCGAACAAGCGAAAGCTGTTCCTTCGCTGATACTGCTCAATTTCATGGGTGGCAGCAGACAGTTTAGCTTCTAGGTCGGCGGCTTTTTTCTCTTGTGCAGCCAGGGACTTTCTAAGAGACTGGATTTCGGTGCTGTTGCGCCCGACAGACTCTTGCAGTTTGTCCATGATGGATTGCACGATTACGTCTAGCGTGTCTTTGCTGTGCAGCGCCGCACTCACCTGGGACCGGACGAGCTCCCCGATGTCGGGAAGCGGGGCCTCACCTGCCGCCGGAGACCGGGCGCCCGCGCTGCCTGCGCCTCTGTAGCCTCGCCTGCTGCCGCTTACTCGTGCTCTTCCCATTTTTCAGTCACTTATCACTTATCACTTGTGGTAATCAACGGAGAACAATACACCACGGCAAGTAACACTTGTTTAGTCAGATGCACACGTTGTGGACTGCCGCACTTCTCTGTAACACCTTCAATGAGCGGAAAAACTCGCGAGCCGAAGAAACGCGCGTCACTCAGTGGCCGCCATCTTTAACCAGGATTCCAAAAGTATCAGTTAAATATCTAAATGCAAGTGAGCTATAAAATAATGGGCAACGAATTCTCAATTTTGATAAAGTAAGATCTGTTTTGATAACTATTGTGCATAAATAAAAGTGCAATGATACTTTGACTTTAATAAATAGAATTTTTTTTAAAATAAGGCACAGCCTAAAGTTCATACAATTAATGGACAAAGAAATTAAGAATAGTTAAAAATTAATTAGAAGAAAAAATTGCATTAAAACTTATGTAACGTTTGTAAAGCAACTAAAGAATATATTGATTTTAAAGGCAGAAGAATACTAGAAATAAAAATTCCAGTAAATGTTCATCATACTATTACCAAACAGTAATTCAGAAGTTACAAAAATTGAATATAAAATTATTTTAACTCAGATGAATAACTATCTCAATAATACACATTTTAATGAAAAGGTTTCACAGACTCAGCAAGATAACTTTAACTCTATAACAAGTCTTCATGAAACAGTGAAAATCATGCATACAAATGTCTCATTTGCTTTAGATAGGTGTAATCGATTAGAAAATATAGTATCTGATAGACAAATAATTGATTTTACTTTTATGACTGGGACAAACCAAAAATAGATATTTTTGAATATGATTTCAGGCTTAGGAGAATTATTGTTCTTGGTTAGAATAGAATAAGAGGTTTACAATTGGACGATTCTGATATTGCAGAAAGTTTATCTGATAGACAATATGAAATAAGTTATAATAAACAATCAATAACTGTACACAAATCAAATTTTCTAATTGTAAGATTAAAGGATAAAGTTAAAACTGTCCCAACTGAAGTAAAGTAGTGCAAGAATTTAAATCTTATTACATTTTCATTCAAGGTGAATGGAAAACCTTATCTACTCCTTGAAGTGTATAACATGTGCTTAAATGCGTAATCCTCACAGAGTAGCAACAAAAAATGGGAACCAAAGAATTGAAGGTCAATGAATAGTGCATAAAACTAAAAGGAGTACATTTAACAAAATATTTATAGGCAGTTTTGTAAATACAGACATCGAAAATGTCCATTGTCCTTCAGGACATTTTTGTGAAAAAATTATTAATGGATCACATAAACCAATGAGAAAAAAATTTCGAAGAACAAATATAATTTCTTTTACAATGGATGATTTATGGCAAGCTGTTTGAGTTGAAATATACTCATTTAATGTGATAGAAATTTCGAAAAATAAATGAAGGATGTTATTATTTCTTACCTTTTATAGAGTTTCTTCAAAAGAGCTTGGGCTGTTCCAGTTAAAAATAAAACAGATAAGAATGTAGATGATGCTTTTGAAAATTTTTTTAGAGAAGGCAATAATACAAAAAATTTACAAACAGATAACGTGAAAGAATTTTATAATACAGACTTTCAAGTACTGATGAAAAAATATAAAAACCAATCTTTATTCAACTTTTACAGAATTAAGAGCATCTGTTGTTGAACGATCTAGCGATATACTAAAGAAAAGATGTAAAAAAACTTTTCTCTTCAAGAAAGTATAAATGTGTTGATCTAAATTCGAAATTAATTGAAAAATATAATAACTGAATTCATTCAACTATAAAAATGGAACATCAGGAAGTAATAAAAATAATTAGAAATCAACATTTGTTTTATCCAAAAGTAAAAATAAATTTAAAAAAGGAGAGATTGTTAGTATCAAGACCCTTTTGAAAAATCACATGTAGCCAACTTCTCAATGGACGTTTAAAAATTGTAGATGAAGTTAATTCTGGCGACATAAGAGACCCATTCACAAAGAAATTGAAAGATTTATATGACAAGCAAACTAAAGCGAATTTTTATGAACAAGACCTGTTGTTGTTGTGGTGGTCTTCAGTCCTGAGACTGGTTTGATGCAGCTCTCCATTCTACTGTATCATGGACATGCTTCTTCATCTCCCAGTACCTACTGCAACCTACATTCTTCTGAATCTGTTTAGTGCATTCATCTGTTGGTCTCACTCTACGATTTTTACCTTCCACACTGCCCTCCTATGCTAAATTGGTGATCCCTTGATGCCTCAGAACATGTCCAACCAACCGATCCCTTCTTCTAGTTAAGTTGTGCCACCAACAGCGCTTCTCCCCAATCCTATTGAATACCTCCTCATTAGTTATATGATCTATCCATCTACTGTTCACCATTCTTCTGTAGCACCACATTTTCGAAAGCTTCTATTCTGTTCTTGTCCAGACTAGTTATTGTCCATGTTTCACTTCCATACATGGCTACACTCAATACAAATACTTTCAGACACGATTTCCTGACACTTAAATCAATACTTGATGTTAACAAATTTCTCTTCTTCAGAAACGCTTTCCTTGCCGTTTCCAGTCTACATTTTATATACTCTCTACTTCGACCATCATCAGTTATTTTGCTCCCCAAATAGCAAAACTCCTTTACTACTTTACTTGTCTCGTTTCGTAATCTAATTCCCTCAGAATCACCCGACTTAATTCGACTACTGTCCATTATCCTCAATTTGCTTCTGTTGCTGTTCATTATACATCATCCTTTCATGACACCGTCCATTCGGTTGAAATGCTCTTCCAACTCCTTTGCTATCTCTGACAGAATTACAATGTCATCGGCAAACCGCAAAGTTTTTATTCCCTCTCCATGGATTTTAATACCTACTCCGAATTTTTCTTTTGTTTCCTTCACTGGTTGCTCAATATACAGATTGAATAACATCAGGGATAGGCTACAATGTTGTCTCACTCCCTTCCCAACCACTGCTTCCCTGCTGACCTATAGAAAATAAAACACCTATATCTTATTCAAAAAGTTTTGTGAAAGAAAAGAGATGAAGTATGTGTAAAATGGTTGGGTTTTGATAATTCACATTAAAGATGTTAAATAAAACTAATGGAATTTATTAAAATGTTAACAAGAGCTTTATATCTAAAAGGAAGCCATTATTGAAAATTTAAATCAGTCTGAAGTTAATGATAATATTCATCGTGCCTAAAGTAGCCTTTAGGTTGAGCCCAAGTGTATTTTGATTTTCAGATAAAAGTTCACAGAAGCGATTATATGTCAAAATGAAATGAGGACTTTAAGCTTGATTTGATGGAATGAAAATAATGGATACAGTGCGATTTCCTTATTAAAAATATATAAAATAATTATGAATATTATATGGAATTTAATAATAGATAAAGTAAATGTAAATATACGTTTATTGAGAAATAACTAATTAACATGTTTGAGGACTCATATTAATTGTATTTTCAGCAGCTACCTAAATTTGAAAATATCTTATAAAACGGATCGCAATACTACTGCTTTCATTTCACCTGCCTATATGATGACAATGAAGGTATATTCGGTATTAATTCTTTAATCTCTTATTAAATATATTCCTACTCTACAACTCAGAGCTCATCATATTTTCTGTATATTGAAGATTATAGTATTAAAAGGTTATATAAAATTATATTTTATTGATCGTTAATTTCCTGAGTCTGTGATGCCAGGCATGAATTTCCATAATAAATAAAGTTTAAAATATCATTTGTACTCAATACATTTTTCTCTTCAAATGAAGAAAACCAAATATCCTCAAAACAACTTCCTAAATGTAATGGATAATATTTCTCTTGAATAAACTCAAATATATTCAACATAGAAGATTCTAAACCTTGTATAGCTTTTTAATTTTTTCTATAAAAATGTCAAAGTTTTGAAACTCCAAAAATCAGTATCGTTCCAAGTCTGTAAACATATACATATTTGAAAATCTGTTTTTGCTGAGGGGGTAGAAGCTTACCCACTTGGAAATATACATGAATAGTTGTGTTTTTACATGTTGCTAAGCTTTTATCCACCTGCAAATCTTCATAAATAAAGTATAAATTTTTTTTATTTCTAGGCTCACCCATTCAGGACCCTGAAATACTATATTGAATTTTGTATAACTGACCTTATAAATTTTTTCTCTGAGTTCTAACAAAATAGTAAGTGCATTCACAATCAACATCAAAGAATTTTGATGGAATTAAAGTATGTCTTATATTTTCATTAATTGCTTGAGGAAAAACATGACATAATAATGTATTTATTTTTTGTTTCTTTTGTTTATTATTATTGACCCAAAATTAAATTTTGTGTTAGTTTCTACTCTACTTTAATGATTTCTTAATTATTAGTTTTTACTTTTTTCTAGTTGTTCTATAGCATAGTTTTTATGATTTATATAAACTTTATAAGAAGATATTACTTGTTTTTAAATTTTATATTCTTTGATTTTCTAATAGATGGTAAAATTTCTTCATAAACCAAATCTTAGAAATATTCTGCAAAAGGCATTTTGGATATCATAAATAAAGAATACAGACCATATTAAATTTTCTTGAATTTTATATATCTTTAGGTAGTCCTAAACTGGGACTAGCAAGGTTTTGAACTGATTTTTGTCATTTTTGCTTAAGAAAGTCTTGAATAGTTTTTATATGTTGGAGATATCCTAAAAGATCAGCAAGTTTATTTGCAGCAAACCATGGACTAATCTTTTCATTAATAATCATCTAAACTTGTTTTTTACCAAGTGATGGTTTGTTGTTGATTGGATGTATGATTGACTCCATTTAAATAAAAATTATCTTATTAGAATATTAATTTTTTTAGTTAGAATTTTTAATTATTTTACAAATACAATATAAATTACTTATAATAAATGGTGAATCTTATTAATCTGAAAATCAATGACATAAAAGTTAGAGCAAGGGAACTTGGAAAACAACAACTTATTGGTTGTAATAACAATCATAATATTAATGAAGAAATAAATAGTAATATTAATGAAACAAGTGTGAGTTCTTGCCAGCTGAAAGAAGAAGTGAATGAATTTAAAACTAAACAACCATAAGTGATTCAGGTGATTTATCTAATGCATAAAAAATTAAATTTCCAACAATTATACAGACTGTACATAACAAATGAATCATGGGGTAAATTGCTGTTTGTTATATTAAAAAGGAAAATCCATTTACTTAAACTGAATGGAGAGAATTAATTTCGAGACAAAATATAAGCATCAATTTATTAGAGAATTTCAAGATAATTTGAGCTGGAATCATATATCGAGACATCAAATATTAAATTCACATTTTATTAGAGAATTTCATGATAAACTGAAGGGAGGACTTTCGTCCTGTATGCACAGTGTTAAATTTGCAATATTGATGACCCATTATTTCAGAACCTGTGACAGATAGAGATCTGAAATTTTTGGGTTGTATAATATCACTCCTTTTCTGATTGCTGAATCACAATCAAAATGTACAGAGAAAAGATTAGCTTGTTATGGTTTTTTAAAAATGTTGTTGAATACTTTCTTTTAAAAGTTAACTTTTCCTTCTGTAAGTAAAAAACTGTTTGAGGTAGATATGTTTCAGGAGGGTCACTAGCTGCAGTATACTATGTGGTAACACAGTGTAAAATTAGAGATATGTATCTGCAATAGTTCCTGAGATAATGGGTCAAATAATTTAAAAAAGCTTATTTCCGGCAAATGAAGTTCAAACACTTTATTTGATATTAACTTACACATGGAGGCATGCCAGCTTCTAGAAACACCCAGGACCATAATGAGCATTATCTGGATCCTGTCCTTGACTATCCTACAAACCTAGAAGCTCCCTTTTTTCCCTGCCTCTTGCTGCTTTAGTCATTTCCTCTGCTGCACACTGGGCTGTTGGCACCTGGAGTGATACCAAGTTCATCTAGTACCCCAATTCTTCCCTTTATATTATCATTAAACATTATCATAGCATCACAAACACCCAAGCATAGAGTTTTCCTTCCTACGAAGACATTTTTTTGATATTCGTGTTCAAGTTACATTATTGAAAGACTCATTCAGGTTTTGTGTTCGACTATGGAGACAATTGGAAAGAAGGTCAGCATGAGCTAATTCTCTACATATTGGTTTAATGACTTCCATCACTGCAGATGGTATACCATTTTTGTGCCTCAATTGTTCCTCACTATCCGCTGCCTGAGTTTCGTGGTACTTGCACCATGAATCTGCACCAGGTGGACCAAGACCATGTATAGGTGTATCATCAGTGGAAGATTTGTGGAAGAATGTAGACAACACTGCTCGTTTCATCCCTTGTAGGTCATGTGTATTGTTTCTTATTGGCATTCCATAACAATGCTGGAGTTCATAAGTGTTTTTGGCTGTAAGTTTTCCATTACCATTTAGAGTCTTTCCATCTGATAACTACTCTTTTACTTTTGTCTGCTTCAATTTTGTCGATTTTGCTGCCACAGCACCACTCACCTGCTGTCCGCGTCTGCCATTGCCAGACTAGGGGACTGTGGGTCGTGACCTCTGCACAGCAGTCTTCATCCACATTTGTGGTGGACACATGTGGGTACGTAGTCGCCGGATGCAGTCATTTGACAGCGGTTCGCCACCACAGCAGAAGTCGGAGACCACCGCTGGTATTAGAGCTGCCTGGCGACAGCGACCTTCACTCGTGTATGTGTATATGCCGGAGCAGAAGTCAGCCACCTTCAGTTCGACACACTCCGGGGTCACCGGTGTGGGGCGCGTCTGCCTCGCATTGCTGTGATGTGGATTGGAAGTTGAATGAAACATTTGTGTCACCAACAGTGTGTCACTGGGCCCACCAGCCCAAAACTCCATAACTCATCCTACAGTTGCCATCCTAACCGTATGGTGTGAGCAGGGGATGTCCAACCCACTTACCACGCCTTTTTGGTGATAGCAGAGTGATCAGATAATCTTGACAACAGGAATCTATGGATAAATAAGGTGACTAGAGGGCTTCAAGGATGCAATTTCATCGATTTACAGTAGTTTGAGGGCGGTCTTCCTGTCCTTTGTCTCTGACTGCAAGTGTCATTGCACTTTAATGGGTTCTGGACTGTGTACGTAATTTCAGGATGTGACAGGTGAACACAGACCATATTTTTCCTGATGTATAAATATAAGTGATAGTTTTCACTAATTAATATAGGCTATATGGGTGTCACGAGCAAGAGGTGTAACTCAATGTCTAGTAATTTTTAAGCTGTGAACCATGATTAGTGGTTCAGGAGATGAAGATAAGTTTAGCCATTATTTCGATGTTTAGTAGTAATTGCGCAAGCTACACAGGTTGGGGTAGTTGTAGTTAGAAGTACACGAGACTGTTGTAGTTAAGTGTTCTCATAATGGGAATTGCCTTCGTGCAGACCAAGGAATATCGCGCAGTATTTAAGCGTTCAAGGTAATTGGCAGTATTAGGATAGTGGTATGGTAATGTTGCTTTTTTTCTCTTATGGTTGTGTAAATGCTAAGGGTAATCATGTTGGCCTGTACGAGAGGGAGCAGGGTTTTGAATGCTACTCGTGGATGAGGGATGAGCGGACAGAGAAAAGCGGTCTAAGAGATTAGAAGCATTTGGTGCTGAGGAGAAGGAAATAGCTTACCGCAAAACTTTAGAGTGCAGGAAGAAGCTGAGGAGAATGCACGATGATTGGTTGATGTAAAACGGGCTCTTCAGTGTGAGGACTACGTAGACTATGAGAAGAATGAAAAAGCGGGAAGGAGAGGAAGCAGAGAGGAGAGAGAAGGAGGAAACTGAAAGACAGAGGAACTGACTTGTGGGACGTTTACCTGTTTCTGTAGGACATGTAACTGTCTTTAAATGAGTCCTTTGGAGAGTTGGGAAGATGGGTGAGTGTGAAGATTAGCTATAGATCGTGTTGTAATACAAGTTCCTGGGAGGTTGAGACGCCGAGCAGTAACGTCATTGAAATTGAAGTGACCAATGTAAAAGTACCAGCTCCTATATCCTGTGGAGTTGTGGAGTCTGATGTAACAGCAATGAGTGCGGGCTACACCGAAGTTATGAAGTGTGGTCACTGCAACATGGGTGATTTAAGTGCAGTACTATCTGCGCCATTGAGTGGTAATGGGTGTTGTGCCCAGATGCACACGGAATTGCATGTGTTGGTGATTTTTGCTTCGTGCAGAGCGGAAATGCAAATGTTAATTGTTTTTTAGGTACTATAAGGGATGTGCGAGAAAATGTTGATAGTTACGTTGCAAATTTTGAGGCAGAAACGGTACAGGAACACATTATTCCTCACACGCAGGATGAACGGAGGAAGAGAAAGAGGAGATATATTCGTAGAGGGGACTGAATCAGTTGAGCACAAACGAAGGTTCAGAGCGCCGTGCCGGCGCAAGTAATGTGTCACAGCCTTACAACGCAATCGGTTGACATGCGCACTAAGTTGTTTACAACAACCCCGTAGTCTGATGCTTTTGACGCTCTAGAGGAGCGTCCGTTGTATAAAACGTAGCAGGCAAACTGCGGACAAATACACTACGGTGTAATTCGCATGATATAGTCCCACCAGGCACCAGAAAGTTGGTTTTGGATGAACATAAAAATCGGGAAACTACGCATTTCGAGGGAATTCAGTCTGTAACAAGCGCTACAGTGGTATAAATAAGTGGAAATACTTGTCAAACTATTGTCAATAGCAGTGATGTATGTGGGTTTTTTCATGGGGATGGTGTCGGGAGGATGTATGCTGAAAAAGCATATGGGGAACTGTTGTGGCAAAGACGAAGTTCCGTAAATTCTTCCAAAACAAATGTTTAAGAATCTACTAGATAGACAGAAGGGTGCCGAACGTAAGAGTTCAAGAGACAGAAACCATGTATTGTTAATGAAAAGATGGTATGCGAAGGATAACTTATTAACAAAGAACGGTTCTAGGCGCTTCAATCCGGAACCGCGCGACTGCTATAGTCGCAGGTTCGAATCCTGCCTTGGGCATCGATGTATGTTATGTCCTTAGGTTAGTTAGGTTTAAGTAGTTCTACGTTCTAGGGGACTGGTGACCTTAGATGTTAAGTCCCATACTGCTCAGAGGCATTTGAAGCATTTTTACTAACAAAGTGTGGTGTGCGTACTGTAAGACCTTCAGTGCACACACCATCAGATTATTTGACTTGTCGGTCTAACGAAGTAGGCCAGGGTCAGCAATATGTCTCGTGTGGTCTTATCGTGGCGTGTTTATCTTCTGCCGTTAGGTCAGACGATAGAAATGCCACTTGCACGCTTAGAGTAGCAGATTTACGATGACCAACTTTAAACAGAACTTGTTTAATTTTGACACACATTTATTAAAATAATAAAAAGCATAGACATAACGTAACTCGATTCTGGATGCTGTTTACAATTGACAATCTGAAGTTCCTTTGGTCTTGGTACGTTAATCTTATTCTCACATATCTCTGATACTTGACAAAGTGTCTATTTATTTATCTTCATGGCTATGTACAGGAACATGGTAATCTTATTACGTGCAGACTGAAACCTGACTATAGACTGGTACAGACAAACGCAGACTTGTTCAGACTGGTGCACATAAGTGCAGACTGACTATTCGGAGGTCTGTGCACTTGTTATAATACCTCGCGCATTCAGGTTTCACTGACCGAGTGTGATCCGTGAGGAGAAAAGGTTCTACATTAGCAGCGACCTCATCGGGTGCGTTACATATTAATGCGTGGATCGGCGGAAGCAGAATTTGGTCCAAGGCAGCGCCATCTCGTAGTGCAGAGAGGGACGAGCGCTGCGCCCTCGCTGTTGTGCTTAGCGTGGCGCGCTGTAGTAGGAAAGTTGTGTACGCACTGACTAAGTAGAACTATGTACACAACACAGAGAAAATGTATCTTTTTAGTTTGTAAATGTGGTTTGGAGATTTATAATTTGTATAGAACTATGGCAAAGAGATCTAGCAAAAGAAATGTAGTTCATAGTACTTAAGAGGGACGCTTCAAGACGTTATAGTGAGCTTAAGCATTAAAGATAGATATTACAAGATGAAGGTAGGCCCGGTAAGTGTATGAGTAATATTGTAGAGCAAATACAAACGGAAAAACGAATTTGTAGAGCTGAGGGAAGAAGGGAATCTGCCATGAAATTTAACGTAGTAAGTGTGTAGTGTTTAAAATTGCCAGGGCAACCTAATTTTGGAAGTCTGTACCTATTTTATGAACCAAAGGTGCAAATAGACATAGGAGGACCTATTCTGAGTATGATCCGAGAGAGGAGAAAGGGAGGTGTAGCGTCCCTACTAAGATTTTTGGCGAAATTTATAAGGAAGCCTCTGCACAGTATTGCTGCAGCAAAAGGGGGCCTGTAAGCGCAGTGTTGGCATGTGGAAGAGAATAACACAAAATCAAAAATATTGCGAGACGGTCCAGCAGTGCTTGGTTAAACTTGAATAGCAGTAGTAGCCAGGTTGGGCAGACTGATATCACTGAACCCGCATAACACACACGTTGTGAGGTATGTGAATGTGTACTGTTTAGTTGTGCGTCAAACGTACAAACACGTCTGAATATTGAGGCAGATTCATTTGGAGTGCAGCAGCAGCGTCACCACCACAATGCCAGGTCCACGCCAGATGAAGAGAGGACTGGGCACCACCAGCTACAGCCGTGGGTCCGAGACTAGGTCTGGCCATCCGCCTTCTGCAATGAGTCTCATTACATGGGACTGGATGCCCCAGCGCCGCCGAGCTGCTGTCCACATCTGGCAACACCAGATTCCTTCTAAGGGACAGTGAGTCATGCCCCATGCACGGCATTCTTCATCCACCTCCACAGTGGACAGAAGCGAGGCCTGAGTGACCGGGTGCGGCCGTTCCACAGCAAATCGCGGCCGTAGTCAGGGCACTGGTCTACTGTCAGGCTGCTGGTCATTGCTTGGCCTTACGAAGGCCCTGCAGGGTGCCTATGTATGTATCTCTTTGCCGAGGCAGAGGACAGCTACCTCCCAGGTCACATTTCTCGGAGTGGGGCATCTCTGGCTCATATTGCTAATGATGTGACATGTATCTGAAGCTTAATAAAACATTTCTGTTGACATCGAGAGCGTCACTTGGACCACAGGCGTATCACTCCATCACTCAACCTACGGGATACCGTCTGCACTCGACAGAGTCATTGTGTCTTGGCCCATGTGGCCTTGACAGGCTGGCGCCACATAGCCTTTACGGTCAGACTAAAAGCGGGAAGTCTGTCACAGTTGCCGCACGTTTTGATGGTAATATGTTTGCTTCATTCCCAGGTGACAACAAAATTGCCGCAACCAGAAATCACCTCGCAGGCAATCAGTTGGAATGGCTCAGTGAGAACTTTCAGTTCAAGACAGAACGGTTGCTCTGACTGAAGAAGGCAAGTTTTCAATTTGAGGCACTGAGGGTAGGCATGGCATACCACCTACTACTGCAAAGAGATGATGGAAGAATTATGATGAAAGAGGTACTACCAACCGAATTGATGGCTCAGATTGTACACACGCCAGGATCACAAAGAGTTTGTGCCCAAGAGCCAACAGTGAGCCAGTCGCAGAGAGGAAACCACTACTGCAGTTCCAGTGACACAGTTCGCCGACGACTGAGGGAAGGTGTACTACACACACAAGGATCTGCTTTAGAAGAAGCACTCAGAAAGGAAAATGTTTAATAATGGTTGCCATCTGTAGAGCTCAATCTGAATGAGGGGAGAGAAAACGTTATTTTCACTGATGAGGTGTTTTTCATGTAGAACGATTATCCAAGAGCGGTTTACCAGCTGTGACGGACAAGACATAGTGAAGAAAATGTAGCGATTGCAAGAAGAAGTAGGCAGCTAACTGTTTCCCACTTTGTTGAATTCCTGCGAGAGGAGCAAGAGTACCTCCTATAACTGTGGGAAGTCTTGACAGCAGGCATTTCTCTTACATACTGAAAAATGTGACGGCGTCTTAACATCGAATTCTGTACATTGAAGTATAACTGTAGTTACAGAAAGATCATCCACCGTCTACGATCGTTCGGCAGCAGCTGTCCAACATGGACATCAAGATCATGGACTGGCTGCAATGGCCTGCTTATATGAATCCAACGGAAAGAGTGAAGGCTGAAATAGCATGAACACTGTCAGGTAACTGGCCACATGACCTATCGCTAACGCCCTTGGAACCTAGTAGGAATATTCCTCGTCTGGTAGTTACGTCAAACACTTCATATATTCCTAACGAAAACCTCATAAGAAATAATGGGAGTTCTGGAAAAAATGCCAAACTCTATTTATTTATCTCTGTTCACCCCGATGTTCCTCGACGCTTATGTCATATTCAATGGTTCAAATTTATATATGTAAAGTGTAATTCAAAGTTTATATTCTTTTATATATATCACGTCTAAAAATTATAACATGTCAATTTTGGTTCAAACAGTTCAAATGGCATGTTGTACCACCATACAACGTGACCTTCAGATGTGGTTGTCCAGATTGGTGTACACACCGGTACCTCTAATTTCCAGTACCACGTCCTACTGCATTGATGCATGCCTGTATTCGTCGTGGCATACTATCCACAAGTTCATCAAGGCACTGTTGGTCCAGATTGTCAAACTCCTCAACGGCGATTCAGTGTAGATCTCTCAGAATGGTTAGTGGGTCACGTAGTCCATAAATAGCTCTTTTCAATCTATCCCAGGCATGTTCGATAGGGTTCATGTCTAGAGAACATGCTGCCCTCTCTAGTCCAGCGATGTTGTTATCCTAAAGGAAGTGATTCGCAAGATGTGCACGATGTGGGCACGGATTTTCGTCCATGAAGACGAATGCCTCGCCAATATGCTGCCGATATGGATGCACTATCGGTCGGAGAATGGTATTCGTGTACCGTACAGCCGTTACGGCGCCTTCCATGACCATCAACGTACGTCGGCCTCACGTAATGCCACGCTAAAACAGCACGGAACCTCGACCTGGCTGCACTCGCAGGAGAGGGTGTCTAAGACGTTAAGCCTGACCGAGTTGCCTTCAAACATGTCTCCAACAATTGTCTGCTTGAAGGCACATATGACGCTCATTGGTGAAGAGAACGTGATGCCTATCCTGAGCGGTCTATTTGGCATGTTGCTGGGCCGATCTGTACCGCACTGCATAGTGTCGTAGTTGCAAAGATGGAACTCACCATGGACAGTGGCAGTGAAGCTGCGCATCATGCAGCCTATTGCACACAGTTTGAGTCGTAACACGGGGTCCAGTGGCTGCACTGAAAGCGTTACTCAACATGGTGGCGTTGTTGTCAGAGTTCCTCCGAGCCATAATCCGTAGTTAGATCATCCACTGCAGTAGTAGAACTTGGGCGGTGATGTCATCGAAGGTTCCTGTCTCTCTGTATCTCCTCCATGTCCGAACAACATAGCGTTGGTTCACTCCGAAACGCCTGGACACTTCCTTTGTTGAGAGCCCTTCCTGGCACAAAGAAACAATGCGGGCGCGAACTAGCCGCGGTATTGACCGTTTAATCATGGCTGAACTACAGACAACGCGAGTCGTGTACCTCCTTCCTGGTGAAATGACTGGAACTGATCGGCTGTCGGACCCCCTCCGTCTAATAGGAGCTGCTCATGCATGGATGTTTACATATTTGAATAGAAAGGGACTGTGTCTGTAATACAATATCTACAGTCAACGTCTATCTTCAGGAATTCTGGGAAACGTAGTGATGCAAAACTTTTTTTGATGTGTGTATTGATTCCCATTTAACTATCCCTCCAACTACTTTCTCTCTCTCTTGCACATGGTCTCATTTATGTTTTACTCCATCCTCCCAAAAATAATAAACATGTCAAATATATTTCCTTTAATGTCTCTCACCCCTTTTTTCTTTTCTTCCTCTATCATCCGTTTTAAAACCTACAAAATAGTTTCAATTTAAGTCTCCTGTTTCATTACCCACCCTTAGTCCTAAAAACAACCTTGTCATCACTGTATTCTCTCTCCCCCAAGATAAAAGGCAAGATTACAGACTTTTCTGTAAGACCTACTTCCCTCGCTTTTCAATCCCACCCTCCTCCCTATTTCATGCTCCCTGCAAACCTCCATTCCTCCTCTCTCTTTCTCTCTCACTCTCTATATGGCTGGGTGTTGTGTGATGTCCTTAGGTTAGTTAGGTTTAAGTAGTTCTAAGTTCTAGGTGACTGATGACCATAGATGTTAAGTCCCATAGTGCTCAGAGCCATTTTTTTGAACCCTCTCTCTCTGTCACATACACACGCAGACACAAACACACGATTAGACACTCACTAACACCCCCACCCTTTCCCACACACACACAGTGCTCCAAATGTAATCTGGATCTATAGAGGGTGGGAAAGCTACTTTTTGAGTACGGAAGAACTGAAATAACTTATGTCCCTGTGCCCAGGCGTAGAGATTCATCAGCTGCTTCCGACTTCTGAGACGCGTGTGACTAACTGCAGAGGTGCAAGACACTCCCATTAAAGGTCGAAGAACAACACAATTGTAGTTCAAAGTAGTCTATGGAAAGTGCACACGTAGAAGAAGCTGATTTTGTTAATCAACGGTAGCACATGGTGTAAATTAGTAGAGATTGGAGACTTCTTAAATGAGAAATAACTATATACTTTCCATGAGAACTGCTGCATTTGATTTTCTGTGATTGCTAGATATTACTTGCTTTGAACAACGGTCTAGAGAATTTTCCTTTCCTCAGAGTTTTGATGACATCGCAGTGTTCTAGCTGGGAGGAGCTAAGGGATGAGCGGTAGCTATGTATATTTCCAGTTTAGAGGTATTAGTTTGGCACTTAACGTAATGTAATGCTGTTGCTACAGTGATGAATGTGGTATACGTGTGGAAACGTTTTCATCCTTATCTGGCGGGTCAAGGGGAGGTTGGAGATATTTGTGTAAACTATTTCCGTAGTAATCGAGTGCAGGAAGTTGATGCGGGTCCGCTGATAAATTTTCCCAGTAATGGAACAAATGTCACGTACTCGTCACCGGGACCACGAGCTGCGAAAGTAGGACAATGTCTTGACAAATAAACGTACAAAAACCTACAGACATGACAAACTTCCCTTCTCTCTCTTCTCCTCTCTCGTATCGTGTTAAACCGTTGCTATAGCAATTTCCGATTTCCTGACCACTATATCAAGTTCTTCCACGTTGCACTGGTGTCTTTGCCACACAACTCACGCGAAGGGACAGACCTGCGTCGTTACTGGGAGCCAGCTCCGTGCCCACAAACCGCCGGCCCTTAATTTATGGGAACTGTGTGACGTGTGTGTACTTATTTGGTGCTACGTACCTCTGTAAACAGGCCAACCACATGTCGATTCGAAGTTACGCATTATCGCTGATTTATTGCGTTCCAAAGTTGTGAAGCAGGTGGCCACAATGTTTTGGCTCGTCTGTGCAGAGAAGGACTCACACACGTCTGTAATTTATCCCGTATGTTATTCAATCTGCACAACCAGAAAGCAGTAAACGAATCCAACGAGGAATTCTGGAAAACTGAATGAACGTCAGGGAGAAGAAATAAAATGTGTATCGTACAACTTTCGTAGAAGAACAATTAGGACTCAACAATTCTGAGGCGGCTACGGAGAGCGGGAAGCGAACGCTCGACTGCAGTCAGCACGTTAGGCAGGATTCAGGTGACACCAGTTAGGGACGAATACACTTGAACAGCGTGGAGAGCACTACCAAACCAGTCTCTGGACTGAACATCACAACAAAATACAAGTAATGAATAGGGGATAGATTAAACGTCATAGAAGTATTCGTGAAACGTGTATCATCAAGTAACAGAAGCGCAGTCGATAGCAGGTTTGTGTATTATACATAGTCTTAATATCAAGGATTGTATTCGTTGTCAAAAAATAAACTGAAGATTAAAAACAAGGAAGCTATGCTAACGTGGCGCTATCCTGAAAAGCAAACTGTTATGGGAGACAATAAAAGGCAACTGGCTTTCTGCAATGTAACTTTAATCGCCTTCAGATTGAGCCGCAGCTATTTGCTTTATAGCTTCGCGATGCGGCCTGCCGTACCCGCCAACAGACGAGGCCGTATAGGACGGTGACAGTCACCTCCCAGCCATTCTCCTTTACAGCCATCGCACAGCAGTGAATTACTCTGTATATCAGGACAGCTTGTCTAACTGCTCGTAAAGTCGGTGGAACAACACAATAACTTTCGGATCCTCGTTTTTATGTCGCCATTCTGCACCCACTAAACTGTAAAACTGAGCGCTTGGGATAAACGGTATTTCAGCAAATCGTATACAGAATTCCTGCTCTTGCTGACGACAATGCCCATTCTGCCCAGCTGCACTGATAACAACGAATGTTTTTCTGATGAAAGTGCGCACTCATCTTCTTTGAGATTACATCGTACACGCAATAAATCCAAAATTAGGGGCTGGCTCTGAGCACTATGGGACTTAACATCTATGATCATCAGTCCCCTAGAACTTAGAACTACTTAAACCTAACTAACCTAAGGAGATCACACAATACCCAGCATCACGAGGCAGAGAAAATCCCTGACCCCGCCGGGAATCGAACCCGGGAACCTGGGCGTGGGAAGCGAGAACGCTACCGCACGACCACGAGATGCTGGCACAAAATTGGACATCAGCGCTTATCATGTAAGTACAAAGCCATTATCAGTGTCTGATAAGCTTCTCTACTGTTCGTAAAGATAGTGCAACAAATAGCAGTTAAAACAGTGGCTACGCTGAGATGTAAGATGTAATTAAAAATAAAAATTTTTGTATGTCATGGCTGACCAATGCCATTTTCAGGTGATTGGCAGTACTGGTGAACTTTTGATACGAAATTGAATATGGCAATTAATTAAATCGATCGATTAAATAGCCCCCCCCTCCGCAAATCCACCACCACCAACATGCCTGGATGACAACATCGATTTTCCCCTGTTCGCATGTTGCTCCCTACCACATTCCTCTCCCCTCGCCCTCCCCCCACAAGCCCTATTGCTGGGAATTTCGAATTATGGTGGGAATTCTGAATTTTCGCGGTAAAATCCAACTTCCGCGGTAAAATTTAATTGTCACTTTAGAGGACATAATATCAAAAGAAATTGTTGATGGAGATTGTGTATAAAAAGATGGTAGGTGGTAGAAATCGGAAAAATCATAGGACAGGAAATCGGGAAATTATGCACTGCAAAAAAAATGTTTCAAGTGGCTCTGAGCGCTATGGGACTTAACATCTCAGGTCATCAGTCCCCTAGAACCTAGAACTACTTAAACCTGACTAACCTAAGGACATCACACACATTCATGCCTGAGGCAGGATTCGAATCTGCGACCGTAGCGGTCGCGAGGTTCCAGACTGTAGCGCCTAGAAACGCTCGGCCCCACCGGCCGGTCATTATGCACTACAGACGACATAATTTGCATTTCGTAGGACAGCGATACTCTTGTTTAACTTCCAAGCACATCATATACAGTGGTCGCACTGCTGTTACGACACACCATGGTGCGCAGCTTGGATATTACACACGGTACTTGTAACTGCGTATTTAACGTGCAGCGCACCGAGCTGTGCGGTCGTGGCTGTCCATTGAGGGGCCTCGCTCACATAATGTCCTATAGATGAATGAGCAGCTTTGCACATGATGCGGCACATGCCAATTGGCATGGCATCTGGTGCCCAACAGAAGAACCATGAAAACTGCCCCAGGCCGGGTCGCAGGTGTCTCGCACAGTGCTCAAGGCCTGCCCCGCAATGCATTGGGCCCTACGCCCTGCATGCTGACACTGCCCAGCGTGACATGGGGCCGCAGATGTCCTGCGGATGGCCAGTGGTCATAGGGAATGAGCAGATGACTGTAATGTGAGCGACCGATCCTAAGGCGTGCAGTGGTGGGTGCTTGCCATGTCTTCTAGAACGAACAATTGATTTGTTTTCGAACGTTAACATCTTTCTCCCTTAGCCGTGTCCTGGTAAACAACAACATGCATTTCGAGGCATGCAGCTATCATTGGAGGTACCAGGCTATTTGTCTGTCCCAGAACGAACAAAGTGTGTGTTTTTTTTTTAAAGACAGCAGGTATGTCCTATTTTCCAGCCTCATACAGTCAGCCGGCTGGAGTGGTCGAGCGGTTCTAATCGCTACAATCTGGAACCGCGCGACCGCTACGTCTCGGGCTTGGCTGTGTGTGATGTCTTAGGTTAGTTAGGTTTAAGTAGTTCTAAGTTCTAGGGGACTGATGACCTCAGAAGTTAAGGCCCAAAGTGCTCAGAGCCATTTGAACCATTTTCAACATAAAGTCACTCGCCAGCAAGCAGAGGATGTTTTCGAACGTTCCCTACATCTGTTTCTCCGAGATTTTTTTTTTAAATATCTCTCTCCCCACAGCAATGTTTGGTTTCTCAGACACGTGCATCAGGCCTGCTCCAGCCTGCTTGCACAACAAGAAGGCACATTCTAACGTGCTGGTACGGCATTCTGAGTTCTATTCATCATATGCGAAATATAGGATGGAAACTGATGGTATATAAAGCCCACCCCCCCGCCACGACCATCATCAGTTTTTAACAATGCCTAGTTGTGTGCAAGTGCTCGTCACAATATGAAACAGTCAGGCGGTAGCTGTGCCAGCAGGGTGCTGTGATGGGGTATGGCCTAATTTGGAGCAATTGCCAAGTAAGTGTCTATAAACAAAATTTTGGCTTCAAATTGGGACAGTTTAAAATTTCATAGCAAAGTATTCCAATTTTTCGGGACTGTGATACAATTTCTTGACGTGTACTAATAAAAGTTCTCTTTCTTGCTGTTTCAGCACTCATATCCGAAGTACTCGCCGGCTCAGAGCATCAGCTGGCAGATGAGAAGCACCCATGTGAGTACATCTCCAAATCCTGTGCGTGATAGTTTACATGTTCAGAAAACACCTCTTAAAGTATTCAAATTGTAACAAGTGCTTATAACATTTCTACTGTTGTCTAGCATTACAACAACAGCTGGGTGCTGAAAGTCGACAGCAGCAGCAATCCGAAGACGTTATGGTACCATCACCAAATTCTGTGTGTGTGTGATAGTTCACATGTTCAGATAACAGCTCATGCTGTATCAATCGTAACAAGTGTTTATAAAAGTTTTGATCACGGTATTGCAGTATTCGAGCAGCAGCTGACCGATACATTTCTAATATAGTGCTGTTGGAAATTTTTTTTATATTATTATGTGAGACATATATTCTTTATTGTTGTAGACACTGCTGTGGTGCAAGAAGAGGAGAATCTAGCAGGGATACGCACTGAGATTGATGACTTCACTTCCAGTTGTTATGAACTTTTTTTGTAGTTATGTATAAACAGTATCCCATTGTAGGCAATTTCAGTACCGATTTTTGTTGTCGTTGTTGTTTCTTACAATCCATATCTTGTTGTAGATTACTTCAGTGAGATGGCTCAAAGGCTCTACGACAATTCTAGTGAAGGTGAAATACCGGAGTGGTTGCATGAGATGCTGGCTGCTGAGGAAGCTAAAAGGCATCATTATCTCGATCTTTTGCATAATAAGAAGGAAATACTGGATTGGGTGGGAGGATCAGCAGAAAGACCAAGTGACCTGCTCAATAATTGGACCCAGACTGCTTAGAGTGATTATAATATGTCATCGTAATAGCAAAAAACTGTGTTTATTACTGTGTAATGTTGATGTACTTGATTTTTGTTAGTTTTTTAGAGCATATATTAAAATATCTTGGAAATTGTACAACAATTTTTCGTTTTTAACCTGTTACAGAGGTGTCACCAGCACTACCGCCACGACAGCTCACTGTGGTGACACCCGAGTGGTATTAACTCCCACGCAAAGCACCACTCATGGCTGTAGAAGATGGGCTCCAAAATGGATGATTCGTTTCGATGTATGATAGTGGTACGAACATTATTCATCATTGGCTGTAATCATTAAAAGACGTCTCCATAGGATCCAATGCAAGTATGTGGTTGAGTGGAGAGACATGTGGTGGTGGTTAGTGTTTAACGTCCCGTCGACAACGAGGTCATTAGAGACGGAGAGCAAGCTCGGATTAGGGGAGGATTTGGAACGAAATCGGCCGTGCCCTTTCAAAGGAACCATCCCGGCATTTGCCTGAAACGATTTAGGGAAATCACGGAAGACCTAAGTCAGGATGGCTGGAGATGGGATTGAACCGCCGTCCTCCCGAATGCGAGTCCAGCGTTGGAGAGACATGACCACAAATCTCAGATAGCATTTCTACCAGAAAGCGTTACACTTCAGCAGCTCTTTTATGAGTGTGTGTGTGTGTGTGTGTGTGTGTGTGTGTGTTTGTGTGTGTGCACCTGTAGAACCAGGGCCGGTTTTTATGAGGGCGACATAGTCGTTGCGACAGTGTTTTAATAACGCGACCTTCACACTAAATGTATGCTGCTGGCGGTAGAATCTTACTGTGGTCAGCTAAAAAATGTGCGGTTCTCAATAGCGTTCCTCTAAAAGAAGATCGTCTTCCCCCCAGTGAGTGTAATCGGACTACTCATAATGTAAAGTGACTCTAATGGTCCATTTAACTAATTAGTCTATCAATTTGATATCAGTAACATGTCGCCTGGCAGCTAGGGCACCACACATATGATTCTTCACCTGGCGTTCTTTTGGTTACGGAGATATCTTTTACCGACATTTCAATCGTCATCCTACACAGGGACAGGCAATCATCGCCATAAAATCAGATCTATTACCGAATTTATAAAGTGATATATAGTATAAAACTTATATTTACAAGTTCCCTGTGTTGTTCGGCGAGAAAGGAAGAATGAATTGGTTGTTCGTTTTAATAACGATCATCCTCCATTACCTCCTCTACATTACTGCAGATGACGTGTCACTGAGCCCATTTGTTCTGTGCATGCAGTACACGTAAGGCGCCTAATAGTTTCCACTGCACTGTGTGGAATATGAAGGTTCTGTTATAGTTCACTAACCTGCTGTCTTCAAGTTGATGTCCCCAGCGCAGAAAACAGCACGCAGGTCATAGATTCTGTCTTTTGAGGCAGTAACTGACTTTTAGCGAGGTTCTCCCCTGAAATAATGTATCACTTCTTTGGTATGCCACTCGCGTATTTTAATATAGCCACACGAGAAGACTACATGATCTTAATACAACACCTTCTGATACAGCAAAGCACATGATCAAACACAATGTTTACGAAAACGTATCATTACACTATTTGTGGCACGTGCCTGTGTCTCATGACTACCGGAGTGAATTTTTTAGTATTGAGTACTGGCAAACACATCCTACGATAGACAACATGTCTGTTCTTCTCGTCTGCCTAATCCAGAGTGACGAACAGCCCGAAACACTTAGCGCACCATACCAGAACAGACGCCGATCGGTTCTAGGCGCTACAGTCGGGAACCGCACGACTGCTACGGTCGCAGATTCGAATCCTGCCTCGGGCATAGATGTGTGTGAGGTCCTTAGGTTAGTTAGGTTTACGTAGTTCTAACTTCTAGGGGACTGATGACCTCAGGTATTAAGTCCCATAGTGATTAGAGCCAGAATAGGAGTGACCCGAACGCTTCCGAAGTGCTTCGTCTGCCATTTCGTCAGTCTGTTGTTTTTGATTTAAATTGTTTTTAGTAATTCTAAAATGACTGATTGATGGTTAGTTGCTGAGAGATATTTATATTAAAAAGTGAAGTCATTCCAATGAGTAGTTCAACTAATAATAATAACTATATGGTTTTAGCGCCCTTGCTCCGAACACAGCAGCCAATCACCGAGCAGTAGCATTGTGCAGGCGGTCTTTCTCACGGGAATGGTAACGAATCTAACTTTTGTCACAGGTACTTCACACTACATTTCGTCATCTATATACTTCTTGCATCTCCACTGCTCTGGGAACAGCTTCTTGGAGCCTAATATGATAGCTGACTAAGCCAGAAATATTACAGGTGTTACCTTAAGAGACTTTGTATGTGGCGAGACATTTAGCTACCGACCTCTTTACGTCGGCACAATCAGTGTATGGGGGGTTTGGCGCGCTGCCTCTGGACGTCGGGGCACGGGCGCATGGGATATGTGAGTATTTACAGCAATCTCGGACATCTAGCTGTGAGAACTACTCCTACGGACTGGATCGTGGTTTAAGTGTGTCATGTTTACTGCTTCTCAATGCATTGCAGTGGAATCTGTTTCGCAGTGGTATTTCTTTTATTTTTTTATTTTGGAAGTTCATTTTGGACCAAACTGCTGAGGACATCGGTCCCTAGGCTTACACATTACTAATCCTAACTTAAGCTAACTTACGCTAAAGACGACACGCACGGTCATGCCCGAGGGAGGGCTCGAACCTTCGACGATTGTAGCCACGCAAAGGCGCCTCAGACCTCGTACCTAACCGCGCGATGCAGTGGTATTTGCTGGTGTCTTTATCCTATTATGCAATACGCCTTCTATGGAATGTAGCGAAGAGAACCAATTTAAGAGTTCTACAGTGTTTGAAAAACCCAATCCAGACGTCAAATTCCCGACTGATAGCCATCGCCGACATTTGCAATGGACTCTTTCTTGCAATGGTGCTTGTTGTCTGTATTCTATCAGCTAGGTAGAACCTTCGTCTGTCCTTCTCAATGCAGTGGAGAGAACCAGTCACACAGGAATTCTACAGAGCTTTAAAAAGAAAATACCATTAACAGACCTGCAGTGGTCGGGAACTATATAACCATGACGGTATAAATTTGCGTCTAAATTTGAAATTCCACTATCATTTTATACACCTATGCTCCCAGTCGTAACGTCAAATATAAATAGGTTTGGATTATTTAATGAAATTTCTCATCAAATATATAAAATTGTTGTTTATGCACGTGAACTATTCTGAAGTGTCGGTTTTTTTTCTTTTATTTAGATTAGTATTAAACTGTGTGAAGCAGGTTGTGCAAACGCCTGTACTAACTGTTTACTTAGTATTTCCTGTGGCACATCCTCAGAAGCACCATTTGTGACCTCTTCAAGATGTCCTCCACATCAGATTTAATAATTCCTGAAGCCATTCTTGAAGCGTATCACAACAAAAGTGCACCAGGAAGGCAGGGGCAGTTTAGAGTCCATGGCGACATGAAATATCTCTTGCTAGTTCCTATCTCATCACCAAACCACACTACAGCTCTCTCTCTCTCTCTCTCTCTCTCTCTCTCTCTCTCTCTCTCTCTCTCTCTTATTCCACAATCTCGTTTTAAGTGTACTTCAAGTCAGCCTGCTACTAGTTATGTGACATCAACAATTTGTGGTGTGAGAGATACCTACTGCGTCCACCTTATAGCCCCTACATCACGATAACGTGATTGGAAATTACTTATCTATTGACTTCAGCAGTATTTCTGGAACGATTCCCAATCAAGAATTTGCCTTCTATGGAGTCACAGCGTTCGTCAGTATTCTGCAGGGGTGTACTGTGTCGATGCTGTTTTGCTTGTGGTCAAATCCAACCACTACCGACGGTGAGGCAGTGACGCTATAAGACGTGAGAGAGAGAGAGAGAGAGAGAGAGAGAGAGAGAGAGAGAGAGCATGTGCTTATACAGGAATTTCTTAGATGTCAAGAATTAAAAGATTGCTGCCGCCTGATGTTTTTGTTCGGGGATTAGCATGGCATCCGCTCTGTCAGTCGCAGAGCCCAATTTGACACTCTTGGACATCGGCAAGTGGCGTGGCCACTGACGGGCAAGTCACTCTGTGGGGCCTCGAATGATCTTCATGTACAGTTGCGCAGACCGGTATTGGGTGTAGGACAACAGACAGTGCGTGCTTCGCGATCGAAAGATTTTTAACACGGTAATTATGTGTGGCGGGTGTTTGATGGTGGTATTCCTTGCGAAGAAGGGCAAAAATAAGCGATCGATTTACTAACCTGTTTTTTATGTTTTTTACAAACGCTGCACCTTCCCAAACAGCAGATTATGATTAGTAAGAGAGATCTGACCACTGAAAAATGAAGTATCTATAAATAAATAATATACCTTATGCTTTGTAACTGAATTTCCGTCGAAGAGCCTTTTTCTTCAGCACAAAGCCGTCAACCATCAGGTAAGGGGGGAAGGGAGGGTTGGGTTGTTTTGGGGGAGGAGACCAGACAGCGAGGCCATCGGTCTCATAGAATTAGCGAAGGACGGGGAAGGAAGTCGGCCACGCCGTTTCAAAGGAACGATCTCGGCATTTGCCTCAAGGGACTTAGGGAAATCACGGAAAAACTACATTAGGATGACCGGACGCGGGATTGAACTGTCGTCCTCCGGAGGAGGGGGGGGGGGGGGGGGTTGGGGGTTGACCACACTTGGTGTGTTTAATTGATTGATGGATCACATAACTAATGAGGAGGTATTGAATAGGATTTGGGAGAACAGGAGTTTGTGCCACAACTTGACTAGAAGAAGGGATCGATTGGTAGGACATGTTCTGAGGCATCAAGGGATCACCAATTTCGTATTGGAGGGCAGCGTGGAGGGTAAAAATAGTAGAGGGAGACCAAGAGATGACTACACTAAGCAGATTCAGAAGGATGTAGGTTGCAGTAGGTACTGGGAGATGAAGAAGCTTGACAGGATAGAGAAGCATGGAGCGCTGCATCAAACCAGTCTCATTACTGAAGGCCACAAGAACAACGACAGGTTAAGAACCTGTCAATCAAAAGGGAAGAATTGGTTTGCCCCTGCATGTATACTTGCCCATGATGTAGGCAACCTGCAAGGTGGGATGATGCTGGTGTTGTCCCCCTTCTTCTCTTCTCTGCTCCGCACCTCATAAAAAAGGTTTGCACCACACGTTGACCACATCGACAGTTAAGCACAAATTTTCTGGTAATCACACGCTTGCTATACTGAATGATCAAGAGTTGACGCGAATATCATAAAGCAATCAACCAGTCAATTTACAAGGGTAGAATAATACTCCTGTCCAAACACTCATTGTACTAAATCTCTCATGCGATACACATGTCTGCTTCTGTTGGTACTCATCCATTAAACTGGTCACTTCGCTACTCCCACCACCATGAGTAAGGACGAACAGGTCAGAGCATTCTTTGTATCCTCCAGTTGCCAAAGGCCAAGCTAATCTGCGACTTCCGGTCGCTGAAGCCCACCATCTGCCGCAGGCAGCAATAGTTTCCATATACTAGGTGCATTCCAGTTCTAAGGCCTCCGATTTTTTTTTCTAGTCAACCACTCATTCGATATCGATGAAACTGGCGTTACTTCTCGACGTAACCGCCCTGCAGACGTACACATTTTTCACAACGCGGACGCCATGATTCCATTGCAGCGGCGAAGGCTTCTTTAGGAGTCTGTTTTGACCACTGGAAAATCGCTGAGACAATAGCAGCACGGCTGGTGAATGTGCGGCCACGGAGAGTGTCTTTCATTGTTGGAAAAATGCAAAAGTCACTAGGAGACAGGTCAGGTGAGTAGGGAGCATGAGGAAACACTTCAAAGTTGTTATCAAGAAGAAAATGTTGCGTAATGTTAGCTCGATGTGCGGGTGCGTTGTCTTGGTGAAACAGCACATGTACAGCCCCTTCCCGGACTTTTTTTTGCAGTGCAGGAAGGAATTTGTTCTTCAAAACAATTTCGGAGGATGCACCTGTTACCGTAGTGCCCTTTGAAACGCAATGGGTAAGAATTACGCCTTCGCTGTCCCAGAACATTGACACCATCATTTTTCAGCCCTGGCGGTTACGTGAAAAACAAAAAAATTCTGGTAACCGCCAGTGCTGATGAATCTGTGTGCTTCCATTGAGCTAACTGGAGCTTTGTTTCTGGATTGAAAAATGGCATCCACGTCTCATCCATTGTCAGAACTGACGAAAAGGAAGTCCCATTCATGCTGTCGCTGCGCATCAACATTGCTTGGCAACATGCCACACGGGCAGCCATGTGGTCGTCCGTCAGCATTCATTGCACCCACCTGGATGACACTTTTCGCATTTTCAGGTCGTCATGCAGGACTGTGTGCACAGAACCCACAGAAATGCCAACTCTGGAGGCGATCTGTTCAACAGTCATTCGGCGATCCCCCAAAACAATTCTCTCCACTTTCTCGATCATGTCGTCAGACCAGCTTGCGCTAGCCCGAGGTTGTTTCGGTTTGTTGTCACATGATGTTTTGCCTTCATTAAACTGTCGCACCCACGAACGCACTTTCGACACATCCATAACTCCATCACCACCTGTCTCCTTCAACTGTCAATGAATTTCAATTGGTTTTACACCACGAAAATTCAGAAATCGAATGATTGCACGCTGTTCAAGTAAGGAAAACGTCGCCATTTTAAGTATTTAAAACAGTTCTCATTCTCGCCACTGGGGGTAAAATTCCATCCGCCGTACGGTGCTGCCATCTCGGGGACGTATTGACAATTAACGCGGCCTCATTTTAAAACAATGCGCCTGTTTCTATCTCTTTCCAGTCCGGAGAAAAAAAAAATCGGAGGTCTTAAAACTTGAATGCACCTCATACAGGGGGGGGAGGTCCATTGATAGTAGTGATCGGGCCACATATCCCACGAAATCAGCAACAAACGAAAAAACTGCAAAGAACGAAACTCGTCTAGCTTGAAGGGGAACACCAGATGCCGCTATGGTTGACTCGATAGGTGGCGCTGCCGTATGTAAGCAGATATCATCTGCGTTTTTTAAAATAGGAACTCCCATTTTTATTACTTATTCCCGTGGACGTAAGGAAATATCAATGTTTTACTTGGAAAACTTTTTTCGCTTTTGTTGGCTCTGAGCACTTTGGTACTTAACATCTGAGGTCATCAGTCCCCTAGAATTTAGAACTACTTAAACCTAACTAACCTAAGGACATCACACACATTCATGCCCGAGGCAGGAGTTGAACCTGCGACCATAGCGCTCGCGCTGTTCCCGACTGAAGCACGTAGAACCGCTCGGCCACACCGGCTGGCTTTTTTGCTTTGTGATAGACGGTGGGTGCTGTAAAAGTCACAAACGTATCATGTAACATTCCGCCTGTGCGGACGGTATTTGTTTCGTTATACATTACCCGAGTTACAATACACCGTTTACCAATTGCGGAAATGGTCGATATCGTGTTGATGTATGGCTATTGTGATCAAAATGCCCAACGGGTGCTCAGTATCCTGGACGACATCGTCCAAGTGTCCGGACCGTTCACCGGATAGTTACGTAATTTAAGGAAATGGGAAGTGTTCAGCCACATGTGAAACGTCAACCACGACCTGCAACAAATAATGATACCCAAGTAGATGTTTTAGCAGCTATCGCGGCTAATCCGCACATCAGCAGCAGACAAATTGAGAGAGAATGCTACATCAACATCGATTGCACACGAACCATATTTCTATGCACCAGGAATTGAACATCGTGTACAGTTCTACCACTGGGCACAAGAGAAATTACAGAATGATGACTGATTTTTTGCAGGCGTTCTATTTAGCGACAAAGCGTCATTCACCAACAGCGATAACGTAAACCGGAATTATATGCACTACTGGGCAACGGTAAGTCCACAATGGCTGCGACAAGTGGAACATCAGCGACTTTGGCGGGTTAATGTATGGTGCGACATTATGGGAGGAAGGATAATTGTCCCCCATTTTATCGATGACAATCTAAAAGGTGCAATGTATGCTGATTTCTTGCGTAATGTTCTGCCGATGTTACTACAAGATGTTTCACTGCATCACAGAATGGCGATGTACTTCCAACAGAATGGATGTCCGGCACATAGCTTGCGTGCTGTTGAAGCGGTATTGAATAGCATATTTCATGACACGTGGATTGGTCGTCGAAGCACCATATCATGGCCCGCACGTTCATCGGATCTGACGTGCCCGGATTTCTTTCTGTGCGGGAAGTTGAAGGATATTTGCTATCGTGATCCACCAACAACGCCTGACAACACGCGTCATGCATTGTCAATACATGTGTGAATATTACGGAAGGTGAACCACTCGCTGTTGAGAGCAATGTCGCTACACGTATTACCAAATGCATTGAGGTTGACGAACATTATTTTGGGAATTTATTGCATTAATGTGGTATTTACAGGTAATCACGCTGTAACAGCATGCGTTCTGAGCAATGATAAGTTCACAAAGGTACATATATCACATTGCAACAACCGAAATAAAATGTTCAAAAGTACCTACGTTCTGTATTTTAATTTGAAAGAACCTACGTGTTACCAACTGTTCGTCTAAAATTGTGATCCATATGTTTATGACTATAGCAGCGCCATCTATCACAAAGTGAAAGAAGTGGTCCAACTAAAACATTATATTTCTTCACGTACTACACGAATATGTAATAAAAATGGGAGTTTCTATTTAAAAAAAAAACGCTGTTGATATAAGTTTGACCTATAGCAGCAATATCTAGCGGACCAACCATAGTGCCATCTGGTTTCCCCCTTCAAGCTAGACAAGTTTTGTTCTTTGTAGTTTCTTCGTTTGACGATTATTTCTTGAGATATTTGGCCCGGTCACGATCAATGGACCACCCCGTATACGTAGTTCCATCCCTGAGATAGACTTCTCAGTTTTAAAAATCCAATTTCAGTATTTAGAGACAGGGATGCTGTTAAACATAGTAGTTGAATTTCAGACACAAAATATGGATCTCCCTTTCATCAGAGTTGTGTTCGAAGACAGAAGAAATCACTGCGTACATGCGTTTTAACACCGATGAAGTATCGTTACTTTTTGTGGATATCCCATAACAATACGACATAAGCTATATTTCCTCTAACTATTTTCTCATCAGGTAAAAAAAAATCTGTTCTCGTCAGCTTAATATCTGTTATGTTCCGCATTAGAGCACTAGAATTTTAAACTCATTGGTGGCTCATGACGGAGTGCTAAGATCCGTCACAGGATGCCTCTTTACTTTCGAACTCTCTCAAAGTACCCAAGTGCCTCGTCACATAAGTAATCTCTTAAGGGAACAGTACAGAGATATTGTAAATTTCAGATTTGTACTATGTATCACTTCTCTGAATTCGGTAATGCAACTCACTTAATTACGATTATTACCTCTCTCCCACGTGTCAAGGTTGTAGTGAACCTAGCCAACAATCCACTCCTCGCCGTACCCAACTGCTTTTAACGATTCCAGATACGCGACGCTTGTCCAGTTATACCCGGAAGGACAAGGGGCGTAAATGTCACTTTGATAAATATCAGGATGTTGAACATTACGCTTCCCCTCATTCTTCCTGCAAACCGAGTCGCCATGAAATCTCTTTTAGAGATGTCCC
Organism: Schistocerca gregaria; assembly: GCF_023897955.1. Classification (NCBI taxonomy): domain Eukaryota; kingdom Metazoa; phylum Arthropoda; class Insecta; order Orthoptera; family Acrididae; genus Schistocerca; species Schistocerca gregaria. The sequence continues at coordinate 92,511,406 of NC_064926.1, read as the reverse complement.
AAAGAGGCTGACACAGTGAGCTGTAATAAAATTCCTGTCTACTGACTGCCTTATCCCAAACGTTTACGAGCTGCGGACATAGGTTTCGCACAGAATACTGAGCTATGCAAGCCTTCGTATTCCCTCCAACCAAATTAGAGGGCAGATGCATCGGGAAATCAAATGGAAATCCATGGCGAGGCTCTGATGTTCTTTTCAAGGAACACTATTAACATCCAACATTTCATGGTGACTGCAGAAGGATTCTACCGCCAACAGCATGTATTTTGCATAAGGACCATAGACATAAGCTACAAGAAATTATTGCTCATAATGGGGCATATAGGTAGTCTTTTTCCTAGATATATTTACAAGCACAATAGAAAACGATAAGATTAGTAGAGGTACAGTTTACCCCCTCACTCCCCCCCCCCCCCCCCCCAGCGACAAGCCATTTGATGGATTGTGAATTAATCATGCAATTGTAAATTTAGTCTATCTCTTAAGTCATCATCCCATCTATTTATAGGCACACAAAACTCAAGGAAGAATGTTGTCTCTTATTCATTGAGAAAACAGAAGTCATATCTTCTGCTGCTAATTGTCCCTCAGTAAAACTCTTCCTAATACCTTCTAATTTCAGACTGCTGTCACTTTGTGAGATGTATGTGAGAGATGGTAATATGTTTGCCGACAAATCTCAGAAGAAGCACTATAGAACTCACCTCCCAACTTTTCTACCATATTCACAAGGTTCTTCCAGTCACTGATAGCATTTGAATCCACATAATTTCCATAAGTAAGAGATGTCCCCCAAAAACACACAAACCCCTGCTAGTTCCCCCAAAATCGCATCATATTCCGACACCACTGCTCCAATAGTTAAAAGGTTGACCAGGTAGAGAGTTATCAAAGCAAGAAAAATAGCACTCTAACATACAGGAAGAAATCTTCGACCATTCTGAGTATATATGGAATGCACAAAGAAGCATACCGCCTACAATATATCGATATAGAATGATGGTCTGTAAATATCACCCTATACATACCATGACCTCATTTATCATATTCCTATGATTACTACGTTACAAAGACGAAAGTGTAATGGTGTCAGAGACATCCTTGACAACATAGTTTGTCTCCCTCCCCTAGTTATTTTAATAACTTCCAACAGTTTACAGCCACAAACCACAAAAACTTCGTTTATGTGACCAGTTAGCGAACTCGATAAGATATTACCAAGTCTTTCTCTTCAAGTATATCGAAAAGAAGTACCGTCCACACGTTTACACCGAGCATATGTGTCGATCCTATGAAATATATAGCTAGTGACAGAAGTCTCTTGCACAAACCTGATGTAAAGCTTCATCTCCATATACCACAGACTATCAATCACTAGAATAGGTCCTTGTGTTGTTCATTGATAAGCAGTCTGAGACATTGTTTTTCTGCTGCATCACTTCCAACCAGTGTATGACTACAGCTTTCCACACCACCATACATTTTGCTTTCCCACCATGAGGTCGAGGTCTGTACCAGGTCCTACACCGAGATTAATATGTTTCAATCCATTAGCTCTCACAGAAAGCAGGACAAAGTGTGGTATAAACTGTACATCTTCAACAATGCACAGGATGTTTCAAATAAAAGAGGCACTGATTCCTATGAACAAAAATTTGGAAGACATCACAACATATGGAAACCGGAAGAGTTTGGGATATCGTGGACCGTTTCCAAACAGCTTACAGAGGTGATGGCCTCATCTCCCACAGAGAAGGGATAGCAGGCCATGGTCTTCCATTTTCTGAAGAGGACCTGGACACTGATTGATCATATTGTTGGTGCATATTGCAGCCAGGATTATGATCGCTGTTTCAGCGTCTTAGGCAGTAGTCATTTTGACATCCAAACCTTTGGAGACTGCATCTCTCATTTTCATGACTTATAGAGCATAATTACATGTGACAAAGGAGATATGCTGCATTATTTAGTGCTATAGAGCACAGATAGAATTCACCATCAGCATTCAGTCTAACAGAGAAGGAATGGCATCATTCTCATTCCACACTGGCGAGATGTAAGTACCCTATTCCTTCATATTTTCATCAATTTTAGGTATATTCCATCGATTTTTGCAATTTAATTTACTCGAGGTCCAAACCACCACTCTTGATTAGCTCTCAAGTCAGTAGAAGTCTAAGTGCGTCGATCTCGTGATTCTATTAGCCAATGACATTGCAGCATGTTTCTCAGTTTTTTTATCATTGCTAAAACACCTCCTCCGTTACTTTACAAGTGTCTTATACAGATCGTGAACTCTGTTACACAGCCTTCATCGCATGACACAAATACTGCTTCCTAGAGTAGGAAACACCCATCAGGAAAAAAATGGCTCTGAGCACTATGGGACTTAACATCTGTGGTCATCAGTCCACTAGAACTTAGAACTACTTAAACCTAATTAACCTAAGGACATCACACACATCCATGCCCGAGGCAGGATTCCTACCTGCGACCGTAGCGGTCACGCGGATCCAGACTGAAGCGCCTAGAACCACACGGCCACACCAGCCGGCTACCCATCAGAAAAGAGGGGATGCAAAAACTTTGTTCCTTAGCTGGGACAACGGCATATTATGCGGAAATAGAAACACACATAGCAGTAGTGATTGACATATGAAATTACATGCCATACTGCTCCTGCCCTGGGAACACAACATAGTCTCGTCTACACACAAAATCCGTCACAAAATGTATACACAGGGATTGCAGTACCTCACAAAGCCCTGTCACTATCCTATAAGCACAGCTATTATGAAACAGAAGTCTCTATTGGTGTCAAAACTGCGAGAAGAGAATGGCGTATATAGTATATATCTTCATTCACTTAGAAGAGGTTCGCAAAACAGTCTTTCCATTGGTTAGGTGGACATGATTTTGACTCATGTGTTGGATATCCTCTGCTGACTGTGCTAGGGAGAGGTTTCCTGTTAACGATCGCAGGTAGATAGTGCTCTAAGTCACACACAGAAAAAGCAGTTGTATAAGAGTCGAAAGTAGGTTACGCCGCAGAACTGATACACCCTGAGAGAACAACAGAAAAACTGTTGAATGTATGATAAATGACCTGTCATAACAACTCCCTCTCTCTAGAATGCATCATGAGTACCGTTAAATCATACCTTGTTACAACTTCTCTCAACCAGTTACTCCATCTACCCTCTATCATTCACTAATGCAATCCATGTAAATTTGGAGACAGATGGTTCTGTTTTCCAGGAAATTAAGTAGACAACTTGTATGTATCCCTATTACCTGAATCAACACACAGCAGAATGTTTTTACCTGTTGTTACACCATCAAGTTGCTCATAAAATTCATCGTCCCACTGGATCTGACAGTACGTAAGGCAATGTCTAAAGAGAGTACACAAATCTTCTGGAAAAATATCCGATATAAAAACAATAACTTCGTTCACAGGGACCGTAGTGAATGGAGACACTACGTCAAAACGCACAAGAATATCCTCAGGAGATAGAATTAGCCTTTCAATGCCCTCTACAAAGTGAAGTGAGTCTTTCACATTTGTGTCACTATTCCCATTACATGGCTGTAAATTATGACCAAATATTTTGTTCTTTCATACTTGGACAAATTTATAGCATTAACAATGGGTCTCACAGAAAGACCAATTTTATGTATTTTGGGTAGGACACTTCAAGGCTGTTTGTTATCACCTGATGTAAACATTCAAGCTTCAGGAACTTTTGTTGAGCAGAGCACATCGTCCATAATTCCTTAATTAGAGGGCTATAACTAGCAGCTTCTTCTGTGCTTTTGAGGGTGACAGAACACATATTCAGTTCCTTATAAGTTACAGGTAATAATCACTTAGGTTTAAGGGGGCTTGTCGCTAAAAGTGTAAACGTTTACAGTTATAGTTAGTAAGCTAGAGATTTGAACTTCCGCACGTGTAAATGAAAATAGAAGAATATAATAAAAACCCAGGATTAGTATTAGCAAATATCCTGCTTTTTATTGCCTTTTTGCAAAAAGCTGTAATTGAAATTCTAATCATGTAGTCAACCTGAAAACTTTACTGCAAGTCCTTAGAGGGTTATAAGATCACTGGATTACAATCGTCAATTTATATTTAAAATTTTATTAATGATAAAGTTCTAAATTTTGCACTATCAAAATTAAGTTTCTTTTTGCAACCTGCACTCCTAAAAATCGTAATTTAACTTAATAATGCCATTTTTTTACTTACGATTAGACAGCTATATGTTTTGACGCATTACCGTTGGCTAGTAACATGTTGCATAGGAGAATTTTACTCATTCAAGAAGTGCAAAGCTGGGAAAATGAAGTTTGAAGATTTAGTTCATGTAATTGAACACGTAACAGACTTAACTTTACTTTGAAATCCTGCGTACTAATGCCCCTCACCCTCCAGGTTTCTCTTTTCACCCATTCTAATGTGTCTGACCTCTATTTGCAGTTCAGTGCTCCGTCAGCTTTTTCGTTCCAGCTCTGATCGATATTGTTACTTTTACAGTTAACACATTCGGATTTACACCAACTCTCTTCAGCACTTCAGTTCTGAGAGCATTTCTCTCAGCAAAATATGAAAGTGCAGTACAGAAACCTATATTTCGCACACTGGCAACACAGAATGCACTTTCTGAGCATCTATTCCAAATTAAATTACTTAGGCTTTAATTCACATTCTGTGTTTTCCCGTTAAGATACTTCATCTGTAAATCAAGATACAGATGCACTGGTTCCTACTTAATACTCAAGGATTAGGGCACCGCGTTTCAACCCGAGTTTGTGGTCTGGGTGCTCTTGCTGCTGCTGCACGCTGTGGCTCTCGATATACTTGCAAGTTGTTGTAGTTCGATGACTTAACGGGGTAAATACGCCGGCCACGTATTCATCGATCGGGGGTGGTGGGAGTGCCGTGCTGCCGCCTGAGCAGCCGCTGGGAGAGCCCGCGGGCCGTGGACCACTGTGCGTGACGTCATCAGCGACCTGCGCTCAGCCCGGCGTTGCGTTGCACTGCCACTCGGGACCGCCTAATTGGAGGCTCCTCGCTTCTCCTCGGCTCGAAGCACTGGGTTGCCAAAACAGCTGCCTGCCTCTAGCATCGGCTCGGCTCAATTAGGACGTGACGTCTTCACTGATTTAATCCTTCAGACTCTCCCATGCGTAAGCACACGGTTTCTCGGCTTGCGTAGCTGAGCGACGAACCGAAGCTGCAGTATTAGAGCCAATAATATGCGGAAATTATATCCCCTGACTTAATACAGTTAAATTCATCTGTAAAATACCTCCGAGAAGACTAGTGATTTATGTGACGAAGAAAGTCACCATCATCATCATCATCATTTATGAAAGGTGGCTACACTGAGTCACAGCGCCAGAGATTGCGCCAAAGAGTATTTATGCCTTTCAGCGTTCAGCCTGGAGCATAGCCCACTTATAAAATTCCTCCATGATCCCTTTTTCAGTGCCTCTTCTGATGTTAAACCTATTACTTCAAAATCATTCTTAACCGAATCCAGGTACCATCTCCTTGGTCTGCCCCTTCTCCTCCTACCCTCTACTGCTGAATCCATGAGTCTCTTGGGTAACCTTGCTTCTCCCAAGCGTGTAACATGACCCCACCATCTAAGCCTGTACACCATGACTGCTACATCTATAGAGTTCATTCCCAGTCTTTCTTTGATTTCTTCATTGTAGACAACCTCCTGCCATTGTTCCCATCTACTAGTACCTGCAATCATCCTAGCTACTTTCATATCCGTAACCTCAACCTTGTTGATAAGGTAACCTGAATCCACCCAGCTTTCGCTCTCATGCAACAAAGTTGGTCGAAAGATTTAACGGTGCACAGATAACTTAGTCTTGGTACTGACTTCCTTCTTGCAGAAGAGAGTAGATCGTAGCTGAGCACTCACTGCATTAGCTTTGCTACACCTCGCTTCCAGTTCTTCCACTATGTTGCCATCCTGTGAGAATATGCATCCTAAGTACTTGAAACTGTCCACCAGCTCTAACTTTGTTCCTCCTATTTGGCACTCACTCTGTTTATATTTCTTTCCCACTGACATTACTTTCGTTTTGGAGATGCTAATCTTCATACCATAGTCCTTACATTTCTGATGTAGCTCTGAGATATTACTTTGCAAACTTTCAATCGAATGTGCCATTACAACTAACTCATCCGCATTTGCAAGACTGCTTATTTTGTGTTCACATATCTTAATCTCACCCAGCCAGTCTATTGTTTTCACATATGATCCATAAATAATATGAACAACAATGGAGACTGGTTGCAGCCTTGTCTTACTCCTGAAACTACTCTGAGCCATAAAATCAATTTACCGTCAACTCTGACTGCTGCCTGACTATCCATGTAAAGACTTTTAATTGTTTGCAAAAGTTTGCCTCCTATTCCATAATCTCGTAGAACAGACAAGAACGTCCTCCTAGGAACCCGGTCATATGCCTTTTCTAGATCTATAAAGCATAGATACAGTTCCCTGTTCCACTCATAACACTTCTCCATTATTTGCCGTAAGCTAAAGATCTGGTCCTGACAACGTCTAAGAGGCCTAAACCCCCACTGATTTTCATCCAATTGGTCCTCAACCAATACTCGCACTTTCCTTTCAACAATACCTGAGAAAATTTTACCCACAATGCTGATTAAAGAGATACCTCTGTAGTGGTTACAATCTTTTCTGATTCCATGTTTAAAGATTGGTGTGATTACTGCTTTTGTCCAGTCTGATGGAACCTGTCCCGACTTCCAGGCCATTTCAATTATCCTGTGTAGCCATTTAACACCTGACGTTCCACTGTATTTGATGAGTTCCGATTTAATTTCATGCACCCTAGCTACTTTATTGCACTGAAATCTATTGACCATTTTCTCCTCTTCCTCAAATGTGATCCTATTTCCATCATCATTCCTACCCCACTCTACCTCGAAATCTGAAACATTGCTGATCGTATTTCCACCTACATTGAGCAACTCTTCAAAATATTCCCTCCATCTGCCCAAGGCATCCACAGGATTCACCAGCAGTTTTCCTGACCTGTCCAAAATACTTGTCATTTCCTTCTTACCTCCCTTTCGAAGACTGCTAATTACACTCCCGAATGGTTTTCCAGCAGCTTGACCCACAGTCTCCAACCTGTTTCCAAAGTCTTCCAAAAATTTCTTCTTGGATGCTGCAATTAATTGTTTGGCTTTGTTTCTTTCTTCAACATAACTTTCTCTGTCTACCTGAGTTCTAGTATGTAGCCATTTTTGATACACGTTCTTTTTCCTTTTACAGGCTGCCTTGGCTGTGTCATTCCACCAAGCTGTTTGCTTCATCCTACTTTTACACACTACTGTTCCAAGAATTTCACTAGCCACTTCTAGTACTGTGTCCCTGTACCTTGTCATTCCTCTTCTAATGACTGTAACTGTTTACATTCAACTAACTGGTACCTTTCTGAGATCGCTGTTATGTACTTGTGCCTGATTTCCTTATCCTGAAGTTTCTCCACTCTTATCCTCCCACATATGGACTTTACCTCTTGCACTTTCGGCCTCACAATCCCAATTTCACTGCAGATCAAAGAATCCCCTGAATACACGTGTGTCACTCACAGCTTTCCTGAATTCCTGATCTGTTGTTATATAGTCAATGACAGATCTGGTTCTCCTGCCTTCCCAAGTATACCGGTGAATATTCTTATGTTTAAAAGGAGTTTGTGATTAATAAGCCCATACTGGCACAGAAATCCCAGAGTCGTTTCCCGTTGGCCTTCATATCCTCTCCAAATTTACCCATAACCTTTTCATACCCTTATGTTCGATTTGCAATCCTGGCGTTAAAATCACCCATGAGCAGAACACTGTCCTTGCCCTTTATTCTAACAACTACATCACTGAGTGCCTCATAAAAACTATCCATCTTATCTAGATCTGTACGTTCACAATGTGAAGATACTGACATAATCCTAATTTTCTTGCTAGACACTCTCAAATCTATACACATCAGTCGTTCGTTTACATACCTTACTGAAACTACGCTGGGTTCCATTTCTTTCCTGATGTAAAACCCTACCTATTCCTGCTTTGACTCCTGACAGGTAGACCTTGTATTCTCCCACATCCTCTTCTTTATCACCCCTTACGTGAATGTCACTAACAGCTAAAATGTCCAGCCCCATCTTACTTTCAACCTCTGCCAGCTCTACCTTCTTCCCAGAGTAGCCCCCACTGATATTTATAGCTCCCCATCTCATTATCATTTGTTTGCCAAGTCGTATCTTAGGAGTCCCTGGTTTGTCAGTTAGAGGTGGGACTCCGTCACCTCCTAAGGTCTGAGGCATTTTGCTCTGATTGTTGCCAGCATCATATTTAAAGTATCGGGGAAGCAGGTTGCTAGCCTTACTTGCCCCTAGTCCCATTGAGTTTTACCCCTAACGGTTGAGGGACTAACCAGTGGATTTGGTAGTATTTGCCATATGAGCACAAAGGTGACCACGACTCAGAATATGTCCGAGATGCCAGCCTTATTCGAAAGTAACTAGTATCCCGACTGTCGGGACCACTTACTTGGCCACTCATACGTTGCCCATGGTTCATGAACTAGGACATGACTACAGGAATCCACACCATGAACCCTAACTTAATACAGTTAAATTCATCTGTAAAATACCTCCGAGGAGACCAGTGATTTATGTGATGAAGAAAGTCACTGGTTTGTAAAATAGTAAAATAATACTGGCATCATTAGTCTCTTAATTTCTGTTATGTGCGTACTGTAAGACCTTCAGTACACACACCATCCGATTATTTGACTTGTCGCTCTAACGAAGTAGGCGAGTGTCAGCAATATGTCTCGTGGTCTTATCTTGGTGTGTTTATCTTCTGCCGTTAGGTCAGACTATAGAAATGCCACTTACACACTTAGAGTAGCAGATTGACAGTGACCAACTTTAAACAGAACTTGATTAATTTTCACACACATTTATTCGAATAATAAAATGCATAGACATTAAGTAACTTGATTCTGGATGCTGTTTACAATTGACAATCTGAAGTTCCTTTGGTCTTGGTAAGTTAATCTTATTTCACATATCTCTGATACTTGACAAAGTGTCTATTCATTTATCTTCATGGCTATGTACAGGAATATGATAATCTTATTAGGCGCAGAATGAAACTTGACTAATGCAGACTAATGCAGACTGACTAATTGGAGGTCTGTACACTCGTTATAATACCTCGCACATTCAGGTATCACTGCGCGAGTGTGATCCGCGAGGAGAAAAGGTTTTACGTTAGCAGCAATCTCATTGGCTACGTTACATATTAATAGGCGGATTGGCGGAAGCAGAATTTGGTCCGTCTCTAAGGCAGCGCCATCTCGTAGTGCAGAGACAGCCGAGTGCTGCACCTGCGGTGTTGTGCTTAGTGGGGCGCGCTCTAGTGGGAAAGTTGTGTACGTGCTGACTACACAGAACTATGTACACAACAGTTTCATGACTTAAAGAAGTGATACCCCAGTCTCTGAAGTACAGTTCTGCTTGTCCAACATGTAACCATACATTGTCATCGTTATGTGCTGGGCTCTCAGAATGTAATTTCTTCTACCTCTCTCCCTCTTCATTAAGTTGTTAATTTAGTTATTGTCAGTTTGGATCACCTATGAAAAATGTCTTCTTAAGCTCACCCTAATAGTAGCGTCCTAGCCCTACAGACAGCAGGACGGTGTAACCTTAGAAAGTAGCTGATATTGACTTACATTATATGTCCAAAAGGATCTGAGGCTGATATTTTTCCTGGTGTACAAGCGACATCAGCACAGAAACTACGTTGGCATCTTGAACTAACAAATGTAAACAGCAGATATCCATTGGTTAGTTGTAAGTAGGCAGTCTTAAATAGTGTGTTTATATTGTTGTATTACAAGTCGCAATCGAGAAACATCTCTAAATAAAGTGTTCAAGCCATACTCCAGGATTTTTTGAAGAAGAGGGACTTCTATGAGAAGTTTGTTTGGCACGTCTTGAATCTTGAATAAAAACCACAGTACGTGGAGGCTGGCGTGAATAAATTGAAATGCAAAATGTGGGAAGTTCTTTTATGGAAAAAAGTCAATACAGGTGACAAGAGGTGATGTTATCAATTAAACATTAACCCCAACAACTTAACCCTCGTCTATTTTTCATTAACCCAGTCTCGATAGCCGGCCGGTTTCGCCGAGGGGTTCTAGGCGCTTCAGTCTGGAACTGCGCGACCGCTACGGTCGCAGGCTCGAATCCTGCCTCGGGCATGCATGTGTGTGATGTCCTTAGGTCAGGGTTAAGTACTTCTAAGTTCTAGGGGACTGATGACCTTAGATGTTAAGTCCCATAGTGCTCAGAGCCATTTGAACCAGTCTGAATCTTGTTGGACTGACGGAATACACATGATACAGCGTTTTGTGGTTGAGTTGATTACAGCAGGTGAAATGGCAATTCATAATGGCCCTAGTGCAGTCGAAACCGTGGACAATTTACAAAAAAATTGTGCAACAGAAGTGGTTGGAAATAGGTTGCGTAGTGTTGCTGGATGACAGACAATAATATGTTTAATAGTTCAGTCGTGAAACGGTGAAGGAGGTGCATGGAGATGCTACGGTGGACGTCAGCAGCGTTAGAAGATGGGTTAGTTGCTGTAGGGAAGCTGAGCATAGCTGCTGATCAAAGACTGCAGGGACTTCACGTAACGTCCAGCGCCTCCACTAAACCACCTGCGACGACCACTGCAGCAACAGAAGGACTTTATCCCCAGACACCCATCGGTAATGGCAGGAAATCTGGTCTACGCCAAGATCTGTGCACGCTGTGTACCGAATATGTTGACCGACCAGAAGAAATAGACAAGGAAAACAATTGCAGGCAATATATTACAGCACTATCCTGCAATTCTCCTAATAACCCAAAATCTATCATTAACGTTCCCTTCACAGTCCTCACACAACCAATCCACTTGATATCACTTTGCGACTACAGTCGCGGAGGGGGGGGGGGGGGTGTAGGGGAGGGAGCATTCTTCTGTGACTGGAAACGAGAATCGGGTTCATTTCTTTTGGAGAACATGATTTTACGTGTTCTTTTTTCTAGGTGAAAAAACTATGCATAAGGGGGTGATTATACTGAAAAGTGGCAGATTAATCGTGTATGTTGCAGGTTTACTTCTATGTATGTGAAATATTCTTATCGAATAGGAATTTAAAAAATGCAGCACTACTTTTTAACCGGCCTTCATACTGTTCTCCCATATATTTCCTGGCTGAATTACTGTATTTATTAGTTTCAGCTGCATGTGAAAAATGCTAAGTTCTACGATATAAAATTTAACATGAGAATACAGCCGTGTACAACTGCTTAAAGGAATCAAAATTACACCTCCATGATATAAGACAGCAGATAAAATAACTGTAATGCCCAAAAGCAGTTAAGAAGAAATTTACAGTAATCGTTCTGCAGCCACTTTCAATTGCAGCTTCTCTACATTTTCTCAATGGTGTTCCTCAAAAAGAACGTCGACCCCCTCCAGGTACTCCTATTTCATTTCCCAAAGCATCTCCACAATACTTGCATGTTGTTTGAACCTACTGGTAACAAATCTAGCAACCAGCCTCTGAATTGCTTCTATATTTTTCTTTAACGTCATCTCATGTGGATCCCAAGCACTCAAACAGCACTCAAGAATAGGTCACACTAGTGTCCTATATATGGTCTCCTTCACAGGTGAACCATACTATCCTGTAATTCTCCCAATAAACCAAAATCTACCATTAACGTTCCCTTCACAGTCCTCACACACCCATTCCACATGATATCACTTTGTAACATTATGACCAGATATTAAAACACCATGATTGTATCGAACATTATGCACTTCTTGCTCCTACTTGTCTGCATTTACTTACATTATTCTACATTTAGAAGTAGCTGCCACTCACCAAGTCAGTTTAAAATTGTATCTAAGTCATCATGTATCCCTTTACGGACAGTCAATTTCAACACGTTCCCACACACCACAGCATCATCAGAAAACAGCCTCAGATTGTCGCCCACGCTGTTAGCCAGATCAATTTTATATACAAATCAAAGGAACAAAATCATATCATAACCTCTGTAATAAATGGACTATCAGCTCATGACGTGCAGCGCCTTGTTTTAGATGTGAATTCTAAGCAGATTATCAACACTGCTAAATCTGCATACAGGAGAATAGTCACTCAACCAAAAATTTAGTGTTTTAGAAAACTGCTCAAAGATATGAACTGGAAAGATGTTTATAGTGCTCATGACATGAATGAAAAATATAACACATTCATCAACAATGTCAGTACCATGTTTGAAAACTGTTTTCCTCTAAACGTTACTCAAATTAAACAGAAGCCTAGAATAAAACCGTGGATTACACAAGGAATAAGGATTTCCTGTAAGACCAAAAGGAAAATGTATCTGTCGACAAAGAATAGCTCCAATGATGATGATTTAGCTAAATACTAGGAAAACTGTAAAATATTTAAAAAACGTAATTCAGACATCTAAAAAAATGCACTAGGAGAAGAAGATAGCAACGTCAAGGAAACAAAATAAAAACAATATGGGATATAGTGAAAGAGGAGACTGGTAGAAGCAGAAAGGAACAGGATCAAATAGCATTAAAGATAGAGGACACATTAGTAACCGATGGGCATAGTGTGGCAAATCTATTTAACAAGTACTTTATATCTTTCACTGATAGAATGGGACAGCATCAGTAAATAATGCCATTGAATATCTGAAACTAGCCTTTACAAATAGTTTGAGGTACATGAATATGTCACTCACTTCACCATAAGAAATAACTTCCATAATAAAATCTTTAAAAAAAGCATTCTAGTGGTTATGATGACATATCAACCTTAATTGAGGCATGTTCTTGTCAGTTTAGTACAATTCTAAGTTACTTGTGTAACCAATCAATTATAACTGTGACATTTCCTGACTTGCTAAAATATGGAGATCTTAAGCCTCTATTCAAGAAAGGGGATAAAGAGATACCATCAAACTACAGACCGATTTCACTTTTGCCAGCATACTCAAAAATTTTAGAAAAAGTTATGTACAGACAGCTTCTCATTCATATGACCACAAATAACATATTATCAAGAACAAAACTTGGATTTCTGAAGAGTTCTGATACCGAGAAGGCTATTTACACCTACAGTGAAGATGTACTTAATTCATTAAATAACAAATTACAAGCAGCAGGTATTTTCTGTGGTTTGTCGAAGGCATTTGATTGTGTGAATCACAACATCCTTTTAAATAAATTAGAATTCTATGGCGTCACGGACTGCGCTGAAAAATGTTTCAAGTCATACCTCGTTAACAGGAAACAAAGGGTGTCAGTGCAAGTACTAGTGAATTAAGTCATCAGTCATCATTGTAATAGGTAGAAATTACATGTGGTGTCCCACAAGGATCCATTTGAGGAGCATTGCTTTTTCTTGTGTACATTAATGATCTCTCAGAAGCAGAGTTCTTTTTGTTTGCAGATGATACAAGTTTGCAATAAATAGTATGTCGAGTGTAGTTCTAGAAAGGTCTGCTAATGATATTTTCATGGATTTTAATAAATGGTTTAAAGCAAACTCACTGACATTAAACTTCGAAAAGACTCACTACATGCAATTCAGAACCTGTAAGAGGTTTCCACCCAGCATATGCATAAAGTATGAAGAAGAGCAGATAGAAAAGGTTGACAGTCTTAAATTCATGGGATTACAATTACACAATAAATTCAATTGGGAGGAACACACCACAGGACTTCAGAAACGCCTTAACAAATCTGTATTTGCTATTCGAGTGTTAGCAGACACAGGCGACATAAAAATGAAAAAGCTTGCATACTTTGCCTACTTTCATTCCATAATGTCATATGGTATAATATTTTGGGGTAACTCTTCAAGTCAAACAAAAGTTTTCACAGTCCAAAAGCGTGTAATACGTATTACTTGTGGAGTAAATTCATGCAAGTCCTGTAGAAACCTCGTAAAAGAACTGGGTATACTAACTACTGCCTCTCAGTATATTTGTTCCTTAATGAAATTTGTCCTAAATTATATACCTCTTTTCCCACAAACAGCTCAGTTCATACATACAATAGCAGGAACAAAAATGATCTGCACAAGGACTTAAAAGCACTTACTTTAGTACAAAAATGGGTCCACTACTCAGGAAGACTCATCTTCAATAATTTGCCAGCAAACACAAAAAATTTAGTTACAAATAAAGATCATTTAAAAGAGCGTGAAAGACTTACTAGCGGCCAACTCCTTCTACTCTATTGACGAATTTTTTAATAGCAACAATTGATGTATTGTATATACTCAGACTATTAGTATTTTTATTTCAGTTTAAAAAATGATGTTTTGTATATACTCATACTATTAGTATTGTTATTTCAGGTTAAAAAAAGTGACATGTTCCACATCCACGAGGATCTTCTCAGCAGGTATTTATGGAACGAAAACCTAATCTAATCTAATCCAACCTAATCTAATTTATGTGTACAGATAACAACAGCGGTCCTGTCACACTGCCTAGGGGCGCTTCTGACGATACCCTTGTCTCTGATGAACACTCGCCATCCACAAGTGGAGAACTATCGTAGCAAAGGCCATAGTGTTTAAGTTATTACAACAGGACATACTGTATGAAGATAGTACTGTAGTTGACGACCGATTCAGCGAAGATGTAATATAAGACTTGCACCACACATCATGAAAATTGTGTCGCCAGTACTCCAGTGAACAGTGAACTGATGACCACTAAGTTCAATAAGTTAGTAGGGGTGATGACCACCAGATTGCTATAGCAGTCGAGTTTGTAATTTATGTAAGGTCTTGATATTATAATAAATTTAGATGAGATAGGATATAAATGTAGTTATAGCTCAATTATCAACAACAGCTCGTTGCATATTAATAACAAACGAAGAAGACATATTCTTTTAATAAGCGAGAGCGATGCCATGGCACTATCTCGCACTCTTTAGCACTGCTGTTAATGGCCCCCAACTTTGCATCGCTCTTTTGCTCATCGCCAAAATCAAAATAGAGACTTCACTAATAATAACTCCGACGAACGATTCGCTCTCCGGATCAAACGGAGCCTCCTCGGTTTCCTCCTCAGGCTGCACATGCGGCTTAGGGCGTCGGAGAAGTGGTTACCACTGCCTCTAATGTGCCGAACCTCAATATGGAATGAAAATACTCTTCCCGCCCATATCGCTGGCCTCCCTGTCTTTCGCGGACGCTTCAACGCCCAGGATAACGGTATATGTTGTAAATGAAATCCAAACCTTTCAAGACAAAACAAAACGGCTAAACCTTCCAACTCGAAGAAATAGCATTTCCTTTGAGTGTCAGATACAGCCCGGCTGGAGTAAGCTATGAGTTTTCTCTCCTTCCTTTCCTTTTGCTGTAAAACGGCAGCAATCCCGGCGTTCGATGATTCAATTTGCAATGTAGATTGCTTATCAAAATCTGAAATGCCCAACACTTGGACGTTAATCCAATGATGTTTTTAAAGCTTTAAATGACAACTGCTATGATAGACTCTAGAGAAAAGGTTCGCCCTTACTCCGCAACACACTCATGATCTCCTCTAATTCCGCATTAATACACCTTTCTAGTTGGCCGATACGCTCTTCATCATTTCAGCACGTTTGTCAATCTTTTTATGTTTCTCTCATAACGACACTTGATCCCTTTCCAAATCCGAAACTTGTTTCTGCAAAGTCCTACTTTTTCAGCTCAATAGGTTAGTTTCTTTATGACCACTTGCATTTATTGTTTTCCTTCATTCCTCTTTCGCTTCCATCACTACCTTCTTGGTTTCTTGTGTTCTGTTCTTTTGCATACTGACATAGTTTAATAGTTCCTACTGCCAGCTTCCTCATTTAATTCATCTATACCTTTTAATTGCTTAACATCATTTCGTATTTTTCCTCCCATGTCCTTCGCTTCTTCCCCACACTTCTCAACTTGGTTCTTAATTTCAACTTCTGTTACTCCATGCCAGCCGGAGTGGCCGAGCGGTTCTATACGCTACAGTCTGGAACCGCGCGACCGCTGCGGATGCAGGTTCGAATCCTGCCTCGGGCATGGATGTGTGTGATGTCCTTAGGTTAGTTAGGTTTAAGTAATTCTAAGTTTTAGGGGACTGATGACCTCAGCAGTTAAGTCCCATAGTGCTCAGAGCAATTTGAACCATTTTTTGTTACTCCATAACTATTATCTGTCTCACTATGTTTCTCTGCTGACCATGTGCGTGAACCCTATAAAATATCTGCAGACACCTGCACATCGTTGGGATTCGTGGAGCTCAGCTTGTCAGTTGTATTGCAATGTTCACCGTGACCAGCGCTAACTGCAGATTCGCTTTCACCTTCTCC
Organism: Schistocerca gregaria; assembly: GCF_023897955.1. NCBI lineage: Eukaryota > Metazoa > Arthropoda > Insecta > Orthoptera > Acrididae > Schistocerca > Schistocerca gregaria. The sequence goes on along the minus strand of NC_064926.1, from coordinate 92,494,911 downwards.
ATCTTCCAGCATACATGGTACTCCGTCAGAGTATGCCCCTCCCTGTACATTAAGCAGAAATCAGTACTGATGGATGAACACGGCTCTTCAGGAACACTTTTGCCTGTTGTTGGCGAAAAGGCGTACAATAGTCTCGCAATTATTTTCTTTCTTATTTGGGAGGTATTCAACACATGAGAAAACCGTTCTTTCCTAATGGAGACTGAATGCAAGAAAGTACATCTATTTACTGCAATAATTTATTTGGTATCCAACATTATTTCTTCACTTATTGGAACCCACTACATAGTAAAAGCTTGTCTTTACTTTGTATACGATTTGCATCTGGTATACTGATGAATTTACACACTTCATGTTGAGAACCGAAGTGGTCCTATTCTGCTCCTGTGACCTCACCCATGACTAACACGCGCAAACAAGAAAAAATTTAATTCTTCATTCGCGAATGGCTCAGAAAATAAGACAAATTAGAGCCAGTACAGAGGCTTACCGACGATCTTTCTTCAAAAGCACTGTTCACGAGTGGAACAGCCTTGGAGGGATCGGATGGTGGTACGAAAAGTACCCTCCCCCACACACTATTAGATGGCTTGCGGAGTATGATGTAGATGCCTATAAATTACAGTTCACTTCTTATGGTATTTTACAGGTCTACTTCTCGTGGCGAAATCACCTATTGTATTTTCATAATTTAGCTTAGGATGTCATTTTGAGGTTTGGTGTGGCCCTCCCAAGAGTTTAAAGCCGCAAATATGTTCTTACAGCCTTTGCTGAGGTTGCCTTGCAACAGTTGATTGGTCTCTTATCTACCCCACTGAACTACTGTTTGGTGCGATGCGGTATAGTCGAAGTGTTCAGTAGTACCCCATCTACCCCCCCTTTTTTTTTCCTCTTCGTAATGTTTGTAGTGTTTCTGGCAAAATCTTGTATTCACTGAGTTTTTCATTCCAAATTCTCGCTGAGTTTTTTATGGACCTCAGTTAATAGGAAGAGGAGTTAGGCCTTCACCTTGCATACACCTATGTTTATTTTGAAGGGCTGACAAATTCCTCACATAAATTTCATGGTAGAGGCTACTTGTCTTTCACGAATTAGATTTTCTAACTCAGATTTTATAGTTAATTATCGGATTATGTCATCTATTTCCTCTGTCAAAAGAATCATAGGTCTTCCTGAAATCTACAAACACTACTGCAATCTCTGCAGTAATCTGTGGCGAGTAAGTAACTTCATATGAAATATTTCTTCAGAACATGATGTGGTGTTTCTAAAACCACCATGTTATTCACCTAAACGACAGGCGAGTGTTGTTTCCACTCTTTAGTAAAACCATGAAAAAATATTTAAAATGGAATTGGTAGCAATGAAGTTCATCTGTAGCTGTTAGTATCTTACTTACTGCGTATCTTATGAGGCGTATGTATCAAAACTACCACCTGCTCTGGTGAAATTGTTTCTGTCCTTTATATTTCTTCAAAGATTAATTTCAATTCTTTTTCTGCGTTCTTGATGGAGATCATTTCAGATGTTTCGCTGTAACAGAATCTTCTCCACTAGCTTTACCATTTTTGAAATAAATTAGTTACTTCTTCAATTTCTTTGATGTGTGGAGTTAAATTTTGTTCTAGATTCTTGCGAGACTATGAAAACGCAGCTTATGGGTTCATACAGGGCAATAATGAAGTTGATGAAAACATTTTACGAGGGAAAAAGTTGGAAATTTGTGGTAAGGTCTTATGGGACCAAACTGCTGAGGTCATCGGTCCCTTGGCATACGCACTACTTAATCTAACTTAAACTAACTTACACTGAGGACAACACACACACACACACACACACACACACACCCGTGCCCGAAAGAGGACTCAAACCACAGACGAGGGGAATTTTACAAGAAGTTCTAGGTTTTTCAGTGTTACTTAAGTCAGTTCTGTCCTTTTCATTTATGAAACAGGCAGTACGGTATCTTTTAGAGTGTGCCCCTAAATGTCTGATAAGAATTACGGGTATTATTTTTTGAACATATTTTGACAATTTGTGCTGATTCCTTCTCTTAGAAATCTGTTGATGTCATTGATTTATCAATCCTGTTTCCTTTCTTTTGTGTTTAAATTGATCATAGTGTTCAATTTTCCTTGAGCATTTTCAGTTTTTCCATATTTTAGCACACTCTCGTAAAATTTCTTTACATAATTCATTACACCATATTTTCTTCTTACTATTCACTGGCCTATATACTTCCTGTTCAGCATTATTACTTTTAAAATCTAAGTTTATAATGGGAATACTTAAAATATTAATTCTATATAATCATGCTCCACATCTTACAGTAGATACCAGATTTATAACTTAATTCTAAACACAATGGTTCGAAAATATTCTAATATACGGAAGAAACAATTGAGATTCTCAAATATAATAGGCGTTGCCTGCAAATGCACATTGCTCAGAAGAAGGCTACATTCAGTGGACTATTTAGTACACTCTTACGATAGCTAGAAGTTTTATTTGTTTGAGCCATCAGTCTTTTGACTGGTCTGATCTAGCTCGCCACGAATTTCTCTCCTTCTCAGATTAGCACATGCAACCTACTTACTCAATTATTTGCTGGATTTATCCCAATCACTACAGATCCTTCTTGTACCACGGAGGTCATTCCCTGATGTCGTAACAGATGTTGTATCATTCTATCCCTTCTCCTTGTCGGTGTTTACCACATATCCCTTTCCTCTTCGATTCTGCATAGAACCTCCCCATTCCTTATCCCATCAGTCCACCAAATTTTCAATAATCGCCTGTAGCACCACATCTTAAATGCATCCATTCACTTCTGTTCCGATTTTTTCCCACAGCCAATGTTTCATTGCCATACAATGGTGTGCTCCACATGTACATTCCCAGAAATTTCTTCTTCAAATTAAGGCCAATGTTTGATACTAGTAGACGCCTCTTGTCCAGGGATTTCTTTTTGCCAGTACCAATCTGCTTTTGATATCCTCCTTGTTCCGTCCATCATTGGTTATTTTGGTGCCTAGATAGCAGAATTCATAAACTTCATCTACTTCATGACCAACAATCCTAATGTTAAGTTCCTCGCTGTTCTCATTTCTGCTACTTCTCATTTCTTTCGTCTTTTTTCCATTTACTCTGATTGCATATTCTGTACTCATTAGACAGTTCATTCTGTGTAGCCAATCATGTAATTCTTTTCACTTTTACTCAGGACAGCAATGTCGACAGCGAATCATGTCATTGATAACCTTCAATTTTAATTCTACCCCTGAATCATTCTTTTATTTCCACCATTTCTTCTTCGATGAACAGACTGAACAGTAGGGGCGAAAGCCTACATCCCTATCTTACATCGTTTTTAATTCGAACACTTCGCTCTTGGCCATCCATCCTTATTATTTCGTCTTACCTCCTGTACATATTTTATGTTACCCGCCTCTTATAGCTTACCCCTATTTTCCTTAGAATTTCGAAATCTTGCACCATTTTACATTATGAAACGCTTTTTCCAGGTCGATGTCTCCTGATTTTTCTTTGGTCTTGCTTCCATTATAAACCACAACGACAGAATTGCCTCTCTAGTGCGTTTACCTTTTCTAAACCCACATTGATCGTCGTGAACACATCCTCACTTTTCTTTTCCACTCGTGTGTATATTATTCTGGTCAGCAACATAGATGCATGAGCTCTTGAGCTAATTGAGCGATAATTCTGCCGTGCCGTTTTAGGCGCTACAGTCTGGAGCCTAGCGACCTCTACGGTCGCAGGCTCGAATCCTACCTCCGGCATGGATGTGTGTGATGCCCTTAGGTTAGTTAAGTTTAATTAGTTCTAAGTTCAAGGCGACCGATGACGTCAGAAGTTAAGTCGCATAGTGCTCAGAGCCAGCGATAATTCTCGCAGTTGTCAGCTCTTGCAGTCCTCGGAATTGTGTGAATGATATTTTTCCGAAAGTCAGATGGTATGTCGCCAGACTCATACATTCTACACACCAACGTGAATAGTCGCTTTGTTGCCAATTGCCCCAATGATTTTAGAAATTATGGTGGAATGTTATTTATCCCCTCTGCTTTATTTGATATAAAGTCCTCAAAAGTTCTCTTAAATGCTGATTTTAATACTGGTCTCCTATCTCTTTTAAATCAACTCCTAGGTCGTATCACATCAAACACATCTTCTCCCTCGTATAGGCTTTCAGTGTTCCCTTTTCACCTATCCGCTCTCTCCTCTGGATTTAACAGCGAAATTCCCGCCGCACTCTTCATGTTACTAACCCTGCTTTTAATTTCACGGAAGGTTGTCTCGACTTTCCTATACAGTGACTCAGTCCTTCCGACAAACATTTCTTATTCTGTTTCTTCACGTTTTTCATGCACCCATTTCGCCTTAGTTTCCCTGCATTCCCTATTTATTTCATTCCTCAGTGACTTGTATTACTGAACTTCCCTGAACTTTTTTGTACTTCCTTCATTCATCGAACAGTTGAAGTATTTTTTTTCCATTACACATGGTTTCTTCGCAGTTACCTTCTTTGTACCTATGATTCTCTTTTCAACTTATGTGATTGTCCTTTCTAGAGATGTACGTCCCTCTATAACTGTACTGCCTACTGAGCTATTACTTATTGTTGTATCTATAGCCATAGAGAACTTCGAGCATTTCTCGCCACACCTTAGTACTTCCGTATTCCACTTCTTCACGTATTGATCCTTCCTGACTAATGTTTTAAACTTCAGCCTGCTCTTCATCACTACTACAATGCGATCTGCAGGGGCGCCGACTTAGAAAAAATATTGGGCTGGCCCGTATTCGGGTCTTGCTGAGGATAGGCACAGTGTTCTACAACCACTTCTGCCATATCTCCAGTCTAAGATATGTTCTAGAGGTGTACGTTGTAAAGTGTGGTACTAGGACTGTATCTAGCAAAACAATTTAACCGTGCATGAAATAGGTAGCACAATGGCAGTTTCTAGTATGTTAATTGGAAATATGGAAAATGTGAGAAAAAGAACTTAAGAATTAAGACGAAAAGAGAAACAGAAAATATGGGGACGTGAACTACGACTAAAGGAAAGGAAGAGAAAAAAATGTACACTGAAAAAAGGAAATGAGAAATCTAAACGTAGAGGAAAGGAAAGAGAGGAACCAGAGCGTTGAGAACAGCAGAGGAAGAACAAAAGGGAAACAAAAGACAGAATTAAATCGATTAAAAGATAATGTTGATATTCAAGTTGAATATTAACTTGATATTCTGCAAACTATAATCAGAATTCATACGGATGAAGAATTAAGTGCAGTTACACGTAAGGTTGTCACTTCGAAGTCTTCTGTTGTAAAATTCATACTGAAATGGTAAAAATATCTGGAGGGAATGTAATAACACTGCACAAAATATCAGAAGTGTCTGAGCAGGAGGTAACCTAATACAATATCAGAGTCATTAAGTGTGACATGAGAAGTGGCTGTATTTACTTACACCTTCTAAGTGTGTCAAAATGAAAGAAATTTAAATGAACACACCGTCATTTTATTGTACTATTGTTTCTTTAATTACTACCTAGGTTTCGGCATTTTATGGAATTTTCAAGTGATTGATTTTATATCATTAACGTATATTGGAGGACATGAAGCTCAAAATGAGCCATAAGTTAAAAGAGATTATTAATTTTGAGCATTATGTCCTTCAACATATGTTAACGACATAAACCCAATCATTAGAAAATGGCATAAACGGCGAAACCTGGGTTGTAAGTAAATAAATTAATGCAGTGAAATGGCGCCGTGTTCATTTAAAAATTACTGTATGACTTTTGTTCAGCGACGTCAAAAACTGTCTAAATGAAAAGAATGCCGCCTTCGTATACACTGCGGTGATAACTCATTGGATAGCTATATTCACATGTACAGATGCCGGTGGTATCACGTACACTGCCTTCCCTTAACAACCGACAGCAGCGGCATTTTCGAATAGTTGTCACTGCTAACAGACAAGCAACACTAGTGGATAAAACCACAGAAATAAATGTGGGACATAGGACGAACGTATCCGGTAGGTCAGTGCGGCGAAATTTGGTGTCGGTGAGCTAAGGCAGCAGACGACCGATAGGAGCATTTTGCTAACAGCACGACTTCGTCTGCACTGCCTCTCCAGGGCTCGTAACCAAATCGGATGAGCCCTTCTAAACATTCATGGTGGTGTCTGTTTGTTCTCTATCGTGTCTCCCTACCACTTTCGCGCAACGACGCTCTGAGCGTGTTTTTTAGGGAATTGACTAGTTTGAACCTGGGACCTGTTGATGGTAAGGAGACGCCAGACCACACATGACATGTAGAATTCAGAAGAGTTCAGTGAGACTAGCGATGATATAACCAAATACTAAATGATCTCAGTGTCATCTCCACTGCACTCCCTGTAAAACAATCTTAATATTAACTAAATTTAGTGGAAAGGGTTCAAGGCTTTCCTATTTTTAGTTAGCTGGTAAAATAAAGTCGAAAAAGCAGTTAAGTTTATCATTGGAAATTTTATTCTACTCACAAAACATTGTTTATAAATTGCACTATTGATAAAAGGAAGTGTTTTAATACAGGATGGTAAAAACCAACTGCGTTCAACAAAAATGTGAACGAATATTCCCTGTATGGCTTTCCAAGTGTTACAATGGATCGAAGGATGACCTATGCCATATCACATATATAATCTAGATTTAAATTAAGTGTCACATAGAGAAACCTATCAAAATTGTCTACAGTGACCCTCAATTATCTTTACTTACTTATCTAACTTGTCGAAAATTACAGTGGCTGATGTGGCTTCTCAATAACTATATAACAGAGAAATCATCGCGTTTCAGATTTTAACTTCAAGTGGCAAATGTGAACACCATGAGCTTTAATTTACGATCGACACTAGTATTACTCAAAAAGGGGGGTGCAACAGATGAGACCTCTGCAGTTCTGAGTGAAGCTTTATGCGCTGTTATGCGGCATCGCGTGCGTTCATTACCTTGTCGGTGTTCGTCAGGGGGGCGGCAGCTGGCGCAGCAGCCATCCAGCTCTCACTACAATTTACTGAAGTTCGTTTAAAAAAAACTATCTGGATGTTTTTTCATCTGACCAATCAGGTTCTCAATGTTAACCTTAAGCTCTGCCTACAAAAATTCGATTTATCCAATGAGAAACGTTATACTTTTCGTGGTGGGGCAATGTTTTTAAAGTTTGCAACGTAACAGAGACTCGAAAAAGTCTCACGCTAAAACTTGCAGGTGATGTGGCCCTTTTTGTGTTATCGTAAGATCTATACTGTTTTTCTGGAGGGCTCTAGCTTTTAACATGGGCTGGCGGGTGGTCCTTGACGTAACAAAGACGCGAAAAAGTCTCACGCTAAAACTTGCAGGTGATGTGGCCCTTTTTGTGTTATCGTAAGATCTATACTGTTTTTCTGGAGGGCTCTAGCTTTTAACATGGGCTGGCGGGTGGTCCTTGACGTAACAAAGACGCGAAAAAGTCTCACGCTAAAACTTGCGGGTGGTGTCGTCTTAATGGTTAGCTGGGGGCGTGGGTGTCCAGTCCGTCCCTTATCGCAGGGCCTTCTATTTTAACACGGTTCTGCGGGCTTCTGTTCTCGTTTCTCCCCTCGGAACTGCGTCGGTCTCACGGTGGGAAGGTACGACATGCATTTAGGCATTCTTCTGTTAGCCTGTAGTATTCCATTTGCTCATTCGTTACTCGTATAACTTTGGTTAATTTAATGTCACGATTTATTCGGAGCTATGTGACATAGTACTGGATTTGCTTATCATGTCAGGGTTTTCATGGAAGGTGTTGGATTTGCCTGACACCTTACACCTAAACTACGGAAAATCGTGACCTTGTCAGATGAGTCCCGATTTCAGTTGGCAAGAGCTGATGGTAGGGCTAGAGGGTGGTTCAGACCCCACAAAGCTTTGGATACAAGTTTTCAAGATGGTTGTGTGGAAGCTGATGGTTGCTCCTTAATGGTGTGGGTTGTCTTTACATGGAATAGACGTGGGCCTCTGATCCAACTGCATCGATCATTGACTTGAAATTGTTGTGACTGGCTACTTGGAGAGCATTCATGGGCTTTATGTTCCCAAACAAGGCTGGTATATTTGTGGATGACTATGGGCCTTGTCATCAGGTCACAATTGTTCGAGATTGGATTTAATAACTTTCTGGACGATTTGAGCAAATATTTTTTACCACACAGGTCCCCGACATAAATCCTATCGAACATTTTGGGACACAATTGACTGGTGAGTTCTTGCACATAAATCTGTACCGGCAGCACTTTCGCAATTATGGACGGCTATAGAGGCAGCCTGGCTCAATATTTCTGTAGGGGACTGCCAACGGCTTGTTGAGTACATGACACGTCACGTCGCTGCACTACGCCAGGCTAAAGAAAAGTCCACCATGATATTAAGAAGGTATCCCATGACTTTTGTCACAAGTCTTTAATAGCTTATAGTTGGCGTTACCCATTATGAAGTGATGAAAAATGGGAAAAATAAAGACAAATGGTGTGGGACATAGCTAACATACAGATGCAAGTAATAAAACAATCGCCAGTTTACCTTATCGGTCTATAGCGCTAGTATTACAGATTTGGACCATGTGACTGTAGCAGAAGTGAGGCTTGTGAACCGAAGAAACTCTGGCGCAGTATCATTTTCCAGAAGGTTTAAATAAATTCTTGGGAGACTCTCACTTTTACCACTGATAATTATCTAGCTATGTATGCAAGAAGGGAATAGTCGGTGACAAATGGAAACGAAACTTACTTTGATGTATGAGAGATAAACAGGTACGTAACTAAATCTGTGACTATTTTAATGTGTCCTGTGGTTTTTGTAATTCGAGTTTCTCCTCCAATGCGTAAACGTCTAGATTTTCAATTGTGGAATAAATACGAATGAGTATTACATTCAGTAATCACATTATAAGTGTCTTTAAACGTATTTCATGTGTAATTTAAATGATTACAACTGGAGCATATTATTTATGAGAAAAGTCAAATTGGTTTCTCCTCGATTTGGTTCTAACAAAGAATAGATACTGTAAGTCGTTAGCGTTTATAGTGAGTAAATGGTGCGGAAAGTATTCTGCTGTACGCAACAGAAGTAAAGCTAATAGAGACTGCCAGTTTTTTTTCTTTTAGGCGGTCCATATGATGAAACTGTGAGACAGTAAAAAACCACCCAAATACTTAGACCGAGACTACAAACGCAATCACACTCAGCCATTGTTATAAGCATGGTTTAAAAAGAGAAGATCTATATTGAAATGTCATTAAATAGCCCAAGAAGGAATTTGTTAATGTACTAGATAGGATATTATAGGCTTGAGAAGTGTCAATAGTTTTGATTTTCTTTTTATTATTATTAGAAGTGAACGGGGCGAATGTCCTGCTGGTGGGCTACCACATCATGCTGTGTGATACGTTGATTTCTGGTTGAAACTGTTTTCTAGATCCACAGCAATAAGCAATGCTGCAAGACCTGTAGCCTAATTAAATACTATTTATTCTTAGGCAGTAACTAGGTAAGGAACAATTTCAGTATAAAAGAATTTTTTTATTTGTGGATATTGTTGGCAGCAGCTGTATTAGATCCATGGAGACCTTACTATATTTGGTGTAGGTTGCGCTGTACATTTTGTTGAGGGCAAAAAATACGAGAATTTAAATAATTATGCCGCTCGGTGTAGCTACGTGGTTTCAGGCACCTTGCCACAGTTCGCGCGGCGCCCCCCCCCCCCCCCTTCCCTCTTGGGAGGTTCGAGTCCTCCCTCGGGTATGGGTGTATGTATTGTCCTTACCGTAAGTTAGTTTAAGCTGGATTAAGAAGTGTGTAAGCCTAGGCACCGAGGACCTCAGCAGTTTGGTCCCATAAGAATTTACCACAAATTTCCAATTAAATCATTATTTGTTAGTGTACGTAAATAATACTTAGGAAACACCTTCCCTGAGGGCTGTGTAATAGTATTCGGATATATTTATTCCTAATGTAGAATTAGCCTACTGCAACTCGTTACTGATGTCAGGTTCCTCATTTCAGCGTATTTTAATATCGTTCCACCTTTCCTCGAAGTCACCTGTGCCTATGTCCGGTTGATATTCAGGTTTACCAAGACATACCCAGAAAAAGAATTTATAACCCTTTTTCTGCGAGCATAAAGCAGTTACTATTAAATTAACTAAGATCATTTACGTCTTGAAAATGTTAAATTTTGTAACGGAGCCACTTAAGTCATTTCTGAGCTTGAGGGGACAGAACACAGCAGCAAATTATCCGAACTGTGTTTCAATGGTGCTGTCGCTTTTTAAGTTCAATAAAAGAGGTGCGAGATGCCTCTGCTCTTTGTGACTTTTCGCTAGACATTGCTACCATAGCAAACATTTTGCAGCATTTCCTGGCAAGTGGTGTGTATGTGAGAGAGAGAGAGAGAAAGAGAGAGAGAGAGAAAGAGAGAGAGAGAGAGAGAGAGAGGGAAAGAGAGAGAGAGAGAGAGAGAAAGAGAGAGAGAAGAGAGAGAGAGAGAGAGAGAAAGAGAGAGAGAGTGAGAGGGAATGTGTAAGTCTGCCTTTCGAGCACCTTTCACAGAAGAGTATCTCCTTTGTCAGCATACACTTAGTGAAGATGTGGACTTTGCCTAATTTGTGCAGTGTTCCACAAATTTGTGCCAATGTTCGGAGAATGTTGAAGATGGAGGTTTAGGGCTACCTGTGCTTTTCCGCGTGTCTTCTGCTCCTTCGGGTGATATTACTGAATGTTAAGGTTCAAATAATACTAGGAAAAACTATTCCGGAAGACATCAAACAGAGAAATACGAGTATTGGAAGAAATGGCAGAACGAACGGGAATTCGGTTAGTGAGGGAAGAAAGCAGTAGATCAGCACAGGTATGGTGATTGACTGAAAGTCAATAATAATTTAGAAGTGTTCCGAGTTCGGAGGTGAATTATCTTAAAGTGTCGTACTACGGGACGAAGAGGGCGTTATAAACAGTTCGTTATCGAATGAGGGCCGGCCGGGGTGGCCGAGCGGTTCTAGGCGTTACAGTCTGAAACCACGTGACCGTTACAATGCCTCGGGCATGGATGTGTGTGATGTCCTTAGGTTATTTAGGCTTAAGTACTTCTAAGTTCTAAGGGACTGAAGACCTCAGATGTTAAGTCCCATAGTGCTCAGAGCCATTTGAACCCTTTGTCGAACACGAGTATACTGCGATGTAGTACAGAAGATGATGACCTTCGGTTTCAGTCATGTGTAGACAACAGCATCCTGAATGAGAAATGGACATGGTGAGAAACTGGCGTAATTATTTTCACGGAAATTATAGTGATTTTGTGTCACTTCTCCACTCTTGCCTGGTACTACATTCTTACCCCGTGACGTTGAATGACTTAGAAGATACGGAAAGTCTTCGCCGTGTATTGTTTCCACGACAGTGATCGGGTAGGGGGGATGCGTGAGAGCTGCCACGACGATATAAGGATGACGCTGGTGTGTAGTAAATGGTAGGGAATATTTAAAGTCACGGATGATTGCTACGATAGCGATCCTTCTCACACGCATAGGAGAACAGTAAATTAATTCGTAATTAGCAATTGCTTCAGCGACCGTTTTGTAATTGGATCGATAGAGACAAGTACTTTTCGTCCTGAATGTCCGAATCGGTACACGACGTCTGCGTACGTTTCTTTAACGCCTCTCGGAAGAACAGGTGACGGAACGATGCACTGGCAGAACTGTAGGATGTATTTTTTTTGAAAATGGTTCGCCCGCGTGCCAAAAACATCCGCTCCCTGTCATCACCCCTTTTAACCGTGTCGAGCGAGCGATGTTACACGGTATCGTTCACAAAAACTTTGTACAAGTGGCAAGTGTTAGGTAACGGGTTTGACGTGAAACAGGCGCCCTTGCGCGTGAGCAGTGGCGTAGTAAGGGCACGCACGCACGCAGGTTTTGCGAACACGGCACGACACAGGGCGGCTGGGGGGAGGGGCGAACGCGTGCGCGGCCGCCAGGTCAGGTCACGGCTGCTGACGTCAGAGCAGCATCCCGCCAGGTAGCACTTCGATCGCCGGCGGCCGCACCGCACCGCACCGCACCGCACCGCGACGCAACGCCGCGGCCGGTGGCGGCGGCGGGGGCGGGGGTAGCAGTCGTCCCACTTGGCGGAAGAGAAACACTCGCCCAATAACGGCAGAAATCCGGCGCACCGAGCAGCCGGCGCTGCGGGGGCGAGCTGCAGCATCGACGCAGCTCACTCGACCGCCTCGAGTCTTCGGCATCCGGGCGGGCGGTCGTAACACTTCTACATCACTTTATCACTTTCGGAATAGTGCATACCCGGAATGACCGACCCGTTGCGCTGTAGAAGGCAAAGCTAATGTCTGAACAGTTGACTATCACTTCACTGGCTCGTGACGAAGTGCTCAGAAGGAGACATTGTTAACAGTATCCTCGTAATGATGTATCTCGAATAGAATGAACTCCTCCAAGTCAGTCAGCACGAATTGCGACCACATCGACCATGTCAAACTCCTGGATGAGTTAGCCTTCAGAGGAATGTGAAATCGATGCGCTTTGCCTGTCAGTGTCTTCTCACCTATCATATATAAATTACCTAACCTGTTAGTGTCCTGCTTCCTGGACCGTCGTGACATCAGATTTCTTTCACGAACTTGCAACGTGCTAGTCTAGCAAGTATTTCGAGTGCATATTTAAAATTAATTGATTAATGAAGCGAACAGAGGGGGTGAGGGAGGAGACTACATACTAGGAACGGTTAGGTGGGTAAGAAGTGGATTTATTCTCTGTAGTGTCGTGGAAGTAGAAAGAGTTGGAAACGTGGAATATAGTGAAAGTTTCATTGCCTATGCCGAGAGCCAGAGGCAGTAGGTTAGCCAAGAGCTAAGAGGATTGCACATATATCAGAATGTGTCGTCACGCAGGGGCAATGGCCTGGTTACACACAGCAGGCTAGAGAGAATTGCTTAGCACGCTGGTTTGTGTTAGACAGAGACTTTTGTAAAGAGCAAGACAGAGGTATAGCGTCAGCTGTACTGCATTTCACAGCTTTGCATAAATCTGTCGTAACAACGTCGCAACAACACCTGAGGGGCCACTACGACAGACAAATCAGCAGTATAAGTGGAACGAATGTGTTCATTGCAAACGAGCATAACGTCAGAACGTCGTTCGTGCTTCCTTTAAATACGCCAGCTTTAATAACAACAAGACACTTGCAGTTAGATGTGTACTGGGTCTTTGCGTAGCGCTCAGCTCAGTGATCGACATATTAACCTATATTAAGGAGATGTTGCAGTAAGGGCGGCCCATCCAGCAGCAGACGTGAGGGGACAGTACCAGCTCTGGTCCTCTCCGCTGCCGCTGTCAATCATCAACCTAGGATTAGCAGACATCGCGGCAGACTCACTCGCCGCCAATGCTGACCACATCAGTGAGCCGTCGTCGTGATCGTCAGGGTCCTAGGCCCTGTGCATCAGCCGTCACAACCGGGTGAGCCGACGGCGCTGAGTGACTGCAGCCCGTTTCGCACGTCCACTGCGGGCGAGCCACCAGGAGGAGCAGGGAAGAAGACGGGGTGGGATAGAGTACACTTCGCCCTACGAGAACGCCTCTTGTGCCGACAGCACTGGGACTCCAACCCGGAGCCTCCTACCTGAGGCAGCTTGCTGTCGGCAGCTGAGCCGGCCGACCAGCCGGGTGCCACCAGTCACGGACATTCCTCCGCTACGTCACGGTACGTGGCGCTGCGCTAGCAAGACTGATGCAGCCTGGAGCTGGTGTCATCGCTACGAGTCAGCGAGGACTCGGCGAAGGTCGTTGATATCACCAAGCTCAGCCAGCCTGTGTATGTGGGCCACGTTGTACTAGGCAGGAATAAAGGTGTTATGAATTAATAATGTTTCTTTGGTGTTTATGACGCTTCCACAGTCATTTTCTAGTATCCTGACAACTGGAGAGGTCACCGCTCGGACACCCAGTCCACTGTAGGCGGCCGGTACCACCGGGGCGCTTTCATCTCCAAAACACGCAGAAATTTGAGGCAGTCTCATTACAGAAAAAAATATAGGAACTTGCCAGGCCATAAATTTTGGACTGATTGCCGTACCTCCGTCTCTCGTTGAATTTGAACGAGCGGCAACAGCAACTGCTGTACACATATACCATCTAGCGTAATTTGTGGAATTAAATGACTGGTCATAACGAAAATATTCGATAGTCCTTTACTTAGGCAAGCTATTGAGGCTTCAGTTGGTTTGGAAAAATTTCTTTTACTGTATTAATGAGTAGCTTAAATTCAGCACCCTTTTCATTAAAAGGTTTACAGCCCTTTCCATCCTACTGCTGAATTCGTAACTGCGTATGCAGTCTGAATCAGTGGTGGGAAATGGGATTTTATCTTTATTTTTCTCTCTCTATCTCTCTTCAAATGGTGTAGGTTGGACAGCTCTAAGGACTTCGCTGCATGCTATAAAATTCGCCGAAGGCCTGTGTTGCACCTCATCCGCGTTGCGCTTAAGATGAAGTAAGTACTTTTGAATTCCGAAAATACTTTTGACTCACTAGCACATCTACGCTTATTAAAGACTATACGCAAAATTTGTGATTCGAGTGAGGATTTCTTGGTAGGAAGGGCGTATCGATAGATATAGAAGTAACTTCAGGTGTGTCCCAGGGAAGAGATTTGGAACCCTTGCTGTTTATGTTCTATACTAATGACACAGCAGTAATATTAATATAAACATTAGACTTCTAGCAGATGATGCCGTTATCTGTAACCAACTACTGTCTGAAGAAAGCCATACTGATAATCAGTCGGAACTAAATAAGATTTCAAACTCGTGCATAAGCTGAAACCTTGCATTAAACATTCATAAATGTAAAAAAAGAGAAAAAAATTGTGCAATTTACAGACGAAAACACATCTGATTACAATATCAGCGAGTTCAAAAAATGGTTCAAAAGGCTCTAAGGGCTTTGGGACTTAACATCTGATGTCATCAGTCCCCTAGACTACGTAAACCCAACTAACCTAATAACATCACAAACATCCATGCCCAAGGCAGGATTCGA